>NC_133411.1:58187500-58807000 GCF_049350105.2 Macaca mulatta
AAGGAAAGGTAAAGTCACACTGCAGATCTTTCCCATCACCATCCACTGAAATTTCTTGCCATACACACCACCAACGTAATCAAGCTTTCTACTCCAGTCAATCTGTATCACTCAATATAAAAGTATATGCTGAGCCTTCTCATTTTTGCCTTTTTACCATCTTATGTACGTATTTCTTCTCTACCTGGAATGTCCTCTGCATGTATTGGTACCCACTCAAATTTTGCCCTGCTTAGAGTTCACATTAAAAAAAAAAAAAAAAGAAAAAGAAAATCTATGCTCATTACTTTAAGCCAAAGTGATCTGTCCTACTTCTTAGCTCTAACATCAAATGACAAGACTTGAGTGCTAATAGGTTGAGGGGTAGGAAGGACTCTCAGGCCCTCAGGGACAGAGGCTTTCCATGCTGAGCACCTTGTGGTGAGGAATCCCCATTGCCACTTTCCCTTAGATACTTTGCTGAGACAGTTTTTAAAAACATAGACGGCTGTGCCGCACCCATAACTCATCTACACTGTGCATACCAACAACAACTTACTGCAGGCATGTGGATTTCCCTGGCTGAGAACTCTCTGGCTCCTGAGCAGACCAGGCCAAAAAGTTCTGGGAAACTAACACACTTAGAAGAAAACCTTAACAAATGAGAGATGAGCACTTGTGAATAAATACCTCAGTTTCCTTGCTCCTGAGGAGTGTTCCACACAGTCTTCCACAGGTCTCCAGTGGGACAGAGCCCCAGATGCCCCCAGTGATCATCGAAAGACTGATGTACTTACCAGCCAGGCTTCTCCACTCCCCTGTCAGTACTTCCAGAGATCAACTCTTACATAAGCCACTTGCACTCAGATACTTGAGTACTTGAGTTGGAGTCTCCTTCTGAGGGAAATAGATTGGCTTTTACACATTTAGTTTGTTTGTTTTTCAGAGATGAACTCTCACTATGTTACCCAGGCTGGATTTAAACTTCTGGGTGATGCTCCCACCTCAGCCTCCCGAGTAGCTGGAACTACAGACACACATTTTTTTTGTTTTGTTTTGTTTTCCTTTTGCCTTGATTTACATAATTTAATCTTTTTAGAAAATTATAATTTCACTTGTGCTTTCCAATTGGTTGATATATATTTATGCATTATATTCTCTCATAATTTTTAAAAAGTCTAATGTAGGTTCAGGTTATGTCTTTATTTCCAACCTTAAGGCTGTTTTTTGTTCCTTTTTCTCTTGTGTAATTTAACATGCTTAAAAGAATGTTCTTTACTTATTTATTTATTTTTTATTATATTTTAAGTTCTAAGGTACATGTGCACAATGTGCAGGTTTGTTACATATGTATACCTGTGCCATGTTGGTGTGCTGCATCCACCAACTTGTCAGCACCCATCAACTCATCATTTACATCAGGTATAACTCCCAATGTCATCCCTCCCTCCTACCCCCTTCTCTACTTATTTTTGCAATGAATTATCTCTTAGTGTGATTGATCTTCATTTTGATTTTTGACTGTGGTTGCTTCTGTTACTTTTATTATTTTTTATTTTATCTTCTTTTTTTAAACTGGTATTTCTTCTCCTACTTTCTTTCAGTTCACATTTCTAGCTTTTTGAACACCGAATTTATTTATTCTCAATTTATCTTTTAATGAATAAATATGAAATTATACATACTTATCCAATTTTGACTTAGGACCACTAGTTAGAACATAAGGTGCTTCTATTACTTGTTATTTTTAAATATTAAAAAAATTCCATTGTGATTTGATAAGCAAAACGTATTATTTAGACATATTTTATTTTGAAAATTATGTTTTGTTAGATATCTTTGGTTGCTGATTCCTAATTCTATTTATTTTGATTAAAGAGTCATAGACAGCTAAATTTGTTTGAATTTCTTAAAACTGGAAAAAGTAATGATTAATTTTTATCAAGGTGCAAAGTGTGTACTTAAAAATCACTCATTCTCTATTAGTTGGGGGAATAGTTCTCTAAAATGTTCATTGGCTTAAAAGTATTCATCAAGCTTGGATATTTTAATACCTATTTGTTGTCTGCTTAATCTATCAACTTCTTAGTTATCGAGTCAAAATATCCCACTGGAATTGCAGATTTGGGACTTTCCTTCTGCAATTGTGTCAGTCTTGGCTTTACATATTATGAAGTTCTGGTTTAGTGTATGCAAGATTTTGACTGTTCATTCTATCATTATGAAATATTTCCCTTTGTCACTTTTAATCTATTCCATCTCTGACCTCACCAATGATTCCGAGTTCTGTATGCAGGATTTGGATTCTTGGCTCCTCTTTCTGTGCAGGTGCTGAGGCCTTAGCCACCATGAATTTGCTAGGTAATAATCACTGCATGGGCCTAATAACATCTGGCTCACTGCTATATGTTCCTTGTCTGTTTCTGGCAACCAGACATCTAGGACACTTTACCTTCTTGTTTTAACCTTGGAAATATCTATCAGATAGATATATCTATAGTGTATACATAGAAGGAAGAGATGTATACATGTATGTACATATACAGAAAGAGAAAGAGAGTGCACACAAGAAGGGGTATTTTCACATGTGTTCTTTTTGCCTTCTTGACTTTGAAGTCTAATCTCTTCTTAAACAGAAATTTTGATTAATTGGCATTTTCATTCAATTTCCTGAGTTGCAGATATGTTTTTTTTATTTGAAAGTAATTTTCCCTGAAGATTTACTTAATTTACTGAAGATTCTCATTGTTTTCCTGTAAAAGTAGTCAAGAAGAACTCTATAAAAGATGCAAATGACTACTTAGTCCTTGCATTGGAATGCATAGTTCCCCTGGAGCAATACTACTGATGTATTTCTATAGGATGCCTTGTTAAGTGCTTACTGCTTTTAGAAAAGGTACCTGAACTGCCCAAGATCACATTAAGAGTGGAAAGGTATTAATGCCCCTTAAAAACATTTTTTACAGGCTAGCAGGAAGAAAAATCACTTTGCTCTCATATTATGCTTTATGTATTGCTATTATCACTGCTAATTATGGTATCCCAATAAAACATTTACTTATGAACTCCCTTCAGTTTAGTTTCATCTGTTAGTAAAATTTATTTTCCTCTTGCAGTAAAATTTCTTTCTTCACATTAAGTTTTTATATAATTTGATTAGATAAAGTATACCGATGGATGATCAAAATAAATAATGGCAGAGAGACTGGTCAAGTTAATGCTTTATTTGCTTTATTTTATTCTGTTTTAACATAAAAAATCAAGCTCTTTTTTCTTTCTAAAATTAAGAAAAGCTTAAGAGGTCTAAATCTAGTTTAGCCAGACACATCTACTTATATCTTTAACAATTTTGAATGTGTTCTGACAGATTTTTCTTCTTTCTTCGCCATGTAGATTTTAATTTACAGTTTCATTTCACAGCAGTTAAATATTATAGTCATTTTCAGGGAGTTAAAAATTATCATAATCTAGCTACCTTTACAATGTCATACATGAATCATTTAGAAAATTTAAGGAATTTATCCAACTGCATTTCTCATAAAACACATCTAAAAAATTGATTTAGCTAAGTAAAACAAAAGAAAAATAATTAAATAAATCATGCTATGAAATACCATTGTGACTAGACAACTTGAAGAAAATTTATTAAATCAAATTTTGTTTAAATATATCTTCTTATTTATGTATTTATTTATTTATAGACAGGGTCTCACTGTGTCACCCCCACGGGAGTACAGTGATGCAATCATGGCTCACTGCAGCCTCATCCTCCTGGGCTCAAGCAATCCTCCCACCTTAGCCTCCAGAATAGCTGAAACTATAGGCAGGCACAATCGCACCCGGCTACAAATGCATCTTCTTACATAACATTTTCCATCATTCTAGATATATAATCTGAATTAAAGACAAATTAGATTATTCACATAGAAGCAAAAAAAAAAAAAATGTAATCTATTAACAATTCATTATCAATGATTGCAAATCATTAAAAAGCTATATTTCATTTTCTCATTAAGATTTAGAATTATTGTCCGAAATATGACTGAAGTTAGGATTTTTAAAAGGTAAAATCAAATAATTACTTTAATGTTACATTGTAGAGTTATTGAAATAGCATAACTTGTGGGGTTTTTTATATTATCAAATGTATTTTATCATATTTCCCAAGACAGAGGAGGAAGAGGAGTGTGGAGGGTGAGGTGGAAGAAGGAAGAAGGAGGAGAGGAAGAATAGAAAATAGAAAGGTGATTGGTGATTTCGTATAAATTTTTAAGTTGTATTATAGAATTTTTAAATTACTCAGCCTTCTGTCTTACAATGAATGTAATCATAACTGTAGCAGAATGATAGCTCTGTAATTCATACACAAGATAGGGATGCCATACTTCACCTAATCCAAACTGTTTTGAAAGAACAGATCTTGCAGTGATTGGCAAATGTGGAAAACACAGTTTTGCTTTTGGCCTTTCATTTTGCTATGTTCTTCAATAGCAAAGCTTCTGGTTGGCACTCCAAAAAAATACATATATACTGACTGCAAATAAGAGTGCCTTTGAATTTGGAACAAAGAAATAATCTTAACATTGTGAGTGACTACTCAATTTAGGCCTTTATAACTATTCTCAAGTAAGCATTTGAGATACTTTGCAATCTCAGCACGTTAATAAATAGGTTGAAGCAACATGTTTTAAAATAGTTTGACATTTCTAACTATCTGAGTTTTAGCTTTAGGCTTTAGCACAAATTACTTAAACATAGAAGTGATCTCTGCTTGTTTTCTAATACACTGTCCAGAGTGATTGTTTAAAACTATAAATCTTATTTTATTTCTCAGTTTAAATTATCTAATAATTTCCCAAGGCAGGATCTCAGCTCACTGCAGCGTCTGCCTCCTGGGCTCAAGCAATCCTCCCACCTCACCTTTCAATCAGCAGGAACCACAGGCATGCACCACCACGCCCAGCTAATTATTGTATTTTTTGTGGAGACAGGGTTTTGCTATATTGGCCAGGCTGGTCTCCAACTCCTGAGCTCGAGCAATCTGCCCATATGGCCTCCCAAAGTGCTAGGATTATAGGTGTGAGCCACAGTGAAATTTGTGTGAGCACAAATTTCTTTTCATTATCTTAACAGACCCTGCAAGAAAGCTCCAGGTACATTGTTCTCTCTTGTCCCCTTATGCCAGCCACAGTGACCATCTTGCAGTTCTTCTAAAGTTCCAGGATAACTCGGGCTTCAGCACCTTGGAATTTTCTGCTCTTTGCTGATATGTCTCCACCTGCTTTCTAGCTAAGTCCTTATTCACCCATTAGCCCAAATTTCACTCCCTTAGGGAAGGACACTCTGGACACCCAGATTAAATCAATCCCTTTGGTCACATACTCAATGAGGTCCCCATACTTTCTCTCATACCATTTACCATAGCTTAACATTGAGTGAGGCCAGATTAATTACCAGTTACACATCACGCTATAAGATTCATGAGTATAGGCATGATATCAGTATTATTCATCATTTTACCCTCACAACCTAGCACTGTATTTAGGATCTAGTAAGTGCTCAAGAAATATTTTTGACTGGATGAATAGATACATTGTATGGTAGAGATTTTTCTTTTTATATACTGGTGAAAATGAATTATAATCACAAATAAAAATAACTTTCATTGTTTCATAATTCATATAGGTGATTTCAGATATTTCCAAGAGTTGTATCTGGTCACAATGGACATGAGATTAATTTTTCTGAAAATGTTGGCGTCATGTGCCCTTTCTGTGCTCCTTGTTCTCCACTGTACTTAGAATTTTAAAGTAATATTAGAAATTACAGATGTGAAAATGTGATAAGTGGCTTCCTTTGAATTCCCTGACAAGTAAATCCTGAAAAAGGGATTGAAGAGAAAATAGTTCCATGGGAGATGACCCTAGGAAACACTAATAGCAGAGTGAGAAAGTGAAACAGGAAATGGAGACAACTTTAATAACATGATAGCAATAACTTAACCCAATGACAAGAGTGCATCATTAAGCAAGTTACCACTTAGGGTTTTGGGAGCCAAGTAGAAAATATACCTCAGCCTTGTCCTGACTGAGGGGCAAGGGAGCTGGGTATTTAAATCCTGTTGAGCGCTGCTCCTGAAGGGTGAAAATTTCCTTGTACTTCCAGTCTGCTACTGGCAACAGCAGAGTGGCCTCAGACTGCCAGAGAAAACACTCAGACAAAGGCACATAAATGTTGTCCTTGGAAGTCTACTGGTGTGGACTGCAATACTAAGAGCTGAGGGGATATGGGCAGAGCACAGAGTTGGCTACAATAGGCTTCATAAATAGTTCTCAGTACACTGCACTAAATTCTGATCATCCCAAAGACTGAAGTACTCTATAATCTTGTTTTAATTATGATATTTCTGAATAAAGTGTTTAATTGTTGGTAGTGCCTTTTGAAATAATAATATAAATAATAAAATTACAATAGGAGTGGGCTGCTATAATTATAGCAATGAGCAGCATTGCTAAATTTATACAGAAACAGGTAGCCCCTAAAAATATTTTGGGAAAGGAATTACAACACTATTTTAAGGGTGACTCTAAAACTTGAATTATAAAAGTTATGTGTTGTATGTGAATACAATTTTTAAAATAATTTGGCCAACAGTGAGCCACTTCTTTTGTTCTATTTTCTTTTTCATCTCACACATGTTAGAATTGACCAAACTTCGTCTCCAAGAGAAGGCAAACAAAACAAAACAAAACAAAACAAAAAAAATTGGTCCTAAGGAGATAAAATGATCTGAAGTGGAAGAAAATCAGAATAAAGATGTTGGTCTCTTGTGGTGTTTTCACATAAATGTGATGGATATTTTATAGAACTTGGAATTATTGTACTAGAGTTACTCTTAAGCACTTTACATGACACCATTAACTTTCCACAGAAAAATAAATGGCCATAAGGGATTGATTTAATGCCTATGAATGAGGATTGCAGTCCCTTCATAAAAGTAAAATAATATGTAAAATTTATGTTGAAATTTTCAACAAAATAGGATATTTTACATATACTTATTTTTCTCGCAATATCTTTAGATAATATTGCTTCCACCTCTAAAGGATTTGAAAACAAGACAGTAATGTCAAAAAAAGTCTGTTAAAAAGAATTTAAGAATCTCTAAATTTAAACATGCACTTCCACAATGGAAATAAGTGCTATAAACAACTGTCATTGCAGTGCTTTCCCATTCATTGCTGCAAGTAATTCTCAAAACATTCCATTTTAAAGGTAGGAAACTATGTCTAACATCAAACAACTAGTTATGGCCTCTCCCTCATTCAAAACAAAGAAAAAGCCATTAGATAAGAGTTAGCTCAATTTCCCACAAATAAATCCAGGAATCTTTTCTCCTTCTACAGTCCTCTTCTCCCTCTTCAAAGTAAAATAAAGAAACTAAGCCTCTTCCTGTGGAAGGCCAATGTCTTCTCTGGTACTTCAAATCAACTTCTCTTTTGTCTTCTCGGAAACCTGACATTATCAATTACCCTTATTCTTTGCCCCAACCACATCAGCTTTTAAATATCTCCATGGCTTCTCAATATTTCAATTCAAGCAGAATAAAACAAACACAAATAAAAACTACAAAAAATAAAACTCCAAAACAGAAAGCCTCACCCCCTAAATTCTTCTACCCCTACTTCTTCACACCCAGACTTCTTGATCCAGTGGCCAATATTGTCTCCATTTCATCCCCACCCATTTCCTTCTCTGGCCCCATTTTCTCCCCTGTTAAGTTTGTAACGCAACAAATTTTTCAACCTCATTTTAATTAATCTATTTATAACTTTTTATTGTTGTTGGGGACAGTTTTGCCCAGGCTGTAGTGCAATGGCATGGACTTGGCTCACTACAACCTCCACCCACCAGGTTCAAGCTATGCTCCTGCCTCAGATTCCCAAGTAGCTGGGATTATAGGCACGTAACACCACGCCTGGCTAATTTTTGTATTTTTAGTGGAGGTGGGGTTTCACCATGTTGGACAGGCTGGTCCTGAACTCCTGACATCATGATACGCCTGCCTCAGCCACCCAAAGTGCTGGGATTACAGGCGTGAGCCACCGTGCCCGGCTCCTTGTAACTTTTATACCTGTGAACCGCTCCTTTCTTCCCCTGGCTTTATTGTTTTCTGTTCATTCCTTGTCTTCTTCTTGTATTCTGGCTGTAATTACTCAATTTCTTTCTCAAATGTATCCTCTTATACCTACATATTAAATACTTCAAGAGCAGACATTTCTTTCTCCTCTCTATGCTTTCTCTCTTCAATTTATTAATGTCAAAGGCTTCAATTACTATCTCTATGTATTGACTCCCAAATTTACACCTTCAGGATAGATATCTTTTTGCTTTAAATTAACATATCCTTTTTGTCTTCTATATATCTTCACTTAACCTGCCCCAAAGTCATCCTTTAACTCTAAATAAATAAACAACAAAAAGCAAAAGCTAAACTTACCATCTTGTCCTCTTTCAGGATTCACTAGCTTAGTAATTGGCAACACCATCCCTCCAATTTCACAAGCCAGGAACTTAAGAGTCACTTTTCACCCACCCCTTGTACTGTCTTTCATCTCTCATATCCAATCCTTTCCCCAACTCTATTAACTATGCCTCCTAAGTGTATTCCAAATCCATTTACCTCTCTCACTTTCCAGTGCCATCACTTTCCAATGTCAAAGTAATATAGTGATGTAAAAGTAACTGCAGTTTTTGGCATTAATAGTATGGCAAAAGCAGCAATCACTTTTGCACCAACTTAGTACTATTTTCCACCCTGACAACTGACAACCCCTCTGATGCCTCTAGTCTGACACACCAACATCTTACAACTCCTCTATTCTGATAGAAAAATCTTTTCAGCATATGACCATGCTCTTCTCCTGCTTAAAACCCTTTAATATTTCCCCATACATTTTAGGATAAAATCTCTTGATGTGGGCTACCAGACCCTGCAAGCTTTTCTCCCTGCTTGGTTAATCATCAGGTTTCACTCAACCCTTCACACTGAGCTCCAGCCACTCTGGACTTTCAGTTTCTT
Organism: Macaca mulatta; assembly: GCF_049350105.2. Lineage (NCBI taxonomy): Eukaryota > Metazoa > Chordata > Mammalia > Primates > Cercopithecidae > Macaca > Macaca mulatta. Next base: position 58,196,562 of record NC_133411.1, read on the forward strand.
GAATACTTTAGGTTCTGTTGCCCCAGGTCCTGGGCACTGGCATTTATCTCACTTTAGGACACCTCCTCTTGCCTAGATCTGCCTATTCATTCTTCAAACCTCACTTCATGCTATTTGTTCCTCAGAAATCTCACACGTACTCGTTCACATCTACTCTCAGATTCTTAAAATGCTCACCCTTCCATTATCACAAGATTGTTAATTACATGCTTCTTTTTATAATTATTTTATTAACATGTGTCTTCTCCCATTAGACTATGAGTTCAATGAAAGTAGGAAACATGATTGATTTTATTCTCCATGGCCCTTGTGGTATAGTAACAATTCCAGCATTTACTCACTATTTGCTAAATGTGTAAATAGTCATGCCTGGGTCTTGACTTTAATGTGAAACTCTGACTGTTATGTTGTCTGTAGAGACTTCTCCATTGCAGAGAAACCCATCATGTTTCATAGATCCATTTGCATTTCTGTAAACCACATACAACATGTTAACAGTCATATTTAAAAACAAAAATAGACTTACTTTGAAAGATTAATCTTAAAACCTCAGTTCCTTATGAAATTCTGCCATGTCAAAGAAAAGTATCTACTTTACTATATGTATGTTATTACTGATCACTTTCTTTCACTTGCCAATTGAACATACTCATGGAAAACAATTATTTTTCCAAAGCAAAATAGAAGATTGTACCTAGGAATCTTGTAACTAAGAATAGATGTTTGAGTAATTTGATTCATAGTGATTCTTCAGTTGTGGAGACATTTGTTATGTGGGACACTGTCAGAACTTCTAGTTTATGGCCACACCACCCCAAAAACTCCCAATCTCATCTGTCATGACTTGTAGTAAGAATGAGTTTTGTAGACAATGCATTGGAAGGAATAAAAAACTGTCAGTTTTCTGTTTTTTAAACTGTAAATATTCTAGATGGCTTTCTAAATGGCTACATTGAGAAAGCAACCTTAGACTTGAGAAAGCTCTAGTTTGAGCAAAAAAAAAAAAAAAAAAAATATATATATATATATATATATATATATATAACCTTTCTCTCTCTCTCATTATGGTAGTGGCCATCTTAGATTTGATCTGACATCTAATACAGTACTTTACCAAATGACTTTACCTTTACTTATTAAATGCTGCTGCAGTGACACAATTCAACTGTACACTTTGCCATGCATAAAAAAATAATCCTGAGCCTCACTTTACTTGATCGCTGACCACTCTGGACACTTCCCACAATAGCTCAAATCTCGGTTATTCTTTATCTTATCCCCTTGAATTCCAAAATGTAAATCAAACTCACATATATTATCCTGTCTCACTTATGGCTGCTTTATAAGCACAGCATGGAGTCAATGTTCAGCATGGTTTACAGGTACAAACACAACTGAAACCAGTACTGGTTAATTTTCTGAGGGTCATAAGAATATTGAACACATGAATTGCTACTGAGTATTTTTGCATGCTAAAATATCACTGCTGTTTTTCATAATATTTTAATCCTTACCAAATAAGAATGAAAGCAAGTCTATCTTTTATAGTTTTATACAAAGAAGCAGAGGCCTTATGATAATAAGTTAATGGTTTCTAGCAACCTGACATATATTTTCTGTATTTTTCTTTTAAGTGTTTTGGGGGTTTTGGAATTTTCTATCTAGAAATAGTCTATAAGTGAGAAATGAATTTGTTCTAAGTTATAGGATTCTGTTTTGTTCTCACTAATGTTTAATTGCAATATTAGAACTTGGTCAGAAATGGTAATATATTAAGATATTTCTTCACAAGTATTGGCTGTTGCTAAACATGGAAATAAATGTAAACTAATATATTAATAAAATACACAGTCTGAAGAGCTTGTTAAATTTTAACAATACTATCATTTATACAAAAAGCACAAATATATAAACTTTATGTTGTTTGATTTACTTAGTAATATAATAAATTAGAAAAACATTTAACAAATATTAATATTTACAATAAGTCTAGAAATGAGAATTTTTAACAGGCCAAATTTCCACAAACCTTTTATTACTCTTACTGGAAAAAGACTGACAATTAACTTTTACAAATGTAATCACTTAAGCCAAATGTGCTTGATCTATTCTACTACCTTCATTTTGCTAACATTATAATTTCTAGTTATTATTGTTATTTTGGTTATACCTTATCAGTAAATAGAGAATCAGCTAAAACTAATCACTGATTTTTTCCCATGGTTGTAGAGCTTAAATTTATGAGATTTATGTAGAGCTTAGATTTATGACATTTATCTCAATGTCAGAAATCAATAAAATTCTAGTTTTTAGTCTACTTAAATGTTGATATCCTAAACAATTGCCATATTACTACATGGTGTTAATAATTAATAATTCGGCCAGGCGCGGTGGCTCAAGCCTGTAATCCCAGCACTTTGGGAGGCCGAGAGGGGTGGATCACGAGATCAGGAGATCGAGACCATCCTGGCTAACACCGTGAAACCCCGTCTCTACTAAAAAATACAAAAAACTAGCAGGGCGAGGTGGCAGGCGCCTGTAGTCCCAGCTACTCGGGAGGCTGAGGCCGGAGAATGGCGTGAACCCAGGAGGCGGAGCTTGCAGTGAGCCGAGATCCAGCCACTGCACTCCAGCCTGGGCGACAGAGCTAGACTCCGTCTCAAAAAAAAAAAATAAAAAAATAAAAATAAAAGATAATAATAGTTAATAATTCAACTTCCTTGAATAATGTTATTGAACACTAAGGTATCATAATTTGGCTATGCCATTGCCCAGCTGCTAGTATTTATATAGCTTGTTCCAGTTTCTTTATTGGGTTGTTTTTCTGTATTAAGGAACAAAGAAATTAATAGTTTTCAGCAAATTACTGTTTATATGACTTATTTGAATTTGTAAGTAACTTTTTAAAAGTCAATTTTATTGAGATTAATTTGTATATAATAAAATATACCGATTTTAATTGTATGAGTCAATAAGTTTTGACAAATGGACACTTCCATATAGCCACCAATACAGAGATAGAAAAGTTTCGTCACCTTTGAAAATTCTCTTGAGCACCTTTGCAGTTAACCCCACTCTCCTCCACACTCTCCTCCCTGCTCTCCATCCCAAGGCAACCACTTGTCAATGTTCCATCACCACATATTAGTTTGTCCTGTTCTAAAGTGAAATATAAATGAATCGTACAGTATAAGTTTTCATGTCTGGCTTCTTTGGCTCAACATAATATTTTTTGAGATTTGTACATGTTGTCATATGTATCAGTAGTTTTTCTTTATTGCTGAATACTATTCCACTGATGAATTTGTTTACCCATTCATGTATTAAAGGACATTTGGGTTCTTTTCACTTTGGGGACACTGGAGAGGAATAAAGCTGCATTCTTCCGCAAGTCTTTTTGCAAACATAGATTTTCATTTCTCTTGGGCAAATAAGAGTGGAATTGCTGGGTTTAATTTTATAACAAACTGCTAAGCCATTTTACAAAGTACTTGTAGTGTTTTATATTCCAAAAGCAATATATGACAGTTTCAGTTGTCCCTTGTCCTGTCACTCTTTTGCAGGACTGCAGCGCAGTGAGACCGTCCAACTTTGTGTCTTGAAGACCAACCCCAAGATTTCTGAGTTCAGAAAACAAAGAAAATAAGAGACTTTTAAATATGAAATTGCTAGGTAATATAAAATCCTTCCCTTTACAGGCCTGACCCCAATATTTGATTACTCAGTAAAATACTCATGTAAGAGGATTATTTGGGGAAGTGCATTTTCTTTGCATTGAAGCTTCCTTAGATGTAAAGCCTTCATGCCAGCTCAGAGGTTCAAAGCAGCATTTCTCTTCCTCAAAGGAAAGATTATCTTTGGTTTGGAAGCTTGCTTTTTCACCTATGCTGACCTAGCCTCAGCAACTGCACCAGGTGAAATGTTCTCCATCTATTGCTCACCTACAAAGATTTTGTCTCTCTGAAGTAATTTAGTTCTTTGAGATTTATTTGTACCTGCGCAACAGAATTTTACAAAATGGTGGTTTTAAACAAAAGTATGAAATGTTTGGTTTATTGGGTAACATTGTTTCAGTGGGAGTGAAGGAAGATCTTTCATGTCTTTTTATGTCCTAATCATAAGCCTAACTCTTGCAAATATATTTTTGCAAATTTTAAGTATCTCTTAAGAATGTACTCCCAGAAGACCATTACTAAGTCCATTACTAAGTCCATTAGAAGACCATTACTAAGACCATTACTATGAATGTTTTTGTGACAATTGCCAAAAAGAATAATAGATAATATGATAATAATATTATTTATCAAAAGAAATACTATGTTCCCTTTCCATAGAATTTGTTACTCTGATTTGAAACAGAAGTCAATGAATTTTATTGTATCCATTTTGTTGAAATATTTGTGTACCAATCTCAAACTTATTTGCATTATATACTCACTTCCTATCGCCACCCATTCATTCAATATTTATTCATTCCAAGAGCAGTCTAAGTAAGAGAATGACATTTTTCTCACTTTTACAGGCAAAATGAAATAAAGGAGAGTAATTGCTAATGGGCATGGGATTTTTTTTTTCTTTTTAAAAATGTTCTAAAATTGATTGTGGTGATGGTTGTACAACTTTGTGAATAAAAATCACTGAATCGAAACTTTAAATGAGTGAATCATTTAATATATGAGTGTGATCTCAACGAAACCGCTACTTAAAAAATAAAATAAAAGGAACATTAATGTAAATGAAAATTCCATGGTATGACTCTTAACCAAATTCTTACCCAACTGAAAACCAAAATATATTTCTTGGGGCAACTTCTAAGCACACTGAAAAAAGAGAAAATTACCTGGCCTCCAAGAACACTATCATAATAAATATAACAAGAATATACTAAAGTTTTATTTGATGTCAGGCACTGAGCTAAATGTTTTAAATGATAATCTCGTTTAATCTTTATATCAACTCTTAAAAGTTACTATTATTTATTAAATTTTGCGAAGAAGGAAACAAAGATTTAGATCATAGTGGTAACTGGTAGAGACAAGTTTCCAATCTCAGCTTTGTCTGATACAGTTTTTTTTTTTTTAATCTACTGCTTCCCAGCAATAGAGGATAACATCCAAGAAGACACCATCGCTCCTGACTGTGGCAAAGAAAAAAAAGTCTACACATGTAGATATATATACTTAAAGTAACACAAAGTATAACAAACTTCTGGGGAGCCAAAAAGTAGGATATATACATCAAATCAGCTGACTTTGGTGAAAACCTAGAGGTAGAAATCCTGGAAGCATAAATTCAGAAATCCTAAATTTTGGAGGTTAAGTGGAAACCAGGGAGTGTGATACATTCTCTAGCTTTGAATTGGCTGTGTTTGTGTCATGCGTATGTTCAACATCACTTTAAAACCTTGTAGGGCTGGGCACAGTGGCTCATGCCTGTAATCCCAGTGCTTTGGAAGGCCAAAACAAGAGGATCACTTAAGATTAGGAATTCATGAAATCCTGGGTAACATTGTGAGACACACTGTCTGTAAAAAATTTAAAAACAAAATCCAGACACAATGGTTTGTGCCTATAGTCCTAGCTACTCAGAAGGCTGAGGCAGAAAAATAGCAGCCTAGGAGTTTGAGGCTTCAATCAGCTATGATTGCACCACTGCATTCCAGAGTGGGTGACAGAGTAAGATCCTGTCTCTAAACAAACAAACAAACACACAAACAAAAAACAAAACAAAAGCCTCATTGATACTGTGTCCAAACAAAATAGTAATACTTTAGATTCTATGACACTGGATAGTCAATGAAGAAGTGTTGTAATTGTTAAGACAACCTATGTCCAGCCTTTTTGGAAATTACAGAATATTAGTCTTGCAAGACATCTTTGAACATTTATTTTATATCTAAGATAGTATCTCCCAGAGAAACTAAGGCAATTTCTCAAGATAACGCAGGTCTTCAGAAAGGAAGTCAGTGAACTCTCCGGTATCTTGAGCCAAGGTCCAGGAATCCTTATAACACATTATATTGATTATTACTGATGAACAAATGTTAGTTCCCCTTCTTCTGTCCAGGCCTTAGTAATGCCCAGCTCTGGCCCAATGCTCTTGAAAGAAGCCTATTCCTTGATTTCTGGTACAGCCTGCTCTCTAATTGCAAACTCTGGGAATAAACTTGGCATTGATCCAGACTCTGCTCCTGCCAAGTCCAATTTCATCAAGGAGTAATAAAGTACAACAATTCACGTTTTTACTTTAATGTTCAAAGAATACTTCTGGATCATTGACTTTTGGACAGCCTTTCATCTGTGGAATGCAAATTATTCTAATTACAATAAGTTTACATCATAAAAAAGAAAACTTGCTTTTTTTAGAGCAACATCCACTAAGCAATAATAAATGAAATAAAGTTAAATTTTGCTTGCATTTACTAGTAGTTAGGAATGGATCAAAAATGCCAAGGGATCGTGTTTATCCCTAAGAAAAGCAGTGGGTGGTTAGGAAACTTTATGGAAGGAACACTAGAATTTTATACTGTGTGCACTTGTACTGTGTGTACTCAGTAAATGAAAGAAATTACAAAGAAATAATAGCATATAAACCTTAGTAAAACAACTTTTCACTGTTGATATTCCACAAATAAACCACTTCTTATAGAAATACAAGTAAACAGTCAAGAACTGAAATTTGCATTATACATAAGTAAATTTTCCAGATACCTAACACTTGCAGTCTCAAGACGCAGCACTGTTTATTTTATTATTCTTTCTATAAATATAAATTCTAGCCACTTGTGTTTGCCCAGGCACTGAGCTATCCCTGTGCTACAACAGAGAACACAGTCCCTTCCCTTATAGAGTTTTACTAATGTTAGATGGGATCATTATTATTAAAGTTATCTCATTTTTGCCTTTTTAAACCAAGAGTAATCAATACATTTATATTATCTTGATGATTTTTCTGAATACTCACTATTAAAGTTTATTTTAGTAAACTACATTTTAAATTTCTATTGCATTTAAATTGATAATATTATATATTTATTTTATAAATCTTATATTTATATTTTTATATTTATAAAATATAAATTTTATATCTATATTTAATTTTTATATTTATAATTTATAAATATAAATTTATAACATATTTTACATGAAATATATTAGATCATTTATATTTTAAATTTATATTATATTTAAAATATCGTTCTTAAACTGTATTTTAGTTTTTATGTTTCTTCCTCCTATAGAAATCCACCAATTTCTATGGCACGAAGTGCACAGATAGAGTTCTAACCCTGGTTGAGACTTCTAATCCAGGTTAAGTATTCCTTATCCAAAATGCTATGGACCAGAAGTGTTTCAAATTTCTTTTTCTTTTTTTTTTTTTCAGATTTTGAAGTATTTGCATATACGTAATGAGATATCTTGGGGTTGGGACCCAAGTCTAAACACAAAATTTATTTATGTTTTATATGCACTGTATATATATAGCCTAAAGGTAATTTTATACAATGTTTTTAGTAATATATGCAACTCATTGTATGAGATCCAGTGTGGAATTTTCCACTTATGGCATCATGTCAGTGCTCAAAAAGTTACAGATCTTGGAGCATTTTGGATTCCAGACTTTTGAGATTAGTGATGCTCAAAGTACACTTTTCATTATTTTAGTTTTTAATATTTTGCAAGAGGTGAAACCAGGTAAGTTTAGAAGTTGTATGTTCAATAAGTGAGACTTCAAAGTATGTCTTTTTAAAGAACTGTATACTTGTGGGGACTCTCGGAAACTTCTCTAGTGATTTGAAGAAAACCTTGGTTCACATATTTGCAAAAAGTCGAAGTTCTGCCAAATAAAACTACCTACAGTTAACTCTGTTCTCTTTATGACGTTAGCAGAAGGAAAAGTTAGTAACTGTTGGTGTAATAATCTGCTCAGGCTGCCAAGACAAAATTTCATAGACAGGGTGGCTTAAACAACAAAAATTTATTTTCTCATGGTCCTAGAGGCTGGAAAGTCACAGATCAAGATAAGGCAGGGTCAGTTTCTGGTGAAGACTCTCTTTCTGGCTTGCAGAAGGCTGCCTTTTCACTATGTCTTCACATGCCAGAAAGAGAGAGAGCAAGCTTTCTGGTGTTTTTTCTTACAAAAATGCTCATTTTATCAGATCAGGACTCCACCTTTAGGATTTCATTTAACCTTAATTACATCTTCATTCAACCCCACCTCCAAATACAGTCATAATGAGGTTTAGGGCCTCAAATTATAAATTTTGGGGAGATACAAACGTTCATTCCATAATAGGTGGTTAAACCAAATTATTATAATAATAATTAGTAGTAATTGCTATGGTTTGAATGTTGGTTCCCTTCTAAACTCAAGTTGAAATTTAATTGCCATTCTAATAATATTAAGAAGTGGGACCTTTAGAAAGTAATTAGTCCAAGAGGACTTTACCCTCATGGGTGGGATTGTTGTTGCTATAAAATGGCAAATTTACTCCCTTCTTTCTCTCTTGCCCCTGTACCTTTAACTTTCTGCCATGAGAGGAGCAAGAAGGTGCCAGCCCCTGGATCTTGGACTTTGCAGCATCCAGAATTTTAAGCCAGTAAACTTCTTTTTATTATAAATTACCTAGTCTCAGATATTCTGTCATAGCAGCAAAAATGGGCTATGGCAGTAGTATTAGATAATGATATGTATAGAAATTCTTTTGCAATATTTATTTAGCAATAGTTAGTGTGTAACTGTTTATAGTCAAACTCAGTAATGGCATTTATTCTTCAGCTATCTTAAAAGAAGATACCATAGTACTATAGCCTATAGTTAACTTTTAGAATCAGATGGTAAGATTGTTAAGAAGCTTTCATCTCAAGTTTTCTTTAAAAAGGTTATAATGATAGTTGTTAGTGAGTACCCTTAATACAGGAGTCATGAAACTAATCAAGTTTAGTGATCCTTCATCTGGAAATTCCTTAGATTTCATCTAATGGATCTTTGAAGTTATGTAGTCCAAAAATAAATGAATCAAGATAGTGTTTTGTTGTTGTTGTTGTTGTTATTTTTGCTTATGGGATGATACGATAAACAGAAAATGCCTAAAGATTTTCTTCATAGAAAGTAAATATACATTATGAATATTTTTATTTATATACTACAGTCACCACTAGTCCCCTTCTCTGTAGCATACTACTACTTGGCTTCAATCAACAGGTAGCTGAGAACCTTATGTGCAGTGTATGCTAAACCAACAAAGCACTTACATTTGCAGAACTTCTTAAACTGTAAAGTGCAAATGAATCACCTTAGAATATTGTTAAATTACCTTTTTGAGTTTCAGATCCAGTAGGTCTAGAGTGGAACCTGAAATTTTGCAATTCTGAGGGTGATGCTTATGCTGTTAATCCAGACTACACTTTGAAGAACAAGATTTCAAAAAGGCCCATTGCACAGTTGTTTCTTTATAAAATTGACAAAATATTAATTGATAAAATAACATTACCATTCTGTTTTCTAGGGTTGTTTTGAGGACTGATGAAATAATAAACATAAAGCAACAAGCACAAGATATTTCAAAGATGATAAAACCTATTAATTAAATAAACAAGAGATGTTGTGTATTATGGTTAATTTTGTGTAGCTGAATTTACCTAAGGCAGAGAATTTGCAGGGCTCATTAGGATAGAGTAGGCATGTTGGCATGAATTTATTAAAAATATTAAATTTAGAGTTGTGGGACTTTAAAAGTGGGAGTAAATTCATCAGTGGCTTTTAGTCATGGTGATGACAACAGAAAAGCAATAATTTTATCTCGTCAAGTTAAAGCCTGAGAAACTAGTGAGGATGCTTTTGCAGCAATATATATTTGACATGATGAGGGCATGAGGGTAATGGTGGAAGTAATGAAAAGGAAGAAGGTGAAAGGTCAACATGTATTGGGTGCTCATTCTCAGTCAGATGCTGTCTTACATTAGGATGGCTACATGTCAAAACTACCTGGGAGACTTTCAAAGTGTATGCATGCATGTGCTTCACTCTGTATTACACCAGAATCTCAGCAGGAGAGTCCAAGTAAATATTTTAAAGCTCTTCACAGGGCACATGCACCACTGTTTGTCTATAAGATTTCCTCTCCCCAGACCTCTTACAAGGAAACTACCATTCTTTTCCTTCCCTGCTTCTCCTCCTCTAGCCTACTGACCTTCACGGAATATCACCATGAAAAAGAAAAATGCTTGTACCAGACAATCTTTGCTCTACAACCCTAGACAGCCTGCTCTTCTTATGCTCAAAGGTCCAGATTGAAAGCAAAACCTATTGAAAATTAGCTGTTATTTGTCTTTATCTTCCTGTCCTACTGAATTGAAAGGCAACAAAGATGTTTTTGCTTACTGAGCAAATGATCTGAAACTGTAGATAAGAAAGAGATGCACAGTTGAATATTTAGAGATCCTTTTTCACTCCAGTAAATGGCCTGAGTCAGGCTATGATTTCAGGTCTGAGTCCCAAGTATATATTATCTCTACTACATCCTTCTGCCAAGTATTGCAAGCTATCTAGGAAAAAGCAATTAAATTAATAATGACATTTGTTTTTCCTGTTCTAAGACAGAAAAGCCATTATTTAGTCTTGTAAGAACTGGATTCTGAAATATTAAGGAATAAGTGGAGTAATTATAGAAACATCTTCACATAGAGTTACAAGGTCTTCCTCACAGGTCCCATTTACATCACACATCTTCACCTCCTCCTTAGTTCATATTTCTGGTCCAACTCATATTTTAAAAATCTGAATATCACTATTTCTTGTAGATCTTCTCCCACTTATATTTTATCAATGTTCTTTTATGTCTCTACCCTGTTGCGACTAGGTCAAACCTTCTCCCTTCTACCAAAGCACAATTTGTAAAATCTAAATTATTGACCTTAAAAAGAAAGTAGAGAAAGAGATGGTGTTAGAAAGTTTATTCAATGGGATGATACCAGTGGACTTCCCAAATGTAGAGAAATATATCAACATTCAAATACAAGAAGGTAATAGAACACCAAGCAGATTTAATACAAAGAAGATTACCTCAAGGCATTTAATAATCAAATCTCAAAGGTCAAGGATAAAGAAAAGATTCTAAAAGCAGCAAGAGAAAAGAAACAAATAACATACAATGGAGCTCCACTACATCTGGCAGCACAGTTTTCAGTGGAAACCTTACAGGCCAGGAGACAGTGGCATGGCATATTTTAAATGCCAAAGGGAAAACCTTTTACCCTAAAATAATGTATCTGGTGAAAACATCCTCAAACATGAAGGAGAAATAGAGACTTTCCTAGACAACCAAAAACTGAGATGCTTCATCAACATCAGACCTGTCTCACAAGAAATACTAAAGGAAATTCTACAATATGAAAGAAGATAATGTTAATGAACAAGAAGGAATAATATGAAGGTGCAAAACTCACTGATAAGAGTAAGCACACAGAAAAATGCAGAATAGTATAACACTGTAACGGTGGTGTGAAAACTACTCCTGTCTTAAGTAGAAAGACTAAATGATAAATCAATCGAAAATAATAACCACAAAAACTTTTCTATATGTAGACAGTACAATAAGACATAAAGAGAAATAACAGAAATCAAGGAGCCAAAGTTAAAGTGTAGAGTTTTTATTAATTTTCTTTTTGTGTGTTTGTTTGTTTGTACATGCAATCAGTGTTCTGTTGTCATCAGTTGAAAATAATGGGTTATGAGATGGTATTTGAAAGCCTCATGGTAACCCCAAATTAAAAAACATACAATGGATACACGAAAAATAAAAAGCAAGAAATTATAGCATACCACTAGAGAAAATCACCTTCACTAAGTGGAAAACAAGAAGGAAGGAAAGAAGAATGAGAAGGCTGCAAACAACAAAAAAATAAATTTTAAAATAGCAGGAGTAAGTCCCTACTTAGCAGTAATAACATTCAATGTAAGTGGACTAAGCTCTCCAACAAAAGACATACATTGGCTAAATGGATGAAAAAACAAGACCCAATAATCTGTTGCCTACAAGAAACACACTTCACTTATAAAGATACACATAAAGTAAACATAAAGGGATATTAAAGAATTTTCCATGCCAATGGAAACCAAAAAAGAACAGAAGTAGTCATATTTATATCAGACAATAGATTTTCAAGACAAAAACTGTAAGAAGAGACAAAGAAAGTCATTATATAATGATAAATGGTTCAATTCAGCAAGATGATAGAGCAATTGTAAATATATAGGCACTCAACACTGGAGCATCCTGATATATAAAGGAGATATTATTAGAGCTCAAGGGCTATATAAGCCCCAATACAGTAATAACTGGAGGCTTCAATACACTACTTTCAACATTAGACTGATCTCCCACACAGAAAATCAACAACAACAAAAAAATTAGACTTAATCTGCATTATAGAACAAATGGATCTAATAGATATTTACAGAACATATTATCCAACAGCTGCAGAATATACATTCTTTTCCTCAGTACATGCATATTTCTCAAAGATAGACCATATATTAGGTCACAAGACAAATCTTAAAATATTCAAAATAATAAAATTATATGAAGTATCTTCTCTAACAACAATAGAATAAAACTACAAATCAATAAGAGGAGTTTTAACTACAAAAACACATGGAAATTTAACAACATATTCCTCAATGACCAGTGGGTCAATGAAGAAATTAAGAAAGAAACTGAAAAAATTTCTGAAACAAATAATAATAGAAACACAGCATACCAAAACCTATGGGATATACTGAAAGCAGTACTAAGAGGGAAATTTATAGCTGTAAGTGCCTACATCAAAAAAGAAGGAAAACTTCATATAAACAACCTGATGATACATCTTAAAGAATTAGAAAAGCAAGAAAAAAGCAAACCCAAAATTAGGAGGAAAAAAATGAGAAATAGTAAGGGTCAGAGCAGAAATAAATGAAACTGAAAAGAAGAAAACAATACAAAAGATCAACAAAACAAAAAGGTTGTATTTTGAAAAGATAAGCAAAGTTGAAAAACCTTTAGCCAGACTAAGAAAAAAAAGAGAATATGCAAATAAATGAAAAGGGAGACATTACAACTGATGCTGCAAAAATTCAAAGGATCAGTACTAGTTACTATGAACAATTAGATGTCAATAAATTGGAAACTCTGGAAGAAATGGATAAATTCCTAGACACATATGACCTATGAAGATGGAATCATGAAGAAATTTGAAGCCTGAATAGGCCAATAACAAGTAACAAGATGAAGCCATAATAAAAAGTCCCCCAGTAAACAAAAGCCTGGGACTTGATAGTTCACTGCTGAATTCTACCAAACATTAAAAGAAGAAGACCAATCCTACTAAAACTGTTGTGAAAAACAGAGGAGGAGGGGATACTTCCAAACTCATTCTACGAAGCCATTATTACCCTGATACTAAAACCAGACAAAGACACACACACACACAAAGAATACTGCAGGACAATATCTCTGATGAATATTCATGCAAAAATCCTCAACAAAATACTGGCAAAATGAATTCAACAATACATTAAAAAGGTCATTAATCATAACCAAATAATATTTATCACAGAAGTGCAAAAATGGTTCAACATATGTAAGCCAATCAATGTGATATATTTTATCAACAGAATGAATGACAAAAACGATATAATTATTTTAATTCATGCTGAAAAAGCATTTGATAAAGTTCAATATCCCTTCATGATTAAAAAAAAAAAACTTAAAACACTGGATATAAAAGGAACACATACAACATAATAAAAGTCATATTTGACAGACCCACAGATTATATGATACTGAATGGGGAAAGACTGAAAACCTTTCCTCTTAGATCTGGAACATGATAAGGATGCTCACTTTCACCACTGTTATTCAACATAGTACTGAAAGTCCTAGCTAGAGCAATCAGACAAGAGAAAGAAATAAAAGGCATCCAAATTGGAAAGAAAGAAGTCAAATTATCCTTGTTTGTAGATGATATGATCTTATATTTGGAAAAACCTACAGACTCCACCAAAAAAATTACTAAAACTGATAAATAATTCAGTAAAGTTGCAAGATACAAAGTCAGCATATAAAAATTACTAACATTTTTGTATGCCAACAGTGAGCAATTTGAAAAAAAATTTAAAAAGTAATCCCACTTACTGTAGCAACAAACAAAATTAAATATCTAAGAATTAACCAAAGAAATGAAAGATTTCTACAATGAAATTACAAAACACTAATGAAAAAAAATTGAGAAGGACACACAAAAATGGAAAGATATTCCATGTTTATGGATTGGAAGAATCAATATTTTTAAAATGTCAATACTACCCAAAGCAATCTACAGATTCAGTGCAACTCCTGTCACAATACCAATGACATTCTTTACAGAAATAGAAAAAAAAAAAATCCTAAAATGTATATGGAATCACAGATGACCCAGAATAGTCAAAGCTTTCCTAAGCAAAAAGAACAAAACTGGAGGAATCACATTACCTGACTTCAAATTATACTACAGAGCTATGTTAATGAAAACAGCATGGTAATGGCAAAAAAAAACAGACACATTGGCCAATAGAACAGGATAGAAAACCCAGAAACAAATCCACACACAGTGAATTTATTTTTGACAAAGGTGCCGAGAACACACACTGGGGAAAAGACAGTCTCTTCAGGAAATGGTGTTGGGAAAACTGGATACTCATATGCAGAAGAATGAAACTAGACCTCTATCTCTTGCCATATACAAAAATCAAATCAAAATGGATTAAAGACTTAAATCTAAGACCTAAAACTATGAAACTAATACAAGAAACTTTGGGAAACTCTAGGACATTGGTCTGGGCAAAATTTTCTTGAGTAATACTCCACAAGCACAGGCAACCAAAGCAAAAATGAGCAAATAGGATCACATCAAGTTAAAAAGCTTCTGCACAACAAAGTATACAATCAACAAAGTGAAAAGACAACCCAGAGAATGGGAGAAAATATTTGCAAGCTACCCATTTGACAAGGGATTAGTAACAGGTACTGGAGAGGATGTGGAGAAATAAGAACACTTTTACACTGTTGGTGGGACCGTAAACTACTTCAACCATTGTGGAAGACAGTGTGGCAATTCCCCAAGGATCTAGAACTAGAAATACCATTTGACCCAGCCATCCCATTACTGGGTATTTACCCAAAGGATTATAAATCATGCTGCTATAAAGACACATGCACACGTATGTTTACTGCAGCACTATTCACCATAGCAAAGACTTGGAACCAACCCAAATGGCTAGCAATGACAGACTGGATTAAGAAAATGTGGCACATATACACCATGGATTACTATGCAGCCATAAAAAAGGATGAGTTCATGTCCTTTGTGGGGACATGGATGCAGCTGGAAACCATCATTTTCAGCAAACTATCACCAAAACAGAAAACCAAATACCGCATGTTCTCACTCATAGGTGGGAATTGAACAATGAGAACACTTGGGCACAGGAAGGGGAACATCACACACCAGGGCCTGTTGTGGGGTGGGGAGAGCGGGGAGGGGGGAGGGATAGCATTAGGAGATATACCTAATGTAAATGATGAGTTAACAGGTGTAGCACACCAACATGGCACATGTATACATATGTAACAAACCTGCACATTGTGCACATGTACCGTAGAACATAAAGTATAATTTTAAAAAAAAGGAAAAAAAAAGAAAATTTTCCTTCTCTTTTCCCTGGGAAAACAAAACAGACTGAAAAAAAGAAAATTAGGGCATTGGTCTATCCACAGGGAGCTCTAGCAAAGTTTGGAGGCCTGGAAACTAGAAAGCTCCTAAGAGACAGATCTGGACATCATAGAATTGGAGGAAATAATTCATCTGAGGATATTTACCCAGCTATTATAATAGGTGCTGTATTTATAGTCCTCATTTCAGCTGAGAGTCCTAAGCCCGTCAAAAGTAACTCTTGCTCAAAATCTATTATTTAGTTAAGATCAATTAGTTGTATTTCTCTAGTCTACTCAAAAGGCAGTCGGAGAAGGGCAGAGTCAGGCATGCCTTAATTGTAGCTACATCTCACTCAGTCTCCCACCTGGTACCTGGATTTTTCAGGTCTCAACATAACTTTATTTCACATTTAGTAGATGTAAATATGTTCTTTTCAGATTCATTTAATAAAAGGCCCAGAATTTCTAGCTAAACACCTGCCACTGGAGGCCACAGGCACAGAAGGAGCATCATAGCCTGTGACTCAGAACTGTGGTTCAGAACTTGAGACTAGGAACCAGAGGCTTACTCATCCTAATGAGTAAAAATCATCTTGATTTTTAACTCATCACCAACCAATCTGTGCCTTGATCTCCTCATAGGTCAAAAGGATATTGGATCAAGTGCCATACATACCCCAAAGGATTTTGTGAAATGAGACAAGATGGAGCTAAGCATTTCAAAAACTTTAAAGAACTATTCAAACAAAAATTATTTTCATCACTGCAATTATGTATAAATGATGGATTCAGCCCAGCTCTATTTGTTACCAACTTTTGTGATAGAATGGAGCATGGAAAGTAAAAATGGAAAAAAAAAAAAATCTCAGTATATTTAATGATATAAACCTTAAAAAAACAAAGAAAAAAGATTTTCTTAAAAAGAAAAAACATACTAAATATTTGTGATGATAATGAAAATTTGGTGGTGGGAGAGAAAAATGTTGTTGTTTTATTTTGCTATATTTATGATGTTTCAGTATTCTTTCTACTTGTCCTCTCTTTAGTAATCCAAGCATTGTTTAGGGAAGAAATGGCTCACTTTAAATTCAAGTTGAATTCTCTAAACTCCAAAAGGAAGTATTGTCACTTCCGAAGCCAAAATAAAAATTTTGTCTTTATTCTTACTATATTCTCCAGGGAAATTTCAGCTCCTCAATGCAGCCCCCAGGGACATGCTGCTGAAAGGCTCTTTAGCTGCTCTGAAGAAAAATATCTCCAACTTCCCCTGAGATGCCACTATAATTGCTGGGTTTAGATATTTAGACATAGAGAGTCTTTCTTCTCAAAATAATTTTTCAGAGAAGTATTTTCTAAAACTATCATTAATATTAAAATTCCATGATAAAAGAGTTAACCTCATAGCAAACCAGGAAGGTTTTAAAAACGTTTTATGAATACCTAAGGAATCCACTGCAAATAAGAAAATGAAAGTACACAAAGGAAAGTGTTTTCAGCCATCAGGAAGAATTGTGTTCCATTTAGTTCTTGCCATGGTTACTCTTCTATTTTGTTTTCCTTCAGTGTTTATAAAATTAGTCAATGCTATTTTATTTTATTTTTATGATTATCTTTGGATGTGTCATTATAAATAACCAATAAATTTTTTCCTCCTTAAAGGTAAACTTGCATATTATTGTGTAGGCCGTTAGCATTCAGTGAAGACTTATAAATTATCTACTAATTTGAATGATATGAAATTTCCATTTTCATGAATTGAATGTAATTTTATCAATAATCTCACATGCCAAGGCTCATATCTAATTCCCGATAGTCACCTTTTCTAAATCAACTAGCTTATATTTAATTTGTGAATATCTTTTAAACATTCAGGTTTGTCTGTTCACGTCACAAAAGTTTAGCTAAATGTTTTCTCTTCTTAGTGTAAACATTTGCTCTTTATGACAAGTACATCATCATATTTCTTCATAGTATAATTATTTCAAGTATTTAAAAAAATATTTTCCTTTATAAGTTGTGTGTGTGTGTATGTGTGTGACAGAGTCTCACTCTGTCACCCAGGCTGGAGTACAGTGGCATGAACTCTACTCACTGCAACCTCCACCTCCCCGGTTCAAGTGATTCTCCTGCCTCAGTCTCTTGAGTAGCTGGAATTACAGGTGCCTGCCACCATGCCCAGCGAATTTTTGTATTTTTAGTAGAGACAAAGTTTCGCCATGTTGGCCAGGCTGGTCTCGAACTCCTGACCTCAAGAGATCCACCCGCCTTGGCCTCCCAGAGTGCTGGGATTATAGGCGTGCACCACGACATCCAACCTCTTTATAAGTCTTAACACACTTTTCTGTAAGTCACTGATTCTAATTATATTCATTTAATGTTAAAGAAAAAGACTGTGAGTAGGTGAATTAAACCAGAATATTTCAACTTTATGTTTTCTTAGACTCAATATACTATCTATAGACACATAAATCACAAATTAGCTAACAATGTTATTTTTAAATACTATTTTAAAATTGAGTTTATCCAAACATAAAAGGCAAATTCCTTATGTTACCATTGCACCAGGGGTTTAGTTAGGTTTTTTAACTATTTCAGTTACAGACAATCCTAGAACATTTTTCTTTATCCTACTCTTTTTCTTTCCCTCCTACAATAGAATATTTCACAATAATAAATACAAATCTCCCTGTATGCTACTAATAGAAATCACAAATGTTAATAATGTCTAATAAAAGCATACATAAGATGACTGTACATGTTTCATCACTGATTAAACTGTTATTTTTTTTCTATCCCACAAACCAACAGGACGTCCACAAAGAATACATAACATGATAAAGACAACACACTCAAATTGTCACTGTGTTCTCTTTACCGCCTTTTCTATTTTCTTTTCTATAATGTAGTTCACTTTGCAAAGTCATTTGTCTATTAAACTGTGGACTTGGCTATGCTTTCAAAATGCTGGTATCCCAGAGCACCTGCATTTCCCAGAAGGCAATTCTAGTTCTTTCCCTCAATGTTTAATAAGATTCTTTGTCTATATAATGAATCACTCATCCACATCTCAATTTTCTACTCTTTAATTTTAGTTTATGTTCACTTAGAGATTGTTTTGATTATTCTCTATGCTCTTTTCTTGGGCAGATGCTTTGTTGCTTATCTAGGAATTTTATGTTGACTTTATCTAATAATTATGTAAACACTTTCATGTGCCAATTCTGCATTGTCCTAGTTACAGTTTCAGCAGCCCCTCAGAGATGTTCATCCACAATCTTACCATTTGTTTTTTACACAGCAGAATATGCAAGATGTTGCATATTCTGGTAAGAATATGTAATATATATAAACATTCATATACTTCATGTACATATTGAATGTTTATATTTCTTGACATTTCTTTGTGTTTTTATTTTGCAATCAGTCTTTATGGGGGAGTGGGAGATGAGAATGTAGCTTGGAGCAGGGAGTGGAGAGGGTTGCAAGATTAGGAGGAGATGGCTGGGGTGAAAGAACGGGAGGAAGAAAATCAATACAATGCTGGAGAGTCAACGGCTTCCTCTGAGCCTGTTACTAGAAGTGCCCCCTCTCCATGGCCAGGCGAATCAGGCTTGTAATCCCAGCACTTTGAGAGACCAAGGTGGGAGCGTAGCTTGAGGCCAAGAGTCCAAGACCAGACTGGGCAACATAGCAAAATCCTGCCTCTACAAAATAAAATTAAAAGTTAGCCTGGCATAGTACTGCACACCTATAGTCCTAGATGCTCCGAAGGCTGAGGCAGGAGGATTGCTTGAGCTCAGAAGTTTGGGTCATGGTGAGCTTTGATCTCCAGCCTGGGCGACAGAGGGAGACCCCATCTCTTAAACAAATAACAACAACAACAACAATCAGGGGATGGAATGAAAGACATTGGAGGAAGCATTGTGAAATTGATGACTGAGACTTCAGTCTGATTAGATGAAGAGCTGCGTAGAAAGGGTAATCAAGAAATGACACAATACGCTCCGGGCGCAGTGGCTCACGCCTGTAATCTCAACAGTTTGGAAGGCCGACGCGGACGGAACACAAGGTCAGAAGACCGAGACCATCATGGCTAACACAGTGAAAGCCCGTCTCTACTAAAAATACAAAAAATTAGCCAGGCATGATGGTGGGCGCCTGTAGTCCTAGCTACTGGGGAGGCTGAGGCAGGAGAATGGCGTGAACCCGGGAGGCGGAGCTTGCAGTGAGCTGAGATCAGGCCACTGCACTCCAGCCTGGGTGACAGAGCGAGACTCTGTCTCAAAAAAAAAAAAAAAAAAAGACACAATATGATGTACTCAGTTCTTCATCCTTTTGAAAGGCTCCTCCTCTCACACTCCAACCAGTGGCCCAGCTCCGACTAAGGCTAGTACCTTGGCCATACCGTCGATCCACTGTTAGAACTTGTCTCCAGGGTTTTAATTTCTCTCTCTCCTTTACATTGAAACTAGAAAGCAAACTCTAAACAGTCTTATACTGAATTTTCCTAGTCATTAATCTATGTCTTCATAGTTTAATTTTGAAAAACAAGTACAAAAAGTCACACTATTTTTTCTGTTGGATTGTCAAAATAAGATTGGTTGCCAAGTGACATGGCTGTCTTCTGAAGCTCTAACAAACAGGAGAATCATAAAGTCAAGTTGGTTCTGTTAAAGTGAACCAGTAAAATCCTCTCTGAGACTAAAGCACTGAAAAGAAAAAGGCAGCCCTGCAGTTAATCAGGCAGGGAGGACAGATGGATAAAGGCAGCTGCAAAGTTAACAGCAAATGTTTTTCCAAGGTCTTGTAGCAACTATAAAATGCCATGATGATTCTCTCCTTGAGTGACCACTGCTTTATTACCCATGACACCCCCAGACCTGTTTTACCACATCTATCTATTATTGGGGATATCCAGTTGCTAAACTGCCCTCATCTCAAGACAGTACTCAGTTCCTAACTAATTCTTACTTCTAATCTTGCCACAGAAAGAGTATCCAAACCCAGAGATGGTCTCCATTCCCTTAGAGCTTGCTCAGAACCCTTCAGCAGGAACCCAAACCTTGTAGAGTGCACAATTTAGGTTCTCTGGAATATGCTCCCTTTCCTGCAAATCAGTAAATCTGATTTTGTCAAACTATAGGTTTGAGCTGGGTAGTCTTTGGCTAGTTAAGCTTTGACAGATATCAAATAGAAAATATAGAAGAAAAAGAAACTGGAGAGTTTGAATAATCTTGTCAGATATTTGGAGCTTTAAAATAAGATTTCCCAAATGTCAGAAGTTTTTTCCAGTGCCCATACATTATAAGAAAAAAATGTCTTTTAAAAAATCAAATTTTTTCAAGAAACACAAAGTATTTCAGGCTTCATGATTTCACCCAGAGTTGACAACTTCCAAAAATAAAAATTTCTTCCTTTAAAATTGCATTAAGTATTCTCACCACCCCACCCGCCACACACACACACACAAATAGATATATGAAGAGAATTTCTTAAATTGATGAAAAAAATGAATTAAAATATATATATATACTTTATTTCTCAACATAAGCTCCATCAAGTTCAAGGCACTTCTTTAAGAGTTGATACCAGCCATTTAGTTTATCCCTAAATAACTGAGAGTCCTGGGAATTTAAGCATGTTAATGAAATCTTTTTCTATTATTAACTGAAGAAAAATGAGGGCCTTTTAAACCTTTTATAAGATTTAAAAAACCCAAAAAGTCAGAAGAAGCCAAATCAGGACAGTAAAGTGGATGCCTAATGATTTTATATTGAAACTCTCAAAAAATTGCACTTGTTTGGTGAGAGGAATGAGCAGGAGCATTGTTGTGGTGGAAAAAGGCTCTATAACGAAGCTTTCCTGGATATTTTTCTGCTAAAGCTTTGGCTAACTTTCTCAAAACACTGTCATCATAAACAAATGTTATTGTAACAGTGGAAGGAGACTTAGCATGACTGATTCCATTTTGCCTCTCACCATCCCCTGTGATAATATCCTTTAAGTTAAAAGCCTCTGTTTAGCTTTGCATGTAGACCAGCTAATTATGGGAATAATTTAGTTTACAGTTCAACTTTAGAGAAAATGTTAACAGTGCCTTTCCCCAAACTAACTCTTGAAGAGATAAGGAGAGTATATGCACAAGTAAAAGTGTTTGTTAAAGACTTATTGGAACATTGTGATGTGACCAAGCACAAAGAAATTTCCCAACGTCCTTGCACCCTCACTGGTGCCTGAATTTCTGTAATCATCATCTGTATCTTCCTTCACCTCAACCCCTTCTTTTTCCCCCTTCCCTTAACATAAAAAGGCCTGAAAGGTGTACTAACTTAAGATGGTTCTTTAGGATGCTAGTCTGCCATCTTCTTGGTTTTCTGGCTCTTCTAATAGAGTGGCTTTCCTTGTCCCAAAACCTTGTCTCTTGACTTACTGGCTGCAGTGCAGCAAGTGATACAATTGAACTTGGTTACATTATTATTCTTTGGACCTCCAGAAAGTCAACAAGCAAAATGTTTTGAGCATCCCAAAAAGCTGCTACCGTGACCTTTGCTCTTGACTGGTCCACTTTTGTCTTGACCGGACCACTTCTGCCTCTTGGTAGTCATTGCTTTGGTTGTGCTTTGTCTTCAGGATCATATTAATAAAGCCATGTTTCATCTCTTGTTGCAATTTTTGAAGAAATGCTTCAGAATCTTGGTCCCACTTGTTTAAAATTTCCATTGAAAGCTCTGCTCTTGTCCTCAGTTGATCTGGGTGCAATGGTTGTAGCATCTTTCAAGTGGAAACTGATTTTTCAGTCAGAATTGTGTAAGCTGAACAAATTGAGACCAAACAAAATGAATTTTTTCCTTGCAAATTGATGTGGATGGTCTGCCACTGTGGACTTTATCTTCAATATCATCTCATTCCTTCTTAAAACAAGTTATCTATTTGTAAATTGCTGATTTGGGGAAAAAGGATATTGTCTTCATAAGTTTTTCATAAAACATCAGTGATTTCACCATTCTTCCACTCAAGCTTCAACGCAAACTGGATGTTTATTCTTGCTTCAATTTTACCAGAATTCATATTGTTCTATTAGGGGCTCATTTCCTTTCTTCCCTTTTTTTTTTTCTTTTTAAGTATCTTAGACACCTTCTTTCTCTTACATTTAATTTTTAGTTTGTAGTAGGAGGGGTAATTTCCTTTTTCAAGGTTGTTATATTTTGTCTTTGCCTTACCTAGGTCCTCTGTTAGCTTTTATTTTTTTTTAGATAATAGCTTTATTGACATAAGTTACATACCACAAATTCACCCTACATTTTAGTGTTTTCTAAGATATTCACAGAGTTGTGCAAACGTCATCCCTATCTAATTTTAAAACATTTTCATTATCCTCAAAAGAAACCCCAATAGCAGTCATTTCCCATTTTTCCTCCCTCAGCCACTGGCAACCACAAATTTACTTCTGTCTATGTGTTTTTGTTAATTCTGGACATCTCATATAAATGTAATCATCAGCGATTTTCTTTTGTGACTGACTTTTTCATTTAGCATCATGTTATTAAGATACATCTATATTGTAGCATGTATTAGTACTTTATTCCTTTTTTTTTTTTGCCAAATAGTATTTTGTCCTATAGCTCTACCACATTTTATTTATACATTTATCAGATGATGAATATTTGGGTTCTTTTTGGCTACTATAAATAATGCTGCCATGAATGTTCACTATGTGTATTTGTGTGGACATATGTTTTCTATTCTCTTGGGTATATATCTATGAGTGGAATTACTGGGTCACATGGTAACTCTTTAACATTTTGAGTAACATCTAAACTGTTTTCTAGAGTGGTTGCAGCGTTTTCCAATCTCATCAGTGATGCTTAAGGGTTCCAGCTTTTCCACATCCTCAGCAATATTTGTTATTATCCGTCTTTTGCTTATAGCTGTATCCATGGGTGTGAAGTGGTATTTCACTGTGGTTTTGATTTGCATTTCCCTAATGATGAAGATATTGAGCATCTTAAGTGCTTATTGGCTGTTTGTGTATGTTATCTGGAGAAATATGTATCCGAATCCTTTGCTTATTTTTAAATTGGGTTGTCTTTTTTATCCTTGAGTTATAAGTGTTCTTTTATATTCTGGATACAAGTACAAGTGATTTTTTAAAAGTAAATCAAATCTTGTCACTTCCCTGGCTTAGCACCTTCTAACGGTTCCCTAATATGTTTAGAATAAAATCCAATATTCCCACTCTGGTTTACAAGGTCCTACATGATTTGGTGCCTGCCCACTTCTCCAACATCATCTTACACTGCTTGTTTTTGTTCCCTCCCCCTTTCCCCCTCCCCACGACAGGCGCCGGTGTGTGATGTTCCCCTTCCTGTGTCCAAGTGTTCTCATTGTTCAATTCCCACCTATGAGTGAGAACGTGCAGTGTTTGGTTTTCTGTTCTTGTGATAGTTTGCTGAAAATGATGGTTTCCACCTGCATCCATGTCCCTACAAAGGACATGAACTCATCCCTTTTTATGGCTGCATAGTAATCCATGGTGTATATGTGCCACATTTTCTTAATCCAGTCTGTCATTGCTGACCATTTGGGTTGGTTCCAAGTCTTTGCTATGGTGAATAGTGCTGCAGTAAACATACGTGTGCATGTGTCTTTATAGCAGCATGATTTATAATCTTTTGGGTATATACCCAGTAATGGGATGGCTGGGTCAAATGGTATTTCTAGTTCTAGATCCTTGAGGAATCGCCACACTGTCTTCCACAATGGTTGAAGTAGTTTACAGTCCCACCAACAGTGTAAAAGTGTTCCCATTTCTCCACATCCTCTCCAGCACCTGCTGTTTCCTGACTTTTTAATGATCGCCATTCTAACTGGTGTGAGATGGTATCTCATTGTGGTTTTGATGTGCATTTCTCTGATGGCCAGTGATGATGAGCATTTTTTCATGTGTCTGTTGGTTCCATAAATGTCTTCTTTTGAGAAGTATCTGTTCATATCCTTCACCCATGTTTTGATTTTTTTTTCTTGTAAATTTGATTGAGTTCTTTGTAGGTTTTGGATATTAGCCCTTTGTCAGATGAGTAGATTGCAAAAATTTTCTCCCATTCTGTAGGTTGTCTGTTCACTCTGATGGTAGTTTCTTTTGCCGTGCAGAAGCTCTTTGGTTTAATTAGATCCCATTTGTCTATTTTGGCTTTTGTTGCCATTGCTTTTGGTGTTTTAGACATGAAGTCTATGTCCTGAATGGTATTACCGAGGTTTTCTTCTAGGGTTTTTATGGTTTTAGGTGTCTAAAACATTTAAGTCTCTAATCCATCTTGAATTAATTTTCATATAAGGAGTAAGGAAACGATCCAGTTTCAGCTTTCTATATTTGGCCAGCCAGTTTTCTGAGCACCATTTATTAAACAGGGAATCTTTTCCCCATTTCTTTCTTTCTTTTCTTTTTCTTTTTTTTTTTTTTTTTGTCAGGTTTGTCAAAGATCAGATGGCTGTAGATGTGTGGTATTATTTCTGAGGGCTCTGTTCTGTTCCATTGGTCTATATCTCTGTTTTGGTACCAGTACAGTGCTGTTTTGGTTACTGTAGTCTTGTAGTATAGTTTGAAGTCAGGTAGAGTGATGCCTCCAGCTTTGTTCTTTTGGCTTAGGATTGTCTTGGCAATGCGGGCTCTTTTTTGGTTCCATATGAACTTTAAGGTAGTTTTCTCCAATTCTGTGAAGAAAGTAATTGGTAGCTTGATGGAGATGGTATTGAATCTATAAATTACCTAGGGCAGTATGGCCATTTTCATGATATTGATTCTTCCTATCCATGAGCATGGAATGTTCTTCTATTTGTTTGTGTCCTCTTTTATTTCATTGAGCAGTGGTTTGTAGTTCTCCTTGAAGAGGTCCTTCACATTCCCTTGTAAGTTGTATTCCTAGGTATTTTATTCTATTTGAAGCTATTGTGAATGGGAGATGACTCATGAGTTGGCTCTCTGTTTGTCTGTTATTGGTGTATAAGAATGCCTGTGATTTTTGCACATTGATTTTGTATCCTGAGACTTTGCTGAAGTTGCTTATCAGCTTAAGGAGATTTTGGGCTGAGATGATGCGGTTTTCTAAATATACAATCACGTTGTCTGTAAACAGGGACAATTTGACTCCTTGTTTTCCTAATTAATACTCTTTATTTCTTTCTCTTGCCTGATTGCCCTGTCCAGAACTTCCAACACTATTTGAATAGGAGTGGTGACTGGCACTGTCTTGTGCCAGTTTTCAAAGGGAATATTTCCAGTTTTTGCCCATTCAGTATGATATTGGCTGTGGGTTTGTCATAAATAGCTCTTATTATTTTGAGATACATTCCATCAATACTGAATTTATTGAGAGTTTTTAGCATGAAGGGCTGTTGAGTTTTGTCAAAGGCCTTTTCTGCATCTATTGAGATAATCATGTGGTTTTTATCTTCGGTTCTGTTTAAATGCTGGACTACGTTTATTGATTTGTGTATGTTGAACCAGCCTTGCATCCCAGGAATGATGCCCACTTGATCATATTGGATAAAGTTTTTGATGTGGTGGTGGATTCAGTTTGCCAGTATTTTATTGAGGATTTTTGCATCAATGTTCATCAGGGATATTGGTCTAAAATTCTTTTTTTGTTGTTGTTGTGTCTCTGTCAGGCTTTGGTATCAGGATAATGTTGGACCCGTAAAATGAGTTAGGGAGGATTCTCTCTTTTTCTATTGATTGGAATAGTTTCAGAGGGAATGGTACCAGCTCCTCCTTGTACCTCTGGTAGAATTCAGCTGTGAATCCGTCTGGTCCTGGACTTTTTTTGGTTGCTAGGCTATTAATTATTGGCTCAATTTCAGAGCCTGCTCTTGGTCTATTCAGGGATTAAACTTCTTCCTGGTTTCGTCCTGGGAGAGTGTATGTGTCCAGTAATTTATCCATTTCTTCTAGGTTTTCTAGTTTATTTGCGTAGAGGTGTTTATAGTATTCTCTGATGGTTGTTTGTATTTTTGTGGGGTCAGTGGTGATATCCCCTTTATCATTTTTTATTGCGTCTATTTGATTCTTCTCTCTTTTCTTCTTTATTAGTCTTCCTAATGGTCTATCAATTTTGTTGATCTTTTCAAAAAACCAACTCCTGGATTCATTGATTTTTTGAAGGGTTTTTTTTGTGTCTCTATCTCCTTCAGTTATCCTCTGATCTTAGTTATTTCTTGACTTCTGCTAGCTTTTGAATGTGTTTCCTCTTGCTTCTCTAGTTCTTTTAATTGTGATGTTAGAGTGTTAATGTTAGATCTTTCCTGCTTTCTCTTGTGGGCATTTAGTGCTATAAATTTCCCTCTAAACACTGCTTTAAATGTGTCCCAGAGCTTCTGTATGTTGTATCCTTGTGCTCACTGGTTTCAAAGTCTTTATTTCTGCCTTCATTTTGTTATGTGTACCCAGTAGTCATTCAGGAGCAGGTTGTTCAGTTTCCATGTAGTTGAGTGCTTTTGAGTGAGTTTCTTAATCCTAAGCTCTAGTTTGATTGCACTGTTGTCTGAGAGAGTTAGTTATAATTTCTGTTCTTTTACATTGGCTGAGGAGTGCTTTACTTCGAACTATGTGGTCAATTTTGGAATAAGTGCGATGTGGTGCTGAGAAGAATGTATATTCTGTTGATTTGGGGTGGAGAGTTCTGTAGATGTCTATTACGTCCACCTGGTGCAGAGCTGAGTTCAATTCCTGGATATCCTTGTTAACTTTCTGTCTCATTGATCTGTCTAATGTTGACAGTGGGGTGTTAAAATCTTCCATTATTATTGTGTGGGATTCTAAGTCTCTTTGTAAGTCTCTAAGGACTTGCTTTATGAATCTGGGTGCTCCTGTATTGGGTGCATATATATTTAGGATCGTTAGCTCTTCTTGATGAATCGATCCCTTTACCATTATGTAATAGCATTCTGTGTCTCTTTTGATCTCTGTTGGTTTAAAGTCTGTTTTATCAGAGACTAGGATTGCAACCTCTGCCTTTTCTTGTTTCCTTTTGCTTGGTAGATCTTCCTCCATCCCTTTATTTTGAGCCTATGTATGTCTCTGCACATGAGATGGGTCTGCTGAATACAGCACACTGATAGGTCTTGACTCTTTATACAATTTGCCGGTCTGTGTCTTTTAATTGGAGCATTTAGTCCATTTACATTTAAGGTTAATATTGTTATGTGTGAATTTGATCCTGTCACTATGATGTTAGCTGGTTATTTTGCCCATTAGTTGATGCAATTTCTTCCTAGCATTGATGGTCTTTACAATTTGGCATGATTTTGCAGTGGCTGGTACAAGTTGTTCCTTTCCGTGTTTAGTGCTTCCTTCAGGAGCTCTTGTAAGGCAGGCCTGGTGGTGACAAAATCTCTCAGCATTTACTTGTCTGCAAAGGATTTTATTTCTCCTTCACTCATGAAACTTAGTTTGGCTGGATATGAAATTCTGGATTGAAAATTCATTTCTTTAAGAATGTTGAATATTGGCCCCCACTCTCTTCTGGCTTGGAGAGTTTCTGCCAAGAGATCCACTGTTAGTCTGATGGGCTTCCCTTTGTGGGTAATCCAACCTTTCTCTCTGGCTCCCCTTAGCATTTTTTCCTTCATTTCAACTTTGATGAATCTGACAATTATGTGTCTTGGAGTTGCTCTTCTCGAGGACTAACTATGTGGCGTTTTCTGTATTGCCTGAATTTGAATGTTGGCCTGCCGTGCTAGGTTGGGGAAGTTCTCCTGGATAATATCCTGCAGAGTGTTTTCCAACTTGGTTCCATTCTCCCCGTCACTTTCAGGTACACCTATCAGACGTAGATTTGGTCTTTTCACATAGTCCCATATTTCTTGGAGGCTTTGTTCATTTCTGTTTACTCTTTTTTCTCTAAACTTCTCTTCTCGCTCCATTTCATTCATTTGATCTTCAATCACTGATACCATTTCTTCCAGTTGATCCAGTTGGTTACTGAAGCTTGTGCATTTGTCATGTAGTTCTTGTGCTGTGGTTTTCAGTTCTATCAAGTCATTTAAGGACTTTTCTACATTGGTTATTCTAGTTAGCCATTTGTCTAATCTTTTTTCAAAGATTTTAGCTTCTTTGCAATTGATTCGAACTTCCTCCTTTAGCTCAGAGAAGTTTGATCGTCTGAAGCCTTCTTCTCTCAACACGTCAAAATCATTCTCCATCCAGCTTTGTTCCATTGCTGGCAAGGAGTTGCATTCCTTTGGAGGGAGAGGCACTCTGATTTTTAGAATTTTCAGCTTTTCTGCTCTGTTTTTTCCCTATCTTTGTGGTTTTATCTACCTTTGGTCTTTGATGATGGTGATGTACAGATGGGGTTTTGGTGCAGATGTCTTGTCTGTTTGTTAGTTTTCCTTCTAACAGTCAGAACCCTCAGCTGCAGGTCTGTTGGAGTTTACTTGAGGTCCACTCCAGACCCTGTTTGCCTGGGTATCAGCAGCGGAGGCTGCAGAAGAGTGAATATTGCTGAACAGCAAATGTTGCTGCCTGATCGTTCCTCTGGAAGGTTCATCTCAGAGGGGTACCTGGCCGTGTGAGGTGTCAGTCTGCCCCTACTGGGGGGATGCCTCCTGGTTAGGCTACTCGGGAGTCAGGGACCCACTTGAGGAGGCAGTCTGTCCATTCTCAAATCTCAAACTCCATGCCAGGAGAACCACTACTCTCTTCAAAGCTGTCAGACAGGGACATTTAAATCTGCAGAGGTTCTGTGGCCTTTTGTTTGGCTATGCCCTGTCCCCAGAGGTGGAGACAGGCAGGCCTCCTTGAGCTGCAGTGGGCTCCACCCAGTTTGAGCTTTCTGGCCGCTTTGTTTACCTACTTAAGCCTCAGAAATGGTGGGCGCCCCTCCCCCAGCCTCGCTGCTGCCTTGCAGTTAGATCTCAGACTGCTGTACTAGCAATGAGGGAGGTCCCGTGGGCATGGGACCCTCCAAGCCAGGCACGGCATATAATCTCCTGGTGTGCCATTTGCTAAGACCCTTGGAAAAGAATGGTATTAGGGTGGGAGTGACCCAATTTTCCAGGTGTTGTGTGTCACAGTTTCCCTTGGCTAGGAAAGGGAATTCCTTTATCCCTTGCACTTCCTGGGTGAGGTGATGCCTCACCCTGCTTTGTCTCTCTCTCAGTGGGCTGCTCCCACTGTCCTGCACCCGTTGTCCAACACGCCCCACTGAGATGAACCTGGTACCTCAGTTGGAAATGCAGAAATCACCCGTCTTCTGTGTCGCTCACACTGGGAGCTATAGCCTGGAGCTGTTCCTATTTGGCCATCTTGGAACTGCCCCTGGTCCTCTGTTAATTTTGACTCAAATGTGATAAAGTTTCACTGGTAATTATGCAGCTTGTTTCAAATTTTTGATAAATTTTGTTTACCAGATTGAGGAGGTTCTCTAGTTCTAATGTAATAAGAGAATCATAAGCAAATGTGAAATTTTATCAAATACTGTTTCCACAACTTTTGATGTGCTTAATTTTTTCTGTTATAATTTTTCATTGCAGTGAATTACATTGATTTTTTTTAAATATTTCAATAGCTTTTGGGGAACAGGTGGTTTTTGGTTGCATAGATAAGTTTTTTAATGGTAATTTCTGATATTTTGATGCACCCATCACCCGAGTAGTGTACACTGTACCCAGTGTCTAGCCTTTTATCCTTTGCCCCCCTCCCATATTTCCCCTGAGTCTCCAAAGTCCATTATATCATTCTTATTCCTTTGCATCCTCATAGCTTACCTCCCACTTACAATTGAGAACATATGATAGTTAGTTTTCCATTTCTGAATTACTTCACTTAGAATAATGGTCACCAGTTCCACCCAGGTTGCTGTGAATAACAGTATTTCATTCTTTTTATGGCTGAGTAGTATTCCATGGTGTATATATATATACAACATTTTCTTTATCCACTCATGGGTTGATGGGCTTTTAGGCTGGTTCCATATTTTTGCAATTACAAATTGTGCTGCTATAAACATGCATGTGCAAGTGTCTTTTTCATATAATGATTTCTTTTCCTCTGGGTAGATAATCAGTAGTGGGATTGCTGGATCAAATTGTAGATCTACTTTTAATTATTTAAGGAATCTCCAAACTGTTTTCTATAGTGGTTATACTAGTTTACATTCCCACCAGCAGTGTAAAAGTGTACGATTTTCACCACATACACACCAACATCTATTTTTTTTTTAAAATCATTTAATTATGACCATTCTTGAAGGAGTAAGGTGGTATCTCATTGTGGCTTTCATTTGCATTTCCCTGATCATTAGTGATGTTGAACATTTTTTCATATGTTTGTTGGTCATTTGTATATATTCTTTTGAGAATTGTCTATTCATGTCCTTAGCCCACTTTTTGATGGGATTGTTTGTTTTTTTCTTGCTGATTTGTTTGAGTTCCTTGTAGATTCTGGATATAGTCAAATAGGAACTGTTTTTAATCTGATATTTTATTCTTCTTAGTGTCTCAAACTAGTTCCTGTTGAAACATGTTATAACAAGTTAGTATGAATTTGTTTTGGTGCAAAAAAAATGAAATTCATGCATAGTTTTTTGTAATATGCATTTTTGATGAACTTTGTGAAGATCCCTTACATAGAGTAATAAACATGTTATTTAGCTTGATTTAGCCATTCCACAATGTATACATATTTCAAAACATCATTCTGTACGGAATAAATATTTACGCCAGTCATGGTGGCTCACATGTGTGATTCCAGCACTGGCCAGATGGCCATTGGCTCATGCCTGTAATCTTAGCACTTTGGGAGGCTCAGGCAGGAGAATCACTTGAGATTAGTAGGTCAAGGCTACAGTGAGCCATGATCACATCACTGGTCTGGGTGACAGAATAGACCCTGTATCTATCTATCTATCTATCTGTCTATCTATCTATCTATCTATCTATCTATCTATCTGTAATTTTTCTTTTGTCAATAAAAAAATAATTATTTTAAAAATGTATCTCAATTATGGAGACAACTTTTCAAAAAAAAATAACCTCGACACTTTGGCTAAGAAGAAATAAATCTCCATCTAGTGTTTAGTTTTTTAACAAGTTGAATTAACTCTGGAATTTCTTTTCTCTGTCAAGCTCTGTATCTCTTTAGCAAATACCCAGTAGGCCCATTTTCTTGCCTTCAGGCTTCAGACAGTACTTATGTTGTGTCTCTACCAGTATTATTTGTTTCAGATGGGTGTTGTAGGGATGGCCTATTTGTATCATCTCTATTCTGTTCCATTGCTTGTTTGCATGTATTTCTACCTCAGTTGTACGCATTGCAGCTTCAAAATATGTTTTATATCTGCGAGTAAAATCCTCATAATACTCTTCATTGTTCAAAATAATCTGTGCACATATACAACCATCTGATCTTTGACAAAGCTGACAAAAACTGAGGGAAAAGGATTATCTATTTAGTAAATGGTGCTGGGAGAACTGGCTAGTCTTATGCAGAAAATTGAAACTGGACCCCTTCCTTACAACTTATACAAAAATTAACTCAAGATGGATTAAAGACTTAAATGTAAAACTCCAATATAAAAAGCCTAGAAGAAAATTTAGGCAATA
This sequence comes from Macaca mulatta, assembly GCF_049350105.2. NCBI lineage: Eukaryota > Metazoa > Chordata > Mammalia > Primates > Cercopithecidae > Macaca > Macaca mulatta. The sequence continues at coordinate 58,228,894 of NC_133411.1, forward strand.
CCGTTCAGGACACGGATAAAGATTTCATGACAAAATCACCAAAAACAATTGCAACAAAAGCCAAAACTGACAAACGGAATCTAATTAAACTAAAGAACTTCTGCACAGCAAAAGAAGCTATCATCAGCATCAGAGTGAACAGGCAACCTACAGAGTGGGAGAAAATTTTTGCAATCTACTTATCTGACAAATGGCTAATATCCAGAATCTACAAGGAACTTAAACAAATTTACAAGAATAAAACAAAAACAACCACATTAAAAAGTGGACAAAGAACGCGAACTGACACTTCTCAAAAGAAGACATTCATGCAGCCAACAAACATATAAAAAATAGCTCAACATCACTGATCATTAAAGAAATGCAAATCAAAACCACAATGAGATACCATCTCACCCCAGTCAGAATGGCAATTATTAAAAAGTCAGGAAACAACAGATGCTGGTGAGGTTGCAGAGAAATAAGAACACTTTTACACTGTTGGTGGGAATGTAAATTATTTCAAACATTGTGAAAGATGGTGTGGTGATTCCCCAAAGATCCAGAACCAGAAATATCATTTGACCCAGCAAGCCCATTATTGGATGTATACCCAAAGGAATATAAATCATTCTGTTACAAAAGTACATGCACACATATGTTCATTGCAGCACTATTCACAATAGCAAAGGCATGGAATCAACCCTTGTGCCTAATAATGACAGGCTGGATAAAGAAAATGTGGTGCATATTCACCATGGAATACTATGCAACCATAAAAAGGAATGAGATCATGTCCTTTACGGGATGTGGATGGAGCTGGAAGCCATTATCTACAGCAAACTATCACAAGAACAGAAAACCAAACATCACATATTCTCACTTATAAGTGGGAACTAAACAATGAGAACACATGGACACTGGGAGGGGAACAACACACACTGAAGCCTGTTGGCAGGTGGGGTGAAGGGAGGCAGAGAGTTAGGAAAAAAAGCTAATGCACACTGGGCTCAACATCAAGGTGATGTATTGATAGGTGCAGCAAATCACCATGGCACATGTTTACATTGTAACAAACCTGCACATCCCACACATGTACCTCAGAACTTAAAATAAAAATATAAATTAATACTAATAACCTAAATCATTTGGCCTATGTTTTCTATTAAGTATATTTTATTAAAACTTAGTTTAATGTTTTTAATTAAATTAAAAATATTCCTCACTGTAACTTTTTTGAAGTGACATTAAACTTCTAAATTAACTCTAATTCATATGTCTCAGGACTTAGTATGCTTCTTCACTTTTTTGAATATTACTTTATTTTGCAATAAATTTTACTACTTTTCTTTAATAAAAATAATATTAATGATAGAAAATTTGCAAAGTACAAAAATACATATAACATCATACTCTTAATAGGCCATAATATCAATTATTTCCTATTTTTAAATTTATGCAAATTTTGAATATTTTTAGTAAGTTAGTTTTAAATCACTTTATTTAATTACAGTAGGTCCTCTGTATATGCAGATCAAAAATATTCCCAAAAATCAATAAAAATAACAATACAACAATGAAAAATAACACAAATAAGAAAACAATATGGTATAATAACTACATAGCATTTACATTATATGGCTTTAGGTAGTATAAGTAATCTGGAGGTGATTTAAAGTATATGGGAGGATGTGTATATGCAAATACTATGTCATTTGATATAAGAGACATGAGAATTCATGGATTTTGATATCCTCAGAGGACAGGGACTTCCTGAAACCAATCACCCCCAGTTACCAAGCAATCACTGTGTTGCTCATTTCATTGGTGTTTGCAAATTCCCTTAAGTTTTCTAGGTGTCCAATGTTATTGTCTAAAAATATTGATAATTATAATCCCAGGTTTACCTCCATTCTTGTTCCATGTTGTGGTAGATAAAATAATAGCATCCCAAAGATGTAAACTGTGAATATATTGTTACATGGCAAAAGGGAATTAAGGCTGCTGATCAGTTTACCTTGAAATAAGGAGATCACCCTGATTGCTCCAATCTAATCACATCAGTCCCTAAAAGCAGAACCCTTCTCAGCTTCAAAGAGATAGAAGAACAGAGATGAGACATTGGAAGGACTCGATGAGCCATTGTTAGCTTTGAAGAAGAAAGAAACCATGAACCGAGAAATGTGGGTGGCCTCTGAAAGTTGAAAAAGACTTCCCTAGTGCCTCCAGAAGGAAATGCAGCCCTGCGGTCACCTTGATTTGAATTCACTAAGATCCCTGTTAGACTTCTGATCTATGGAACTGTGAGATAAATTTATGTTGTTTTATGCCACTAGTTTCATGATCATTTATTACAGCAGCAATAGAAAAATGCATGTCTTCTTATATTGACCTGAAAAATGTTAAATAATAATGCAAATTTTGGGTGGAGAAAGAGATATTCAGGTTGAAAAGACAAATGAGGCTGCCTTGTCTCAACAACAAATGATTTAGGAATTTTCTTCCACTTCATTAGATGAAACTAATGTTCTAATTTATTATAGTATTACTAATCTGGTTTCTAATGAAACATTTCAATGCATCATATTTCACTTTTCTGATGTTCTTTATTTGTATTTATTAATTTTTATTAATTTTTTGAAGTATCATTTTCAAAGGATTGGTATTTTCTCTTATATGAAATGAAAAGTCTCCTTAAAGTATTGGCACCCTCTGCTACTTTTGCTAGCATTTCTCCCGTATATACTGTGACAAAACTCAAGCCTTAATGTGTATATTTTTATTGTCATCTTTGAACATTTCTCATATTTCAACTATATTGCTAAGGATAGAATCTATAAGCTGAATCAATAGACAATGGTCTTGCCCCATTCTCCTTAATTTCTTTCCCTAAAGGCCCACTAGTCATGAATAAATTGAGTATCAGTTGTTGTCTTTCCAGCAGCCCTTCTCCCTTTTTTTACTAGCAGCACACTGCAGTTAGACTGTAAATCATAGTACCCTGCCCCTTCCAAACTAATAGATAGCAAATAACCAAGATTCTCCCTCTCCTAGTAATCTGAAACCTGAAAAGAATGTTTAGATGGTCTTGAAATTGTCAATAGCACTCGAAAGAAACTGTCTCTAAGTTTCTGATTGGGATGCCCCAAGTTACTATAGTTTATTAATTTCTGAGACCTTGCTATCTTGTTTTTCCTTCAGTTGTGTAATCTAAGCAGTATCTTTCTTTAAATGTCTTTATTTGTTTATTTTTATTTTTTATTTTTTTGAGACTGGGTCTTGCTCTGTCACCCTAGCTGGAGTGACAGAGCAGCAGCCTCAATCTCTGGGGCTCAAGCAATCTTTCCACTTCCACCAAGTAGCCAGGACTACAGGCACGTGTTATCACCCCTGAAAATTGTATGTGTGTGGGGAGTGGGGGGAGGCAGGGCGGGGATGGGGTCTCACCATGTTTTCCAGGCTGGTCTTGAACTCCTGGGCTCAAGCAATCCATCTGCCTCAGCCTCCCAAAGTTCTGGGATTATGACCAGTCTCAGTTTCTAATGTTTTCAACCAAAGACTTTGAACTGATTGATTCACAGGGGATGGTGGTCAAGATGGCACATATCGTCATCTATTTCTGTGGATTCGATGCAAAAGTGTTTCTTTGTGTGCTATCTTAGTTAAGAATCTTTTGGTTGTAGTGTAAGAATGAGGATAACAAGAGGAAAGAATAAGAACAATTTTCGGAAGAATCTCCCCAGTGACTCCAATGCTGCCAATGTTCTTTCCAATTAACTCCTGCTGTCTCTCAGCTAAGAGGCAGTAAAATGGAGGCTGGAGAGAGATAGTGTACCTTTTGCTCCCTACTTGGCAGTAGAGTGTCAACAAACATCTTTCCCAAGTCAATCCTATATAACTTTTTTAATGAAATCAAAGGCTCTAGCAACCACGTGTCTGTGTCAACTCTCTCCAGCCCTTGACTTCTGGGTGGTGACATGTAAATGAGGATGAGTTTCACATAATGTGGCTGAATGTTCTATACATCAAAGTAGGGCAACATGACCAATGGCAAGAACATGAGTGGCAATGCGAACCACCTTTGGAGAAAAAGCCAGAATAATACCTTTGTGTCAGTCATGCTAAGTGATAAACATTAGCAAATAAATGAGGTTGCATAGTGGACATATTTGTTTTGAGAGTTTTGGCTTTAAACTATTAGAACACTCAATACCTTGCCCCCTCCTTAAAAAAATGAACACTTATGAATCTGAATTTTCCCTATCTCTTTTACTGATATTAATACATAAGAAAAAAACTTCAAAGCCCAAATACCCATGCATACAACTCCATTTATCCTGAAGGGAGAATAAAAGAACTTTTTGAAAAGCTACTGAGGCATAGGTAAAGCTCTGAAAAAAAGTGGAAATACCAAGCCACAAGAATGTCTGAAACCAGGACAGCTCAGAGAAAGTGCATAGCAGCAGTTTATGCACCTTCCCTGTATAGTTATACCTTGAATTTAACTTATTTCACAAAACTAGAAATTTACATTTGTGAGAAATGGATGGCCAAAGGCTTTAGAATAACGAGAAACAGTAGGATTTTGGGGAGCCAGAACAAACCCTGACCACAGGACCTTCAGAGCTACATTTTCTAGTCTCAATATAGCACTTCTTTCCTTCCTTTTATTTCTTTTATGTGACCTCCATTATTATTTAAATTTCATCCTCTGTCTTTTGTCATTCTCTATTTCTTTGACCATTCGATTGCATTCTGTAATTCTGAAAACTGACTATTTTAAAATCTTTCATTTAACCTTTTCTCTTAAAATGTTTTTCGTACCTTAAATTACTTCATTCTTCAGAATTTCAAAAGTTAAAAAGGATCAATGGTTATCCTCTCTGGCTTTACCTTTATTTTATTTATATGGTACATGAAGTGTGAAAGCAAGTTACAAAATCTATAGTGAGTACATCTTATTTTTGAAAAAATAATGTATATATAATAAATGTGTTCACCAGGGTCTAGATCTAACTAGCAATTTGCAGAAAATATAAAGGATGAGGGAAGACAGTAAGTCAAATGACACCACAAAAAAAAGCAATCAGCCACATCCAAGAGAGGGAAATTCTTCAAGGGAATAGACCAAATTTCCTCAACAATAAACATCATTAATGTAGGCAGAGGGAGAAGCAATTATACACTTAAAAAGTTGGTTCGTAACTATCCTTGTTGATACTTAATTTAGGGAAACACACACACACACACACATACACACACACACAAATAAACTGGTAAAAGACATTTTTGAGAGCATCAGAGAAACTGTATTAAGGAATAATTGTTAATATTTTTGGGTGTGATAATGACATTATGATTACATTTTTTAAAAAACCTGTTAGAGATACACACTGAATTACCTTCTGGTAAAATACTATGATTGATATTATGGTAAATATTATGATTGATATTAGTACCACTTTGGCAAACTGTCTATGTTGGGGGTGGTAGGACAATCAATGACAAGATTGATAGAGTGTCAATAATTGTCATACGTGAATGATGAGTTCAAGGGGAGTCATTAAACTCTACTTTTGTAGATACGTTTCCATAGTTAGTCTGATGAGTTTATAGGTGGTTTGTGTTTCCTTTTCAGTATTTTCTAACTTTTTTACTGTTATTAATAAGTACTAGTTGTGTAACAAGGAAAGTTTTAAAATGTTAAAGGTATGTCCTATATTTTAAATGTATTCCCATATGAACAAGAATTTGTTCATATGCTACTGCCAATTTTAAAGTTTTGAGAAATGAATGTTGACATGATCAGAAAAAGGTGACATATTTCATCACAAGGCAGTTCTGAATTTCAACTGAGATCACATTTCTGAAAATATAGTATAGCCATTATTGTCTTATCCAAGTGCACTGTTATTTGTTATTGACTTGCTTCTTGCTTTTCTTTTCATTCTCTTCTGTTTTTTGTTTTCTTCTGTTAACAGTCCAGACTGTTAGCACATACACATAAGTATAGGAGTTTCCACCTTTCATTCTATCATACTGATTACTTTTATTTGGCTTCAGAAGTTTTGTTTACTTCTGCTTCTGTTATCCTTTCCCTGGGATGTAACTATAATTTCCTTTGAATAACCGCTATAACAGAAATTAGCCTAGATAACTTCATATTTCTCCTAAGAGTGCCTCTATTTCTATTAGAAATGTCTTGGTCAGGTGTAGTGACTAACACATGTAATACAAGCACTTTGGGAGGCTGAGACAGGAGGATTGCTTGAGCCCAGGAATTTGAGACTAGCCTGGGCAACATAGGGAGACTGTCTCTACAATAAAATAAAAATTAAAAATTAGCCAGGCATGGTGATGCATGACTGTGGTCCCAGCTACCCAGGAGGCTGAGACGGAGAATCACTTGAACCCAAGAGAACAAGGCTGCTGTGAGCCAAGATCACAGCCTGAGACAGAGTAAGACCCTGTCTCAAAAAAAACAAAAACAAAAACAGAAACAAAAAAAGAAAGAAATTCTAATGTTATGCTGTCACGAGAAAGTATCACCTTCTTGAGAGGTAAATGTAAGCACCTTGGCATGTGGAAAATATTGAGGTTAATAATGTAACCGCCCAATGTGTAGGTCCACCTTGCCCGCTGCCTAGATAAAAGGGACTTATCAAGACAGGGGAATTGCAATGGAGAAAGAGTAACTCACACAGAGAGGGCTGTGCGGGAGACCGAGATTTATTTTTACTCAAATTAGTCTCTCGGAGCATTAAGGGATCAGAGTTTTTAAAGATAATTTGGCGAGTAGGGGCCTGGGAAGTGGGGAGTGCTGATTGGTCAGAATGCAGATGAAATTATAGGTCGGGGGCGGGCGGGGACGGGAGGTTTTCTTGCTGTCTTCTGTTCCTGGGTGCGATGGCAGAACTGGTTGGGTCAGATTATGGGTCTGGGTGGTGTCGGCTGATCCATCCAGTGCAGGGTCTGCAAATATCTCAAGCACTGATCTCAGGTTTTACGATAGTGATGTTACCCCCTGGAGCAATTTGGGGAGGTTCAGACTCTTGGAGCCACAGGCTACCTGACCCCTAAATTGTAATTTCTAATCTTGTAGCTAATTTGTTAGTCCCGCGAAGGCAGACTGGACCCTAGGCAAGAAGGGGGTCTTTTTGGGAATGGGGTGTTATCAATTTTGTTTCAGAGTCAAGCCATGAACTGAATTCCTTCCCAAAGTTAGTTCGATCTATGCCCAGGAATGAACAAGGACAGCAAGACAGAGTTGATTAGGTCTGATTTCTTTCACTGTCATAATTTCCTCAGTTATAATTTTGCAAAGGCAGTTTCAATAATAATGATAATAATAATTTCCTTTCTCCTACACTCTCTTCAATTTCTCTCTTTCTGCTACTTCATCTTGTCTCTGGTCCTATTGTTATTGCTCTGCTCCTACACTGCTGTTCTTCCAGGCTGTATGGCCCATGACACTGGGCCTGTTAACCCCAGATCTTTGATCAATTTTCTCTGCTGATTATCCATATACTCTTTTCTTCTCTCTGCCTTTCCACTGATGGACTTAAACACAATCTCTTTCCCCCCAAAAGAGCTATATTTAGCTTTTTTTTTTTTTTTTTTTTTTTTTGCATGCTGTTCCATTTGCAGCCACACTATTTGCCTTCCCCCACACCACTTTTATCACCATTAATCTATTTTCCTTGTTTTCTTTTTAATATCGGTAGCCTCTATTCACTGCACTGCATAGTCCTTGGAGCTTTTTTTAAGCTTTATTTTTAACAATCATTTGAGCAGAAAGTAGCCAATTCAGTTCTTTAATTTCCCATTTTATTCTTGGTTTGAAACTGACCTGATTGTGTCCCTCTCACTTTTGTTATGACCAGTTACTTAGAAGCCATACAGCCCACAAGGTCCCTTGGGTATAAGTCCAACTTCTTCATTTTAATGGTGAGAAACCAAAAACCCATGTTTTCTGATTTCTGGCTCAGCACTGGAACTGTTTTCATGGCACGTCAATTCATCATACATTTTAATAGTTATATTTGCATAATTGTATTGCCTTTGCAATGGGCTTTCACATCTATCTTCTCGTGTGTACATATTTTAAAGGCCATTTTTGCCCACTATCTCCTAATCATACCGACCACAGCCTTAGGAAATGTCTGCTCTGTTATTTCACTTGCCTGTCTGGGTTCTTGGGCAGCAGCATAGAATCCTGCACTGTGTTTTCCTTCACGCTTTCTCACTCTCTGCAGAACAAATTTTGTTATATGCCTTATTATCATGGTAATATTGGCCTTCAGTCCTGTATAGAAGCATTAAAAATATACATAATGTATATCCTTTTAAAATATTATCCTGAGAAGCATCACTTGGAGTAAAGGAGAGTTAGATGAATAAAGAAAGAATATAGTTTCTGCTAAACAAACCCACCAAGAAAATCATGAAAAGAATTATGACAACTATGAAGATGAAGGAGGTATACTTTGTCAACAAAAGCAAAATAACCAAGTTACTCTTAGACATAACCTCACATTATCTTTCTGTAGCACTCTAGCATTTTCTCAACCTTTTCACACACTGTTTTCTCTTTTTTTCTTTCTCCTTCTAGAAATTAATTATGACTTTTCCTTTCAAAAATGAAGCACTTTTTTTTTTTTACTCTTTTCATTTTTTCCTGAGACCATATGTCAAAGGCAAGGTGAGGAATAACTTTGGTGTGGTAATAGCCAAACTTCTCCAGGTCTGCTTCTCAAGCTTGCAAAGTCAAGACTGGCAGAAGTGGTGATTTTCACCTGGGTATCCTGAGAACCTTGCACAGTCCTTACCACATGCAGGTGTTCAGAGTGTGCAAATAAACGAAGAAATGTGAAATTGTGATGATATTTTCATGGCATGCTTATTTTCCACACTTCCTCGTGCAGCCCAATGTCCTGTACAGTGTGTTGTTCTACCCATTTAAGTGACTTACCACTTCTCTATTAAGCCAACTTAAACCATGTTACCTTCAACTCAACATTCATTGATCCTCAATACAGCCCTGCAAGGAGGCAAGAAAACTTACAAATGAAGTGATAAAGAGAGAGATTAAGCAATTTGCCCCAAATCTCATAACAACTAGGTGATAAATCTTCAACTAGAACTTAAATATCTGGCTGAGAATTCAGTGCTCTTTTCATTTAAATCACATTGCTTCATAAAAATAGATCCACAGGAAGAATAAAAATGTCCAAAGTGCAATGAGACAGAGAAGATAATATGCAGACAGGCATATTGCACAGAAAGCATTTGACCATATGTCTGCCTGGTCTCCTTCATGTGTTTTGTTCATAACTTACTTTACTCGGGCAGCAGGAGATAGCATAACAACTGTCAGAGTGAATTTAGGCCACAGTTTTGTGTTACTGAATGTGTTGAGTCATTTCCCTTAGTTCACATTTCTACCTAACTTTATCTTTTAAGTCATCATCATGGCTTTAACCTCTTCTTTATTTTGACAGTTGAGATTTTGTAGCGACTATCCTAATGAAATACTTATTCTCACTTGTGAGTCCCTAATCCTTCCCCAATGGAATTAGCTATTTATTTGATGCAATAGCTAGACCAGTAAGGTTAAAAATGCTTTTATAAAGACATTAATAGCTGGGTGTGGTGGTGTGCACCTAGGGAGGCTATGGCAGGAAGATCACTTGAGTCCAGGAGTTTGAGGCCAGTGCAACATAGTGAGACCCTGTCTTTAAAGTAAAAATTTAAAAATTAAAAGAAAAGACATTTAAATAGGATGTTTACCAAAATGATGGTTAATTGACAGAAAATAAAAACTAAAACTAGAAATCATTGCCATCAGCTTTCTCTAAAGTGTACTTGATCCTTTTCTCCCTGTGATGGAAGTTGAAAGTCTTTTTTTTTTTAATCCACTACTGTTCAAATGAGAATAAACAGTCAAATGACTGAATTAGTTGGTAGACATAATTCCTAGCCTTCAATTATTTTTATATTCTTTTGTAATACAGTCATTATTTTTTCAGGCTTCTCTACTATTGCATTTAACCAATTCCCAAATAGGGAAATGTTATATAATTTTTCCATAATTACATAACAGTTCCTTGATTATAATCTTTTATTTGAAAAGATTATATATTTATGTAAAAACTCAGTCTCTTTCTTATATATAAATATTATTAGCAGTGTAAAAATGTCATTCTCAATAAACAGGATGAGTCAACTTGAGGACTAGAGAATCAGGTAGTCAACATCAGAGAACTGGTTTAGCAAACAGAAGGGGTCTACCCAGATAGAGAGAAGTCAGGCAGGGCTGTGGTGTGAAAATATTAGAATAGCTGGATGAGAGGCCTAATATAGTTTGTCTTTACACCTGTATATTTTGCTTCTTGCATCTGCTTGAATGCCTTCTGTCATTTATTATAACTAGATTTATTGTTCCAATAGGTTTGTACCACAGTCAGAAAAAACAAATCACTGGATCCAGCTGAAGCCTTAGATATGCGACATAACAGAGATTTGCACAAAGATTTGCCCCATTGCCTTCTTGAATTTCTCTTATCATCAATCCATGTAGCTGCAGCTCTCTGAAGGTCATCAGAGGTCAGTATAATTTTAATAAGATTTTAACTGAAGGATAGCCTTGATGTTCAGTGACCTTCAGACATGTTTATAATCGAGAAGCCACTCCCCCTGTTGAATGATAATCTCTTCCATGAATTACTAAACCAGTGGTGCTTACATTCTGATTAACCATTGATTCCCATAAACCCAGCTTCCCCCAACACTGATGATCTAAATAACCTGAATTATTTGCATTGCCTTACCAATTCCATCTCATTTCCTGTCTTGGTGGTTTTGCTCACACTGCTTCTATGTGGAATGTCCAAATGTACCCACTCGAGTTTCTACTTCATCATTCCATCATCTGTAGTTTCAGTTTCTATACACTATCCATCATCAGGACTAATGTGAGCTGACTTTCCTCCAGAAAGCTTTCCCAGAACTTATCCTGAAATGACATTTTTGTCTGCTAACTTACAATTCGTCACATGTTAGTATACAGCTTCTCTAACTGCCGTGAAATGAAATAAATGGGAAGAAGATGAAACTTGAAAAGCAATCTGCTCCTTAAGGCAGGCGCTGTGGGAGTAGGCCTGGCTGGAGGTAATGTAAGGTCTAGATGGTGTTTTTGGAATCTGAAGACTGAAACACCAAACACAGGTATAAGCCTAGGCAAGCTGTCAGTGCAGGGCCTAAAATTAGGTATTTCAACAAGTGGATGAATCAATTTGGGGAATTGTATTAGTAAACAGAGGAAGCCTGCCCAGTAGAAGGGAGGGTAAGCAGGGATGCAGTTGAAAACTATTGAGGAAAAATGGCTAAGAAATAGTAAAGTTGCCGGGCATGGTGGCTCATGCCTGTAATCCCAGCACTTTGGGAGGCCGAGGCGGGTGGATCACCTGAGGTCAGGAGGTCGAGACCAGCCTGACCAACATGGAGAAACCCTATCTCCACTAAAAATACAAAATTAGCTGGGCATGGTGGCACATGCCTGTAATCCCAGCTACTAAGGAGGCTGAGGCAGGAGATTCTCTTGAACCTGGGAGGTGGAGGTTGCAGTGAGCCGGGATCGTGCCCTTGTACTCCAGCCTGGGCAACAAGAGCAAAACGCTGTCTCAAAAAAAAAAAAAAAAGAAAGAAAGAAAAAAAAATAGTAAAATTAACACGTGGCCAAAGATATTAAGAAATTAAGCCTGTTACTGAATTACTGACCTGGCTAGTATATATAAGAGCATTAACAACACAAAAACAGATTAGATCAGCAGGGGTGAAATAATCTTCAGGGCTGAAATACTGAGCTAGAAATATTTAAATCCTCCTTGCAGATGAAAAATACAGAGGACAATTTATTGGTTCAGCATGAATTTCTGGTCTTTTGTTAAGAAAGCTAGAATAGAAATACTCTCATTAAAGTGAACATGGAGGCAGTAAACTCCAAATATAGCTACAGGTACCATCTCCTGCTGATTTCTGTGTATAGAGCATGAAAGAAAGGCTCAGAAACAAAAGCGTGTCGAAAAAAGAAGCAGAAGGAGGCATTTACTTGCAAAGAAATGTGAGGAATTCAGACTTCAAAAGAACTGGCCCAAAAAATTAAAAAAATAGAACTTTTTAAAACAGACAATATTATGAAGACTATAGGGTTTATATTAGTCTCTTCATGGCAGAAAACAGCAATTTTATCATGGTTATTGTATTCAAAATTTGATGACATATCTTCAGACAATAAATAGCATTGTAAAGTCAAGGATAAAGTGATTTTCCTTAAGGAGTTAGCAACTCTCAGGAAATGCTCAAGGTTTTATTCATTTGGAGGACTGCAAGTAGACAGAGAGACCCTTTTATTGTTTCTTTATGTCAGAGTGCAGAGGCTTTTTTCTCTGTTTCTTCAGCAGTGGGATGTGATGTACGAGCTGACAATGGTGTCAAGCCCAGATGTCACTTTGGTTTTCACACTTCATGTTGTGGTCATGTTTCCTTCTCTACAGGACATGTTTGTCTACCTACATTGCTGAACAATGTTCCTAATCAGTACTATTGATTTTACATTTTACTTTGAGCCACTTTATTTGCACAGATCTAACAAGAAGTGTTATTAATATTTAATGACCTCCTAGTATTTTTTTGATAAAACAATAAACTAAGGCTTACAAGTTTACCTCTAGCTATAGATTTATAAAGCCCTTGTGGTTTAAATTGACTTTTACATGTTTAACACCTCAGTTTAGAGCAGACCAAACCAGTTAGTTCACCTCTACCTGATTTCTTCTGCAGTATTTATAATGTAAATGTATCCTTTTCAATAAAAGATATCCAAATGTCTCGGTGTCCCTGCTCTGCCAAGAAAGGACATTCTTTCTCACCTCCAAGCCTGAGATTGCATAGTTCATAGAGCATGTACCAGATTGTTTTCCTGGAAGGATGTATAGGCATCACTTCTGCATGCTAAACATAGAAATTATTCTTATTACTGGATTTGTCTTGTCTAATTAAATTGAATTTATAGCACAGCTACAAATTTTTTATTAAAAAATTAATTGATTCTTCCGGGCAAGGTGGCTCATGCCTGTAATCCCAGCACTTTGAAAGGCCAATGCGGGCAGATCACCTGAGGTCAGGAGTTTAAGACCAGCCTGGCCAACATGGTGATACCCCGTCTCTATAAAAATACAAAAATTAGCTTAGCATGATGGTGGGTGCCTGTAATCCCAGCTACCTGGGAGGCTGAGGTGGGAGAATTGCTTGAGCCCAAGAGTGGGAGGTTGCAGTGAGCCGAGATCATGCCATTGCACTCCAGCCTGGGCAACAGAGCAAGACTCCATCTCAAAAAAAAAAAAAAAAAAAAAAAAAAGATTTTTCTAATTAGTAATATATTCAGGTAGAAAGGAGGACAGATTCTTATTGAACCAATACAAATAACTACACAGTCACAAAAAATAAATGTTTTTATTAAAGAAACTTTGTGTAAGATTTAACCAATATTGCTAATTAAGAGTATGTTAATAGACAAAAACCAAATATTGCATGTCACGATTCTTTACAAAATAATTATTTGTATGTTTTTCTTGGCAAATTATTAGCTTTGTTTTTATATTAAGAATTTCTACAAGGTATTTTTTTTTCCTCAACACTGAGAATTCAGAGTGTTTTATTTAGTTTTTACAAATTTAATAATTGTAAATTTAATTGAGGGTTAAAGATAAAGAAGAAAGAAAATGGGTTTCTCTCATGTTCATTAAAGTAGAAAATTAAACTAACCTCAATTAAATCACTTTATTGAGGCCCTTTAATCCTAAATGACAACCTCTTGTCATGCTGGTCTTGAGTGAAGCAGTCTACTTTCATGAATTCATCTGTTTCTACATTGTGAGTCTCTTGGAAATCCTGACTCATTTACTTGGTATAGTTGGAATATTGTTTGTGGGGACAAGGTCAGCCTGTTCTTGGAGGCCTATAGCCATGAGTCAATTTCCTGTGGTATCGATAGTATCAACAGTGTCTGCTACAGTTTTTACTGGAACTCTTGGTATTTCTTCCAGATAACTCAAATTCTGATTGGCCCTTTGTAGAGAGGCTTTTAGGTATGCTTAAAGGGAAAGGAAGGCTGGGTACAGTAGCTCATGTCTATAATCCCAACACTTTAGGAGGCTGAGGCAGGTAGATCACTTGAGGTCCGGAGTTTGAGACCAGCCTGGCTAACATGGTGAAACCCTGTCACTACTGAAAATACAAAAATTAGCCATGCATGGTGGCAGGCAGCTGAATATAGCTACTTGGGAGGCTGAGGTAGGAGGACAGCTTGAACCCAAGAGGCAGAGTTTGCAGTGAGCTGAGATCACACCACTGCACTCCAGCCTGGGCAACAGAGCGAGGTTCCATCTAAAAAATAAAAAATAAAAAAATAAATAAAAAGCAGTGGGGGTACGGGGAGATGTTGTTGATAATAAAACTGTAAAGTTTGGTTAATTTTTTGTCATAGCGAACAACATCACAATGGGGGATAGTGGCAGTCTCTGTTGACGTGTAACACATACTCATCTAATGAAAATGTAATCAGTGATTACCATAAAAGACAGAACACATTAAGACAATTAGTGCATCCTGATACCTCTCCAGGGCCTTTAATTTTACCCATAAAGTAGATATTATTATTTGTCACCAACTGATAAGTTTACTTTTTTAAATCAGTCGGTTGACATTTATTGCAGCAGTCTTTGTACTTGTACATAAATATGCCTCAACCCAACCTGAGAAGTGCACAATTATTGTAACATAGCCACGGTAATCATACGTAATTATTGCATTTAATTAATTTAAGATGATTTTATTGCTATTTTCTCAGATTATGGCCTTGAAAAACAGAGCAGCTTCCACTGTATTGAGCATAATTTTGAGCAAATTAAATATCTGGAGAATGCAAAACATTATCTTTATTTCTAATATATCTTCCTGTTAAGAGCTAGGAGGAGGATCTTTGGAGTTTCCTAGCAGCCATCTGAGAAATCCAGAGATATTGTGTTCATAAATAACATCTCAGTAGTTTTACTATTTTGGATTTGAGGGTTAAATTTGGGGAATGTGGTATCAAAAAGAGTGTCACAGGTGGGGGCTGCAGATATGAAGGACCTGCTATCAGTCAGGTGACCCTGGATGGACTACCCACTCCCTGTGTCAGTCCAGGATCCCAGTTGTAGTGGGTTCCTCTCTGCAACAGCACATCTTTCTAAAGGGCAAGAATCTGGGTTCCTGATAACCAGCCTCTGTCTCCTCCATCCTAGCTTGTCATGGTACACCTGAACCACCCTCCCCTTGAATTTGGGCCCTGGAGTTCAGTACCAAGGCTCATAGCCACAAGGGAAATTGGGAGCTCCCATGTGAAAAGCAGAATTAAGTAAATGCACCTTCTTCCAAAGCCTTAAGTTTGTTTGTAGCCCAGGTGCCCCTGTTTCCAGTAGGGGTATTAGCAATACCAGGCAGCCACTCCCCAGGGTTTGTGTTTCTGAGCTTTCCCATTATCAGTTAATTGGAAATTTCAGGAACTGTCCCTGCTTTACAATGCCTGCTCTGATCTACAGTTTTCTTGGAGACAGAGAGAAGGTGATGGGGCATGCCAAAGAGACAAAAATGTCTTCTGATAATCAGGGGTCAGCAGATGAGTAGGAAAGCTAATTATCCCCACTACTCAGGGAATTTAGAGGCTTCCCCTTTTGTCTTTGTAGGAATAGCAGACTTTCTGCCTATAATGTCCAAAGTTCTTTACAAGTTGAAGTACAGAAGAGATGAGAAAATGTCTTATGCACGAGAGTTGTTATCCAAAGATCTGTCATAGGAGCAGTGACTCTAGGTGTTCTCTATTCTATTTAGAAGAATTACATTAGATTTTCATTCCTCAATGTGCCCAAGAAATAGAACTACTTGCTGGGAGCAAGAAAGACAAGATGACTTCTGGAAACTATTTATTACGAAAAATGAATTTTCATTATGTAGCAAATTACACTGCAGAAGTATTACAAAGAATTCTCATAGACATGGTATATTAAATCGCAAATCAATAATCATACATAGCCAATTAAAAAATATCTTTGTTGATATCTTTCAGAACCTGGGAAATAATTTTCTGACTTTCTAATTTTTTAGTTTCTATTCAATGGCAGAAAATCTATATTGTGCCAAACCAGTCTGAAAATTAGTAGTTAATTATACGCTGGACATGGAAAAATTTTCTATAACCTGTTAAATACAACACTCCATTCATTGCTTAATTCTCCCCAAATAGCAAAAGGTAATTAAGGCTTTTGTAAACTCTTTTCTTTTTTTTAGAACAGCCCACAATGACAGAGGAGAATGATTATATTGTTAATTAAAGCTGGTTCATCACTCATGTGGTAAAGCTGACTAACATGGAAACTTAACTATTTTATCACAAAGATTAAAAAAAAAGTGTTTATCATTTAAATATGTATGTATTCATTTTTATACTTCTTGAAAGGATTTCTAGGAATACAAAGTAAACTACTATAAATTTCTTTTCTCCTAGATGGCAATATTGTTGTGGGTGAGAAACAATTTAGTCCAAGAGAACTATATCTAATCCAGTAGGACACTGTGGAGAATACGAGTGTTAAATTTTTGCTACAAAACTAATATATGGCTGGGAGTAGTGGCTCACACCTGTAATCCCAACGCTTTGGGAGGCTGAGGTGGGTGGATCACCTGAGGTCAGGAGTTCGAGACCAGCCTGGCCAACATGGTGAAACTCCATTTCTACTGAAAATACAAAAATTAGCCGGGCATGGTGGCAGACGCCTGTAATCCCAGCTACTCAGGAGGCTGAGGCAGAAGAATCGCTGGAACTCGGGAGGCGGAGATTGCAGTGAGCCAAGATGGCACCATTGCACTCCAGCCTGAGGGACAAGAGCGAGACTTCGTCCCAAAAAAAGAAAAAGACTAATATATGGAGATTGATTTATCATTTTATCAAAAAGGTAACCCAAATACTAATGTGAATTTTTTAGACCATCCATTTAACAAATTGCACTAAAAGACTCAAAAGTTATTTTATAATTTATACCCAAACTCATTAATATTGAGTAAAGTTAGTCCAAAAAAATATAAACATTTTATTGCTCATTTAAACTCATTATTTGCAGGTATTATAAACTATAGCAAATGAAGTTTACTTCCCTCAGATATTCTACAATTATTGTATGCCATTAAATTTGTATTTAAAATTCAGTTTTATATTCTAGCAAAACTCTACAATTTGCCTTTTAGACAAAAATACTCTCTTTGCCTTGATAAGCAAAAACACATTAATTACATTGCATGCACTTTTCTAAATACTCAAACTGACTTAATCTCTTAAAGTAGTATAAATGAACATCTGCATTAATCAGAACTAAGGGTACTTTTACATACCGTTCATTCTCCTACTTGATATACTACTATATATACTTGATATACTTGATATACTACTTGATATACTACTATAATGTGTAAAAATATGCAGCAAAGATATGTTAAAAATTTTGCAAGGCTATCCAAAGATTTTTCACTAATTATCTCTAAATGAAATATTAGCCAAGTTCATAAAGCTAACTTGGCTAATATTTCATTTTAAACTGACACACTACAGAGTGTATATTAAAATTCATTTTAAACTGACACACTACAGAGAATTTATACTAAAATATAAAAATTTACATTAAAATTGTGTTAGACATGAAATTTGAATTTTTTTCCAGGTAGGGTGTGTGTGGTTTTACCTATACGGTATAATTATTTGTAGCCCTATCTCAAGTTACAGGAACAAATGTTTTAAAAAATACTAGTTTAATAATTCAATTCAGTTGAGCCACAAATCCAGTAGGGGACATCTAGAAAGCTTTGATAAGTTAAAATATTTTATAAACCAGAAAAATATGCTAACATTAATTCTAAGATTGTGATAAAATCAGAGCAAAAACATAATTAATTTAAACCAAAATTATCAAACCATATACATTTATCCAAGGATTTCTCGTGATTAAAAATATTACCGAACTTTATTTCAATCAAATTTTTAAAACGCTTCAATTTTGTTCTGAAACACCGAAGTCCTTCACGTTATACAATTCTCTTACCGCCTGCCTTCCCTTGCTTCTTGCCTTCTGCCATAGCAACAAAGTCCATTAATTCACCTCGGAACTAAATCTCTCTATAATTTTTTTCCTCAGAGCTTCAGTTCAGCAACTTACCTGTGCTTATATAGATAAGCCAAGGAAAACAGAAGCTCCATTAAACTTAAGAAATTGTTTAACTTAATTCATTAATTTTCTCCAGAGATAGGAAAATGTATAATAATTTGTTCAGAAGATATTTACATACATACAACAAGAAGTCATTATCAAATTCGGAGCTAGTGATGATTTTTCTCTCTGCTTTATTATAGACTTTCGTATGCATTTATTTATAGTCTTTATCCAGTCAGATTATAGGTTATGGTACAGATGTAATTTTTGAGGTTGAGTAATACTTTATTGTTGATGTATAGAATATTCCTTACAATTTATTTCAACTCATTTTTATATTTCTGTGAGGTTTTCCTCGTTTGGGGTTTTTTGTCTGAGAAAAGGGAGAGAGAAAGTTAAATGCTTGAAAACCTCTAGAGTTTTCAGAAGCACACAGAACTTCAAACAAACACAAAGCAATTCTCATTAATGCTTTCTTAAGACAAAGTAAAGCCCTATCAAAAATTAGAGCTCTCCATTTTTCAAGCCACGCAAGACTGTCTCCAATAGTTATGGCTTCAGCAGTGATTCAACTTGAGTGTACAACAGAAACACCTGCAAAGCCTAATTAAATGGATTCCTTGACTCACTTGGGAGTACATGACCCAGTAGGTAAGATCTGAGAATTTGCATATCTAAGAAGTTGCCGGGTAATACTGATACCGATGTCTAGGGACTATGAGAATCACTAACCTAGAGTGTTTAAAAAATGACCAATTTCTGTGCCCAATTATCTGCCAAAGTTTCCTAAGAGAAGGAAAACAACAGCAACAACAACAACAAAACAAAAAACAAAGAGAGAAACTGAGGGAAACAGCCATAACTGAGAACTAGTAACGTAAAAACAAATCATTGTAAAGGCTAATTAACTTATTTTCACACCAATGGGGAAAGATTTTAATTTCATTTTGCACCCACAAAAAGCTTTAGAAGTTTTTTCATGTGTCAGAAGGAAGCACATAACCTCCAAATTCACTATCTCTTCTTTGTCTGTTTGCTGTAGTTACTCTTTGCACCAAAGGTTCTGAGCCTGGAGTCTCTGCTTCCGCTGGACAGAGAGGCTCTCTGCTTCCATTGTGGTCTCTCACTGAATGTTCTCATCCACTGCTTCCTCACTCTGTAATATCTGCCCAAGAAGCTCCCGTCTTCTCATCCTCCCATCCATATGCTGACATTCTTTCCAGTCTCTGCATTGTTATGAGAGCTCAGTGGGGGAGGGAGCTGAATGTCTGTATTCAGTCTACAACTATGATCTAGGATACTCTGTGTTAATCATAAATAATTAATGCAAGTTTCTTCCACTCAGCCATAGCTGAGCCAGATTACCCGCAATGCTATCTCATCCCACCGCAGTCTCTATGACTAATTTCTATTACACAAGGTAAGATCAACATTTGAAGTGATTGAGTTTAAACATAAAAAGATGTATTGTCTCCTGTGACTGGGCAGTCTTCAGGGTTAGTTGCTTGAGTGATCAATGATATCATTAAGATTATGATTGGGACATGAAAAAAAGAACTGGCAAATAAGGAGAGAACTTTGGCAACAGAAAGGCATTTGATCCTTGTGTTGTTTTGAGTGCCCTAAAAGAAAAAACAAATTAAAGGTGGATCCTAACAGAACTGTTAACAAAGAAAGAAGGGAGAGGGTGAATGAGACTCTTGCATCAAAAATTCTTAATTCTTAACACCACCTGTGAAATCTTACCTGATCTGGTTATACTAAGAATAATCATCACACCATTCTGTCTCACATTCTAGAAGGCTTTGTTGTGGTAGAACTGTAAACAACATATAAACATTTCTGAAATATTTTGGTTGTTTTGTCTTCCATAAGCCTCACATAAGCCGTGTGTATGATAACCCATCTTTTGGGCCATTATCTGATTATTACTGCTACCACCTCTCTTGCTTTGCGGAAAGGAGATTCTCTTTCCTTATCAATAGTATTGGATCAGCTCTTCTAATTTCATGATGCCATAAGTATTCAGGAATGATGGAAGAAAAATGTAACCCTGAGAAAAATTTGTAACTACTGCATTTCACAAGTCCACATACATTCTAGAAGGTCTTGCAGACTCTCTCTGCCTTGCTCCCAAGATGGCCACAGGTAGGTCTCTTCTTTCCCATAACCAGAGGGTTATAGATTATATTATCCTTCAAAATCTGTGATAAACCAATTTCTCACTCTAAAGAGAACAAAGTGTTTTGATCTTCCCAACCCTAACCCTAGCCTAAAGTCTAGCTTCTAAGTCTTATCTTATTATAAATGTCCCTGGATTGATCTTTCAAGGGATTTTTGCCTACTAAGAAAATATTACTGTCATTCAAAGAATTGTGGCCTGAAAAGAAATCTACAAGAATCTTGGACACAAAGGCCAAAACATCAGAATGTCTGGATTATTCAGGCTAAAGTAATATCATCTGTGGGTTACCCACAGCCCAGTCCTCAGCTTCAGACAATGCCGGAGTCACTAGTGTTCTGTTTTCTTTCCTCTGCCATTCCTATTCAAAATTTCTAAAAATTTGGAGTTTCATTTATCTTAGGAAGACATTAATACATTAGTACAGTAACATATTTATTTCTAGTTCCTTGAAATTTTATTGAGAAATCCATCACTTTCCAAACTTTCTAGTGGTGTAAAACAGGGATGAATGGCCATGGTCACTTCATTGCCTCATCTCAGGTGACACTTTTTTGCCCTTTGAAAAGCCTATAATGTACTTTATAATGTAGGTTAACTTTTCCACTTCACTTCATGTAAACTAACTGATTATCAATACAGTATGAACATTTCTCCAAATCAATTAACAAAAATAGGAAATATCACTTTAATTGAATGCACAATGAGAAAATAAATATGTGTGCATACATGCATATGTAAATATATGTATGACTAAATTCTGCAAGTTTTTAAACTATCTTTTTACTGATGGAGAGATTCATCACGGTTTTTTTCCCCGTACTACAAACAAAGTAGCCGTAAATATTCTAACATTCTGGAGTACGGTTCCCTTATATGAAATGTTTGGGACTAAAAATATCATAGATTTTGGATTTTTTCAGATTTTGAAATATTTTCATATCATAATGTGATATGTTAGGAATGAGACCCAAGTCTAAATTTATTTACATTCCCTACATACAGTATACATGTAACCTGAAGGTAATTTTATGTATTTGTAAAATTTTGTGCAAGAAACAAAATTTTGACTGTCTTTTGACTGTGACCAGTCATACAAGGCCTTATGTGAAATTTTTCACCTGTGGCATCATATCAGTGCTCAAAATGCTTCAAATTTGAAGCATTTCAGATTTCATATTTTTTAGTTGACCTTGGAACATGGATGTGAACTGTGCAGGTCCACTTACATTTGTATTTTTTTTTAATAAATATATCAGAAAAAGTTTTGGAGAATTGCAATTGAAAAAAACTAGCAGACTAACTGCATACCCTAGAAATATTTAAAAAAATTAAGAATACATACATCATGAATGCATAAAGTATATGTATATATTAATCTATTTTATCATTTACTACCATAAAATATACACAAATCTATTATAAAAAGTTAAAACTTATCGAAATGTATGCACACAAACTGTACAAGTCACGATTTGCAGTCAAGAGAAACATAAACAAACATAAAGATGCTGTATTAAACCACAATTGCATACAATTAACTACAGCACATACTGTCATACCTGAATAATTATTTTTATTTTATTTTTATAAATGTGCTAAGTACAAGCCTACTTTTATTATATGGTTGTTTTGCTATTCGGATATATTGCTAGTGGTGAAGTCTGGGCTTTTACTGTACTCATCACTCCAATAGTGAACATTGTACTCAATAAGTAATTTTTCAACCCTCACTCCCCTCCAACCCTGGCATCTTTTGGAATATTCTCCAACATCTACTTTGCCAGGTATGTACTATTATAACAATTTTGCAGCCACCCCCTGCTGCTACTGTTGTGAGCTCGTATTGCCAGTATCTGTTATGAGCACTTGATCTCTTCGGTAAATTCTGTATCTAATAGTGTGTTCTCTCACAGTTCTCTTTTCATTGTGCTTAGTGTAATACTATCAATCTTGAATAACACCATGAGACCAATACAAAGAGCCACAAGTGATACTGGGAGTGCTCCCAAGAAGCAGAGAAAAGTTGTGACATTATGAGAAAAAGTTAGATTGCTTCCTGTAGATTGAGGCCTGCAGCTGTCTGCCATTTCAAAATAAATGAATCCAGTGTTAGGTCTCTTAAAAAAAAAAGGTGGTGGTGGAAATTCATGAGGCTCTCAGTGTAGCTATGCCAACAGCCGTGAACACCTTGTCCTTTCTTATCTCATATTAAAAATGCAGCCTTTATGTGGGTACAGAATTACTATAAGAAACACATACCTATAGATTCTTACTTGATTCAAGAAATAGCGAAGTCATTATTTGACAACTTAAAGTAAAAGGAAGGTGAAAGATCTAAAGCTGGTAATTTAATGCCAGCAAAGGATGATTTGATAATTTTAGAAAGTGGTTTGGTTTTTAAAATGTCAGGATAATGGGAGTAGCAACTTCTGCCAACCAAGAGCCAGCAAGCGAATTCTCAAATGCCATTAAGAAAAACACTGGGGGACGGAGCAAGATGGCCATTTAGGAACAGCTCCAGTCTCCAACTCCCAGGGCAAGCGACACAGAAGACCGGTGATTTCTGCATTTTCAACTGAGGTACTGGGTTCATCTCACTAGGGAGTGCCGGACAATCAGTGCTGGTCAGCTGCTGCAGCCCGACCAGCGAGAGCTGAAGCAGGGCAAGGCATGGCCTCACCTGGGAAGCGCAAGGGGAAAGGGAATCCCTTTTCCTAGCCAGGGGAACTGAGACACACAACACCTGGAAAATCGGGTAACTCCCAACCCAATACTGCGCTTTAAGCAAACAGGCACACCAGGAGATTATATCACACACTTGGCCGGGAGGGTCCCACACCCACGGAGCCTCCCTCATTGCTAGCACAGCAGTCTGGGATCTAACCGCAAGGCAGCATCCAGGCTAGGGGAGGGGCGCCCACCATTGCTGAGGCTTAAGTAGGTAAACAAAGCTGCTGGGAAGCTCAAACTGGGTGGAGCTGACAGCAGCTCAAGGAAACCTGCCTGTCTCGGTAGACTCCACCTCTGGGGACAGGGCACAGATAAACAACAACAAAAGCAGCAGAAACCTCTGCAGACACAAACGACTCTGTCTGACAGCTTTGAAGAGAGCAGTGGATCTCCCAACATGGAGGTTGAGATCGGAGAAGGGACAGACTGCCTGCTCAAGTGGGTCCCTGACCCCTGAGTAGCCAAACTGGGAGACATCCCCCACTAGGGGCAGTCTGACACCCCACACCTCACAGGGTGGAGTACACCCCTGAGAGGAAGCCTCCAAATCAAGAATCAGACAGGTATACTCGCTGTTCAGCAATATTTTATCTTCTGCAGCCTCTGCTGCTGACACCCAGGCAAACAGGGTCTGGAGTGGACCTCAAGCAATCTCCAACAGACCTCCAGCTGAGGGTCCTGACTGTTAGAAGGAAAACTATCAAACAGGAAGGACACCTACACCAAAACCCCATCAGTATATCACCATCATCAAAGACCAGAGGCAGATAAAACCACAAAGATGGGGAAAAAGCAGGGCAGAAAAGCTGGAAATTCAAAAAATAAGAGCGCATCTCCCCCGGCAAAGGAGCGCAGCTCATCGCCAGCAACGGATCAAAGCTTCACGGAGAATGACTTTGATGAGATGAGAGAAGAAGGCTTCAGTCCATCAAACTTCTCAGAGCTAAAGGAGGAATTACGTACACAGTGCAAAGAAACTAAAAATCTTGAAAAAAAAGTGGAAGAATTGATGGCTAGAGTAGTTAATGCAGAGAAGATCATAAACGACTTTAAACCATCAAAGATCAAAAGTGACAAAGGCCATTACATAATGGTAAAGGGATCAATTCAACAGGAAGAGCTAACTATCCTAAATATATATGCACCCAATACAGGAGCACCCAGATTCATAAAGCAAGTCCTTAGAGACTTACAAAGAGACTTAGACTCCCATACAATAATAATGGGAGACTTCAACACTCCACTGTCAACATTAGACAGATCAATGAGACAGAAAGTTAACAAGGATATCCAGGAATTGAACTCATCTCTGCAGCAAGCAGACCTAATAGACATCTATAGAACTCTCCACCCCAAATCAACAGAATATACATTCTTCTCAGCACCACATTCTCACTTATTCCAAAATTGACCACATAATTGGAAGTAAAGCACTCCTCAGCAAATGTACCAGAACAGAAATTATAACAAACTGTCTCTCAGACCACAGTGCAATCAAACTAGAACTCAGGACTAAGAAACTCAATCAAAACCGCTCAACTACATGGAAACTGAACAACCTGCTCCTGAATGACTACTGAGTACATAACGAAATGAAGGCAGAAATAAAGATGTTCTTTGAAACCAATGAGAACAATGATACAACATACCAGAATCTCTGGGACACATTTAAAGCAGTGTGTAGAGGGAAATTTATAGCACTAAATGCCCACAAGAGAAAGCTGGAAAGATCTAACATTGACACTCTAACATCACAATTAAAAGAACTAGAGAAGCAAGAGCAAACACATTCAAAACCTAGCAGAAGGCAAGAAATAACTAAGATCAGAGCAGAACTGAAGGAGATAGAGACACAAAAAACCCTCCAAAAAATCAATGAATCCAGGAGTTGGTTTTTTGAAAAGATCAACAAAATTGACAGAACGCTAGCAAGACAAGTAAAGAAGAAAAGAGAGAAGAATCAAATAGAGGCAATAAAAAATGATAAAGGGGACATCACCACTGACTCCACAGAAATAAAAATTAACATCAGAGAATACTATAAACACCTCTACGCAAATAAACTAGAAAATCTAGAAGGAATGAATAATTTCCTGGACACTTACACTCTTCCAAGACTAAACCAAGAAGAAGTTGAATCCCTGAATAGACCAATAACAGGCTCTGAAATTGAGGCACTAATGAATAGCCTACCAACAAAACAAAGTCCAGGACCAGATGGATTCACAGCTGAATTCTACCAGAGGTACAAGGAGGAGCTGGTACCATTCCTTCTGAAACTATTCCAATCAATAGAAAAAGAGGGAATCCTCCCTAACTCATTTTATGAGGCCAGCATCATCCTGATACCAAAGCCTGGCAGAGACACAACAAAAAAAGAGAATTTTAGACCAATATCCCTGATGAACATCGATGCAAAAATCCTCAATAAAATACTGGCAAATCGGATTCAGCAGTACATCAAAAAGCTTATCCACCACGATCAAGTGGGCTTCATCCCTGGGATGCAAGGCTGGTTCAACATATGCAAAGCAACAAAAATAATCCAGCATATAAACAGAACCAAAGACAAGAACCACATGATTATCTCAATAGATGCAGAAAAGGCTTTTGACAAAATTCAACAACCCTTCATGCTAAAGACGCTCAATAAATTCAGTATTGATGGAATGTACCTCAAAATAATAAGAGCTATTTATGACAAACCCACAGCCAATATCATACTGAATGGGCAAAAACTGGAAGCATTCCCTTTGAAAACTGGCACAAGACAGGGATGCCCTCTCTCACCACTCCTATTCAACATAGTGTTGGAAGTTCTGGCTAGGGCAATCAGGCAAGAGAAAGAAATCAAGGGTATTCAGTTAGGAAAAGAAGAAGTCAAATTGTCCCTGTTTGCAGATGACATGATTGTATATTTAGAAAACCCCATTGTCTCAGCCCAAAATCTCCTTAAGCTGATAAGCAACTTCAGCAAAGTCTCAGGATACGAAATTAATGTGCAAAAATCACAAGCATTCTTACACACCAGTAACAGACAAACAGAAAGCCAAATCATGAATGAACTTCCATTCACAATTGCTTCAAAGAGAATAAAATACCTAGGAATCCAACTGACAAGGGATGTAAAGGACCTCTTCAAGGAGAACTACAAACCACTGCTCAGTGAAATCAAAGAGGACACAAACAAATGGAAGAACATACCATGCTCATGGATAGGAAGAATCAATATCGTGAAAATGGCCATACTGCCCAAGGTTATTTATAGATTCAATGCCATCCCCATCAAGCTACCAATGAGTTTCTTCACATAATTGGAAAAAACTGCTTTAAAGTTCATATGGAACCAAAAAAGAGCCCAAATTGCCAAGACAATCCTAAGCCAAAAGAACAAAGCTGGAGGCATCACGCTAACTGACTTCAAACTATACTACAAGGCTACAGTAACCCAAACAGCATGGTACTGGTACCAAAACAGAGATATAGACCAATGGAACAGAACAGAGTCCTCAGAAATAATACTACACATCTACAGCCATCTGATCTTTGACAAACCTGAGAGAAACAAGAAATGGGGAAAGGATTCCCTATTTAATAAATGGTGCTGGGAAAGCTGGCTAGCCATAAGTAGAAAGCTGAAACTGGATCCTTTCCTTACTCCTTATACGAAAATTAATTCAAGATGGATTAGAGACTTAAATGTTAGACCTAATACCATAAAAACCCTAGAGGAAAACCTAGGTAGTACCATTCAGGACATAGGCATGGGCAAAGACTTCATATCTAAAACACCAAAAGCAACGGCAGCAAAAGCCAAAATTGACAAATGGGATCTAATTAAACTAAAAAGCTTCTGCACAGCAAAAGAAACTACCATCAGAGTGAACAGGCAACCTACAGAATGGGAGAAAATTTTTGCAATCTACTCATCTGACAAAGGGCTAATATCCAGAACCTACAAAGAACTCAAACAAATTTACAAGAAAAAAACAAACAACCCCATCAAAAAGTGGGCAAAGGATATGAACAGACATTTCTCAAAAGAAGACATTCATACAGCCAACAGACACATGAAAAAAATGCTCATCATCACTGGCCATCAGAGAAATGCAAATCAAAACCACAATGAGATACCATCTCACACCAGTTAGAATGGCGATCATTAAAAAGTCAGGAAACAACAGGTGCTGGAGAGGATGTGGAGAAATAGGAACACTTTTACACTGTTGGTGGGACTGTAAACTAGTTCAACCACTATGGAAAACAGTATGGCGATTCCTCAAGGATCTAGAACTAGAAGTACCATATGACTCATCCATCCCATTACTGGGTATATACCCAAGGGATTATAAATCATGCTGCTATAAAGACACATGCACAGGTATGTTTATTGCGGCACTATTCACAATAGCAAAGACTTGGAATCAACCCAAATGTCCATCAGTGACAGACTGGATTAAGAAAATGTGGCACATATACACCATGGAATACTATGCAGCCATAAAAAAGGATGAGTTTGTGTCCTTTGTAGGGACATGGATGCAGCTGGAAACCATAATTCTTAGCAAACTATCACAAGAACAGAAAACCAAACACCGCATGTTCTCACTCATAAGTGGGAACTGAACAATGAGCTCACTTGGACTCGGGAAGTGGGACATCACACACCGGGGCCTATCATGGGGAGGGGGGAGGGGGGAGGGATTGCATTGGGAGTTTTACCTGATGTAAATGACGAGTTGATGGGTGCTGACGAGTTGATGGGTGCAACACACCAACATGGCACAAGTATACATGTGTAACAAACCTGTACATTATGCACATGTACCCTAGAACTTAAAGTATAATAATAATAAAAAATAAGAAAGAAAGAAAAGAAGGAAAGAAAGAAAAAGGAAGGAAGGAAGGAAGGAAGGAAGGAAGGAAGGAAGGAAGGAAGGAAGGAAGGAAGGAAAGAAAGAAAGAAAGAAAGAAAGAAAGAAAGAAAGAAAGAAAGAAAGAAAGAAAGAAAGAAAGAAAGAAAGAAAGAAAGACAGACATTGAGGGCTGGGTGCGGTGGCTCAAGCCTGTAATCCCAGCACTTTGGGAGGCCGAGATGGGCAGATCACAAGGTCAGGAGCTCGAGACCATCCTGGTTAATACAGTGAAACCCCGTCTCTACTAAAAAATACAAAAAACTAGCCAGGCGAGGTGGCGGATGCCTGTAATCCCAGCTACCCGGGAGGCTGAGGCAGGAGAATGGCGTAAACCCAGAAGGCGGAGCTTGCAGTGAGCTGAGATTCGGGCCACTGCACTCCAGCCTGGGCGACAAAGCCAGATTTGGTCTTAAAAAAAAAAAAAAAAAAAAAATTGAGGAAAAAGGATATCTGCCTGAATAGGTATTAATGCAGCTGAAAGTGCCCTATTCCGGGCGGGAAAAAAGCCACAAAGGACATTTATTAGTAAGGAAGAGAAGCAAGCACCAAGATTTAAGGCAGGAAGGGACAGGCTAACTCCACTGCTTCGTGCAAATGTAGTCGGGTTTATGATCAGAGCTGCCCTTAGCTATAAAGTTGCTAACCCCTGAGTCTTGAAGGGAAAAGATGAACACTAGTTTTCAGTCCTTTGGTTGTAGAACAAGAAGGCCTGGACAATGAGAATGCTTTTTTTGGATTGGTTCCATCAATGCTTTGTCCCTGAAGTCAGAAGTACCTTGCCAGTAAGGGACTGCTTTTTAAAGTTTTTTGTTTGTTTGTTTGTTTAATTGGAAAGTGGCCCCTGGCCACCCAGAACCCCGTGAGTTTAACACCAAAGGCACCGAAGTGGTCTCCTTTTCCCCCAAACACATCTCTAATTCAGCCTCTAGGTAAGGGCGTCATAAGACCCTTTAAGGCTCTACACATGGCATTTTGTGGAAAGTTTGTCAAGACTAAGAAAGAGAACCCCGATAGAGAGAATATCATGGAAGTCTGGAAGGCTCACACCTTTGAAGATGTCATCAGTTGATATAGGAAAAGCCGTGAAAACCATGAAACTCAAAACAATAAATTCCTGCTGGACAAAAGTACAATTTGTGTCTATATGTCATGCATGACTACAGAATTATGACAAACCCAATTAAGAAAAAAACATAGAAAGAAGTGTGGATATGAAGGGAAAAAATGGTGTGGAGTGAAGGGTTGCAAGATATGGATCTTGGAGGAATTTAAGAGGTAATAGACCCCACACCAGAA
Organism: Macaca mulatta; assembly: GCF_049350105.2. Taxonomy (NCBI): domain Eukaryota; kingdom Metazoa; phylum Chordata; class Mammalia; order Primates; family Cercopithecidae; genus Macaca; species Macaca mulatta. The sequence continues at coordinate 58,258,296 of NC_133411.1, forward strand.
GAATTAACAAAAGATGACTTGATGGAGATGAGTACTTCCTAACCACTGTCAGACAATGACGAAGAAGACATAGAAGAAGCAGTGCCAGAAAACAAATTGGCATTCAACAATCTGGCAAAAGGGTTCTGATTATTCAAGACTGCTTTTGACTTCTTTTATGACATAGACCCTTCCATGATACAGGAACTGAAACTAAGGCAAATAGTGGAAGATGGGTAAGTACTACATTGAAATGTTTTTAGAGAAATGAAAAAGCAAAATAGACAGAAATAATGGTGTATTTTTGTAAAGTTTCACCAAGTGTGCTTGCCTCTTCTGCTTCCCCTTCCATGCCTTCTGCCTCTTCCACCTCTGCTACCCCAAGACAGAAAGACCAGCTCCTCCTCCTCCTCCTCTGCCTACTCAACATGAAGACAACAATGATGAAGACCTTTAGGATGATCTGCTTCCACTTAATGAATGGGTCATACATTTTCTCCTCCTTACAATTTTCTTGATTATAATTTTTTTTCTGTAGCTTAGTTTATTGTAAGAATACAGTATATAATACACATAGCATGCAAAATATGTCTTAAACATAACACGTTATCAGTAAGCCTTCTGGTCAACAATAGGCTATTAGTAGTTTGGGGGGAGTCAAAAGTTGTATGTGGATTTTTCACTGTGTGGGAGGCCAGCTCCCCTAACCCTATGTTGTTCAAGGGGCAACAATATTCTTTCTCACTGGCACTTCACCTTCCATAAATTCAAGTCCCAAAAGTAGAACTGCAAGTTCAAAAGGATTTTTAAAAAAATGATTACTGCCAGATTACAGAAAGTTTCCAATTTACATTCTCACTAACAATGTACCATGTTGGTGTCCCTGAATCCTTATCAGCAATGAATTTTTAAATATACTATAAGGAATGAAAACATATTTTTGTAAATTTGAAATTCCCTGATCACTAATGAAGTTAAGCATCAATATTTTTCCTTTAATATGCAAATGCTGAAAATACCTCTAACTATAATAGATGTCAAAAATCTGTAAATCAGGTCAGGTGTAGTAGACATTCACCTGTAGTCCCAGCCACTGGGAGATTTGAGTCCAAGAGTTCAAGACTGTAGTATGCAATGATCGAGCCTGTGAATAGTCACTGCACTCCAGCCTGGACAACATAGCAAGACCCCATCTCTTAAAAAAAAAGAGTCTATAAGACAAAGGTCCTCATAAATCAAGAGAAGCCAAGACAGTCACTGTGCCTGAAGAATATTTCAAGTATTATTGTAAAACAATGAGATATTGAACATACATTGGAGCAAACTCTTCTTCACTCTTAAATCCTTTCAGCACAGAGACCATCAACTGACTGTGTCTGGGTGCTACCTGACCACTACTGGAGTCTCTTTCATTTGCCTGAGTCTGTGCAACAATATGAAATTATAATTTTACTATGCACCTAAACTTTCCTCAATATATTGAATTATTACAGAATTTGATGAGTCAAATTTTGTAAATTCAGTTACCTTTTTCCACTACTCTAGGCCTCATATACTATCTGGTCTCAGGGTTAAAGGTCCATAACTGAATAAGCCAAACTTCTTAATTTGAGGATAAAGCATGTTAATAAATCTGGCCTTAATGTCAAATGAACTTATGTCATATTAAGTAGCTGGATAGAAACATGCATTCCAAAGTGGATACTGTTTATCAGGCTCAGTGCTCTATTCTTGACAGTAAATCCCAGAATAGGGTGGATGCTTTAATTGTGTATTAAATAGTATTAGGTGTAATATCGAAACCACTAAGGAAACACTATTGATGTGAATAGGAACACTAGCTGTGGAGCTGGGAATTTTCTATATAAATGCTATGTCTTTCACTCACCTGTTTAGTGGGCAAGTTGTTTCAGTTCCTATAATATCTAAATTGGAGAAAATCACCCTACCTACTTCTTCAGGTGTTACAATAATTATGAGGGATAACATCTTTTTAAGTGCTTAACACAATTCCTCACACGTAGAAAGCAATAATAAACATTGGCTAGCATTGTAAGGAGGTTTATTGTCTTCTAATGTGTTTTCACACATTTTCTCTCTGGGATCTTGAGTGAAACGTGGATCTAGAACAAGAACAAAATGATGTTACCTTAATGATCTCTATGTCTTTATACTCAAGGTGTCTTAAAATATTTTGCTGGCCAACAAAAGACACCTCCTGTTCTAATTGGGCATTGTCCATTTCTTTAAACTATGCAGACAAACAATATTATAAAGTGAGAACATCAGCATAAAAAACATAAACATAAATCTTAAAAGTGAGTTCATGAAAATTCTTACTGATGAAATGGCAGTGTCACAGGCTGAATGTTTATGTCCCCCAAATTTGTATATTGAAATTCTAACCCCCAGGGTACTCGTGTTAGGAAGTAGAGTCTTGGGGAGGTGATTAGGTGATGAGGACAAAATTCTCATGAATAGGATTTGTGCCCTAATAAAAGAGATCCCAGAGAGCTCATTGGCCCCTTCCAAAGTATGGGGATATAGCAGGAAGTTGCCTTCTATGAGCCAGAAGGGTGGACCTCACCCCAGATGCTGAATCTGCCTTGATATTGGACTTCCCAGCCTGCATAACTGTAAGAAATTTCTGTTGTTTATAAGTTACTCAGCTTACGGTATTTTGTTACAGCAGCCTACACAGACTAAGATGAGTAGCATTTCGAGTATTGAAATTTCTTCATAAATGAATAGAGTATGCCCTGTTAAACCATATTCTCTGCTAACCCCATTTACTCAGTCTTCCTCTTTATTTTAGTTTCAGATTTTTGGTATTTATCTCTGTGATTTTATTCATTCTTCACAATTTGCCATTCTTATACTTCGAGTCATGTTATCAGTTTATAATACCTCCATCAAATGATAGTCTGCATTTGTTTATCCTTGGCTGATTCAAAACACTTGGCATAATTTCCTTTAAATCCTCTTCCTCCCATCTCACAGCACTGTATTGTTTTCAATTAATTTCCAATAAACTCTTCATTGTCCATGCTGTCAGAGTTGGCAGACTTAATCCCTGTTTAAGCTAATAGGTTCAACTTCTTCAACAAACGAATCTTTCATGAAAGCTGCTGACAAGTCAGAGTATTAATTAAATCTAGTTTCATTGCTTCTCACTCTCCTTGATCTTTATCTTTTGTTTTTTGGGAAACAGTCACAGAGTTCTGGTGCTAATAAATACTATAAAAAGTATGGAATACAGTCTGAAGAAGCAGAATGTTCTCTTTAAAGTTGATGTTGTGCTTTTTGTGCACTGAGCATTGGCTCAAAACCCCAAAAATTAGGCAGCCATACTCCTAAGCTCATCTTCAACCATAAGACAGAAAAGTCAAACATATCTGAAAATATAATATCACTGGTACCTTATACCAGCACTAAGAATAAGAAAACCCTGGAGAATGGCTCTAGTACAATATTTTTCAATTGGAATTAATTTTTCAAAATGGAAAGGACTTCACTGCTATTTGTATTATAAAATTAATATGTGTTAATTATTAAAAATAAGCACAAAAATCTATAAAAGAAAAAGGGAAAAATTATCAGCAGATCCACATTCCAGAGATCATCACTGTTAGTATTTAGGTATACAAATATCCAAACACTTTTCCTATCAATACAATTAATTTTTAAATTTGACCATTATGCAATGTACACTTGCACTAAAACACCATACTGTACCCCATGAACATATGCAATTATTATGTCAATTAAAAACAAAATAAAAAACATTTTACAAAACATCATGTTGTTTTTAATAACTTGTGTATTTCTAATTGTATACACCATAAAACAAATGTTTTCACATAACCTTTATTTTATTATAATAACTAATTAGTCATTTAAACAGCAAGGTACATTTCAATCTACAGATATACTATATAATATTTACTCCAATCTGGATGAGAATTTATGTTGCCTGTAAATATTGTATCACAAATATTGTAAGAATAATCTCTGTAAAGGTTTTTTCCTGTATTATTATTTGGGTAGAAAAATTACTAGAAATAGAATAACTGGGTCAAAGATTAAAAACAACTTAAATTTCAATGTATAGCATCAAGTTATTCTCTGAAATATTGTACTGTACAGTATTTGAATTTTTTTCCCCATTTTTACTACTGCCAATAACTTTAATCTTTGCAGATCAGTGAGACAAATAATAATAATAATAATAATGCAGTAGTATGCAAGGGAGATGAATATGTAGAAAAAGAAATGCAAATGGCCAGGAGTAATAGAAGATGTTCAACATCAATCCAATCAAATTAATGAATCTTTAAAATGCAATAGCAGTCAATGTTAACAAGAATGTAGGTATTAAACATTCTCATAAGAATATAAACTAAGACTGTGTTTTAGGATTATATTAGGTCACAGCAATTAAAAAATGTTAAATGCATATGCTCTATAGCAACTTCTCAGGTTGGAATTTATCACATGGAGGATCTTGTAAAAATACATAAACCAAGATATGTCATTAATATTATTGGCAGCCTATTGTTTAAATAAAAAATATATTTACACAATACAGTTGTTAAAAGTAACAATATCTTGAATGTAAATTATTAAACAAAAATAGAAAGCCTAGGCATATTTACACAATACGGTTGTTAAAAGTAAGAATATCTTGAAGGTAAATTATTAAACAAAAATAGAAAGCCTAGGCTGGGTGAAACAGCTCATGCCTGTAATTCCAACACTTTGGGAGGCTGAGGCGGGAGGATTGCTTGAGCCCAGGAGTTTGAGACCAACCTGGGCAGCACAGTGAGACCTCGTGTCTAGGAAGAAAAAATAGAAAGCATAGTTCTGAACATCCTTTTGTGTAATACTAAACGATAAAATTTTATTTTCTATCTTGTTTAAGATCTATATTCTATACGGGGGATGTGCATTAACGTCATTTTTAAAAAGATACTCAAGAAATTGTCAACAGTGATTATCTTAAGGAGAGATTCTAGAAGTTTGGGGGTAAGAGACTAGAGGAAGGAGAATTTTATATTTCATTTTTACCTTTATTTAATTTTTTGATTTTCTTACTGGATGCATGAATTATATTTTACGTCAGCATATTTTATCAGATAAAATTATGAGCTATTTCTGTTTCCTCTCATTTGTTTTATTTTTAAATAAAGGAAAATGAGGTACGTCTTTTTAAAATTTGATAATCTTGAGTCCATGATTATTATGAAAGCCCTCTGTTATCTTTTTACTTCCTTTCACAGTGACTGTTTGTGTTATAGAACAATTTCTCAAGACAAATGTCATAGAAGGTAGATACAAAAAATGATTACATTTGTTTATTCAAGCTAATTTCATGTTATGAACAAAATTATGTAATGTCATTTCTAAGACCTTTCTGTGATCTATCAATCCACTAGGTTAAATAGCAGAAATCACTTCCAAAACAAATCCTTTTGCAGTCAGCAAAATGAAGCAATTATATGAATAAGTTTTTCCACTTGGCCTATTTTTCTGCCCATGGTTATTAATCAGTCTCACTGACTACATTTTCCATTTTACATCTCCTTTCAGGCACTACTCCAGGTGGCCAAGCATATCACATTATGTAAATAAAATAAAACAAATCTTTTCCCATTGAGCAAATGGATATACTTCATCTATACTAATGCTTCCAGTCTTTCTCAGATCATTCAAAAAGCATGATATGGTTTTCATAAAAGGACATTCATCCCATTTGACTAACTGGAATTTCTTTAAGTAAAATTTTACTCCAGCTAATCTTTACCAAATAGCTGAATTAAGTCAAGTTGACACCCTGTTATCTACCAGCTCTTCCAGCCCTTTTGCTTGATTGTTTTGTCATTTTGCCTTTTCTCCTCTTCTAGAGTGGGAGTATGGAGATTCACCCTTCTGAAACAGCTGTGTCACATCATGATCCTTGAGGATACCAGTTCTTAACTGGCTGCACATCAAAATCACTGTTTCCTTTTACCAATACTCTAGACACACTCAAGCAGACATTCTGGATTCTGATTTAATTGACACAGAGTAGGGCCTGGGCATTTTTAAAGCTCCTCACATGATTCTATTGTGCCTCATCTATCCTAGCCCTTAAGCAGGACCAAACATTTCTTCTGTCTTAATTATTACTCTCTTAAACTTAGTCCAATTCCTCACAACTGATAGATTTCTACATACTCATCTGCCTTGAATGATGACAATTGATATGGTTTGGCTCTGTGTCCACACCCAAATCTCATCTTGTAGCTCCCATAATTCCCACATGTTGTGGGAGGGGCACAATGGGAGATAATTGAATCATGAGGATGGGTCTTTCCCATGCTGTTCTTGTGTTAGTGGATAAGTCTCATGAGATCTGATCATTTTAAAAATGGGAGTTTCCCTGGACAAGCTCTCTCTTTGCCTGCTGCCATCCATGTAAGATGTGACTTGCTCCTCCTTGTCTTCTGCCATGATTGTGAGACCTCCCCACTCATGTGGAACTGTAAGTCCACTACACCTCTTTCTTTTCTAAATTGCCTAGTCTCAGGTATGGCTTTATCAGCAGCATGAACACAGATGCATACAACAATACTGCAACAAATCTACTCACATCTGTACTCTTTATAGGAATTGCAGTGCTACAACATTAGTGGCTGTTAATTCTAAGAGTGTTAAAAAATATTAATGCTTGTCCCACCCCTAAAGTATAGGGTGTGACCTGAGCATTAGGTTTTTAAAACTTTTCTCAGGTAATAGACTTGTGCAGTCAAGGTTGAGAACCACTCTACAGGGCCAAGATATGTAAGAAAATTCAAGTCATTTAGCTTGGCATGGTGGCATGCACCTGGAGCCCCAGGTACTCTGGAAGCTGAGGTGGGAGGATTGCTTGAGCCCAGGAGAGAGATGCTGCATAAGCTATGATCACATCACTGCACTCCAGCCTGGGTGACAAAGTGAGATCATGTCAAAAAAAAAAAAAAAAAAAAAAAAAAGGAGAAAGAAAGGAAGAAAAGGAAGGAATTAAGGAAGGAAGGAAGGAAGAAAGGGAGGGAGGAAGGGAGGGGAGAAAGAAAGAAAGAAAGAAAACTATTCTAGGTGCACATATTATTTTGTTTCTGAAATTGGTTTTAAAATATCTATGTCAGAGTTCATTTCTAGAACTTTATCTCTAGAAAACATATGTTCACTTCTCAATATAGGAAAATGGAGATTGGAAACATGAAGAAAAATGATGTTGGAAAATGATTTCCATGCTTATCTCTCAACTTCTTTTTTCAACTTCCCTTTTGTCATCTCCATAACTTCACTGATACCTAGGAATCTCTGTTACATCACAGTCTTCAAGAGCTTTGCTAGCAGCAAATTAATTAAGACATTAGCTTTCAAAAGTATATGATATTCTCTCACAAACGTGTCTACTTTTAATAGGGCAAGCTATGTAAAGATTTTAAATCTCATTCCAGAAATACCACATCTATTCTACCTACTTATGAAGACAGTCAAGTCTCTAGACCAAGATAGAAATTCATAGTTTGGAAATAAATCCCTGTAGGGCTTTTCCACAGTCCCAATATGTCCCCTACTGTCCTGATTTTAGCAACAAAAATTCTCCATCCAGAAAATCCTTCATTCCTGAGTAAATTGAAAGATTGGTCACCCTATTTCTATCTGTGTGTCTTTCTTTCATAATTGGCTCATAATCATAGCAGTCACAATTTTGAAAAATTTTATTTTACTGAATTCCTCATTGCTATTTTCTCATTTTTAAATAATAAAAACTTATTAATAAACATTGTAAATATACCGAAAAGAGTAAACAATAAAACAGTAACCATTGGCAGAAATAGTCACTATTAAAATCTTAATACATTCGCTTCCAATGTTTTTTCTGTTAATCCAAAAAAAAAAAAAAAATCAGAGATTTGCCTCTGTGAACTAGATCTCTTTTTATCTTTAGATATTATTTGACAAGTATATAGCTCAATCATCTATTCAAACTTCTCTTTTACAGACTCCCTGCCAATTAACCTTCTCCTATGAAACTATCATGTCTTCACATAGGATAAATATGGTTATTGACACACAAGCTTTCTTAGTTACATTGCAATCCAGTTGTGCGTCCCTAAATTTATGCCAGTTGGATTTCGAATGATCATTACTAAAGAGACTTGGTCTTATCTCTTGCAATTTGCTTCTTCCTTCTTAAATTCAGTTCTTGTAATGTAACTATACATTACTTTGGGGGTATCTTTTTGCCTCATATTCAAATTATCTTTCAAATAGAGGTACATTTCTATATTTCTGTATTTCTATATTGTATATAATAGTATAGAAAACTCATTATTATGAGTTTTCTATATCATTAATATAGAAAATCTTATTATTATGAGATTATAGTGTACATAAAAGTGTTGAAGTATAAATATGTAATATATAAATATATATTAAATACATACAAAATATCTGATTAGTAATAAGATAATAATGTATCTACCTCTGAGTTTTAAAACTAGGACTTTGAAATACCAGCAAAGGCTACCTGCTTTGACCAGCATCTCTTTTCCCTACCTGCTTCAATCATGTCTCGGGTCCTGACAAATTTGCCCCCAGATCCTTCCCGAATTACTCTCCAACTCTGTTCCATGTTTCAGGGAAATAACATTTATTTCCCAGTCTCCTTTGCCCTCCAGTTTCCCAGCAAGCTATCCAGTGAGGGATGCCATAAAAACCTGCCTCTTTTCTGTAGGGCTACTTCCCACCAGATAGCCCCTCCCTCCGTGGACCCAATTCCCATCAGCTCTAGCAACCTGCCTGAAGTCCTGGCCTCTTGGCGCTGATAACACCTTCTCCCATTATCCTTCTAGTCCTAGGGGCAGTACTGGCTTCTTGCTCTTGAGTTGCTGACTCACCAAGCCTGGTTTGGCTTCCATCACGTGTGTAATCAATCACCTGTATTAAATCACCTCTGCTTGAAAGACCAAGAATAGTTTCTGATTTACAAGCAAACACTGAAAGCTCTTCTATTTCTTGTTTGCTAAACAAGATTTGTCAAAGTTAAGTATTATGTTTTATCGAATTTACTTTTTGCCCCTCCTACAATGATGATTTGCCTTTCCTCCTTTAACTTGTTAATGTGATGAATTACACATAGATTTTTTCTGTTGTTAGAAATCCTTGCATTCATGGAATAAACACAATTTTCATACTATATCATCTTTTTTATAGATTTCTAAACTTAATTTGCTGACTTTTTTTTAATTCAAAATGTTTGCCTTTAGGCTCATGAGGAAAGTTGGAGTCTAATTTCCCTGTCTTACACATTTCTTGGATAACATTGGTATCAAGGTTGTATTGCCTCATAAAATGAACTAACAAAAGGACCTTGTTTTATTCTGGAGTTGTTTTTATAAAATGGAAAAATCCATTTATTGAAAATATTTGATAGAACTCTCCAGTAAAAATGTCTGGGCCTGCTGGTTCTCTTCTTCTAAGAAGAATTTGGAACTTATAATTAAAGCTCTTTCAATGTGTTAGAAAACTTTCCAGGTTTCCTTGAACATTAATGAATTCCAATGATGAAAAACCCTCAGATATTTAATATAACCTTAAATATAACCTTTCCCAAATTCATTTTTTCTTTTGCATATCTGATTAGATACTTTAATTTTTCAAACTCTATTTCACATATCAATTTTCCTTTCCTACTCTGTACTGTCTTCAGCATAATTTTTTGGTCTAACTTCCAAGTCACTGATTTTCTTTTTAGTTCTATCCAATATTGTGTTTAACCTGTCCATTGAGTTTTTAATTTTCATTATGTTTTTTGTTTCTAAAAGATCTCTTAAATTCAGTTTCAATCTGCTTAATATAAGATACATACACCGTCTCACATTTATATTCCTGGCACACCTCATTGAGTTTTTAAACATATTAAACATAGCTTTTATAGTTATATAATCATTCTAATATCTGAAGTCTTTATGAGCATAATTCTGTTTCTGCTCATGATGTTTATTTCCTCATGAGTTTTGTAAGAGTCTTACTTTTTCCTCATTTTGGGTGAAATTTTACTTTGAGACATGGGGTGAATGTGGGTTTCTCCGAAGACACTTTGCCTTTGTCTTGTGTTTGGAGGTAATACCAACATGTGATAACTATAAAATAAATTAACAGTTTGATGTGTGGCTTTTTTTGAAATTATACTAACAGTGAAAATTTAAACCACAAATTCATGTGAAGATGGCCTTGTAATTTTCCCTCTAAATAGCGCCGAGTTTGAGGCAGGAAAATTTCGTGGTTGTCTCCCCCTGAGGAACAGGTTTTTATCTAGTTTATTCTTTCACTGAAATTATAGTCCTTCGTATCTCTGGCTTTCAGCAGTTTTCTCCTGTAAGACTATTATACTGAGCAGGCACTAGGTTTTGTATCACATTCTCCCATATTCCAGGTGGTCATAAAAATTGAAGCTCAGGGTACTAGGGCCAGGACTGTCCTTATGGAAGTCTGGATTTCCATATGGAAGTCTGGAAGTCCTGGTTTGGGAGTCTGCATACCTCTCTGGATTTATGTATTCTCCTTATGCTTGGCCTATGCGGCTCACCTTAATTTCTATTCAAGTCAGTAATATACTTTTGAAAAATGACATGTACATTTTATCTGGTATTTGTAGAGTTTATATAGCAGGATAGTGATTCAGCAAATCTAGTCTACCACAATGCTAGGAATAGAATTCCCTAATTTTTGAAAACATTATATCAAATCACATTTATTGCCATTAATAGTCTTATAAATGTGCTTTTAAGTAACTGCATTTTGTTATAGCTTGTTGTTATTGTATATTTAATTAATTCGCCCCTACCTCATGTTTTTTGGAAGTGAAGGTTGTACTCAACTCACTATGTTAAGTAATACTACAGTAAACATCAATCTATACATGCATTAATAATGATTTCCAAGAAAGTGGTGAATCGTGGTCATAATCATCTTTGAGGCTGATGGTACATATTCTCAAATTACATCTCAGAAATAATGACACCAATTTCTGCTCTAATCAGCCATATATGAAAGTGTCATGTTTCTGTTCTCTAACCAATACAGCTACCACTGTTTTTATACCTAAAAATCTGGCAAAGATGTGAGAAGACATCTTATTGTTTCAATTTATATTTCTTTGGTGACAAAGGTACTAAATTACTCAATGTACTAAATTACTATTTTCCTATTTATCATCCATTTCAAACAAAATGTAAACCATTTTTTAAAATTTTGTATTAATGCAAATCCTAAATCACTACTTTATTTATTCAATTTCCTAAGCAAAATTATATGTTGTTGCATTTATACATTTTATATTAGATCATTCTGCCTTATGTTTATATCCTAAAAACTGTCAGAATTACATAATAATTATGAACAGTTGATTACAAATAATGTCTTTATTAGGATATTTCTCCATAAATCTAAATTTTATCAATCTTTCTTTAAATAGCTCTACACAATTTCCTCTTGTATTATATTAATAATTGCAGATACACTTCTTTTTGCTATTTCTATTAATTCTTTCCTATTCCTATTGTCTGTTAGTCTCCCTTTTTCTCCCATAAAATAAATAAAAATTTTAGTATCAGATTCTATGATATATTACTTCTTATTCCCAGCCTTCAACATTTTAAGAATTCAGATTGACCTTTTCTCCCATTGTTACTTCAAGTTATCAGCATGTCAATACTAGGGAAATCTCATCAAGTGTTTAACAGTGCATACCTTACTGACTCATTATTTATTTCAATTTAATCTTTCTTATTTTCATTCAACTTTTTTCTCAGTAATATATGACTTATTCAAGCTTTTTATTTTCTAATGCATTTCTCCAAATAGCAGCCATAACCCTTATATGCCCTCTTTCAATGACAACAACAAAAATGTGCCAGGCTTCTTGGAAGAAAATAATTATACCAATTTAAGAAGGAGAAAATTGATGTACTGATAAACAAATGGGCATCTTAGGATCATGTTTCTCACAAGTAAAGCAGTTCCAGAAATTCCTAGGACCCTAATGGGTTTTATTCTAAATAGGTTAAACACACCACTTAAAAAATTGTTTTCTGCAGTTCTCTAATATTGCTTACAATTGTCCATATTTCCGTGTTTATACTTGCCATTTTTTTTTTTTTTAAATGGAGTTTCGCTCTTGTTGCCCATGCTGGAACCCAGGCTGGAGTACAGTGGCTTGATCTTGGTTCACTGCAACATCTGCCTCCCAGGTTCAAGCAATTCTTCTGCCTCAGCCTTCTGAGTAGCTGGGATTACAGTTGCATGCCACCACACCTGGCTAATTTTTTGTATTTTTAGTAGAGGCAGGGTTTCACCATGTTGGCCAGGCTGGTCTCGAATTCCTGACCTCAGGTGATCCACCCGCCTTGGCCTCCCAAAGTGCTGGGATTACAGGCGTGAGCCACCGGGCCCAGCCTTATACTTGCCCATTTTTTGATTCTAATACTTTGCTACACAATGAGGGATTCTGGGACCAATACCATCAGCTTGACTTGAGGGCTTGTTCAAAAGCAGACTCAGAATCTGCAGTTTATCAGGATCCCCAGGTAATTTGTACGTGCAGTCTACTTTGGTAGATCTGCTCAGGCAGACTGGAAGACTCTTCTATCTGCCTCATGTAAGGTGCAGGTGACATAATTAGGTAATCAAGCAAAAGATCACATCTTTTAATGAGAAAGAGACACTGGCTATTATTTTGAGAGGCAAAACCGGTTATTCAGTCCCAGTAAAATGAAGATGACAGCCAAGATCAAGATTTTTCATTTGAGATGTGCCTGCGGTACAATTACATTTGCTGAATGAAACTGCTTCATTAATTAGATACAGGTTTCTTCTCTCTTCTTTTTGAGATGTAGAGAGGACACAATAGACTCATGGAACTTAAAGAACTAGATGCCAGCTAACAAAAGATGCTATCCTGCCTCTTTCATTTCACCATATTGCTTTCTTGAAAACATAGTACAGAGTCAGTTTAGCGTTGAAAAAATCCATTCTCCTAATTCTAAAAAAAGGAGACAGCCAGGCATGGTGGGTCCCTAAAAACACACAAAAAAATAGCTGGGCGTGGTGGTGCATGCCTGTAATCCCAGCTACTCGGGAGGCTGAGGCAAAAGAATCGCTTAAACCCGAGAGGCGAAGGTTGCATTATGCTGAGATAGTGCTATTGCACTCCAGCCTGGGCAACAAGAGTGAAACTCTATCTCAAGAAATAAAAAAAAGAGAGAGAGAGAGACAGAGACAAACTATAATTTCATTTCAGAAGTTTTATAGGATACTATTTCCAATTTTTTTCTTACTTCATTAAAATGTAATTAGCAGTATGTGAAAATTTCCACTTTATCCTCCATCAGTAGCCTCTCCTTCTAATTATACAATTAGTATAAATTTTTTCTATTAACTTTGTGAAGTGGGATTCTTGTTTTATACATACCCCTGGAAAGTATACTTAAACTGTGGGACCCTGGGATTTTATATTTCCAAATAGAAGATACGATCCTTTTGTATCACAAAATGTACTTAAGATGTTTTGGATTATATTTAAATATTCTTGAATGAAATAGACTTAGTGACTGAAGCCAATTATTATATTTTTCCACACCAAAATAAATGCAATAGGAAAAGATGACAGTTCTATCTAGTATTCCTGCTTCAATATTGCACAAAGTAGAAACATACATATTCTGTTATGTTACAGGGTCTAGGGCTTTGGGAGAACAAGGCTGAAGTCAGCTGAGATTGTGCCACTGCACTCCAGCCTGGGTGAGAGAGTGAGACCCTTTCTCAATAATAATAACAAAAGTAAAAAAGAAATATAATATTTAATAAAGATATGCACACACATGGGTTTATCATGACACACATGAACATGTGTGTACAGTTCAAAAAATGAGTAAATCTAGAAACCTGTATTGCCTCAATAGCTAGCTGAGTACTTCAATATGCATGTTTATTCAACAATTTTGTGTTAAGCTTCAGTGGTAAATAAGCAGAGTACACTGACTGTAATGAATACTTCTTTTGATGAGGATTATCACCACACAATTGAAATATGATATAGTTGGCTGGGCACATTGGCTCACACCTATAATCCCAGCACTTTGGGAGGCCAAGGCAGGCGGATCACCTGAGAACAGGAGTTCAAGACCAGCCTGACCAACATGGAGAAACCCCATCTCTATTAAAAATACAAAATTAACCAGCATGGTAGCGCATGCTTGTAATCCCAGCTACTCAAGAGGCTGAGGCAGGAGAATCACTTGAACCCGGGAGGCAGAGGTTGTGGTGAGCCAAGATAGAGCCATTGTACTCCAGCCTGGGCAACAAGAGCAAAATTCTGTCTCAAAATAATAATAATAATAATAAATATATATCATATATATAATAAATATATCATATATATGATATAGTTTAGAGTTAAATACTGGCTGCTCTTGGGAACTTTGAGGTGTTCTGAAGGATATAAATAACACGAAGAGAATAGCACATTGGCTTGCAGCAGATTAGAGTCTGCTACCTGTGTGAATACTTGCTTTTCATGAACTATGAGGATCCCCTTAGCTTTTGAACCATTTCTACTTGTGTTTAAATTTACCCTTTAATTTTGGGATTTGACAGCCTCTGCCCTTCTGTTCCACTTAAGTGTGGCTTTTCCTACTCTGACTCACTTTGATTCTTGACCTCTGAATCTTATTCCTATTTTACAATAAACATACATAGCACATATGCCAATGAGTAGAGTGAAAGAGGGAAAAAATGCCAAGGAACTGTGTTTAATTTTGTTCCTTTCACAAATCAGACACCATAACAGAAAAATTATAGGAATATGTCCATGTTCAGTAGCCTTCAATGAAATTACACTGGTTATTACAAAGTGTTGGATAATCAATATTTTTTAAAGATTCAATAGTCCCTTCTCATAATTTTAGAACTTTGGGAAGTAATAATACGACTGTAGTTTTAGCTGTGTCCTTTAATCTTTTACTGTTTCCTCTATGTGTGGTGTTTGGTTTGTGTGTGTGTGATAATTATTATAAGATCAGAGGCTAACAAAGGTGTTTATCATGACCTTTAAAAAAATTTTTTTTTTTTTTTTGGTAAGAGACAGAGTCTTGCTGTGTTGCCCAGGCAGGATGCAATGGCACCATCTCAGCTTACTGAAACCTCCGCCTTCAGGGTTCAAGCAATTCTGCTGCCTCAGGCTCCCAAGTAGCTGGGACTACAGGTGGGCGCCACCATGCCCCACTAATTTTTGTATTTTTAGTAGAAACGGGGTTTCACCATATTGGCCAGGCTGGTCTTGAACTCCTGACCTCATGATCTGCCCACCTCAGTTTCCCTAAGTGCTGGGATTACAGACATGAGCCACCACGCCTGGCCACATGACATTATAACTTGTCTCATATACTCAATTTCCTGACCAGTTCAAGCTTATCTTTTGCCTATCTCTGCAAGATTTGAGAGCAATTAATAGAATAGCTCATAGTAGCTCTATTAAAAACTATCTCGTTGGTGGCATGTGTTGGTTCATGCCTGTAATCCCAGCACTTTGGGAGGCCCAGGTGAGCAGATCACTTGAGGTCAGGAGATTGAGACCAGCCTGGCTAACATGGTGAAACCCCATGTCTACTAAAAACAATACAAAAAGTAGACGGGCATGCTGGCAGGTGACAGAGTGAGATCTCGTCTTGAAAAAACAAAACAAAAAGCAAACAAACAAAAACTAATTTGTCATCAATCAGTTTAATTTTTTGAAAAGATCCTAGTGAGATTATTTCAGATTATATCATCAAAATCATTAAATAGATTACAGAGCTAGGGAACAGAATGAACCCTTCCTACTCTTAATTATCAGTAAAATTGTATTCACAAAAAAATATGATTGAGGCAAAATCTCTTGCTGCCTATCCAATGGCTATTTCCCACTCCTCCTTGATAACAGATCGCTGTTAATGTCTAGAACCTGAGTCTTAACTGATGAATCATGAAGGGGTCTGAGCTTATCATGTAATATTATTTCCCCTTTGCTTGCGATTGTTTTAGAGGCAGATCTATGATCTAAATTTGACCTCTGAGATATAAGAGAAAATATGTTGAGAACTTATGGGAAAGATTTTACCCCTAAGAACAAAGAAGGCTATATCAGGGAAGGATTTTTTGTCCTTTCTCTACCTTTCTAGTTTGGAAAATTTTAAATAAATGTGGGCTTATCTAGAGCTGTAGCAGCTATTTACAAATAACTGGGCCTCATGATGAAATTGAGCACCTTGAGGAAGGCAGAGTTTAAGAATGAAAAAAGCACTTCCGGCGTAGCCATGGCGGCTGACGCTACTACCAACCCGTCACAGCTGCTACCGTTAGAGTTTGTGGACAAATGTATAGGATCAAGAATTCACATTGTGATGAAGAGTGATAAAGAAATTGTTGGTACTCTTCTAGGATTTGATGACTTTGTCAATATGGTACTGCAAGATGTCACTGAGTTTGAAATCACACCAGAAGGAAGAAGGATTACTAAATTAGATCAGATTTTGCTAAATGGAAATAATACAACAATGCTGGTTCCTGGAGGAGAAGGACCTGAAGTGTGAATGAGTTCCTTGACTTACGCTAGATTCTGTTTTGTCTTTTAACGACAAGAAAATGGAATTTTTTCCCCCACCTTCTAATGTTTAAATCCCATAAAGCTAAGTTTCCCGTTAAAGGGAAGTGCTTTGAAGGTGTGTACCCATTTTTGTAAGTTAATCATGATTATCCTGGAAAAAGAAGAAAAGAACTTCTTCTTTGAAGACGAAAATAAAGGTGATTTTGGTTAACTATCATTTTATTTATTGTACTGCAGTAGCCCGTGGAACAAAGATTGTGATTATTTTGCCACTTACTTTTCTGTCATTATATGCTTATTTGCTTTCTCAATTACATGACCATTTGATTCTCAAACAAAAGTTGTTCCAAACAAAATGATGAACTTTGATTTGAACAGGTGCATTTGAACAACTGGAAATGATCACTTAGAAAATTCAATTAAAATGCTGTTGTTTTGTAATGAGGATTTTCCTACTGATTTCAAATTCCATGAACTCCTATTGAAAACAAACAATATACAGGTAATATATGCACATTGTAGAAATGCAGGAATTATCTATTGGAATTACCCTAAAGATATAAATTTTATCTATTTGCTTATAAAATTGGTTCAGAGGGTTATTACCTTAATGTAATTATTACTGAATTGCCAGGAAATTAGTGGAGACAGAGCTTTAAAGTAAAGGATACTAAAAACAGCTAAGAACTCTAGGACTCAGGTAAAATCAAGGAACTGATAATAAGAGCATAGAACTCTATAAATTAAGTCAAAGAACTATTAAAAGCAAACAGGTAATATACACACATTGTAGAGTTATAGGTAAGCAAAAAGGAGAAGGTTGATCATGCTTTGCTGTATATCTTCGTAGACTTTCTCAGTCTACTCTCAGTACACATTTTATTTTACTTGCTTATCCTGATTATACTGTTTTTACCCTCCACTTAAGTTGCTTTTTGAATTTAAATGGTGAATATCTTTCTGTGTCAAATATTTCAGCATTAATGTATACATAATATCAAATGGATTTACTATAAATTATTTAGCCTATTCTTACTGACCACAGTAGTCTAACTAGATCTTTATACATTTTTATTTTTCTAGAATAAACTCAAAAATGTGTAAGATTAAAAAAAAAAAAAAAAGAATGAAAAGAAACTAGGTTTTCAAGACACTACCGAGATACCAAGCAAACTCTTGGGACCAACTGTCTTAAGACTTCTTGTTGAGTGAAAATCAAATATCACTATGTTATGTCACTATATTAGTAAGGTTTTCTATTTCAACCAAGCACATCTTAACTAGGATAATCTAACATGATTAATTATGCATCATAATATATGGACTTGTCAATATGAATTTTCCAATAGTTCTCTCGTTATTAGCTTCACACTGAGTAATTTGTTTTCTTGCATTAGAGTTACATTATGTTAATTTTTATTATGACCATTTCTATTGATATTCTCTTTGATTTAAAATCTTATGGTTGCCCTTGCTTGCCGGGTAATCTTCTAACATACTTTGTTAGAAATATAAATAAAATATATTATTTTTGCTAATGTCTGGGACACACCTCCCTTGAAGGGTCAAGATATGCCTTCCAAAGTGAAAAATTATGGCACTTTGCAGCCCTGACCACTAATCGAGAACTTTGATGCTTTGGATTTTGGAGACCTCATTTTATCACCTGGTCCTTTTACTTTATGACTTGTCATGCTGCCACCTTTTGATGGGATTGAGATCAAGATAATAATTTCCAACTGGTCAGGAATATTGTGCCCCTTTGTTTTTATATCCAGATGCAATAGAACCTGACACACCACTACTATGGTTCTTAGGATTTGGAACAAAATGCTTCTTTCTTTTACAAAATAAATGTTTTCTTTAAACAACTCTTGATTGATCCTGGACCATTGTAGAAACTGAAATCCTACCAATGGAAAAAAAAAAAAAAATGACCACTGAGCTGCTTATCATGAAATAAGTGTTTTCCAAATAACTATCCTGCTTCATCAGCAGGAAGGAATAATAGAATCTATACCAATGTCTTCATGGGAAGTTCTCTATGGCCAGTTGATTAGTGAGGGAAAAATTCAGCCTGATTTACAGAAGTTACTGTACAACATCACGGTAACAGCCAAAAGTAGATTGCTTATGCATTATAACCTACTTGAACGCAATTTTAAAAGAAATTCAGCCTATGTAATTGGTTGTCCATGATGTCTAGAAGAAGAGATGTTATTGATTTATATGTGGCAGCTAATAAGTTGTCTAGATAATTAGGGACTCGGGGCTAGGCCTGGTGGCTCACACCTATAATCCCAGAACTTTGGGAGGACAAGACAGGTGGATCGCCTGAAGTCAGGAGTTTGAAACCAGCCTGGCTAACATGGTGAAATTCCATCTCTACCAAAAATATGAAAATTATCCAGGTGTGGTGGTGTGCGCCAGTAGTCCCAGCTACTTGGGAGGCTGAAGCAGGAGAATCTCTTGAATCCAGGAGGCAGAAGTTACAGTGAGCCAAAATTGCGCCACTGCACTCCAGCCTGGGCAACAGAGCAAAACTCCCTTAAAAAAAAAAAGATTATTAGGGACTTGGAAGGACAGATTGTAAGACTGGTGACAATGAGTTTTGGGGAAAAAATACGTAGATGAACCACAGAAAATGAGCCGAAGTGTAAGAATATTTGTGCTTAATATGAATGCTCACCAAACTATCATCAGGAAGGTTATCAAATAGATATAAGGGTATGAAACAACCTCTTTAACCAGGCACTACATTGCTTGCTCAGAAGGCTAATAAACAGCAACATTGGTGCTAGTAGTAGAGAATACACATAGGTTTAGCAACATGTTGAACTTTATCACTGTCCCTTACCAAAGCCCATTTAGCTGTCAAGACTATTGGGTGTCCAACATACAAGCAACAAGGACCAAGGCTAAGCACACAATAACATATCCTGGGTGAATAAACAGTCACCTTTTGTCAGACTCATTGATTTTACTGGTGCTCCCCTATGATAAAGGCAACAGGGAATTTTGTAAATAGAATCTACATTTATCCTTGAATTACATTTGCTTTACCTGACATCATGTTTCTCTGATCACCACTCTCCATTGGTACATTGAGTGCTTTGTACATACTGCCATAATATCCTGTTCTACATTGCTTGTATTCAAAGAGTTTGTTGTATAACAAATGAGTAGTATTTCTTGGATTTACCCGGTCCACCATTTATCCTATCACTGACCAAAATTATTATTATAGAATGGCGAATATTTTATTAAAGACTCAATCACAGTGCCAGCTGGAAACAATGGCTTAAAAGGTTGTACTCATGCTAGAGGATGTGGTGGTGTATCTTCTGAGCTAGTAACTAAGTATAAGCTTGTCTGGTGTCTCCCATATAAAATATACAACAATCTTTGATCTTTGTTATGAATGTTGAAGTGACTTCTTTTTTCATTACATCTAATGATCCACTCCAAATACTTGTCTCTTGTCTCTGAGATTCTGGGTTTTTGCAGAATTAATACCCAAGGGGAGATTCTTAGCAGTATTCCATTTTACGATCCATCCTTCATTAGAGGATGAGAGACTTCTATCTGGCCTTTAAGGATACCTGAGACCTTTAGACGAACAGTCAAAAATTTTAAATTTAAAATTTAAAATGCGGCTACACTGTTGCATGGGTAGTAAATTTTGACCTTAAAACTGGTATATTCATACAGTGGAATATTATTCGGTGATAAGAGGAAAAAACTGTCAAGCCACAAAAAGACACAGAAAAGACAAATACATTTTGCTAAGTGAAAGAAGCCAGTCTGAAAAGGGTACATACTGTGATTTCAACTATATGACGTTCTGGAAAAGGCAAAACTATAAAGACAGTAAAAAGATCAGTGGTTATCTTTGCAGATGCCGCCGCCACTGGGAGTCCTGTACTGTCAGCCATGGTCAACCCCATCGTGTTATTCGACATCACCATCGACGGCAAGCCCTGGGGCCGCGTCTCCTTCAAGCTGTTTGCAGACAAGATTCCAAAGACAGCAGAAAACTTTCGTGCTCTGAGCACTGGAGAGAAAAGATTTGGTTATAAGGGTTCCTGCTTTCATAGAATTATTCCAGGGTTTATGTGTCAGGGTGGTGACTTCACATGCCATAATGGCACTGGTGGCAAGTCCATCTATGGGAAGAAATTTGATGATGAGAACCTCATCCTAAAGCATACAGGTTCTGCCATCTTGTACATGGCAAATACTGGACCCAACACAGATGGTTCCCAGTTTTTCATCTGCACTGCCAAGACTGAGTGGTTGGGCGCAAGCATGTGGCCTTTGGCAAGGTGAAAGGAGGCATGAACATTGTGGAAGCCATGGAGCACTTTGGGTCCAGGAATGGCAGGACAAGCAAGAAGATCACCATTGCTGACTGTGGACAATTCTAATGAGTTTGACTTGTGTTTTATTTTAACCACCAGATCGTTCCTTCTGTAGCTCAGGAGAGCACCCCTCCACCACATTTGCGTGCAGTATCCTAGAATTTTTGTGCTCTCGCTGCAGTTCCCTTTGGGTTCCACGTTTTCCTGGTTCCCTTCCATGCCTAGCTGGATTGCAGAGCTAAGTTTATGATTATGAAATAAAAACTAAGTAACAATAACAACAACAAAAGATCAGTGGTTGCCAGGGGTTTGGGGATGGGTAGGGAGATAAATAGTTCTGAAATAGGTGATTTTTAGGGGATTGAAAATACTTTGGTAATAATGTAATGATGGGTAGTTAACATTATGCATTTTGCAAAACTCATAGACCTGTACCACACAAAGAGTGAACCCTAATGTAAACTGGGGGTGGGATAAAGGTGAGAATTCTGTACTTTCTGCTCGATCTTTCCACAAAGCTAAAACTGCTCAAAAAATAGAGTCTATTTTTTTAAAATGAAAGAAATTAACAATGACCATGGCATGCTCACACAAATAGATTATCGAGGACATTTTTCTGTCAGGAATGAATATTGGGTCATCTCACAAGGTAAAACCCTGACTAGCAGAGGTGTTAGCTGAGGGCATATGGCCATAGATGCCAACAGTGACCTGGTGGCCACTTGTAGAAAGGAGAGCCTTGACATCCAAACACATTGTTTCTCTTGTATTGTCTTGTGCATACTTATGTATCTTAACAAGTTTCCTTCTTTCCTCTTCATTTATCCCTCTTTTTAAAACAGGGCTTATTGAGGGTGATTAACTTAATTTTTAAATGATATATGGCAGAATGTCAAGAGAGTATACTGAAGAACTTCGTAGAGGAATGGACATCACCCAGAATTCTTAGACTCAGAGTACATGCTGTGATGGAGAATTTTTATTGTTTCACTGTTCAAGAGATTGTAGGTACATGTTCAATTACTAGAGAAATAGTTGCACTCTGTTATAAGGAATCCTGGGTCTTTGTGTTTACTTTAAAAAGAGAAAGTTTATATTGATATTGAGCAAGTTAAAGCATCAATATTTATTATTTGATGTTGTTTCTGTGTTTGAGGAATTCCTCAGCCTATCAGTTTTGACGGAAACAAGAAACCACCTCCTGTTTTAGAAGCTAAAATGCCAAATGCTTGCTTTCTCAGCCTCCTTTGCAGCTAAGGTATAAGCATATGATTTAGGTTTTGCCAATCTGTTTGCCAGTGCTGAATTTTGACTTCAGAATTAATAAAAAAAAGAAGCAGATTCAGTGATGCTTTTTCTTGTTTCTGGTGGAGGCCATGTAGCAGCTGCTACAATATCTGTTGCACAGCGAACAAGTGGGAGTGGAGCTGGTGGCTTCCCAGTTAGTCTAGGATTGAGCAATTGCTGCAATTGCTGCTCTCTGCAGCTTCAGCATTACTTCTTACTGGTGGTGACAGTGGTTTCCTCCCTGGATGAGTTCTACAGCATGGTTTGGGGTACATTTCCTGGCTGCCTAGCTTTGATCTGGCTTTCTAGCCTTCTCAACAGTTCCACAAGCTCCCCACTATTTCTGTGATAAACCTATTTATTGTTAATGTCAGCCATAATTGGCTTCTGTGGTTTATATTCTTAAAATTTCGAGATATACAAACGTAACAGATAGCTCAACAAACATATGTCTTTTTAAATTAAGATATATTCTGTGTCACATGAAGTACAATGGACAAAATTCAACAAATTGAATTGAGCTAAAGAACAAAGATATATTAAGCCTGGCTGGTCTTAAAAATGTAAGTGGATACAGCCGGGCATGATGGCTCACACCTATAATCCCAGCACTTTGGGATGCTGAGGCGGGCAGATCACCTGAAGTTAGGAGTTTGAGACCAGCCTGGCCAACATAGTGAAACCCCATCTCCACCAAAAATGCAAAAATTAGCTGGGCGTGGTGGTATGCGCCTGTAATCCCAGCTACTCTGGAGGCTGAGGTAGGAGAATCACTTGAACCCGGGAGGCAGAGGTTGCAGTGAGCCGAGAGCATGCCACTGCACTCCAGCCTTGGCAACAGAGAGAGACTTTGTTTCAAAAAATAAAAACAAAAATAAAAAAATAAAAATGTAACTGGATAGACCTCAGGTTCTTGAATCAGCAGAAAATAATTTAGGTAAAACCCAAGTAATAAACTAACATTCTAAAAGGTTTAGGATTTGGAGGCCTAAATGTCTTAGCTAAAAGTGTTCATTCTAACCTCACAGGAAAAGTGAAATATGGAAATATATAGGAAAATCTTAGGCAGTATTTTTCAATTTTAAGAAACAACCATTTACAGTTTTTCAATAGGCATTACATTAAAAAAGAAACATATAATTAATAAATATGAAAACTGTGGATATAATCAACACATTTATTTTACTCCTTGAAGTGTTAATATGTGCTGTCTCAAATATCAATAGTTTACACGTGAGGAATAACATTTTACATAGATTTTCTACGACAGAAAACAGCATCTCATTAGACATCCCAAGTTTTTCCATTTGGAACATGTGCTTATTTCCCAGTATACTAGGGGTAATAATAATTTATAGAGTTTAATTACTTTTTACTACTAGAAAACTAATTTTATGTTTGGCACAAATTTCTGAAATGATATTCCACTGCAAACAATAATACCTACATATGGCCAGAATTACTTTTTTTCTATAACATTAAGATAATACTGGACAGCCTGGGCAACAAAATGAGACCTCATCTCTACAATAAATAAATAAATTAGACAGGTGTGGTGGTGGTGAGGGTCTGTAGTCCCAGATACTCAGGAGGCTGAGGTGGCAGGATCCCTTGAGCCTAGAAGGTCACAGTTGCAGTGAACTATGATCACACCACTGCCCTCCAGCCTGGGTAACAGAGCAAGATCCTGTCTCAAAAAAAAAAAAAAAAAAAAAAAAAAAAGAGAGAGATAATATTGGTATAATTTAGGGTTTTTGCCTCAATCCCCCTGCTTCTCCATTTGACCCTTCCTGACTCCCTGAGGAATTTTAGTTTGATTTTTGCTCTAGTCCAGAAGTTAATTTAACAGATCTTAATAAAATTTCCACCTGCCTAGATATTATTTGTTTATTACACTTTAGTCCATGATTTCTATTGTCATTTACATTACCCCAAAAATATGACCTGCTGAATTTCTGCTGTCATGAATTGACTAACATATTTTGGGTCTAAAACCTTTACATTTAGAATCTTTTTGTTTGGTATTTGAAAATAATGTATGTCCTCCATTTATTGGTCAAAAGCACTGCCTATTTCTGTGCTTAATCAGAGAGACTTTCTAATAGTTATTTAATATTATTTATGTTCATTCATTTGTTGTATATAATGAGGTTAACTTTTATGATATTTTTATGTCATTAATATAATAAAAAATGTGTCAACTCTTCTCTTCCAATAAGTCTTTGGGTTATTAATTTTTAACTTAGGTATCAAGCTTGTAAAATGTTTAATGGCTTATAATAGTGTCTAACACATAGTATCCACTGAGTTCTGATAACTCCAGTTTATCAGATTATCTTTTTTTATACCATTCTCCAAATGCAATGCTATTTGGTTTTATTTTTATTTTTAAAAAATGTGCTGCCTGTTTTGAGTCTCTAAAAGTATGAAATGCTCAGTATTTTCCAAATGTATTTGAACATGGCATGTTATATTTATTAAAAAGTTAACAAGCAAATATTCCCCTAAACACTCTAGCAAATACTACTAGTACAGACGAATTATGACTTAACATTATAGTACATTTTAATGTATTAGGTTAATTTTGGTTGCAAACAATAAAAAGCAAAATTCAAACTGGGTCATATAATAAAGAGATTTTGAACAATAGTATAGGCTCAAGATAGTTTAATGTAGAAGTTTAATAATGACACAAAATAAATGCTTCTTGTCCCCCCTGTTTCTTCACTCTACTTTAAGTGGTATAGATTGAATGTTTGTATCCCCCCAAAATTTGTATGTTTAAATCTATTCGCTAGTGTAATGATATTTGGCAGTGGGTCTTCGGGGGATGATTAGGTCATGAGGACAGAGCCCTCATGAATGGGATTAGTGCCCTTATAAAAGAGACCTCAGAGAACTTCCTTGCCCCTTCCACCATGTAAGGACACAGCAAAAAGACAGCTATGAACCAGGAAAAAGTCCTCACTGGACCCTGAATCTGTTGACACCTTGATCTTGGACTTCCTGGCATATAGAACTGTAAGAAATAAATTTATGTTGTTCATAAACCACCCAGGCTGTGATATTTGGGTATAACAATCTGAAAAGACTAAGAAATTAGGTCTCAGTTTTATTCTATGGCTTGAAATATCATGTCATGAGTAGACAACTTCCACTCCTAGTACCTCGTGTTTCCTCTGCTGCATTTGGGAAAAAAAGCATTTCCCTCTTCAATCATGGAATGAAAAAGTTGTACTTCATTCTGATTTGATTAGCAGAAGGCACATGCTCCTTCATGCACCAATTACAATGACCAAGAATTGGGCATGGGACTCATGTCACTTAAACATTGTGAAGCTGAGAAATTCATTGTTTGATTAGGTGTGTGTGAGAGCAGGGAACACTGAATGCTTGAGATACCACTACGATGTCCACTACATGTATTTCCATTTCAGTAAACATTTCCATTAAGATAATGCTAGAACAAAATCAGAGGAGTAGATCTTAGTGTCCCCAACTTTTGTTGACCTAACAAAGTGAAGTTGCTTCAACTGGACAGTTCTGAACCACATTTATGCCTATATGTTCAGTCCAAATTTAATAAGCAATTTTCAGGTCCATATGTTTAGGATATTTCATTTGTTTGGTTATGCATTATATGTATACATATACACACACCTCTACATATATTTTGGAGGCCTTTACACAAAAGTGTTTTCCCTAAAGGGAGAAGAGAAAAGATGGATGCAGAAGTGAAAAAAAATCATTTGCATTTGTAGTATTTGTATCTAAATATTTCATATTACAGATGTATTAATATTTTTATAATTTTAAACACTACTTTAAAACAGGGAGATGGTTTACCTTCAAAAAATTTGGCTCTCAACTCAAAGTTATCAAAGTATATCCTAGACGTAGTTTGCTTGTCAGGCTTCTACATGAAAATTTAAAAGGTTCCCGCATTTCAGAATGAGCCTAACATATGTAATTGCAGTCATTCACTATGTCTACATTGCCAACCAAATACTGACAGAGAGAGCTACAGAGTGCCACAGACAGCTGGCAGTTCCTCTGTTTGCATTAGCTTCTATTTGCTTCTTCATCTTTCCTGTGTGTCTGACACATTTCATGTTACTGTTTTTAAATGTTCCCTTAGCTACAGAGCCAATGTGCTTATATCTGTAAGGGGTCTCATGTGAACCTCTAAATAATTAAAGATTCATTAGCTCCCTGGAGGGCCACCACGATTTCCAAAACAAGTCACAATACCTAAAGATCTAATTGTACAATTTCCCTCAGAAATAGCCTAGCTTTGTGGAAGAAGTCACATCATTCAGCAATGAGTATTATAATTATTCACAGCAGTTTTCCTCATGCTATATAACATCTAATTTACAGAATTAAAGGTAATGTAATTCAAAAGAAAAATAGATGGTTTAAAGGAATGAATGGCCATGTCAACTATAGGAAGCATCTTTGGGTTGAAGCCTCTACGTTCAGGTTTCACCAGGTTTATGTTTTTAATTAATATCCTATTCAGCTTGCTGTAATTTCCATTGAGGTTTTCTAGAACAAGACAAGTCAGAAATTGATCTTTAATTATAAGGTAAGAGCAAACTGCCAAAGAACTGAGACAAATTTTGAAGAAAGAGGTCTATCAGGACTAACTATTTTAAGAGAATGAAGACTAATCAGACACACACACATATGCACAGAGAGAGAGAACAAAAATCCTATGAAATACATTTTAAAAAATTAATTTTTTTAAGAGGAAGTATTTGATCTGCCAAAGAGAAGAATTAGCAGTTTGGAGATCTGACATTGCTAATCTCAGGGCAAGAAAATAACAAAATAAGACACCAGAGAATTACCTCAACTGTGGAAGATGAAGCTTTCAGAGTTCTCACAGAGAATTGGAATACTAAAGTACAAAGTTTAAGAGGAGTAATATATTAATGTTTAATTTATATCCCAAATACTTAAAAACTATGTTTCATTGTTATATATATTTATTTTATTATAAAGATAATGAATGCAGTAGAGTTAGATTTAAATAACTCATTGGGTTTAAAATGAGAAATGAAAGTCTGGCTTTTTACTACCTACAGTCTTATCACCAAATTTAGCTATTGTTAATAATTTCTTGTCCATTCTTGTATGTGTTATGGTTTCTTTCTTTCTTAGAAAGAACTATGCTATACTAGTATACATACTATTTATTCATGAACCTTGCATTTATCACGCAATCATATGTCTTAGTGGTACATAATAGATGTATCTCTTTCCCATGCTGTCAGTGGTGACTGCATGAGGCATTGTATAGACGTACCATTAATTACTTACTCTCTGTCATACTGATGGTTATTCAGATTGTTTTCACTTTGCCCTTGCAAACAACAACTGCAATGAACATCCGTATGCATATATTATTCCAAATACATCATAGTGATTGCTGTGTGAGAGAAATAAACATTGTTGATTTTATTTTTTTATTTTTTATAATTTCAACTTTTGATTTTAGATACAGTGGGTACATGTGCGGGTTTGTTACATGGGTATGTTGTGTAATGCTGAGGTTTGCTACATGATTGATCCAATCACCCAGGTACTAGGCATAGTAGTTGGTTTTCAACCTTTACCCCCTCCCTCCTTCTACCCTCGAGTAGTCCCCAGTTTCTATTGTTTCCGTCTTTGTGCCCATGTGTACTTAATGTTTAGCTCCTACTTATAAGTGAGAATATGTGGTATTTGGTTTTCTATTCCTGTGTTAATTTGCTTAGCCTAATGGCGTCAACCTGCATCCATGTTGCTGTAAAGGACATGATTTTATTCTTTTTTATGGCTGCAAAGTATTCCATGGCATATATGTATCACATTTCTTTATCCAATTCACTGTTGATGGGCACCTAGGTTGATTCCATGTCTTAGCGATTGTGAATTACACTGCTGATTTTAATAGAAACCACTAATTTTTACGCCAAAAAATTCATCAATGTGCACATGCTCCAAGGCTGCATGAGCATAGCCCTTTTTCTCAGGATTTTAACAGCACTGGGTTTTATCAACTACAAGTTTTGCCAATTTATTAGTTTAAAAATGCTAACTCAGTGCTATTTGGATTTGAACTACCACTGGTGCTAAGAATCTTTTTACATATTCACTGGCAATTTATTTATCTTTCTCTGTTGTTTATCTTTTTCTGTGTAGTAATTGTCCCTATCTTCTACTCTTTTAACTATTAAGTTTTCACTGTTTTCTTAATAATTTTTAAGTTTAAAAAGTGACCTTTTGGCCGGGTGCAGTGGCTCATGCCTGTAATCCCAGCACTTTGGGAGGCTGAGGCGGGCAGATCATAAGGTCAGGAGATCGAGACCATCCTGCCCAACATGGTGAAACCCCATCTCTACTAATAATACATAAATTAGCTGGGGTGGTGGCATGTGCCTGTAATCCCAGCTACTCGGGAGGCTGAGGCAGAAGAATCACTTGAACCAAAGAGTTGGAGGTTGCAGTGAGCCAAGATCACGCCACTGTGCTCCAGCCTGGCAACAGAACGAGACTCCATCTCAAAAAAAAAAAAAAAAAAAAAAAAAGTGACCATTTTGTCTGCTGCATATAATTCTAATGATGTTTCTCAATTTGTTTGTCTTTTAACAATGATAATATATAACATCTTGCCATTTAGAAAGATTTTTAAAAATATTTTACATAAATTTTTATTCTTTGCCATTAATATTTGTAGGTTTGGAATTTTCAGGACCTCCTCAAAGGTCACCTACAGGAAATGCTCTTCAAAGACATTTCACTTTTTCCCCACTTGATTATGGAACAGAAACTAACACTGGCAATGCTTTGAAGTACTTGAGTCAAATGGGTCTCTCACATGGTCATTACTATATTTAATTTCAGGCTCCAATGCAAATTGTTTCCTTTGGCCAACTACTCTTGCTTTCCTTTAATAGACCTATTTCTCCTGGCCTGTCTGAAACTAACATTCCACTGTAAATAAAATCTTGCAAATCCTTGGTATCTCAAAGAACCCTCTTTCTATTAGTTTTACGAGAACTCTCCTCCTAAAACTCTATTCTTCTCCCTGGAGTCCAGATTCCCATTCCTTGCAGCAAATGAACTGTTGATTTGAGCACTGAAGGGAGATAACTGGAATTTTGACTTTGTGTTTTAGGTTTTCCCTGCCAATATATGCAGCGTCTTTAGACTTAATTGGGCTGAGGCAGGAGAACTGCTTGAACCCAGAAGGAGGAGGTTGCAGTAAGCCAAAATTGCGCCATTGAACTCCAGCCTGGGTGAGAGAGCAAGACTCCATCTCAGAAAAAAAAAAACAACAACAACAAAAAGAAACTAATTAGGTTCAAGAAGTACGAATGAATTCAACTTAGACAAGCTCTTAAGCAGACATGTTGGAAGTTCCAAAAAAGACAGCTTTGGAAAATATTTTTATTAAAAAATAAATAAGTAAATAAATAAATAAATAAATAAATAAATAAGACTGTCCTCCACTTCCTCACTCTTCTTGCCTCCCACTTATTTTCACTCCACTGCTGCAGTTTGGTGTAAACTCTCATTACTCTACTGAAACTGCTGCAGCCGAGGTTACTAGTTATTTAATTAACACAAGCAATAGATTTTGTTTTTTTAAATTGTCATTATACTCTACTATTTTGTGACATTTAAACTATTGACAAAGTCTTTCTTGAAAATGTATCCTTTTTGTTTTTTTCAAAACATGACTTTCTCCTTGATGTCCTCCTATTTCTCTCATTATTTCACCTTTACATTCTCTGCTGATACCTTTCACCTTACCAAACCTTAATTAAGTGTGTGTGCTTCCCAGTGTCCCATTCTTGCCTCTCTTCCCTTCCCTCTTATTGATCATTATTTTATTCTGTGATCTCACCAATTCTCTTGGCTTTTACAATAACCAGATGACTCCAGAAAACTATTCAAAATTCCAGACTTATGGAGACTTTGCACCTAGATATGTACCAACAACTCAACCTCAGTTATCTCTAATATTATCTCATTAAGTGCTCTCTAACTACAGAATGACTCCTCCTTCTGGGTTTCCTCTGCCTGAGCAGCAACACCACTCAGTGGCCATGACAAATGTGGACCTCATTTGGAGCTTCTCCTTTTCCCTCATGTTTCATTTTCTCTTGGCTAAAGAGTTATTAGATTCTTCATTTTTAACTTTTCTCTAGTCTATCTTCAATTTTGTAGTGGTCAGTTACGTATACCCTATATTCCAGAAGAGGAGGGATATCTTCTTCTATGCCCCTACTGTGAACTAGCATATCCTTTGAGTCCTTTCTTTGTATGAAGCACTGGGGAAATTTAATCAACTTCATAATCACTTATAATCCTCATAACAATTTTATGAGATAAGTTCTATTTATTATTCCTAGCTTAAGAATGAGGAAACTGTGGTTTAAAGAGCTTAAGTAATTTGGGCAAATCATAAAAGAAGCAATGATAGAATTCAAATCTAGGTAACCTGAAATCTGAGCCTGAGTACTTTGCCTCCCCAGTAACTATCTCCCTTTGAGAGTTATATTACAACGTTGACAACATTTAGCAACCCTAATTCCCCCCCTCCCCATCTCTCTCCAAGAAATCTGCTGTGAGGTAGAGAACGTGTTGATTTCCTCTGCAGTTTTTAGTGCATCACATAGGGCTTAGAAAGGAGAAAATGATGAAAAATATTTACTAAAAGAATTGTTTTCCTTTGATAGTTGTTATAACCATCTAATTGTGAGTGCTTAAAAATTACTCTAAGGGAGAATGGAAGTCACAGATCTTTTCTCAGAATTTTTTTTTTTTTTTTTTTTTTTTTGAGACAGTCTAGTTCTGTCACCCAGGCTGGAGTGCAGTGGTGCAATCTCAGCTCACTGCAACCTCCACCTCTTGGGTTTAATTACTTGCCTCGGCCTCCTGAGTAGCTGAGATTACAGGCGTGCACCACCATGCCTGGCTAATTTTTGTGTTTTTGGTAGAGATGTGGTTTCACCACATTAGCCAGGTCAGACTCCTGACCTCCAGTGATCCACCCATCCCAGCCTCCTAAAGTGCTGGGATTACAGGCTTAAGCCACCATGCCGGGCCTTTCTCAGAGAATTTATAGTTTACTTGGAAATGTAAACTATATATACTTAAACTGAGGGATATTTACAAAACAACTTTCTACTTAACCCCCCAAAAGCCATATTAATAACAAAGCAAATCAAGCTTGTTCACAGGCAACTGAATGGAATGAATGGTTTTGGTTGGCCTTGCCAGTTATTTATTTTTTCTTTTTTTCTTTTTTTTTTTATTATACTTTAAGTTCTAGGGTACATGTGCATAACGTGCAGGTTTGTTACATATGTATACTTGTGCCATGTTGGTGTGCTGCACCCATCAACTCATCAGCATCCATCAACTCGTCATTTACATCAGGTATAACTCCCAATGCAATCCCTCCCAACTGCCCGCTCCCCGTGATAGACCTGGTGTGTGATGTTCCCCTTCCCGGCCAGTTATATTTCTAACAAGAGAAAATTCAATGTGAACCTCAGATTTGGAAACAAGATATTACAGAGAGGAAATTTTAGGATTAAGGTCAGATTTGGTGCAACTATGCTAGATACAGAAAAGGCAAATTTTCAGCTTAATCCCCAGCTACATACAAGTTCGGTGGGGAAGGCATGAGAAAATGAGCCATTATAATTAAGTCTGAAATAAGTTTATGATTCCACCTCAATATGGGCATGCAATATATTCTAATATTTAATCCCTGGAAAAAATGATGACATCACACTGAAATCTTGACTCATAAGATAACTTTTTTATACTGTTCCTTATGTCAGTTTATTTCTACTTCATTATTGTGTTAAGGGCAGGCTCAATTCTTACTCTTTCAAAAATGATAGTCACCTGAAGCTTTCCTTTAAGTCTTCTTTTCTCTGCAGTGAGAAAATTAATCAAGAGGTTAAAATGTGTATTAAATTATATATGTACTATATATACAAGTTATATAATACAGATCAGGGAAGGATATATTGAATATGTTATAGGCTGAATTGTATCTTTTCCCCAAATTCATGTGCTATACTCTGCCCCCTGCCACCCCAGTGTCTCAGAAGGTGGCTATATTTGGAGATGGAGACTTTCAAGAGGTAACTAAAATAAAATAAGGTCACATGTATGGGTCCTAATCCAATATCACTGGTGTCTTTATTTGAAGAGGAAATTTAGGTACAGACATACATGTGCACAGAAAAAAGACCACGAGAAGACAAGATGAGAAAATGATTATCTAAAAGCCAAGGAGAGAAATTTTAGAGTAAAATTAATACATCTGATGCCTTGACCTCACATTTCTAACCTCCAGAAGTGTGAGAAAATAAATTTTTGTTGTTTAACTCATCCAGTCTGTAGTAATTTTTATAACAGCCCTAGGAAAGTAATATAGGAATTATATATATATATACACACACACACACACACACATATATACACACATACACATATATGATAGAGTAGATATATAGAGACATATACAGTCATCTCTCGGTATTAGTAGGGTATTGGTTTCAGAAGCCCTGCATATACCAAAGTCTGCACATACTCAGGTCCCATAGTCAACCTTGCAGAGCTCGCATATGAAAAGTCGGCCCTCCACATATGTGGGTTTCACATCCCACAAATACTATATTTTCAATCCGTATTTGGTTGAAAAAATCCACCTATAAGTGGACTCATACAGTTTAAACTTGTGTTATTCTAAGGTCAACTGTTGATATATAGATACATAAATATTTCATAGGTATAGAGTAAATCTCTCTTCCTTCCTGCTCTTTTTGGATTGCAAACTCTTCTCTCAAAAGTACAAAAAGTAATAATGTTGACAAAGTAAAAAGAATTGGAAATAGTAGTGTTTTTGACCACTGGCATTTTGTAATTTTAGAAAAAAAATTACTGAAATGTAACTTTTTATTTATACTGAGATGTTTGACTCATACTCCAATCATACAGAAATACTAGATAAAATATGAAAAAGACTTCTTTTTACATACATAGCTGGATTAAAATATTAGAAATAATTTTCTTCCCTCAAAGGATTCCCTATTTAATAAATGGTGCTGGGAAAGCTGGCTAGCCATATGTAGAAAGCTGAAACAGGATCCCTTCCTTACACCATATACAAAAATTAACTCAAGATGGATTAAAGACTTAAATGTAAGACCTAAACCATAAAAACCCTAGAAGAAAACCTAGGCAATACCATTCAGGACATAGGCATGGGCAAAGACTTCCTGACTAAAACACCAAAAGCAATGGCAACAAAAGCCAAAACAGACAAATGGGATCTAACTAAACTAAAGAGCTTCTGCACAGCAAAAGAAACTGTCATCAAAGTGAACAGGCAATCTACAGAATGGGAGAAAATTTTTGCAATCGACCTATCTGAGAAAGGGTTAATATCCAGAATCTACAAAGAACTTAAACAAATTTACAAGAAAAAAACAAATAACTCCATCAAAAAGTGGGTAAAGGATATGAACAGACACTTCTCAAAAGAAGACATTTATGCAGCCAACAGACATATGAAAAAATGATCATCATTGCTGGTCATCAGAGAAATGCAAATCAAAACCACAATGAGATACCATTGCATGCCAGTTAGAATAGTGATCATTAAAAAGTCAGGAAACAACAGATACTGGAGAGGATGTGGAGAAATAGGAATGCTTTTACACTGTTGGTGGGAGTGTAAATTAGTTCAACCATTGTGGAAGACAGTGTGGCAATTCCTCAAGGATCTACATCTAAAAATACCATTTGACCCAGCGATCCCATTACTGGATATATACCAGAAGGATTATAAATCATGCTAGTATAAAGATGTATACATGCACACATATGTTTATTGCGGTGCTATTCACAATAGCAAAGACTTGGAACCAACCCAAATGTCCATCAACGATAGACTGTATTAAAAAATGTGGCACATACATGTCATGGAATACTATGCAGCCAGAAAAAATGATGAGTTCATGTCCTTTGCAGGGACATGGATGAAGCTGGAAACCATCATTCTAAGCAAACTATCACAAGGACAGAAAACCAAACACCACATGTTCTTACTAATAAGTGGGATCTGAACAGTGAGAATGCATGGACACAGGGTGGGGAACATTACACACTGGGGCCTGTCAGGGGGTGTGGGGCCAGGGGACAGATAGCATTAGGAGAAATATCTAATGTAAATGACAAGTTGATGGGTGTAGCAAACCAACATGGCACATGTATACCTATGTAACAAACCTGCATGTTGTGCACATGTACCCTAAAACTTAAGAATAAAAAAAAAAAAGTCTTTCCTCACGAGGTACTAAGCCAAGCATTACGCTGGGGCCATGATAGTCCAGGTTGCTGAAAGGTTTAGATCTAAAGACTGAAAATTGGGATATATATTGAGAGAGAGAGAGAGAACAAATGGTAACCTAAATTGAATAAAAAAAAAATAGACAAATTAGGGTAAAGGGCGTATGAGTATTTTTTGTTCTAACAATTCTTTTATTTTCGAACTTATCTATCATCTTAAATTTATTTCCCAATAAAAAGGATTTTAAGTTAAAAAAAGAAAGTTTTTCTGTAGCAACATTTTCACAACTAGGGCTTTTCAGATTGAGGAAATACTCCAACCTCTGAGCAAACTCAACATGTATAAATCCATACATAGATATACCACAGTAAAATGCAAGATACTAAAGACTAATACAATATTTTCAAATCAACCAGAGATAGAAGGCAGATTACCTGCAAAGGAAGGACAATTACATCATCACAGACTTCTCTTCATCAACAATGAGAACAGACAATACAGGAATAACATCTCCCAAGTTGTGAGGGAGAATAACAGATGACATGAGATTCTACAACCAAATAAAGTGTAATTCAATGGGCAGCTGTTAACAGAATTAAGCTGTTTCTGGACATCTATGGAGAGATTTAACTCAAAGGTGTCACTATAAATTCGATTGTTGAGATGTAGTAATGGATACTTGGTAAGGTTATTGAATTAGTTAAAAGATTTTCAAAGCTTAGGTCGTGTATCTTTATTAAACACGTGGTGGTTTGCATTTACTAAAGAAGGGTTTCTGCTTTCTCTCCAAAGAAATCATTGTGACCTTACCACCCCAAGTGTAAAAACCTCCCTTATTTCTATTGTTGGTCTCTAGTCCCTGCTTATATGTATGCATAAATGCATGACACCGTACTTCTCTTTTAGTTATTTATTTCTAGAGATCATGTCTTTGAAAATCATTATATTCCCAGCAACTACTTAGAGTGGTACTAAGTTAACTTGGTTTATGGTGTCGACTGCATAGCAGTTATTTGATTGGCCCATTCCTTTATAAAATATTTTATGCTTAGAAGATGAACTCTACATAAATTCAGCCAAGAGAATGTTTTCCTTGGCAATCTCTGGGAGATTACAAATGTTACTATTAACTCCTCCTTCTGCTAAGACACAAACCAAAATAAAATTATTCACAAATATAACTGTTTTGATCATGCTTTCAGATGATATGTAAGGTAGCCCACAGCAGGTAAATAATATTCAGGGGAAATAAATTATTACTTAAGAGTGAGTGCTGAGAAAAAGAAATGTGTGAAGTATAAGGAAGGAAGTATGTGAGAAAAGCTAGGACATAATTGTGTATTATATTTTTGTTAAAATCTGCCTGTTAAGACTTCCTGATTGGGTAATGGGAATGATATAGTAAAATACTTTTCCTCAGAGTGTCTGACACCATTGTGATAACTTACTACATAGAAGTACAAGTTGCATTACACAAAAAGACAGAATGGCCAGGCGCGGTGGCTCACACCTGTAATCCGAGCACTTTGGGAGGCCGAGGCAGGTAGATCATCTGAGGTCAGCAGTTCGGGACCAGCCTGGCCAAAATGATGAAACCCTGTCTCTACTAAAAATACAAAATAAAAATACAGGCGTGGTGGCAGGCACCTGCAATCCCAGCTACTGAGGAGGCTGAGTCAGGAGAATCGCTTGAACCTGGGAGATGGAGGTTGCAGTGAACCAAGATCATGCCACTGCACTCCAGCCTG
Source organism: Macaca mulatta (assembly GCF_049350105.2). NCBI lineage: Eukaryota > Metazoa > Chordata > Mammalia > Primates > Cercopithecidae > Macaca > Macaca mulatta. The sequence goes on from NC_133411.1 coordinate 58,294,713, forward strand.
GACAACAAGAGTGGAAACTCCATTTCAACAACAAAAACAAAACAACAACGACAAAAAAAAAAAACTAACAAAAACAAAGACAGAATGATTCCAAGAAACTGAGTTTTCTAAATGAGGGTTACACAATGTGGATCTAAAAGCAGCAAGGAAAGGAAAAGGATTGGGGCCTAGAGTGTGGGGAAATTTTAGATGCTGCAGAAAAACTTCTGGTCCTCCTGGTGTCTTTCTAGAATGACTGGATTTTGGTTAAGACAAATGAGTAACTTTTCATGGAGAACTGTAGAGGACTACGTGCTCGCAAACAAGAGGTTCCTGATAAGTCCTGCTCTTGCAAACGAAGCAGGGTGTTCCTGGTGAGTTCTGCTCTTGCAAACGAAGCAGGGCGTTGGGGACTTGTTTATGTGTAAACATCTTAAAAATCCAGAAAGTCAGGGAAAGGTCAGAAAAACAACAATGTGTCTTGTGACTTGGCAACATTCCACAAACGACTGTATAAAATAAAGCAGAGCGCGCCATTCGTGGCGGCCGCCATGTTTGTCTTGTCTTGTGTTGTCTTGTGTGTTCATTCCTTTGTTTAGGAAACACGTGGACCCCAACATCTGGCGCAGCGAGCAGGGTCCGTGGCTCCACGAGAGCAAGGAACCAGAGGGGGAACACCCCGGGCAGGTAAATAAAGGAAGGGGGACCCACGGGAAAATTATGGGGAATTCCACCTCTCTGGCCTCTGAATATTTGCGGTTACTCCAGGGACTCTTATGTCTATAGGAGTAGAAGTTAGTTAAGGAACATAAGACTTTGAAGTGATTGTTTGCCCATGTTGAACAACATTGTTATTGGTTTCAATATCAAACCAAAGTGCAGTTAAATCGAAAGGAATGGTTACAAGTGGTTAAAGTCCTGCGTCGAGCTCATCAGCGAGGGCAAACAATGCCTCTGACTTTGTGGACTTTGTGTAGTTCCATTACTCAGGCATTAGAGTTACTTGAAACTGACTCAGAGCGTGGCAATACTGCCACAGGAGGTGAGGCATCTGAAGCTTTAGAGAAGAATGATCCTAGAGAGGAACATATTTATGCCCCGGTTGTTGAGGACAAGGAATTGGAAAAAGAGCTAATGCCTCCTTCATCTGAAGGAAATTCTGATTTGCAGCGCATTTTAGAGATGTTACAACAGTTGTTAAAATTGCAAGGTACCACTGCTCCTGTTTCTCCTATCTCTCCGCCATGAGCCTTCCCTGTTACCTTCCCTTCTGCTCCTTTGGAAAAGGATTTCCCTTTGCCTCCACCTCCAACCTCTTTGCCTATGTCAGGTCAGGTTTTCTCTGTGCCTCTTCCTCCTGTAGGAGAAAAGAAGGAATCAAAGGAAAAGGATGATTTCGCGGAATTAGATTTATTCCCAATAACACAGGCTGCTTTCGGCCCCAATGCTCAGTTCCCAAACGGTGGCCAGAATGTGACTTTTACAGCCCTACAATTTAAATTTTTGAAAAAAATGCTAATTATGGACCTCAGTCACCGTTTGTTCTTGGCCTTCTCGACTCCTTCTCTTTAGAACATATGATGATTCCTATTGACTGGGAAACGTTGGGACAGGCTGTCCTTGATGGTTCGCAATGGCTTCAATTAAAAAGTTGGTGGTGGGAGGAAGCAAGAGTACAAGCTAGAAAAAATGCTACCCGAAATCCCCTAGGACCTACTGAAGAGCAGCTTATGGGTTCAGGACAATACGCCACTCTTAATGCTCAGGCAGGCCTAGATGATATTGCTCTCACTCAGATTAAAGCCTTGTTTATAAAAGCATGGACTAAGGTTGAAATAGTGGGTAAAACTTCTTTATCTTTTGTAAAGATCCTACAAGGAGCCACTGAGCCATATCCAGATTTGGTAGCCCATCTTCAAGATGCTGTATTAAAGACTGTAGGTTCAGGTCCTGCTGCTAAAATTCTTTTGGATACTCTGGCTTTTGAGAGTGCTAATCCCAAATGCCAAAAATTGCTGTGTCCTCTAAAAGCTAGTGGAGCTGATTTAGCTGAATACGTTCAGGCTTGTGCAGGTGTTGGAGGAGCTATTTACAATGCTCAATTGTTTGCTGGGGCACTTTCTAAGGCTTTAAAAGGCAATTCTAAACAAGGTATATGCTATCAATGTGGGAAACCCGGTCATTTTAAAAAGGAATGCCAGAAAAAATTAGGCTCTTCTGCTCTAAAAGAAAAAAGGTTACCATCTGATATGTGTAAACGATGTGGCAAGGGTCGACATTGGACCAATGAATGCCGTTCAAAAACTGATAAAAGTGGGAATGTATTGTCACCCCTCTCAGGAAACGGGAGCCGGGGCCCGCAGGCTTGGGGCCCCAACAACTACAATGCAAGCCTACCCCAATACCCAGTGAGCAGTGGCTTACAACATCAAGGAATGACCTCGAGTCCTCCTTAAAGACATCTTACCCTACCCCAGTTTCTCAGCTTTATGCTACCACTAAGCAGAGTGCTGCTGCTGACCTAGCTATTGTCCAACCTTATACTTTATCTCCTAATGGAGGAATATATAAGTTGGCTACCAGAGTGTGTGGTCCTTTGCCAAAGGGACATGTAGGACTTTTACTAGGTCGAAGCAGCAGCACTATGCGGAGGTTAATGGTGGTCCCAGGAATTATTGATCCTAATTTTACTGATGAAATCCTTATTATGGTACAAGTCTCACACTTTATGCGCCTAGAGGCAGGGGAACGTATTGCACAATTGCTTTTATTGCCTTTTTTTTCCTTTCTTATCTAGAGATGTGTCTCGTCAAGGAGGTTTTGGTAGTACTGGGAAAACTGTTTTCTGGGAAACTTTAGTTTCTGATCAAAAACCTTTATGTTCATTGCAAACTAATGGGATACTTTTTGAGGGATTAGTCCACACAAGAGTGAATATATATAATAGTGTTTGGCTCAGTGGCCTGATCATTGGAAAAAGAAACAAGTATCAGTTACTCTATCTGGCCTAGGTACTGCTTCTATAGTCTACCAAAGTGTCGAGCCCCTGAGCTGTGTAGGACCTGAAAGACAACAAGGAAAAGTGTTCTTTTATATTGTTCCCATTAATATTAACCTTTGGGACCGTGATCTTTTACAACAATTTGGTGCCTTTTTAAGCATTCCTCATATTTCTTCAGCTGCCAAAAATATGATGTTCAAAATGGGCTACAATCCTTTAAACTCTTAGCCACTGTCCACAAGCCTCAAACTTTACAATTGAAGTGGAAAACTACAACTCCTGTTTGGGTGGAACAGTGGCCATTATCTAAAGAAAAACTTAAGGCTTTAAAGAATTTAGTTAAGGAACAATTGGCCGAGGGGCATATTGAACCAAGTACTTCTGCATGGAATTCCCGTGTTTGTCTTGTCAAAAAAAAAAAAAAAAAAGGAAAATGGCACTTATTAACTGATATTAGAGCTGTAAATACTTGTATTCAACCTATGGGGACTTTATCCCCTGTAGCAAAAGAAGAATTGTCGTTTGTAGAAAATAGAATTAGTGAAGCTCACCTTGATTATATTGCACCCAATCTTCCACTTTCATTGTGTCTTTTTCATACTCCCCATTCGCCAACGGCTGTTTTACACCAAGATAATAATATTCTGGAGTGGCTGTTTTTAGCTAATAAAGCCATTAAGAAAATTCATCCATATATTGATAAGTTGGCTGAATTAATTATTAAAGGACTACATTGAGCTCGTCAGTTGCTTGGTGCTGACCCTATAAAAATTATTACCTGATTATCTAATCAATACATTGAATCTCTGTTAAAATTCATAAGGGTTGACAAGTGGCTTGCGCTGAGTATACTAGTTCTTTTTCTCAGCATTATCCTAGTAACAAATTATCTGCTTTTCTGCAACAATATTCTTTTTTTTTTTCTTCTTTTTTTTTTTTTTTATTTTTTGAGACGGAGTCTCGCTCTGTCGCCCAGGCTGGAGTGCAGTGGCCGGATCTCAGCTCACTGCAAGCTCCGCCTCCTGGGTTCACGCCATTCTCCTGCCTCAGCCTCCTGAGTAGCTGGGACTATAGGCGCCCGCCACCTCGCCTGGCTACTTTTTTGTATTTTTTAGTAGAGACGGGGTTTCACCGTGTTAGCCAGGATGGTCTCGATCTCCTGACCTCATGATCCGCCCGTCTCAGCCTCCCAAAGTGCTGGGATTATAGGCTTGAGCCACCGCGCCCGGCCCTGCAACAATATTCTTTACTGCCGTATAATCCTATCTCTTACACTCCAGTTAAAGGTCCCACCTTTTTTACTGATGCTTCAAGCAATAGAAAGGCTGGATACTGGACTTCAGACAATTCAAAAATTTCTCACTATCCATTTGAATCAGTACAACAAGGAGAACTTTTTGCCATTCTTATGGTTCTACAAGACTGGCCTCAAACCCCTTGTAATATAGTTAGTGATTCCCAATGTGCTGTATATGTAACTAAATATATTTCTCAGATTTCTGTACCATTATTTCCCCACACTCCTTTACAAAAATTAGTTTCTTTAGTATTTGTAACTCTTACTTCCCGCACTGCCCCCCTTTTTATCACTCATATTCGTTCTCATTCAGCTTTGCCAGGACCTTTATCTTTTGGCAATAGTCAGATCGCTTCTTTACTTATTGGCAGTGTCCAACAGGCTCAGGATGAGCACCAACTACATCATACTAATAGTTTAGGATTACAACGGTGATTTTCTATAACACGCCATCAAGCCCGAGCTATTGTCAGAGCCTGCCCATCTTGTGCTCCTATTATTGCACCTTTTTTAAGTCCAGGTATTAATCCTTGAGACACTCAACAAAATCACATTTGGCAAATGGATGTAACTATGTTCCTTCCTTTGGTCGTTTAAAATATGTTCATCATACTATTGATACGTGGTCACATTTCCAGTGGGCTACGCCATTACCCTCTGAAAAGGTTGACTCTGTTATTACTCATTTACTTACTTGCTTTGCAGTTATGGGAGTCCCTGCTGAATTAAAAACTGATAATGCCCCTGCTTATTGCTCTCACAAATTGGCTGCCTTCCTCTTGTTATACCATATTCATCATTCCACTGGTATTCCATTTAACAGTCAAGGTCAAGCAATTATTGAAAGAGCCAATGCTACCTTAAAATTACAACTTTTAAAACAAAGAGGGGGAGATGGGTGAGATTCCCCAAAACATCAAATTCTGAAAGCCCTTTTTACTTCAAATTTTCTCAACCATTGGCGCCAATTACAGCAGTCTGCAGCGGTGAAACATTTTCAACAGCCTTTAGAAAAGCCGCAAAACAGTAATCTGTGGGTGTATTATCCTTCATTACAAGGGAAATATTTAAAAGGAAAAGTTTTACAATGGGGCCGAGACTATGCTCTTGTCCGTACAGGTGCCTGAGACGAGTGGTTTCCATTTCGACGGTTGAAACAGTGCCATGGCGAAGAGTAGCCAATCCGTAGAGTTCCTGAAGGAATTCCAGGAGCTAACTCTGAGCGCTCAGAGAACATTCACCTTTGGAACTCGACGTGCGGAGCCCCCGACATGGGGACAACTGAAAAGGTTAAGAAGCTGAAGGGGTTGTTTAACAAGCTGGGCAGCCCAAAACCCCACTGACTTTATTCCTGGCTATGCTGGCCATAGTAAATTGTCAGGTAACAGCTGGAGAATTTACATACTGGGCTTATATTCCTTTTCAACCCTTATATCAAGGTGTGGCCTGGGGAGACAGAGAAGTCCCAATATTTACTAATGATACTGCTTGGATGCCATCGACTTTTTAAAACCAGGATCCTGAATTAAACACTGGCACAGTAAATAGTTCATATCAATTTGGGGTTGAAGGGTTACCTATATGTCTTGGGGGTAGTCCACATTGTCTGCATCTTTCTCATGAGGCATGGGCTGTTCGCTATAACCATAGTCATATCTCTGCCTTTACTATGATTATTTTGGCTCAAAGTTTTAAGTATAATCATACTGCAGTACTTAATAAAACTCTGCCAAGTACATTATCTTTATGCTCTATCGCTGATGTGTCCGGAGGTGTTTCCCAACTAGAGTGGACTAGATGTAGAAGTAGTGGGCCATGATTGTTGTAAGAAGTAAAAGGGAAGAGTCATAAATACCTTGTTACAGATTGGAGTGTACATGGAGATTTTCAGACTAAATTCAGCCATGTCAACCTGGGTTGGCATAAAGGTAATCACAGCATTTCTGCAGATGACAATGAAACTATTATTTGGCATGATGGTGGTCTATCACCCCCTATGCCACATTTGGCTGATACCTCACAAATACAAGGTCATATTTGGAAGTTGCTAGCTGCTGGTAAACCAATGTTCACTTTCACAGGAAACATGTCCTTAAATCTTACTAATATTGCTAACCCTTTCCATATATCTTTGCATTGAAATAGTTCTAGATATGTTATTGCATGTGTAAGAAAGCCTTACTTGTTGTTGACAGGAATTTTCAAATGGGATAATAATACAGGGGTAGTTAACTGTACAAACAATTGTATATTCTTAAGTTGTATAAATACTACTTGGTGGAATAATCATTGGAATGAGTCTCATTCCGATTTATATATACTAAGAGCCAGAAAAGAAACCTGGCTACCTGTAAACTTAACATGTACTTGGAGTGAATCTGCTGGGGTTACTCAAATTTACAAGGTTATGCAAGATCTTGTCCACCGCAGTTGGAGGAAGGTTGGGATCGTCGAGACCGCGGTGATAGGACTTGCAGCAATTGCTTCCACCGCTGCTGTTGCTGGATTAGCTCTACACCAGAGTATACAAAATGCAGAATTTGTGCAACAATGGCATAAACAATCACATTTGTTGTGGCAGCAGCAACGAGACATAGATGCTCATTTGACTGAACGAGTGGATAATCTGGAGCAAGTGGTTTCTTGGTTGAGAGATCAGCTAACAGTGTTGAATACCCGAGCTTTGTTGAAATGTGATTGGAACACTACCCAATTTTGCATTACTCCTGTTCCTTTTAACAGCACTGTACATAACTGGACTGAGATAAAGAGACTTTTAATTGGTCATAATAATCTTTCCCTAGAAATACAAGAATTAACACAGAACATTTCTGAAACATTTCGCAATCAGTTACCGTTGCTGACTGGTGCAGATTTGATGACTGGTATTGCACAAAGTTTGACGTCTTTGAACCCTATGAGCCCTGTAAAAACTTTGCTGACCTCTGTTTCTAGTAATGTATTGATTGTTGTTCTTGCCTTTGTCATTTTCACAGTCTGCTGGAGACGGTGCCAAAGGGCAAACACCGAAACCCAGCGAGCCCAACATGTAATGATGGTTTTAAAAGAAATTCAAACTTGTAAATAAGGAAAGGGGAAATGTAGAGGACTACGTGCTTGCAAATGAGACATTCCTGATAAGTCCTGCTCTTGCAAACGAAGCAGGGCGTTGGGGACTTGTTTATGTGTAAACATCTTGAAAATCCAGAAAGTCAGGGAAAGGTCAGAAAAACAACTATGTGTCTTGTGACTTGGCAACATTCCACAAATGACTGTATAAAATAAAGCAGAGCATGCCATTCAAGGCAGCCGCCAGGTTTGTCTTGTCTTGTGTGTTCATTCCTTTGTTTAGGAAACACGCAGACCCCAACAGAGAACAGTAGCACACAGGAGTGTGGATGGTTTGATCATTTAAGGCAGGGATGTGAGGCTTGATTAAATATGTTGATAACAAAGATTCTTTGCTTGGCCAACTTTAGTCAGGTTTCTAAATCTTCAGCTAGGCTAAACTGTGCACTTCCTCGCAAAATCCAGCTTGAGCAAAGAACACTGCCAAGTTTACCAAAGAACCCCTCATTTGCAATATCTGGTCAGGTTATTCATTCTTCACCATTCTGCAGGTGATGTCTGATCACCCTGGCCAGTCTTTAGCAAGAATTTCTTTTAGGTCAGTTTAGTCAGAATCTCCCTTACTCCTGATGTTTCCTCTTAGTGATTTTCCATTCACTGACCTCTGCATTGCTCCTGGGCTATAAATTCCTGCTTGCCTATGCTGTATTCAGAGTTAAGCCCATCTCTCTCCCCAGTTCCAAGACTGCGTTGCAGTGTTTCCTATATCTATGGTGATGGTCCTGAATAAAGTCTTCTTTACTGTGCTTTTAAAGTATCACTGAATAATTTTTTCTGTAACAATTATGGTGTTGAAACTCAAATAGGACCAGATTCATCACTGGATCCTGGGCCTCTCACTCAGGACCCTAAATGCATGCCTTTGAAGCCTGTGTTGTCATTTCTGACTGATTAGGGATTCACTGGTGAATCAGATTCCTGAGCCATTGCTCCAGACAAAAGCCTTTTGACAGCTAAGGACAGATTTTGAATCTTAAGGGATGAGTATTCTCTCTGAAGCTGGGTAGAGTCCCAGGCTTCTTTTGAAAGGAATTCTCTGGGCAGGAAGGTCTTCGTGTGGGCTTCTTGTTCTGAGTGGGCTACTCTCTGAGTCCCTGGGTTAGAAGTCTCTTCTTCCTGGCTCTCTTTTTCTGAGTAAGGAGTTATTCCCTGATTCCCTGGGCTGCAAATTGTTCTTCCCGGCTCTTTGTAAAACCTCTCTGCTCTTTCTCTTCTCTCTATTGGATCCTGCTTCTCCCATGGGAACTCTGTCACCTGAAACCCCTTTTCTCAAGTCTCTGCTGACTATTTCTCTGTCCACTCTTGCCGGACCCATTTCTTTTCTGCTGAACTTCAGGACCCCTATCCTACCCTCCTTTGCAGAGGCTCTCAAGGGACTCAGAGGACGCTCAAAAACAAGCACCTGGGGCTGAAAATAGGAGAAAAAAAGGAACTATTTGGAAACTGAGAAAGTAAAAAAAAAAAAAAAAAAAAAAAAAAATCTTAAAAGCCTCCTCCACAAATATTGGTCAAAAGCTTTAGCCTTTGTTATGTAGGTCAACTCAACTTACCTCTTTTTCATCAGAAAACACAATTTGGATAATAATATAAAGTGGAGATAAACCAGTGAGTTTGTGTATTTTTGTACTACTCTGTTTTACTGCCTCATAGTTAATAACCTTTTTTTTTTTTCTTTTTTTTTGAGACAGAGTCTCACTTCGTCGCCCAGGTTGGAGTGCAGCATGGAAATCTCGGCTCACTGCAACCTCTGCCTCCTGGGTTCAAGTGTTTCTTTTGCCTCAGCTGGGTGCCACCATGCCCCATGTCCATCTAATTTTTGTACTTTTAGTAGAGACGTGGTTATGCCGTGTTGGCCAGGCTGGTCTCGAACTCCTGACCTCAGGTGATCCACCCGCCTCAGCCTCCCAAAGTGCTGGGATTACAGGTATGAGCCACCACACCTGGCCTGATTAAAATTTTTTAAATGAAAAGCCGTAAGATCTGGTTACACCAGTCTGTATGTTTGTGTATGTTTACGTGTGTATCTATGCTATTATGTTATGTATATGTGATGTTTTTCTACCTCCAGTGTTATTACCAAACTAAAATACCCAAATTGGCTAGGTATAAATGAGCATGCAAACAAATAAGAATGTATAAAATTTTCAGAAAAGTAGAAACTGACCCAATTTTTTTTTTAAGTTCACATAATCTGGGATAATCCTTAGTAAATAAAAGCTAGTTTAAAAAATATTGGTAAAATAAAAATAGAAACATTTTCAGAATTGTCAGCATACATTTATTTTACCTGGCTTTGCTGATTAGACAAGTTTGTGTTGTTACTGTTAGATGTTTAAGGCCATAAAACCATAAATTCAACCTAAGAATAGAATATATAGTAAAAGTAAATTGCTTAATTACCTGTGTATGTCTGTTGCAAAAGTAAATAAGAAAAGATGTCTAGAAGGATTGTGAAAATATCTTGTATGGTCTAAGCTGACTGAGATTGTATAATTTATAAGGTTTTATTAAAACAGTTTTAGTAATACATTGATTCAAAAGTAGAATTTGATCTTCTCCATTAAAATGGTAAAGTCTTCTTGGAATGTTGGTCTGAGAATGTAAAAAGTATTTTTTTTCCTTTTAAGTAATTGGCCTCAGAAACACGGACTCTGTTTCATCAAGATAATTTCTTGAGTTTCATGTTGTTTAATTAGGTCTTTGGTTACTTAAGAAGTGAGTCTTCTCAATATTAAAGGAGCTAAGTTCTTATTCACAACTATGTAATTTGAATTTGCCTTTAAAATCTTGTAATGGCACTTTTATTAAATAGATAACTATGGTCATATTTAATTGTCTTAAACTTTTTGACATTTTTGACAATCTTCCCAAAATCACTTCTAAATTAAGTCTTTTTGACCTCAAATTAACTTAGGATTCTCCATATTGGACCCTCAGAAAGCCATAAAGAAAATATATATATATATATTTTGTATGAAAGAGACATTAAACTAATTAGATTTATTTAATATGTTAAATTAAATGGGTAGCATTCAAATAATAAGTGATGCTAAGCCATCTTTTAGTTATATTTATGGGTATATTATTGAGATAAGTGTACAAAAATTGTATGAGATTCCTAGAAATCTAGTATGTTATCAGTCATAATTTTGGTTATTATGTTAAAATGCTGTATGTCATGCTAACCAAATTTTCTTATAAATTGCATCATTGTAATGAACTCTCATCAGATTTTTTAACCACGGACATTTTAAGTCCTTGTCATCTGTAGACAGTTATTGTTTTAATTGTTCTCTAAAAGCATTTGAAATTAGCTACAGTCCTACAGTCCAAAATGGCTTCTTCTTCAAGGAGATTTATAGAAAATGCTCTTATGAGTATTCTGGAATACAGGTTTCTGAACAACTTTAACATCATACCATTGGACTGGTAAGAATGTCTACAACTCTAATAAAACTGATGGGTTCATGTAACTACTAACCCAAGATCAAGCAAAACAGGATTTAATTACATGGTACTGAATGAAGTGATGAGAATAATTTTTAAAATGACTTTTTGTTTGAAACATTGCTAGTTCTTTAAATGTTTTGTTTTCCAGATTGGAGAAAACTTTTTTTAAGCTATCTCTAGCTTACACGAATTCAGTAAAGAATACTTTTGTGCAAAATGGAAACATTTACTTTACTTTTTCTCCCTAACTTATCCCTCCAGAATTTGGAAACTATTTGTGAATATTCTTATTTTTATGGCAATGTATTTATTTGTATAAGTTTAATAAGAATCTGTTGTCTTTGTAACAGGACAAACAGGAAACACAGGTTATATCACCAAGGCTTTGACTGAAACATCATGTTTTCAGATATGACCAGAAGACTTTATTGGACTAAGGTTGACTTTATGGAACCAATAAAGTACCATCTTGGAAAAACTAGCTCTAGGGTTCCCAGACTTACAGGTAAGTAAGGAATGTCACTTCTTGGCAGGTGTGAAAACCTTGGGATATTTTAGGGACCTCAAGAAGAGAGAAATTTATCTAAATCTATAAAGGTTACAGGTGCAGACTAATGACAAGTTTTGGGCTTGCATCCCAGTCTCAAGTGGCTTTTAAAAGTTTAATCTGACTGATCACAGTGGCTCACGCCTGTAATCCCAGCACTTTGGGAGGCCAAGTCAGGTGGATCACGAGGTCAGGAGTTCAAGACCAGCCTGACCAATATGGTGAAAACCCCGTCTCTAGTAAAAATACAAAAAAATGAGCCAGGCATAGTGGCACACGCCTGTAACCCCAGCTGCTTGGGAGGCTGAGCGGAAGAATCACTTGAACCCAGGAGGTGGAGGTTGCAGTGAGCCAAGATAGCACCACTGCACTCCAGCCTGAGTGACAGAGGGAGACTCTGTCTAAAAAAACAAAAACAAAAAGTTTAATCTGAGATATCTTATCTGACAAAAGCAACCTTTAAAAGAGCCTAAATGGTCAATCGCTACTCTTACTGCACTTGTGTGCATAACCAGTACAAGTTTAATGAGATTAAATTTATTTAGCAAAGAAATCAATCTGACTTTGATTATCTTTGACAGAAATGAGAGTGACTATAGAGAGAAAAGCTATGCTTCGGGAGAAAACTGTAGTGCACCCAATATTAGATTCTAGCTCTGTTTTTTGTTTTTCTTTTTTCCTGAGATTTTATTATCTACCTGTAATCTGCAATAGATCCTGAAGTTTTTCTAGTTTACTACAATATTTAGCTACAACACTCCAAATTAATATTTCATTTTTTTTCCTGCTATTCTGGCTTCGAATCACTAAAATTATAAACTTTTCTTTTCTTGAAGTCCTTCAAACTGAAACTGGATGACTTGACCTAACCTTCAGAAAAATTACCACAACAGCTTGTGTGTGGCCAATCTTTAGGGCATTCAAACTGCAAACTAATCCAATGCCTCTTCTCACTCCAGCTGAAGATACTACAAGCCCAGCATCTAGAAATCTTATTGATCAGCTGCCCTCTGGACACAGAAACTGTCTTTATACTTCATTCCAACTATTAATCTTTTTTTAATTTTATTTTTATAGAAACTAATCTTCCCACATTAAAGGCCTGATAGCTCACACTATCCAGGAAATATCCTCTGCTACCAAGTCCCAACAGATGATTCAACTGGTCCTTAATAAATAAAAGGTGATCAAACAAGAAAAGAGACTTATATTGTTTGAAGGAAAGATGAATGTCTCTTCTTTCCTTAAACAAGAAGTAGTACTAACAAAGATTCCTTGCTTGGCCAAACTTTAGTCAGTTGCAAAATCCAACTTTAACCAAAAACCTTTCTGAGTCAGTTTAGCAAGAACCCCCCATCTCCAATATCTGATCATCCTCCATATCTGATCAGGCTTCTCATCCTTCATCATACCCCGGGTGATGTCTGATGACCCAGGCCTATCTTCAGCAAGAACCCTATTAGGTTAGTTTAGCCAGAATCTCCCTCTTGCTCCTGATTCTCTTGGTAATTTTCTACCCATTGACCCCTATACTGCTTCCTGATTATAAATTCCCACTTGCCCATGCCATATTTGGAGTTGAGCCCAATATCTCTCTTCAATGCAAGACGCCATTGTCATGGTCCCTATACCTATAGCAATGGTCCTGAATAAAGTTTTCCTTATTGTCTTAGTCTGTTATGTGTTGCTATAAAGAAATACATGATACTGAGTAACTTATAAATAAAAGAGGTTTATTTTGCTTACAGTTCTGCAGGCTGTACAGGAAGCATGGCCCAAGCATCTGCTTCTGGTGAAAGCCTCATGCGCTGCTTCACTCATGGTGGAAGGTGAAGGGGAGCTGGAGTGTGCAGAGATCACATGGTGAGAGAGGAAGCAAGAAAGAGAAAGAGGGGGAGGGACCAGCTTCCTTTTAACAACCTGCTATTGTGGGAACTAATAGAGTGAGAACTCACTCTCCATCTCCGTCCAGAGTACATCCACAGAGTACATTACTCTACTCATGAGGAATCCACTCCCATGACTCAAACATCTCTCATTGGGGCCCACCTCCAACATTAGGGATAAAATTTCAACATGAGGTTTGGAGGGGACAAACATCCAAACTACAGCACTTACCATGCTTTCTTTTTTTGAGTCTGGCTTTGTTGCCCAGACTGGAGTGGAGTGGCGTGATCTCGGCGGCTTACTGCAACCTCTGTCTCCTGGGTTCAAGAAATTCTCCTGCCTCAGCCTCCTGAGTAGCTGGGATTACAGGCATCCGCCACCACGCCCAGCCAATTTTTGCATTTTTAGTAGAGACAGGGTTTCACTACATTGGCCAAGCTGGTCTCAAACTGCTGACCTTAGGCGATCTGCCTGCCTCGGCCTCCCAAAGTGTTGGGATTACAGGTGAGAGCCACCATGCCCAGCCTGCACTTACCATGCTTTAACAAGTATCATTTGATAATAGTTTCTTTAATATTGACTGCACATTCTCTAAAATAGTTAATACCAGTAGTCCCATAGTCTTTTCTAGCCAGGGAAACAGCAGGCTAGTGGATGGAAGGTTATCCTTTCTAGAAGAGGAAAGCTAAATATGGTCTTCTAAAAACTAGTATAGAAAAGTAATTTTGAGGGGATAATACGCCCATTAATTTATTAAACATATATCTCTGTTTACCTCTGTATATTGCTATTAATTTATTTTACTTTTTATTCTCTCTTTTTCTCATTCAATGCTTTCATGTACTTTCTAGACCACTCTGCTCATTGCCTCTGGAGAGGGGTGTCACAAGATAAAGCAGAGAAAAAATGTTTTCTGGCTGTAGTTTCTAAAGTTCTAAGTCCTGAGGAAATAAACAGGATTCTAGACTTAAGGTATTTAGAAGCAGAGTAGACTGTCACCTCATCTTCTTCTTATAAAAAAAAAAAAATTAACAAAACAAACCCAAATCCAAAATCCTCTGGGATCAAAATGAAGAAGAGAGAGGGTAGATATTCAAAGTGGAAAGAAATTTAAGACCTAGAAAGAGTCACTCTGATAGGAATGAGGAATGTTGCATCAAAGACCTGCAGCAAGAGAGGTATTGCTGGGGGCCCAAGAGAGCTGAGCCTGATCAGCACTCCTATTGTTTTTTTGCATAAGCAGAGTATGTTGCCTAATCCCAGGGGTGGTGCTCACTAAAATTCCCCTCTGTGACCTGTGCAGATTTACCCTGTGCAGAACCACAGGCAGCATTGTGCCTGAGGACCACAAGTGATCCCTGTCTGTGTCTGTAGGGGTGGAAAATGACATCCCTCAAATGATACTGGATAAAAGGGTGTGTGTGTGGCGAGTGGGGAGTTGAGTGCAGGTTTATAAAGAAGACAAAATCCTGCCCTCAGACCCTGGTAAAACATACCCTATGATTTACAGACTTTTTCTCCAATGTCAGATAAATAATATCTAAATGTACCCCTCAAAATAGAATTTTACAGAAGTTTATTTTAAAATATATTTTTATTTTATTTTATTAAAAATAGAGTAAAAGTAGAATAAATACTGTGTTTCTTGAAGTATAATAATTTTTTTTTTTTTAAACTAGGCTGGAGTGCAATGTTGCAATCTCGGCTCACTGCAACCTCTGCCTCCCGGGTTGAAGCAATTCTCCCACCTCAGCCTCCCAAGTAGCTCGGACTACAGGCATGCGCCACCACGCCTGGCTAATTTTTGTATTTTTAATAGAGATGGGGTTCACCACATTGGCCAGACTGCTCTCGAACTCTTGACCTCAAGTGATCCACCCGTCTTGGCCTCCCAAAGTGCTGAGATTACAGTCATGAGCCACAGCACCCAGCCAAAGTATAACAATATTAACTCTCTCTTTCTTGGTCATTGCTGTGAGTTTTGAAATTCCCAGCATGGAAAAATAGGTGACAATTTTGAAATCTATAATTTGGAAATCAGGCTAAATTTGTTCCTTTTAAAATAAACTAAAATGTTAAAAATTATGCCAGTAATCTATGTTATTATTGAAATATTAGAAATAAGAAAAAAGGAAATAAAAATATTTCTAATACTATTATCCAGAGATAATCACTCTTAACATTTTGGTATAATTTCTAGACAAACTATGCATTCAGATTTCAAGAATTTGACTTTACAAAAGTTTGTTTGCAGACTCCACCTTCAGCTTACAAGGCACGAGCTGAGCATGACAAAAGGCACCACCATGAAAGCATGAAGGTATTTTCGCAGGCGTAAAGTTGGTGATTTTTGTACAAAGGTCTTCTTTCCCAGAAAAAAATTGTCTAATTATAGCAGCAAGTTTTCAGTGAACTCTTTGCATCATTTTTATTGATTTCTCTTGGTTAGCAATTACCACAATAATGCTGAGTAACAAATCTACTCCAAACTCAGTGACTTAAAATCAACAATCATTTCCTCTCATTCATGTGTCAGGGCCTGATCGAGGCTGGAATAAGATGGACTTGTCTCCAAGTTGCAAGTTGAATCCAGGTCTGCCCTGCATGTCTGTCATTTTTCTGGAAACAATCAGATTACCTAAATTATGGGTTTTTTTTTTCATAGCGATAGCAGAAATACAAGAAAGCAAGTCCAACCATATGAGCACATTTCAACCTTCTACTTGTTTTATACCTGCAAACAGCCTATTTATCAAAATAAGTCAAAGGTAAGGGGCAGCTCAAAGGTAAGGGGCAGCAATGCACACTCCACCTGGCACAAAGCCAAAGATGGTCTCACATCCAATAACAATAAGAAGTACACCTCTCCTATGCAGATTAGTGGAAAGAGGATTTTTGAAGAATAATATAATCTATTCTATGTCTATACAAACATTATCGTAAGTTTGTTTTGTAAATTCTTTTTTTTTTTTTTTGAAACAGAGTTTCACTTTGTTGCTTAGGCTGGGGTGCAATGGTGAGATCTCGGCTGACTGCAACATCTGCCTCCCAGGTTCAAGCAATTCTCCCACCTCAGACTTCCAAGTAGCTGGGATTACATGCCACCATGCCCGGCTAATTTTTGTATTTTTGTAGAGATGAGGTTTCACCATGTTGGCCAGGCTGGTCTGGAATTTCTGACCTCATATGATCCGCCTGCCTCGGCCTCCCAAAGTGCTGGGATTACAGGTGTGAGCCACCGCACCCAGCCTGTTTTGTAAATTCTTGAAGTAATTGTATATTATTAATTTAATGTAACTACATTTTGATTTGCACAAATTTGCCCTATGACAGTTTCTTTCATGGATCACTCACTTGCATAAGAAGGGGGAAGAAAAATACATTTTTAATGGGTTTAAATTCACCAGGTTTTCCTGCAAATGTTTTTCCATGGTAGTAACTAGCAATAGAAATGTTCATTCTAATTCCTGGTTCTATTACATTTTTTTCTTAGTAATCTATAAGAAGTTTAAGCAGCTAGAGAAATAATTTTAAACACAGATTCCTTATGCGGGGCAGTCAAAAGGCCAAAGACCCCAAGAGAAGAGAGCTAGATTCAAGGCAACTGAGATTAGCAACTGGGGAAAGAAGGCACTTTAACTGCTGCAGTGTCAAGTAAGAAGTTTTCAAGAGCCTGTATATTGATAACACTTCAGGTTTCCATAAAAGCAAAACTCTAAATGGAAAACAACAAAGTGACTTTGAAAAGAGTGCTCCAATGCAGTTCCTCAATTCATCCAACTTGCATGTGCTGCTGTTCCTTTTACCATTTTAAGAGTTACCATCTCAACAATCCTGGGAAGAACACATCTCCTTTTGCAAACAGGTGAAGCATATCCTGTTCAAAAGCATTATAACTTTCTTTCTTCCTTCCTTCCTTCCTTCCTTCCTTCCTTCCTTTCTTTCTTTCTTTCTTTCTTTCTTTCTTTCTTTCTTTCTTTCTTTCTTTCTTTCTTTCTTTCTTTCTTTCTTTCTTTCTCTCTCTTTCTTTCTCTCTCTCTCTCTCTCTCTCTTTCTTGGTCTTTTCTCTCTCTCTTTCTCCTTCCCTCCTTCCTTCTTCCCTCCCTCCCTGGACTGACTTTCTTTCTTTCTTTTCTTTTCTTTCTTTCTTTCTTTCTTTCTTTCTTTCTTTCTTTCTTTCTTTCTTTCTTTCTTTCTTTCTTTCTTTCTTTCTTTCCTTCTTTCTTTCTTTCTTTTTCTTTCTTTCTTTCTTTCTTTCTTTCTTTCTTTCTTTCTTTCTTTCTTCTTTTTCTTTTTTCTTTTATTTCCTCCTTCTTTCATTTTCTGTCTTTCTCTTTCTTTCCCTCCCTCCCTCCCTTCCTTCCTTCCTTTGTTCCTTCACTCCCTCCCTCCCTCCTTTCCTCCCTCCCTCTCTCTCCCTCCCTCCCTTGACTTATTTTCTCCTTCCTTCCTTCCTTCCTTCCTTCCTTCCTTCCTTCCTTCCTTCCTTCCTTCTCTCTTTCATGAATAAACTTTTCTCTGTATATATTCATAGATTCGGAAGCAATATGAAAACCTATTTAGTTCATGCCTCTGGTATTAAGTAGGTCCACACCTAAAATAACCTAGACAGAAAAGAAAAAACTATGGCTAGGGCTGCCAACCTTTTTGTTGGAGGCTTGCTAATGTCAACATTGTGGAGGCTGGTGTGCAAGGTGGTATGAGGAAACAGACTTGTACTATATAAAATATATGAGCTACTGGCACAGATTTAAAGTGGTGCTGCTGTTGTAGCCACACCTGGGCCTGATGGAATCAAGCTTAGATTGGGTCTAGCACAGTTCTAGGGTAAACTGTAGGATAAGATTGATTTGCTAGGACAGGTAATAACTTCCCTAGAACTGCAAGCATTTAATATAAAGTGACTATTTAGGCCACCTTCTGCCAAGTTTGCCATGCAAAACTATTGTTGAAGAATGCTAGCCAGCAGATACTGATCAAGTCATGTCATGCCTTCCCTTTCAAAATCTTTCAGTGGCTAAGAAATTCAGAGGACTGTGCTTAATTTCTTTTTTCTTTTGAGAAAGCTCTGTTGCTCAGGCTGGAGTGCAGAGGCACGATCTCAGCTCTCTGCAACCTCTGCCTCCTAAGTTCAAGTGATTCTCCTGCCTCAGCCTCCCGAGGAACTGGGACTACAGGCGCACCACCATGCCCAGCTAATTTTTGTATTTTAAGTAGAGACGGGTTTTCGCCATGTTAGCCAGGCTCATCTCGAACTCCTGATTTCAGGTGATCCACCCGCCTCGGTCTCCCAAAGTGCTAGGATTACAGGGGTGAGCCACTGCGCCCAGCCTGTGCTTAAAATTTAAGTTCCTCCATGACTTGATTTCCAGATACCTTTATAGCCTCATCTATAGCAACATTCCTGTCCCCTTTGTGCTTTTATATGGTGGCATGGCAAATATTTAATGGTCCGCTCTCTGGCAACAGAACAGAAGCAGTGCTTTGTGGTGGTTCCAATTTCTGTGGTGTAAATACTCCCACCACGGCTGACATCCACCTACCAATGCGAAATCCCTGAGTGTGAAGTTGAGAAGAGAAGTGCACAAGTGTTCTTGCATTTTTATGTGAGCCAGTTCCAGCGCACCGCTGTCTCTATGCCTCCCCACTACCTAGAATGTTCTTTACTTTCTCCACGCCTACTCTTCCTTCCACACTCAGCATCTCTGACACCCCCAAACCTCCATCTCCAATTCAATCTGAGTTCTACGCCTCTTGTCTGTGTTCTATTTTGCACCTTGGAAGGTTTTGATCTTTCTTTCTTTTAACAAGTACGTATTGGGTGCTCTCTGTGTTTCACACATTAGCTTACGTCTGGGAGAAACACTGTTGAAGAGAGCAAATTACTCAGGCTTCAAGCACATTTGCTTAGCCTCTTACAAAGGCAGACAAACAGTAAATGTGGTAAGTGCTATAACTGGCCTAAGAACAGAGGAGGGGCACCAACATGGAGCATAGCCTGCAACTATAATTATTGCACTGAGAGAGTAAAATTAGAAGAAATCCAAACTGTGAGGAACAAAATCATCCTTTTTTTAAAAAATATGATTCACCCTCAAAAAGATGAGTGATTATGCCAGATCCAGCCTAGGGAAATGCAGTGAACTGGTGTAGCAAAGGACTTTTGATCAGACTAGCAGTAGACCAGTGAGAGATATTGCCTTCACCTTTCCCACATGCTGCCCCTCAACACAGGAATAGGTACTTGACTTGGGCTCAGCAAATCTTACTATCTCATCCACTTGGCAACAGCGCTTGTCCCAAAGATGGGCCCTTGATCCAATGTGGGTAGCGAATGGTATCATTTTTATCCTGAGATTAATATTTAGAGTATGGAGAAAAAAAAGTTATCCTTCCCCCACTGAGTTTACTAAACTGGTATGTCATAGATCTGGGATTACCACAGGACAATTTTTCCTGTTACTTAAAAGAACCTGCCAACCAGGCAGGGTGGCTCACGCCTATAATCCCAGCACTTTGGGAGGTCGAGGCGGGTGGATCACAAGATCAAGAGATTGAGATCATCCTGGCCAACACGGTAAAACCCGATCTCTACTAACAATACAAAAATTAGCTGGGCATGGTGGCACGTGCCTGTACTCCCAGCTACTCGGGAGGCTGAGGCAGGAGAATCGCTTGAAGCCAGGAGGCAGAGGTTGCAATCAGCTAAGATTGTGCTACTGCACTCCAGCCTGGTGACAGAGCAAGGCTCCATCTCAAAAAACAAAACAAAACAAAAACTGCCAAACAGAAATGGAAAAGAGAAAGTTCTGGTTGAGTTCCCTGTTCAATTCCGAGTCCCTGGGACCTCCAGCTCTTGCTTTGTCAGCTAGGTCATCTAAGCATGCTTTGCCGTTGTACCAGTCAATAAATTGCATCTTGTCTTTGCTGGTTTGAGTTACAGTTCTGTCATGCAACCAAATGTTTTCTGACAAATACAGTGACCCTGGATGAGGCCTCAAGAAGGCAAGACTGGATTGTGATTGCCAATAAGAAAATGTACCTCCCGGAGGGACTTGTTCTACCATTCCTTCGAGCTTCTCTCTCTGCCTTAAATCTCTCTGCATTCCCAGATGACACCAAGCCCATGGGGTTTACAAATAGAAATAAGAGGAAGTCTCTATGCAGGGACTTACCATTTACTTGAAACAAATGAATCCAAAAAACGTGATAGAAAACTACCAGCTAAACTGGGGAAACAAAGGATGAATTAATCATTTGTATAGAAAGGTGAGGAGAGAGTAAAAGTGGCTCCTTAATAATAAATAATTCTTATTCAGCAACTTAGATTTTTTTTTTGCCTGTGTTTATCTCATTTTATTCTCTTCTACAACTATAAAGAGATAGAAACCTTTGTTCTCCTCATTCTTCAGATGAGAAAACTGAGATTTTATGTAGTAAGAAATTGTGTAGCTTGCCCAAGTTCACATATCTAGGAGCTGCAGTCCGTTTCACTCCAGTAAAAGTCAGAAGTTGAGTCTGTTTTACTCCAAATCCCAGTCACCACAAGCCTTTCTTGAGATGAGTGTTAAAATTGTTTGACAATTAATACCACAAATGAGAAAAATAATACAGACGTTTTTACCTGAATTTTAAAAACATATTTTTGAAATTACATGGAATCCTATTCCTAAGTAAGCACTGCAAAAATCAACCAACCAACCGAACAAACTCAAAAGTCAATTAAAACTTTGTGGGGCCAGGCACATGGCCACACCTGTAATCCCAGCCCTTTGGGAAGTAAAGGCAGGAGGATCACTTGAGCCCAGGAGTTTGAGAATAGCCTGGGCAACATAGTTGGACCCTGGCTCTACAATTTTTTTTTTTTAACTGGGCGTGATGGCTTGTGCCTGTAGCTATTTGGGAGGCTGAGGTGGGAAGATGACTTGAACCCAGGAGGTAGAGGCTGCAGTGAGCCGTGATTGTGCCACTGCACTCCAGCCTGGGTGACAGTAGGAGACCCTGTCTCAAAAAACAAAAACAACATTTTGAGATGTCATAGTAGGCATATTACAGGCTTAAAATTATTAAGAGAAAAATTTATTTAACTTTATTTAATCTATTTTCCTCCAAACTTACTTGGACCTAGATCTGTTTTGGGAGAAAACCTCATTACATAATATGAAATTAATATCCTATAATTGGGGAAATGCTTCTCTTTTATAAAGAAAACATGAAACTTTGAAAGTGAGTGCAAAATAAAATCAATCAATCAATGCGTGTATATTGTGTGACTCCAACCTACTAAACGTTATTCTATGGGCTATTTAGGGGCAGTGAAAACAAAGAAGTAGCAGGCAGAATTCAAATCTCAAGGAATTTAGAAACTACAGCAATAAAAGACAATAACTAAGACCCCTCCTTGTGCATTACAAACGCTCCTTAGCTTATGATAGGGTCATGTCCCAGTCAACTCATAAGTTGAAAATATCAAAAGGAGAAAATGCATTTAATATATAAACGTACTGAGCATCATTGTTTAGCCTAGCCTACCTTAAATGTGCTCAAAATACTTACCTTTGCCTATAGTTGGGCAAAATTATCTAACACAAAGCCTATTTTATAATTGAGTGTTGAATATATCATATAATTTTTGAATACTGTACTGAAAATGAAAAACAGAATGATTGTGTGGGCACTTGAAGTAAGGTTTCCACTGAATGTGTATTGCTTTCATACCACTGTAAAGTTATAAAATCTAAAGTCAAGCTATCATAAGTTGGGGACTATTAGTGTGTTAAGATAGTCTCTATGATAACCTCTTCCATGGTTACAAAGATCAGTAAAAACAGTTCCTGCATGCAAGGAACTTATAGTCTAGAAATGGGATGAGGGAAGATTAGCGAGTTGGAAAAATCAAGACAGATTTTTTTTTGAAGAAGGTAGCATTTGGTCTGGAGGTGGCTTAAATTTTTTTCTTTTTCTTTTTCTTTTTTTTTTTTTTTTTGAGACGGAGTCTCGTTCTGTCACCCAGGCTGGAGTGCAGTGGCGTGATCTCGGTTCACTGCAACCTCCATCTCCCAGATTCAAGTGATTCTCCTGCCTCAGCCTCCTGAGTAACTGGGGATTACAAGGGCATACCACCATGCCCAGCTAATTTTTGTATTTTTAGTAAAGACGGGGTTTTGTCATGTTGACCAGGCTGGTCTCAAACTCCTGAACTCAGGTGATTTGCCTGCCTCGGCCTCCCAAAGTGTATTTTTTATTTTCTAACAATAAAAATTTAAGGTTTTTGTGTAATTAAAGAGTATCTATTACAGAAAATGAATTGCTATCTAGAATATATAAAAACTTCTACAAATAAATAATACAAACAAAAAATTCAATTAAAAAATAGAGGAAATGACAGGCATTCACGCAGAGACTATACAAATTGACTTGACAAAATGCTCAGTATTACTAATAATTAGGGAACTACAGATAAAAATAAGATGAATACTTTACACCTAGCTGGTTAGGAAAAAAAAAAAAAATTAAAGACAAGTTCTATATACTGTTGGGGAATGTTGTAGGGAATTAGGTATTCTCAAAAACAATGGAGTTTAAAATGATAAAGTAATTTTGAGAGCAATTTGCTTGTATCTATCAAATTTTTAAATTGCCAGCTCCCTGTGATCCAGTCAATTCACTTCCCAAAGAAACTGCTGACACTGTGCATAAAGTTGTGCATTTGTTGTAAATTGTTTTAATCACAAAACATTTTGCAAAAGCCATCATGACTGCAGAAGTGTGGTTAACACTTATTATAGTGCATTCATTCAATATCATTCTCTGCAGTGGCTAAACAGAATGAGCTAGATCTCTTTCCATGACAAAGAAAGAAAGCTCTTCAAGACAAGTAGAAAAATTAAGTTGTGGCCAGGCGCAGTGGCTCATGCCTGTAAGCCCAGCACTTTGGGAGGTTGAGTGGGGTGGATCACAAGGTCAGGAGATGGAGACCATCCTGGCCAACATGGTGAAACCCCGTTTCTACTAAAATACAAAAAATTAGCTGGGTGTGGTGGTGCACGCCTGTAGTACCAGCTACTTGGGAGGCTGAGGCAAGGGAATTGCTTGAACCAGGGAGGTGGAGGTTGCAGTGAGCCGAGATCATGACACTGCACTCCAGCCTGGTGACACAACAAGACACCATCTCAAAAAAAAAAAAAAAATTCAAGTTGTAAAACAATATATATTATGTAGTGCCATTAAGTTATTATTATATTTTGAGACAGAGTAACTGTGTCACCCAGGCTGGAGTGCAATGGTGCCATCTTGGTTCACTGCAACCTCTGCCTCCTGGGTTCAAGCGATTCTTATGCCCCAGCCTCCTGAGTAGCTGAGACTACAGGTATATGCCACCACACCCGGCTAATTTTTGTACTTTTAGCAGAAACGAGGTTTTACCATGTTGCCCAGGCCGGTCTCGCACTCCTGACCTCAAGCAATCCACCCACTTTGGCCTCCCAAAGTGCTGGGATTACAGGCATGAGCTACCATGCCCAGCCTAAATTAAAATTTATATGTATAAATCTGTCAACATATGTACATCTGTGTGAAGATATGAGAATGTGGTAATGCAAGACATTCCCACATAATTATTAATACTAGTTACTTCTGGGACGAAGAGTGGAGTTAGGGGTCAGGATAGGTAAGAATTTTCACATTTTACTTTATGTTCTAATATATGTCTTAAACCATTTGCACTGCGAATATATTCATATAGTATTTACGTACCAAGAAAAAGCAAAAGAGGTATTCAAAAGAAGGAATTAATATGAGTGAGTACAGGCTAAGAATGAGTTTGCTTGCATGGCACAGTGAGGCATCTCATCTAATTATGGTCTAGGATGCTTCTAGGTAGAAAGGGGAATTAAAATTTTATAGGAAAAATGGATCTAAATTAAAGTGAAATTTGGAACTAGAAAGAAGAGTTAAGGTTTCATGCTGTAGCTTTAGTATTACTTAGGTTAGTTAAGATGTTAGATGCCATAAAATCTCAGCATCACTGCTGTGCTGTCACATTTGACCTTAGTAACTTAACAGGGGTATGGTAAGAACCAAAGTGGGACAAATTCCACAATACATCACCTAAAATTCTCCTTCAGCTTGTCAAGTTTATTCAAAGTTGACTTTGTCTTTGGTTTCTCATAGTAGACCTATCAGATGAGGTCAGAAAAATAGGATTAGTTTCCAAAGGCAGTGTTTTTTTTTTTTTTTTAAGAAACAGGGTCTGGCTCTGTCACCTCAACTAGATGCAGTGGTCCAGCCTCAAATTCCAGTGCTCAAGGGATCCTCCCAAGTAGCTAGGACTACAAGTATTCATCCACACGACCAGCTAATTTTTTCTAAATTTTATTTTTTGTAGAGACAGGGGTCTTCTAATGTTGCCAAGGCTGGTTTTGAACTCCTGACCTCAAGCAACCCTCCCACCTCAACCTCCCAAAGTGCTAGGATTACAGGCATGAGCTGCCATGCCAGTCTAGCGGCTTTATAAGGAAAGAATTGCAGAAGTCCCTCTACTTAGAAGGTAGTTGGGTCCTTAGCAGGCATTCTTTCTGTTACAGAACCACCATAAGGAGAAGCTATACCACTCTAATAATCAGAAAGAACTTTTCAGATCATCTTCCTTCCAGTGGCTCTCCATTTTTCTCAGATGAAATCCCACTTCCTCACTCTTATTTAAAGGCCCTTTGTGGTGTCTTCTCACAGCAATGCCTCGGCCCTACTCTGTCCCTCCTTCACTGGTTCTGCCACAAAAGCAAACAGTCCCAGTGCTGTTTCCACAGCCCAGCAAGGATGGTAGGCACCCCCATGGGCATTTACCACTTATGACAGTATTATGCATTTGGCAAAGAAGGCTGTTCCCCTCTTTGCTAATCCTGCCTCCTATCCTCTTCTTAATAACCATGGAATGGCAGAAGTCAGGCTTTTACTTTTCTTAAGACTGTACTAATGGCTGGGTCATTTGGGAAAGGAAGTTGAATGCAAGAAAGGGAAATATAACTGCCACTAGCAGAGGCTATTTTTAGAGTCCATAGGCTTCAGCCCTCCTCAGAATCCATCATAGGGCTTCTTGGCTTCACTCCTGGCCTGCAGCCATTGGCGGGGCCGGTTTACTTCCTAGTGTGGCTTCTGTACCCATTTATTCCTTTAAGTTCAATTCAGTTGCCGAAAGATTTGGAGAGAGAAAAGAGTTTCTTGTAGTCCATGTTTCATCTTAGATGAATTAATCCCTTTGTGCCTGTTTCCTCTTTTGTAAAATGAGAAAAATAACAGCTAGTATATGCAGTTATTATGAATATTAAATGAGTTACTATATGTAAAGCTTTTAGAACAGTTTCTAGCAGTTAAGGATAAATGTTAATGAATTCTGGATAAGTTCTGCATACATGTTAATAATAAGTTCTGGATAAATGTTAGTTATTAATACCTATATCACATTATTGAACTTAGTGCCTCATGTCCATTACCTTACACTTCCACAGTTGGGTCTTTTGGCATAGGCAAAAAATTTCTGTTTTTCGCTAATAAATTCTATCTGTTGGCTTAGACTCATTATTCCAAACCGGTGGAATTTTTTTGGTAGTCTATCATCCAACATGTAGATTATTATCTTCAATTTAGTTTGGGATACCACCTGAGTTCTCCCTCACTGTGAATATTGATTTTATTTATTTAACAAATTGGTGAAGGGTTTCTTATGTGCCATGTTCCTGAATGCATGTGTATGTTGTATGCTCATGAGTGTTTAAGGAGGGACGGTTTCATCTCAAAGGTGCATATAGTTTTTGATAAGGGAAGTATGTTGACCACACGTAATATAAACACTTAAATATTCGGAGATGGGGCAAGGTAAAGAAAGGATCCTGGATATGGGCTGACTTACTTTGAGCAAATTATTCCATAAGGATCTAGCCTGGAAGATCCTTGGAAGGATTTAGGCTGGTACAGTTTTTATTAAAGAAATTTATCTTG
This sequence comes from Macaca mulatta, assembly GCF_049350105.2. Taxonomy (NCBI): domain Eukaryota; kingdom Metazoa; phylum Chordata; class Mammalia; order Primates; family Cercopithecidae; genus Macaca; species Macaca mulatta. The sequence goes on from NC_133411.1 coordinate 58,320,999, forward strand.
CAGAAATACATACTAGATAGGTTAGTTTTTATTTTTTAATCTTACTCCTTTAAATTTAAAAATATTTATTAAATACATCACACCTTAAGGGCATGAACAGGATGAGGTTAGCTTTATTTAACCAAAACAGGGCAGCCCATGAAGCTTAAAAAAAAAATCAAATATCGGACAAGTCACAAGAAGGCCTATTTTAAGGAGTGAGTAGTAAACTAAGAGCTGATCCAGACAAAAAAAAATATTTGGTAGCTTTAAAACTATTTCACATTTATTTGTAGTAAGGGTTCTACTTGGAAGATGCAAACCTTGTGGCTAGATAACTATAAAATAAATTCTTGTGAGTTAATAGACTTTCAGACTTTTAGAGAAGTTAGAGCACATAATGGAAGAAGAAATACTCATGATTCTCAGTGGTGATGTGGAAGAGAAGAAAGCGTTTTTGGCAGCCAAAGGACCTACACAAAGCAACATATCCAGGAAGGACTAAGGGCTTGAATCTGTCCTACTCTAAACAGGAGGCATTTCAGGAGAGGACTGAGCAGGAGATACAGCCTGTTGTGACTGCGGCTTTACTATATCAAAGGCTGCAGTGGATCTCGATAATGCAGAAGAAGGTTTCCTTTTATAACTCACAGTGAATATGGCTGGATAACGAAACTATTTTGTAATTTCTTTCCTGAAAGATAAAGGAGTTAGAACATAGAATCTTTGATTATACAAAATCTTAAGACTCCTTCAGGGATGGCAGTCATTCCTACCGTGCTGAACAACGTGTTGTCACGGTTAGAATCAGAACTAAACTGATTAAGGGTCTGAAACAGTTTGGCAATTCTTGGGCCCTTATGCTGATAAGAAAGCTGATGAGACAGGGTAATGAAAAGAGGCTGCAAGAAATGACCATTCATGCATTCAGCCAACATTTAGGTCACCCTCCTGTATTCCAGGCGCTGTACATGGCACTGAGAATGCAAAGCTAAACGAGTTACGGTGTACTGGCGGGAGCCTTCTCAGTGGAGAAAAGATCAACAAGAGAATTGCCTGCTGGAGACCTCTCCTAGGGCATAAACCAATACAGAGGTGGGGCAGCTACGTCAGCCTGAGGTGTCCTTAGGCAGAACAGAAAGTGAGAATCAGATCTGTATCTCATTTCTGAGCATCTGGATTGTAGCTTTCCCTTCACTGACTGTCAAAGGAGGTGGTTTTTAAAATCAAGCCAAACAGGTTTCCATCTTTTAGGAAGACCCCGGAACGTGCCAGTTGATTCTGACAATTTCTCATGAACAGAAACACCTAGGAAGGGAGAACTGGTGAGTCTTTTCAAGAGGCGGAAGTCCCTCAAAAGGGGCTGTGTTTCGTAAACGGCGCCCCAAAGGGGCTGAACTACTTCCATCTGGAGGAAAAAGACTCAGGCACCGAGGGAAAGGGAGGGTGCACTTCTGGAGTAATTTCAAGGCTTTTTCCGTGTTATGTGATGTGGCAACAAGGAAAGATTTTTTCGTCTTACTATTTTTTTAATTTTTCAAGATTTTCTTTTCCCCCCTTTTCCCTTCCCAGCCACTCCGGTTTGGGTTTGCCACATGACTCGTAATTCCTTTAGAAAGTGGAGTCGAATTCATAAAAGTGATGGGGGGAGGGGCGCGGAGAGGGAAGGCTGGGAGCCCCAGGGAGTCTTCACTACCTACACTGCCGCTCAGCTCTCAGCGCGAGTGGAGGTCGGGGTGGGCAGACGCGGCTCCCACCCGGGATGGCTGATATTCTGCTAGCCCCGGCGGCCCGCAGCCGGGCCGGGTGACTAGGCGGCGGGCGCGGAGGGTCTGCGGCGGGCGGGCGGCGCTGCAGCAGCCTGGGCACGGCCGCCGCCGCCCGCGGGCGCGAGTGTGCGCGGGTGTGGAAGGCCGGCGTGCGGGCCGTGAGGGGTGTGCGCGCGTGAGCCGGAGCGGGGCTCGCCCCTCGCCGGCGCCCGCCGCCCCGCCGGTGATCGCTCTCCGGCCGTCTCCTGCACCCTCGGCCCCCCACGGCCGTTGGTCCGGGCGGGGGAGGGAGAAAGTGAGACTCAGTGTCATCACCATCCATTGTCAGAAGGGGAGGAAATTGGAATCCAGCAGCGGCGAGCAGCAGCTGGGCGGTCACATCTGGGAATGCAAAGCCGACCTCCCCCTCCTCCTCCTCCTCCTCCACCTCCTCCTCTTCTCTCACCCAGGATCACTTCCGAAACCACTTCGCCTTCAGCCCCTGCCTCGGCCAGAGGTTTCATTTTTAACTGAATATTTACGAAAGCTGGAAGCGTGCGAGGGGGGTGGGGTGGGGTGGAAATAGCGGCTGCTTCTTTTCCAGGGATTTATTTAATGGGGATGTGTTCAAGGCAAGAGCGAATTCAGAAGGATATCGACGTCGTGATCCAGAAGTCCAGAGCTGAGAAGGACTGCCTATTTGCAGGTGAGTTCTTGCTTTTCCAGAACCTTGGACCCAGCGCCCCCTTCCCAGTTTTCTGACCGCGACGTGTGTGGCTGGGGGTGGGGTGGAGGGTTGCACGTCCCCATTCTGGGGTTCATTTGGCAACAGCTGCTGCAACGACCGCGGGAGCTAAAAGGGGGAGGGGGCGCCAGCCTCTCCCCTTCCCCTCCCCCCACCCCCAAGTCTGGGGCAGCCACCAGCTTTGAGGGCAGAACCCGCGTGGCCCGAGCGGAGGTCTAGGCGAAAGGACAGTACGTGGTATTTCCACTCCCGCGTAGTGCCCGAAGCCTCCAAGCACGCCTCCTGGGTTCCAGCAGCAGCGGCAGAGCGGGGTTGGTTGGATCCACCGGGTTTGCGCAACGGGCTGAGCGGCGGCTGCCGGGAATGGAGCCCGCTGCGCTGCGCTGGTCAGCTGCGCCCGGCGCCGAGGACCCCCGGGGGCAGCGCTCAGCCGATCTTCGGCCCCTTCGGCGCCCTCTAGTCCCCTCCGACTGGCAAAGAGAAGGGATTCCTCGGATTCCCAAGGCACCCAGCGCCCCTTCCTGGGGGTCGCCTTTCGTCCATTTTGCTCGCCCGGGAGAGAGATCGGATTTTGCTTTCGCTGCCGCGAGCCCGGCGGGTGCTGCTTCCGGCCTCCCTGACCGCGAAATTCCCGCCGTTGCCATGGCACCCGGCACTTGTTGCGGGGGGCGGCCTCCAGCTGCACCCAGTCGGGGACCCGCCGCATCCCCTGGGACGCGGCGCAGAGCGGGTACCTCGCCACCCTCCAGCCCTCGCCTCCCGCCCGGCCAGGCCTCCCCTGACTCCACCAAATGGGGGGCCTAAGTCATGGTCGGGGTTAAAACAAATCCACTCCATGGGTAGCTTTTAACAGGACTTTCTGTTTCAGATTTCAGATACTCAGACTCCACCTTTACTTTTACCTACGTTGGCGGCTCCAGAAGGTATTTATGTGTATAGAGTTGCTTCATTTCCTGTTCACATGCTTGTGTTTCCTTTGTTCTTAGCGTGTTCCGTGTTCGGGTATTTTGGTTGCTTGTTTGTTTGATTATTGTGGCTTTTCTTTACCCACAACCGAAGCCTGACGTCCCTCGGTTTTAAATAGCGGGGGGAGGGGAATCAATGTTTGATTCAGCTGTTTGGAAGACCACGCCACAGGCAATGAGCGTTGAAACTGTTCTGCTACAGTACTAGATTACTCTTAGGCGATTTGGGGTTGATACAGGCAAGCCGGTGCAAAACTGGAATACTGGATATGAAGTGAAATGTATAAAAGACATAAAATGTCACAAAATAGTTTGATCACAAGTGTTGATTTTCCTGGTGAGTTGGGGCTGCGTGTTTCCATGTTTTCTGAAGGTTCACATAAACATGCAGCTTGCCAATTCTCTACACATTTTTTTTTTTTTTTTCAATGAGTGGTATTTCGGTTTTCACGTTTAGTTGTAAGAAAGAAATTGGAGACTTATATGTAGCTGGAGTGGATGACTTCTTTCTTTTGGGGGAAGAATGAGAGATGCACATTTCGTTAGTAAATTGTGAACAACTTGAAACAAACCCAAATCCAATTTTGAATTTAGGAAGTAGAGTTAAAATGAAAGGTAGCCATTCAAATACTATGCCTTGCTGCCTTAACTTGTTAGGTTAGGATCTTCCTTTTAGCCCTTTAGGGACACAGTAGTTTAAAAGAGCAGTAGCCACATATGAGAAGTATCAGATATAGCTTAGAAGGGAATTCCTGAGACCAGCCCTGCTGTTAAGACTTGACGTCAAATTCAATATTGTTTGATCACGTTCCAAAATATATCTTAGCTAATGGAAACATTTATAAACATATATATTGCAAAAGAAGCTTTCTTGTGTACATACATTTTTAAAAGCTTGAAATTGATGTGCACTTTTAAAAACACATAGGATCTGTATTACATTCTACATCTTAAAACAAATTTAATTAAAATGAATATCATTCGAGTATATACAATATGCCTAAGCCCCAGAATTGGCACATTGATTTACTAGTTGAAAATATAACAGTGAATCACCAAACTTCAGTGTATACTCTTTGGGAGATAATGAAATTACAGTATTTCTTAATTTACTGTAATGTCATCTTTGTAATTATGAATTAATAATTCAATGAGAGGAGACCTGGTTGATTAAATTAACGCTGGTCCTACACATCATATCTAAAGGATCTTCGTATATGACTAATATCCTCTTCCATTATTTTAACAGTTAAAATACACAAAGTGGCCCATTAAAATCAGAGTTGACTTTTCACCATTGCTGTTTTTCTGGTGAGACATGTGGGCAGGAAGGACAGGTGGGCTTTTCAACTAACTAGCTTTCTGATTTTTAATAAGATACCTTAGTTCTTTTGGCCTCAGTTGACTTATCTGTGCAATCAAAGGGTAAGTCATATGCTTAATCACTAAGATCTGTTAGATACTGCAGTTAAGATTCTTTATCAGCAAATTATTGAACTCTAGTGTTAACATAGCTAGAGGTGGAAAAGGGAGCAAGGCCAGGTGTTGGGATGAATAATTAACTAATCAAGATAACATCAGTTTTCACCATAGGAACAAGTACCATGGTTGCTCTTAAAGTAAGAGATGTTTCCTATTTTATGTAATTTTATTAAGGGATAGTGTTTCCTTTTGTCACTGATTTAAATGTACCTGGATGTTTCTTAGCCATTTGGCTAAGATTGAGCGCAAGTATACCTGGGTCTTTTATATCTAATCTAATGTAGACCAGCCTGTTAAAAAAGAAAGACAATTGATTAAACTGCTGATGTGTTGCTTTGTCATCTCAAAAGCTTGTTCTATAATACAATATGTAAAAAGTTGTTACAGTGTAGTAACTGCAGATAATCCCTTTATAATTTGTATATAATGGGGAAGACCATTTATTTTCTGAAAATAACATATTTGTTTTCATTACCAACATTAGAAACCAATATTTATTAATCTATTTCTCATCCTGACATTTCAGTCAGACTCTTAAAATAATCTTGCTGTATTTTGATTTAATGTGCTTATCAACTTATAATATTGAATTAATAGTGTCACTTTAGGTGAACTAGACTTCACTGAAGGAGTTGGGAGCCTTATGGAGAGAGAGTATATGATTATCTCTATTTGTATTTAATTACCATTTCATCTAACCATTAAGAACATATTTCAAGGATATTTTTAAATTCAAGTTGTAGATTAAATGTACTGTACCATTTTCTTTTTGACACTTTCCGAGAACGAGTTACACGGTATTTTTAAAGACAAATATTGATCTTACATGTTACTATTCAAAAAAAAAAAAATAATACAATCATTTTGTTCTACATGTATACTTTTAATTTTTCTGTGGATAATAAGAAATGCCAAGAGGCGATTGTGTCCATACTGGCAAGTGGCCTAATAAATTGTCCTTTTATTTGGTGGTCATCAGAGTGGCAGTTAATATCTTGCTATTTTGCCTTGTGGACTTGAGGTAGAAAGGTTCATGGAATTGTATCCTAGCTTTTGGATGTGCAAACTGAAGCTCAGAGAGTTGAAGACCCATAGTCACTTCTGCCAATTAAATGAAGCTTCCATGTAAACCTGTTCTGTCACACTTCCAAGACCTCCTTCTTCTCCATTAATGTTCTGAAGTTTTTTGAGCATGCAGACACTTTACCATCAAAAAATTATGTAGAAGCATACTTGAGAGTTACAGTTTAAAGAAAAACAAGGTGCAATTATTTAGTTATTAGTAGCATTTACATATGCTTGAAAACTTGTGCTAGATATATGGTAAGATTAATTTATTCTAACAGTGATCTTGATAATCCCCCTAATTCCCAGACTCCTTGGAATAGCTCCACAGCTATCAGTGGTTCTGCCACAGGTTCAGAGCCTTCCCAGTAGTGCCTTCTTATTTGAGAGGTGTGCTAAGAACTATAAAGCAGAGGCTTCAATTGTACACAATTTGGAAGTTTAGGCAAAAGTCATTTCTTCTCTATACTTTGTCATGCTTATCTCCTGTCTCTTTCTGTTTTACTGATTAGCAATAAACTCCTTAAAACCCAAAGGTTTGGGCTTCTGTTCCTTTCACTTGCAGTCAGACATGGAGTTAGTGGTAGAAGAAACAGAAGGGGTAACCTGCATGGTGATAGCTACTGAGGGATGGATAGGAAAGCAGGCTGAGTCCCTGGGGCCAGTGGTTACCAAAGCCAAGGAGAGAGCAAGGGGAGCCCAGTGGGCCTGGCCATGGACTACTCTGGCATTCCGAGTATGAACTTTCAGCCAGGAATGTATTGTGAAAATATTACTGTGAGGTTTTAAAAGTGCACAAATAAGAATTATTTTTTGGGGGGGAAAAAAAGTTAGAAAAAAAGATATACCAAAAAGAAGGAAGTAAAAAATACATGACTTCTGTTAACATATTAAAATTTATTCTTTTGGATTTTTATAATTCTATATGCATATAAAATATGTATGCATCCCCAAATTGTATTATACTCTTTTGAGACCACTTTTTTTTTCACCCAACAATATAACATTAATTTCTTTCCTTTAGAAAATATGTGAGACTAAAGAATGTTTATTGAGAGTTTCCCAATCAAGGAGTATGACTCTCTATGATAGTAAGTCTAATGTTTTATTAGAAATTATAATGAAATTAGAAATTTAATATTAAATTTGGCAGGATGTTGTGAGTTGCCTGCATATGTACACACCCTTTATTATATGACTAGACACTCTTTTGTGTGGTCATGGATATATTGGCATCTTTTGAAGTGTATCCTTTTTGTTTCAGGAGCTTCTGTCTAGATAAATAGCAAGTGTGACACTGATAATAGTAATCGAATATTCCTCAAAGCACAGGCTCCTTCCTCTTTCTCATGGGCCTTTGCACATGCTGCCTGGAAAACTCACCCACAACCTACTTTCTATCCTCTCCTTTGGCCCATCCCTGCTCAGCTCCCTTTGTTGAGATAGTTGCTAAGCCAGATTCTCTGAGAAGCCTTTCCTGGCATCTTCGTCTGTATGATTCTGCTAGGTGTTTCGAAAACCATGTTGTTACAGTATATTGTAATTGCGTATTTATGTCTGTTTGACTGTGAGCCTCTTGATGATGGGAATTCTCTCCTATGCATTGCAGTTTCCCCAGCCCCTAGCACGCTGTCTAGTCCAGTATTCCTTCTCAGTAAGTAGGTGTTGAATGACTTACAAAATGAATGCTAATAGATCTGGCAGACAAGAAGGAATTTCCTAGCCTAAATGACCAGATGTGGATACTCAAACACTTCAGGGTCCCCAGTCTGGTGATGTGACTTGTGATGGAATTTCTTTTATTTTTTTTTTTGAGACGGAGTCTTGCTCTGTCGCCCAGGCTGGAGTGCGGTGGCCGGATCTCAGCTCACTGCAAGTTCCGCCTCCCGGGTTTACGCCATTCTCCTGCCTCAGCCTCCCGAGTAGCTGGGACTACAGGCGCCCACCACCGCGCCCGGCTAATTTTTTGTATTTTTTAGTAGAGACGGGGGTTTCACCGTGTTAGCCAGGATGGTCTCGATCTCCTGACCTCGTGATCCGCCCGTCTCGGCCTCCCAAAGTGCTGAGATTACAGGCTTGAGCCACCGCGCCCTGCCTTTGTGATGGAATTTCATACGAATCCAGCGTGACAGAAGTTGCCTAGTCAAGTTATAAGTCCTCTTCTCTGGGTCACGTGTTCAAATACTTTTAGGGGACAGATAATGCAGTATTTCAGATACTAGGGAATGATGAGGACTGTGGCACACTGGAGAGTTTGGACTCCAAGAGTAATTAATTCAGTTGAAAAAATCGACACCACTCTGGTGATCAAGGAAACTTTCTAGGGGCCCTAATCCACGTGGCCCCCAGTGTGTAATTCCATAACTCATGGGATGCCATCAATAGAGACAATCTACTTGATTGCTAAAGGGCCTTTGTTTTCTTTGGAGTTCCCCAGAAAGGAGAAGTGTATGTGTGTGCAGGGGTGAGGAGGGGGAGGATAAAGAAGCAATACTATCCCCTTAAAAAGGTTTGTCAATTTTCATTATGAAAGAAGATCAAACGTGCCCACTCCAGAAATCTTGGCATATACAGTTATGTTGAAGCCATTCCGTGTTCTTCAAGATGTCACAATGAAAAGAGTGATGATTTTTTTTTTTAATTAACATGTTTCTCTTGGCAATGGGGACTTTCTCACCATACTTTTACATCACTTATTATATATTCAGAATATTGATTTTTTAAAAGTGTGTTTCTTGGCGCCCTAGGAACCTGCCTCAGGAACTGGGGTAGCTGTGGGGAAGGAGTGTGAAGCGAGCTGAATGAATGAGCGAGAATCTGGGTCTTCATATCTTTTTTAAAATTGCAGCTGCTTTTTTCTGTTACGTATAACAACTTTTTTTGAAAACAGTTTCATTGTTGAGTTTTAAAACCACTGACCGAAAATAACCACCAATTTCACATAAGTATACCTTTATTGAGTTTTTTTGTATTAAAAAATTTAAACTCTATTTTCTTCATGGATTAAGGTGATCCTACTAGTGATATTTATTAAGCATTGTCTCTGCTGTTTTCTTTGCTGGCCTTGCCTTATCCCGTGTTTCCAAAAAATACAAATGGGCATTTTGTCAGCTACTTCACATTTTATAGCAGGAAAAACAGAGGCTTGGGTGTTTAAGTAAGTCATAGTTAGTAGGAGTCATAGGATACATTTCAGTGTAAGTCAATGTTTATGTAAGGCTTAAGGGACATTGGTTGAATTGGCATGACTAGAATAGTTGGGAATGTTTGGGAATGGGGAGAGATTCCTAATGGGATGTCTGCCAGGGGCAATACTGAAAATCTACTGGTTGGCAAAGGTAGTGCCTAAGCCCAGTGCTAACCATAATAGTTGGAAAAGTATGTACATTGGCTGTGGAATCCTTATGCAAATATTTGGCCAATCCATCTAAATTTCCCATAATTTCTCTCTGTAGCATTTTTAAGCAGACATATAGCTGAAATTTTATCAATCCTAAAAATATTTTGTAATTCTCTGCCCAGATTTGCATTTGGGTAGATTGTGCTGTAGAAGATATAGCTTGCTTTAAGATAGCTGCCACTGATTAGTTTATTTTAGTCTATTTTAATCAACTTATTGCCTTGTAATCTTTCCTTTTTCATTCTCTAAATTTCTGAAATTCCATCTTTCATGTTTCCCAGGAAAGACTAGTTAGGTGTGTTTTTATTAATAAGACTTATTATCCTCATTTCACCGTGACATAATTTGGGCTTTCTGTTCCAAGTTATCCTACTTGAATGCTGGACACTTCCACCTGAATATTTGTCATTTTCACCTCAACCCAGCACATCAAAACAATCCCTTATTATCTCTTTAAAAGAAGCTTCTCTCTCCAGCCTTTTCCTAGTCAGTATCACATCTTTTGAGCCAGGTATGGGGATTACAGTTTCAGATTTCAAGTCAAGTCTTCCTCTTCTTGTTCCTGAAGCTCCACCAACCTCTACTTTGAAATGCCTCTTCATCCCACCTCATGTCAACATTTAGCCCATGCCCTGTTGGCTTTGACTTAGATCAATCACCTTAACCCAGTGTCTTAAAATTCTTGATTTTGAGTTTCTTATCCATCCAGTTTATTTACATCTGAACTCTTTAAGCATGAAATTAATCATTCCTCTGTTCAGAAGCCTTCAAATATGACCACAGCTTTTTCCATATAGACCTAAAACTTACATTCTTGGCCTTTGAGGGCTGCCTTCCCTGTCCACTGATACATGTTTCTCATGCTTCCTAATACCTACATGCTTCTGTTTGCTTAGTGACCATCCACCGTCCACTCAACAGCAGTTTGTATTAATTTAGTATAAAGCTGTGTAAAGTTTATTGATTGATAACATCTGTGTCACATAATATGATTGGTTTGGATATCAAGATCATGGTTCTTATCACAAAGAGCAGTTCATTGTATTTTTTCCTTGCCTACGAATGGCATCTCTGTTGATTAGAATACATAACATTTCATGCATAGGAGGATAGAGTGACAATATGAGTAGAACAAAGTAAGAATGAGAGGAGAGGATAGTAAAATTTGAGGATAGGATGAGAATGTAAATAGATTTATGTCCATCCATTACAGATTAATAACCACAACGATAAAAGCCTTGAATGTTATTTATTTGCATATGAGTGATATTTCCGTTTGCGGCTGATACCCTCTTGGTATTAAATGGAAGATGATAAATTATTCAATATTAATTTTAGAGGGAGACATCTATTGAAACCTTTGTGCAGTCAGGTCAAATTTCTGTGTACAAAAATTAGCAGAGAGGTTGCTGCTGGTTGACTTCCCCTAGGATGGTGTCTTTCTGAACATTTTGAAATATAGATTGAAAAGGTGGATTTGTCAACTAACTCTGAAGTGCTGTAGTTATTTGTGTTTTTATCATTGTTTTATTGTTTATTTTATTTTTGAGATGGAGTATTTGCTCTTGTTACCCAGGCTGGAGTGCAGTGGTGCGATCTTGGCTCACTGCAACCTCCGCCCCCCGGGTTCAAGCGATTCTGCCGTCTCAGCCTCTCCAGTAACTGGGATTACAGGCATGTACCACCACAGCTGGCTAATTTTTTTTGTATTTTTAGTAGAGGCGGGAATTCACCATATTGGCCAGGTTGGTCTTGAACTCAGGTGACCTCAGGTGATCCGCCCGCCTTGGCCTCCCAAAGTGTTGGGATTACAGGCATGAGCCAGCTATGGTGCCCAGCCTGTTTTATTGTTTAAAAAACAAGTACAAGTTATTATTCAAGGATTGTTGATAGAATATATACTGTATTTGGAGTGTAGAACTGAGGCAGAGGCTGATTAATGTAACTAGTTTATATTTCACATCTGTGAAGGAATAAAATACAGACAAAAGTGGAAAACAAACCAGGAAAAAAAAATTGTTAAGCACAGAGCTGCTTAAAAGAGTGATGTCACATTAAAACAAAAAAGTCGCAGAAATAAGTCCATATTTTGTTTAGAGACTAGAACTCCAACTGCTAGCCAACTGCCTAGAATATAGTAAATATTTTCTAGTTTCTTAAATGACAGAGTAGTATTCCTACATTATGTGTTGGCATTTCCCAAACTGTTAAAGTAGATGTTAGATTTGTAGCCAAATATGTCTAGGAAATGCTTAAACAATATAAAACAGTTTTAATGATTGGCTTTTTAGAACATTATGTGTTAGTGTTCTTTATGCATATCCAAGAGGTGAATGAAGTATTTTGGGTTTTTCAGACTTACTTGATTACAAATCTGAAATATCTCAAAACAGTTGTTTTGTGGAAAACACTTTGGCAAACTCTGAGTCTTATTCATTAAAAATAGTTTTTGGGTAAACAACAGTGTAATAGAAATGGAAATTACTGATTCATATTGAGCCATGAAGAATTTATTTTCAGCAATTTTTATAGAAGTTGCTTTATGACAAAGAAAGCTTTGGTTAACCGGCATTTGGCATTTGATGCCCCTAACTTTTCTACATGAGGATTTATTTCTGTGGTTCTCTCACTCTCTCACTCAGTTATACTGAATCCATTTATGATAAGGGCTCTCAACCTTTCTTATTCATCAAAGCCCTGAAGTTGGCAGAGCCTTCTCTGGTACCTGATTAGAAGTCCGACTTCCGTCTCATAGGGAAGTGTTAGAGATGGATAATGATTCTGTGTAGCAGAAGTAATCATTATGTCCTCCTAAATTTGGTCACTGACTGCAGTAGAGCTTCTTAGTGAGCAGTCTATGATGGAATGTACTTTTGGAGAAGCTCATGGTGGAGAAAATCTGGAATTTATCTAAATATTTGATTTCTTTGATAAATTACATTAAAAAATCAATGAGAGTATCTATTTGGTGAAATCATTTTCCTCCATGTGACCAAATGAGAAGTTTAGTGAAAGATTTAAAATCGTTTCTCAGAATTTTTCTGATTAGTCGGGAAGAAAACCCCTTTTTTAAGGCAATGTCAATTGTTAAGCTTTAGGGAACCACATGCTACTTTGGGTAACGCATGATTGGAGAGATTGAAGAGTGAAGTCCCTGCTTTAAAGTGTACTCCTGTGGACACGGTAATACATATATTTAAAATGGTTCATGTTAAGAGTATGTGTATTTCTATCTAAATACTCTGTAGCTTTTGTGATTCAGGGAAATGAGTGAAGCCTCGCAAGTACGAGAATCTAGTAAATTCTAGGTTTCTCATGTGCAAAATCTTAACTGAGTGAAAATCTTAACTGAGTGAATTCTTGATTGTTGGCATCACATTTGTTAGTCTAATGTATCTGTGTCATTGATCTCCTTAAGAAGAGACTCATAGATGTTGACTGGGAGACCCAAGCTGAATGCTAAAATCTGCTCCATGGATATAAGCTGATGCAGTCATCATTTCTCATTAAAATGCACCACAGCTAGATATGCAGCACAAAAAAAAAAAAAAAAAAAAAAAAAGTTCCTCCAGGCTGAAAAGCAGTCATTACTTTATTATCATCACAGAATTTGAAATGATTTCTGTAGTTAACAGTCAGATTTAGGCCGGGCGCGGTGGCTCAAGCCTGTAATCCCAGCACTTTGGGAGGCCGAGACGGGCGGATCACGAGGTCAGGAGATCGAGACCATCCTGGCTAACACGGTGAAACCCCGTCTCTACTACAAAATACAAAAAAACTAGCCGGGCGAGGTGGCGGGCGCCTGTAGTCCCAGCTACTCGGGAGGCTGAGGCAGGAGAATGACATAAACCTGGGAGACAGAGCTTGCAGTGAGCTGAGATCCGGCCACTGTACTCCAGCCTGGGTGACAGAGCGAGACTCCGTCTCAAAAAAAAAAAAATAAATAAAAATAAAAAAAAAAAACAAAAAACAGTCAGATTTAATTTTAGTTAACTAAGACAAAGTTTTAATAATTCACTGTGAGCCAAATTCTTTCTTGATTCTCCTTTTTGGAGCAGTCCATCTTTACGGGAAAACCAGCCTAGAATGATAATTTCAGTTTCAGTTAGGTGATTTCAATGAGAATTGTATTTGGCTCAGAAATGATGAGACTGGGGCCAAGAAAAATTTTTAACTTTTTTGTAATCATATTACTGGTTTGATTTCATATGAACTTCCTTTGTTGACTTTCTGTGCCATTAATTTAAAATTTCCAGTATCCTCAATATTTGATGTCTTATATGTACAGAATCCTTTCCAGCTGTAAGTCGTCAGCAAGTAAAAAATTTAGTATGGCAATAGTTTTCATAAGAGGTTTTTTAAAACAGAAAAATGTTGACATTGCCAGCCTCTGGGTTGCATTTTGGGATATGCTGCATTTCAAAGGTACCTTTTAAATCTTAAGGGAAAGACTTTTGCAACATCTGAAGATTCTGATTTACAGAAATTAAAAACAAAAAAACAAAAAAACCCCTGTGCATTACACAGGCATATAAATTTGAATCAGGAAAATATAAAATTAGCTAATTATTTTTATTCAGTAAAAGTGCCTTGGCACAGAACTAAAATTGATAACTTATGGTTTTAGCATGTAGATAAGTACATGAGAGTAAATCCCATTTTTATATGAATAGAAATATCAACTTTATTCATATATAGATTATAAAACTATACTAAACAAAAATTATTTACTATTACAAAAATTATTAAGAACCATTACAAAAATTCTCTGCCTACTAATTTTCAACCACCATAGAAATACAATATTTAATAATGCTGCTGCAATACTTACATAAAATGTATTAAGAATGGATGTTATATTTCTGTGTTTGAATATTGAGCTTAAACATAAAACATGTTTGAAATGTGTTTGTGTGTGTCTCTCACACATACATATAACACACACGTACTGCAGCTGCAACACATCTTAAGCTTTTCCTTTCAAACATGCCAAGATAACATTCTAAAATGAAGAATAATATCCATGTCTCTCTTCATACTATCTCTCTGTGTATATACAATTGCTATAGACATATCTTCGTATTTGATATAGATAGGTATATAGATAGGGATAGATAAATATAGCTATACAGATATATGAGAGAGAAAGGGAGATTAGAGATCTATGTTTGCCATAAATCACATTTGTTAAGATAAACTATCTGATTAAACTGGTATTTTGTGGCTCAAGACCTCAAACATGCAAAACTACTCTTACCAGGTAGAATTTTCTAAGAGCTGAGAGCTCAATCTCCAGGAGCTGGCCAAGGACCAGTCCTAAAGGCAGACCTTTCTTGGGAATGTACAGAGTCTGAGCAAACAAGGCCTGCTGAGTTAACCCTTTCCTATACATATTCAGACAGTGTTCAGCACAGGGCCTGACAGAAGGCAGTGTTTGTTATTATTATTCATAGCATTAGCCCAATGCTTGTTGTGAGTAACATGAACAAGGAGACTAAGGGGGAAAAAAATGCCCTTTTGTTGGGTGACCACCCTAACTGATTTGAAAGTCTACAGTTTTTTCAGTTTAAAATAATATTTATTTGTAACATGTACTATTATTGAACAACAATTTCTAATAAAAAACTACACTAGTTTTCTGCCTATGGAGTAGCCACCTTTTTATTCCTTTACTTTCTAAATAAACTTGCTTTCACTTAAAAAAAATCTACCCTACATATACACAAAAGTTAAAAAGCAGCAGTATTGTACATTGATCAATATAAATGCACACAGTTTTCTTTTCGTCAGTGTACAAAGTTTAAATCTAAACCTTTATAATTTTTAGAGTCCAGCGATTCTCCAGACTCCGTATTTTGGTTATTATCAGATGCCAGCATTAACTGCCTTTCCTTTCTCCTGTTCTGGGTTCCTGATCTTCACATGTTCTTTAAAACAGATTATTTTCTTTAGATTTGAAAGGTTGGGTTTTTGTCTTCATTTCTTATTTGCTTAGCCTTGTATTTCCCTTTCCTTACTTGAATTGTGTTATTGAAAATTAAATAATTTCTCTGTGAAGTCAAAAATCCTGTTTCAGGGTGGGCTCAAGTGCCTTTCTCTTGGCAGGTCTCTCTCACATGGGCTACTCTCCCATATCCTTGGAAAGCCTGTGTGTATTCTGATACGTTTGGCAATTTCTACTGGCTTTTCTTGTATTGTCTGACCTCTTTTTATTTCAGTGGTGCATCCTGGTTTTACCCAACAGGCAAGTGGTGACTCCAGTGCGGGTGACGCAGAGGTGAGGTGACACTAGAATGAAGTGAAATATTCTGTTGAGGACTAAGTTCATGTTTTTGCTGACAGTGGCAGATAAATATCATGGCTTCTACATAGTGCTTAGGAAGTTTCTTCTGATAAATGTTTTAGAGAAAACATAAAACTTGTAATCAAGAAAATGCAATAATGGAAGAAATGCTTACTTGAGTAACTAATATGAGTTAGGCAAAGAAGATACAAATACTTCCCATTTCCTACTTCTAAATTACGGTCAGATTGTCCCAAGCAAATCTCTCATTGTCTCTATGTAAAAGATATAGAGAAGCCATTAGAAAAAGGTGGCTGGAGCAACTTTATACATACTGACAGCCTGAATGAACTGCCTCACGATTTATATGTTTGAGGAAAGTGTCTGTTTGATAATTTCAATTAAGTTTAAACAGTGTCATAAAGGGAAAGCTGTTCACATTCTGTGAGAGAGGATATTGGGGTACCAGACACTCATTGCTTGGCTGGCCAGTCTGCCTCCTTCAGCACTCTGGATCCACCGGTGCCCTTTATTCGTTTTTTTTCACAGCTTCCTCCCCTTTACTCACATTCTTTAGAAGCTTCCAGGATTTTTTTAGTTTTCTTTTTTTTTTTTTTTCCCCCACAATGACTCTCATGGCTGTTGCTATAGTTGCTATAAAAGGCAAGGTGGGGAACAGACGGGTGAATGAGCACAAAGGTCATTTGTAAACTGTTTGTGGTTAGTGCTCCTCTGTTTACTGTCTGTCTCTCTCAGTGTCTCTGGGTGTGTGTCTATTTACAACATAAAATATAGGCACATAAATCTCCAATTTTTCTAGAGTAACTATTAACACAGTTCAAATCTGGAGGAAATCTATCTTTTAAAGGAAATACCAATTAGCAAATAAAAGAGTTGATTTCCCCCAACTCTCATTCCCCAAAGCTTGCTAAAGTGTATGGCTCACATACATTCCATAAATAAAAACATTACTGGCTCATAAGTATGCTTCACTTTCATAAGCCTTCCAAATGTTAGTAACTTAGCCTTCCCCTTTTTAAGGGTTAGTCTGTAAGTGATACTGGAAGTCATGTGGTAAGAAAGGGGACAGAAGTATAAAATCAGACTAAAGTAAGAAAGTAAAATCTGGCGTTTTTGGCATAGATCCATTCAGCTTTGTATACTTTGTTAGGACCTGAGGGCATGCCTGATTTTCATAAAATTGATTCTCTGTTATTAAAACAAACAGGTGAAAATGATTTTTGTTACCCTACTTGACAAGGCATCTGAGTACCTTAAGTGTGTTAGAAATTTTGCAAGTGGTTAAAATTTTATTCAAAAGATAGACTTTAGTTATCTTAAAAACTAATTTATGTAGATATTTTCTCTAATAATAGAGCACAAGTGGGTTTTATTTCCAACTAAAAAGATTATTTATTACCATGGATATAACTAGAAGAATCATACAAATATGTGTAATTCCATTAGAAAATATTTGTCTTAAAATTTTAAATGACAAGAACTTAATGAATCTTAAATATCTCTTGTTTTATTTTGAAAAATTGTTTTCATGAGATACAATTGAGCAATTGAGATTTGTTCTCCCAGTATCTGAAGATTTTTTTGGTATTGTTTTGTTTTTTGGGTTTTTTTTGGCCTAAAATTAGGTGAATTCAGCTTTGGGTCTATTTCATCCATTCTCGAAGGTTCCTTGGGTCACTGATCTGAAGCATTCTTGATGTGGTTAGGACTTCTAAGCATTATTATTATTTTTAGATCCTGTTTATTTAAAATGAAAAGGATTAGCATGAGGGATGGTAACATTCCTTTTTTGTTATTATTATTCCATGTGGTTGTTGTCAACTGGTCAGGGACACTTCAAGCCCTAATCTCTACTTTGTTTTTCTGTCTCCCTACACCCCATTCTACTTTTTCAGCTTGTTGCTTGTAATATGTGAATGGAAATAAAATAATCAAGCTTGTTAGAATTGTGTTCATAATGACACAAATGACCTGAGGGAATGTAAGAACATATAGAACATCCAAAATAAGACATACTTTTGGATGATTTAAAACCTTTTTGTTTGTTTCGTTTTCTTCTGTGCTTAATGTATGGTTACTATTATTTCATATCCTTTGACTTACAGGTTTGGCTACAATGCAGTGTGAATATTGCACATGGGACCATTTGTCATATTGGCAGATGGCAATATATAGGTGGATAGAGTTTTGCTGTTTGATCAAAACTGTGCTGTTAGAAACTTGTTTTCCCAAATATGGGTACATTCTCCCCTTTTCCTGAGTGGAGAAACCTAGATCTGAGCAAAAAGTGTAAATCACTACACCTTGGGAGGAAGGGTGTCAAATATTTGATGCCATTTCCTTTGCTTGTAAATTGTTCACTTCATTTGAATATAATAAATCACTACATCTTGGGAGGAAGGGTGTCAAATATTTGATGCCATTTCCTTTGCTTGTAAGTTGTTCACTTCATTTGAATATAAATAAAAAGGACGTCTACCAAGAACGTGAAACTAACATTTTGGCAAGCTAAATTTTAATGAATTCATTTTGACTTTTTTATAATCACTGAAACATTTTCAGTTCATATGCTAATATTAACCCTACTTCCTGGAGAGAAAGAAATGATCTTCAATATGATAACTACCTTTTTACTACAGAAATGTAGAAGTTTGGCATTTTAAGTGTCAAATATTTTAAGTTAAAAAAAAAAATTACCAGTGTCCAATAGCATAGAAAGAGAATATATGCTTGCCTGTGTCCCTTTAATCTTTGCCTTGTAAAATTAAGCCTAGGGGCCTTACACTATTTTAAATTTTCAAAATTAGGTCATGTAAATGTTGTGTCAGATTTCCAATTCATAAGTAGTATCCTTATGAATACTGAATAGTGAAGATAGGGTACATTTATATCCTACGGATTGCTTAGCTGTGGGCCAGAGGTGAACAGAGAATGAATGGTATTTTCACAGGTTAGTAAATTGTTTTTCTATGATCTCTTATATATAAGTGTGATTAATGTTTTTTTTTCCCTTTCTGAGCTAATATAGGAACATATGGTCTAATAAGTGTGAGTACATTTGGGGAGGGCAGGACAGAATGCTTGAAATTAGGACTCACCCAAAAAATGCCTTGGTCTCCGTATTTGTGGATTAGGAGGAGGAAGGGCTGAAAAGGAACCTTAAAAGCATTGGAATGGTAGAGTACAGATTAGCAGCAACACTCAGGGCTCCATCATGAAGAGAGTGAGATGAGTTCCCATGGTTAATGCAGCAAGGGCTCTAATTGAAAGCCCTCTACCTAGGAAATGATTTAAATCCTTTTATCCTAGCTGGATTGTGAACATTTTATTTACTTTGAGGAAGTTGTTTAACCCTTTTTGTAGATTCCATCAATATTCAGAGCAATGTAAATATATTTTCCCTTTGGCTATTTTACAAGGACAGTGAGGATTAATTAAATTTCAAAGAAAGTAGTGCAATTAACTCCCAAGAGACAGAGGTAGATGTTTATCATTTTTCTCATCATTCATTCCTTATTCTTTCATTTTACAAATGTTTGTTGAATAGTAATTATAATGAAGACACTATACCAGCTTCCTGAATTGGGAATACAAAGATGAAGGATGAGAGTGACTTCTGCTCTCATTATGTTATGTGATCATATTTTCTTTTTAAAATCTCCATTATAATATGAGCAATTGTGCAGGGATTTAATATTGCCGGTCTCAACAATAGTTGATCTTTGATTAACATCACTGACACATGTTTTCACTGTGTATATTCATTTTTCCTTTCTAAATTTAGAACTACTGTTTTTCTTCTACTGTAAGAGATATACAACATAATTTTGTTTTTTTCTATATTGTAATCAGTGCAGTTTTTAAAACTAAGAATAAACACAAATTCTAATAAACTCCCTACACATTACCTTCTCCATTAAAATGTTTTATGCCACATACAGAAGAATTTTAACATTATATGGTTATTTGTGAAAATATAACTACATAGAACTTTTGAGAAAGAAAGCCTCTAATATTCATATCTTAGCACTAAAGAAGCATATATTATTCTGGAGATTGAATTAAAATGTTAGTTACCAAGATATGAACTTAGACATTTTCAGTAAGCATTTATAGGCTATTCTAGTAGAAAACTGTACACAATTTCCCATGAGGCTGGTAGTGAAGGTTTATTAGCTTAAGTGACTTTTTAGCTGGTTCTTGGATTTTATTAAATAATATTTGAATGAATAGTTTTGACTACCAGCCTGAAAATATTAATCTTTCATCTCAATCTGAGCAAGCGAAAGTAGATACATTCATATTGTATGACTGATTCTCTTTGGGTTTGAAAAGAAATATAGACTCTACTCCTAAATTAGCATAGAAAAGAGGTGAATTTCTCTTGATTTATTTCTCAGTTTGGGTTTGTGCTTTTGGAAAAGGAAAATAATGGTCCTGAAATCAGTAGCCTTTGTCTTTGCCAAAAAATGTAGACATGTTGATCTTAGGGGGGCTGATTATATAAAACAATAGAAATGTAGTCTTAGATGAAAATCTGTAAAGATGTAAGAATGCTGAATTAACATGCAAATTAGGGGCTGAAAAAATGCTGGATTGAGAATAATGTGATAATGAAGGTTTTATATATATTCATATATATAAAGTATATTCATATGTTCTCTTCAACATACATAAAGTCATAAAAAGGATAAAATGCCTAAGTCTAGTCTTGACAGAGCACCAGCTTAAATCACATGAGCCTGTCATAGAATTTATGACAATATTTAGGGCTAAACTGATGTTACTGGTGAACCAGTATCTGGAATGATTTCCATAACTCACTTAACTGTGGACTTCAAAAAGTAATTATCAGGATGGCTACTGTGAAGCCAGGAGCTTAGGAAGTGTCACAAGATGCCTCTTGTCCCTTTCCCTGAAGTAGCGTGTGGGGTATGAGGGATTACAGTGTCTTTGTGGGTGGTGTGCTTGAAGGGCCATCAGGGGACTTCTGGTTCTGCTTCAGTTCTGTTTTGTGGAGACGGTCAAGTGATTTAAGGTCTCTTGCTTCAGCCTTCCCACTTAGAAAACAGTTGCTTGAGACTACTTCACTGTAATCTCCTTTTTTTTTTTTTTTAAGAAATGTAGATTTTATGATATTCCTAATCATTCTCTTTGCATTTAGTTTTAAAATGTTATTTGTAGTTGATTAGAGAGTGGTGATAAGTAAGCCAGGATTTCTGGAATGCCAGGGCACTGTCCCCATGCATGGAAAACTGCACAAGAGCTTGTGTGTCTTGACATTTGCACATGTCAGGATGCCTTCATTTACTAATGACAGAATACCCAACTCAGCCTTTATTAAATAAAAGGGGATTTTCTTGCTTATTTAACTCTAGATTCAGTGGTAAATGGGTTTCTGAGTTGATTGTTTCGGGGTCTAACAATGTCTTCAAGAGCTTGGTTTCTTGTCAACAGTCAGCTTTTGACTTCCTGTGAGCTAGCATTGTTTCCCATGGGATTGCAAGGCAGCTGCATACAACTCCTGAGGTTCTTCCTTTTCCATTTCCAGAGAGGGGAGCTTTCAGAAGCTGATTATTTTAGGTGTAAATTCCATGTACCATCCCTAGAGTCAGGGATAAACTTAGCAATTCCCAAATTAACTCTCCTGAGGAAGATATGATATAGTATTGAATAGCAGGAACATTTTTTATTTTATTTTTATAGACACAGGGTCTCTCTCTGTAGTCCAAGCTGGAGTACTGTTTTCACGCTGCTGATAAAGACATACGTACGATTGGGAAATTTACAAAAGAAAGAGGTTTAATTGGACTTACAGTTCCATGTAGCTGGGGAAGCCTCACAATCATGGCAGAAGGCAAGGAGGAGAAAGTCACGTCTTACATGGATGGCAGCAAGCAAAGAGAGCTTGTGCAGGAAAACTCCCCTCTTGAGCCTTACTGTCACAAGAACAGCATGGGAAAAGACCTGCCCCATGATTCAATTACCTCCCACTGGATCCCTCCCACAACACATGGAAATTCAAGATGAGATTTGGTTAGGGACACAGCCAAATCATTCTGCCCTGGGCCCCTCTCAAATCTCATGTCTTCACATTTCAAAGCCAATCATGCCTTCCCAACAGTCCCCCAAAGTCTTAACTCATTTCAGCATTAACTCAAAAGTCCACAGTCCAAAGTCTCATCCAAGACATGGAAAGTCCCTTCCACCTGTGAGCCTGTAAAATCAAAAGCAAGTTAGTTACTTCCTAGATGCATTGCGGGTACAGGCATTGAATAAATACAGTCATTCCAAATGGGAGACATTGGCCAAAACAAAGGCGCTACAGGCCTCCTGCAAGCCCAAAATTCAGCAGGACAGTTAAATATTAAAGCTCCAAAATGATCTCCTTTGACTCCATGTCTCACATCCAGGTTACACTAATGCAAGAGATGGGTTTCCATGGTCTTGGGCAGCTCCACCCCTGTGACTTTGCAAGGTATAGCCCCTCTCCTGGCTGCTTTCACAGGCTTGTGTTGAGTGTCTGCAGCTTTTCCAGGTATATGGTGCAAGCTGTTACAGTTCCATGTAGCTGGGATGTATTATTCTGGGGTCTTGAGGACAGTGGCCCACTTCTCACAACTCCGCTAGGCGGTGCCCTAGTAAGGAGTCTGTGTGGGGTCTCTGACCCCACATTTCCCTTCCACAGTGCCCTAGCAGAGGTTCTCCATGAGGGCCCTGTCCCCTAAAGCATACTTTTGCCTGGGCATGCAGGCATTTCCATATATCCTCTAAAATCTAGGCAGAGGTTTCCAAACCTCAATTTTTGACTTCTATGCACCTGCAGGCTAAACACTAGATGGAAGCTGCCAAGACTTGGAGCTTCCACCCTCTGAAGCAACAGCCCGAGCTATACCTTGGGCCCTTTTAGTCAGATCTAGAGTGGCCGGGACGCAGGACATGGAGTCCCTAGGCTGCATACAGCATGGAGACCCTGGGCCTGGACCATGAAACCATTTTCTCCTAGGCCTCTGGGCCTGTGATGGGAGGGGCTGCTGTGAAGACCTTTGACATGCCCTGGAGACATTTTCCCCATTGTCTTGAGAATTAACATTCGGCTCCTAGTTACTTATGCAAATTTCTGTAGCCAGCTTGAATTTCTCCTCAGAAAATGGGTTTTTCTTTTCTATCACATTGTCAGGCAGCAAATTTTCTGAACTTTTATGCTTGGCTTCCCTTATAAAACGGAATGCCTTTAACAGTACCCAAGTCACATCTTGAATGCTTTGCTGCTTAGAAATTTCTTCCACTAGATATCCTAAATCATCTCTCTCAAGTTTAAAGTTCCACAGATCTTTAGGGCAGGGGCAAAATGCTACCAGTCTCTTTGCTGAACCATAACAAGAGTCACCTTCGCTCTAGTCCCCAACAAGTTTCTCATCTCCCTCTCAGACCACCTTAGCCTGGACTTCATTGTCCTAATTGCTATCAGGTTTTTGGTCAAAGCCATTCAACAAGTCTCTAGGAAGTTCCAAACTTTCCCACATTTTTCTGTCTTCTTCTGAACCCTCCAAACCGTTCCAGCCTCTGTCTGTTACCCAGTTCCAAAGTCGCTTCCACATTTTTGGGTGTCTTTTCAGCAGCCCCTCACTCTACTGGTACCAATTTACTATATTAGTCTGTTTTCACACTGCTGATAAAGACTACCACAGACTGGGCAATTTGCAAAAGAAAGAGGTTTAATTGAATTTACAGTTTAACGTGGCTAGGAAAGCCTCACAATCATGGCGGAAGGCAAGGACGAGCAAGTCACATCTTACATAGATGGCAGCAGGCAAAGAGGCTTGTGCAGGAAAACTCTCCCTTATAATAACTATCAGATCTCTTGAGAGTTACTCACTGTCGTGAGAGCAGCATGGGAAAGAACCGCCCCCATGATTCAATTACCTCGCACGGGGTCCCTCTCACAACACGTGGAAATTCAAGATGAGATTTGGTTAGGGACACAGCCAAACCATATCAAGTACAATCTTGCCTCATTGTAGCCTCCACCTCCTGGGCTCAAATGATCATCCTGCCTCAACCTCCCAAGTAGCTGGGACTACAGCCACCACACTGGCTGTGTTTTAATTTATGTAGAGATGATGTTTTGCTGTGTTGCCCAGGCTTGTCTGGAAGTCCTAGGCTCAAGGGATCCTCCTGCCTTGGCTTTCCAAAGCTCTGGATTACAGGTGTGAGCCACTGTACCTGGCTAGCAGGAAAATTTCTAAGAAATAGATATTGGTGCAGTAACCACAAAGCCGACCAGATAGAGTTTTTCCATTTCCATTTCATAACTCATTTTTTTTTCCTTGACCTTGGAAAACTAGTGAACAGTTGGACTTAAGTAAATGTACTTTACTGTGTAAGAATACTTCACTCTGACACACAGCATCTGCAACACACAAGTCTGCTCAGACTTCAGTAACTGCTATTAGTATTTCTATCATGAACCTCATAGATCCCTGGTGAACAGGCATTGCATAAGAAGAAACTTCACAAGAGATAGAGATTCACTGGGAAATATACCAGAATATGGCATAATGAATAACCTCCTTCCAATGCTTATGGTGGGGATAATGATATGTAAATAATTTTTTGGACAATATTCTACAATTCATTTAGAACTTATATGGTGTGATTGATGTAGGTTTCAAACCTACATATGTGGCTTAAAGTATATATTAATATGATGGAAATTCGACATCAGATAATTCTCATCTTTATATAGGAAGTAATTATCAAAGTTCTCAATTAACATTAATATAATACCTAGAAAGTAAGTCTAGCTTGAATCTTGAAGTATTAAAGTATTTAAATTCTTTACTGAGAGAAAACCAGCCACTTACCTATGATGAGTGGTTATATACATTTTGTACCTTTTATTATATAGCCTTGTCAGTTTAGAAAATTAAGAACATTATGATGTGTTATTGGTTGAGCGGTAGCCCAAGCTACTCAGTCAAGAAAATAGTGGTTTGAGTGCACTTGATCTTGGACAGATAGTATCACTGAGAACTGCTTCCTTGTTTGTGCCAGAAAATGGGCTGGCATTTGAGAAGATGTTTAAATATGAATGATTTTTTTTTATAAGTTATTTAGGGCATGCTGCATTGTTCCTGGGGGCTCTTAAGCTGTTATTTTGACCTTCTGGCTTTCTGGGAAAGAGATCCTTAATCCACCTGTTATTCGAGGTGTGATTTTCTAGGAATGGGCTCTTTGAAACTGTAAGCTGTGTTCTCTGTCCTTTTTTCCACCCCATCCACTCTTGTTAGCTGTCACAGCTTTGATTTTCTTAGCCAACATGGAAGTTTTCTACATTTACTGACTGTAGCCTAGGCTATGCTGCAAAAAACAAATAGCTGTGAAATTAGAGCCACTTAATTCTACTGAGGTTTATTTCTTTTTCTTATTCTCTGTATCCATCTTCAGCTGGTTGAGGCCTCTGCTCTATTTAATCACTTGGGGAGTCAGATTGAAGAACCACCATCTTGTATGTACATTATCTGGAAACACTCCCTCTTAAATCTCCATTTCTGGGAAGGAGGGAAAATGGGGAATTCTATTTGGGTCTTTTACTACCTCAGCCCAAAAGTGACACACATCACTTCTTCTCACATTTCATGGACTCACATTAGTCATGTATACGTGACTGTAAGGGTTGCAGTGAAGAGGAGCGAAAGGAATATTTGGTGAGCATTATCACCCATGCTGTATTTTCCTATGACCTAGAAAATGTTGGTTTCTGAACACTTCATGAGGTTGATGGGATCTAATTCATTTCCTTGTCTTCCTCCTCACTTGGTAGAAGGGTCTTTTGGAATCCACAGATCTAGGTAATTTCTAAATGAGGCATAGGTCCCACCATGCACCTGGATTGCAGATGTTTTCTATTGGAGAGCTCTTTTGGAAACACTATCATTCCAGCCCAAGGCTGCTGGGACTGGCATTTTTGGTAACATTCCACTGTACCTCACATCCATTCTTGGTTCCTACTCAATAGCTAAAGCTCTTTGATCATCCATCTATTTCTGTTCTCTCATTCCCTTGCTCTTCTAATTCTCTGTGAACCCAAGGGGACAAGGGAGACTTTTCTGTCCTCTGCAACATGGGAAACAAACCAGTAGACAAACTCCAGCTTTTTGCTTTGAGCCTTAGGTGAAGATTGGGCTGTGCCTGAGGCCATCCTTCTTCCTGTAGCTTCTTAGAAGGGCTCCACATAAGTTCATACCCCTTTTCCTTACAACTAGAAGCTAGGATCAGTGAATTATGTATGATAGTACGTTAAGGGATTCCTACTTGATGGCCTCCATTTCTTTTTGAAAGAAAGTAGAGGAATTAGAGAACTTAAGAAGAGTAGAAAAAATTGGAAAAGCCACTGTGAAGAGGTTTGGAGGAGGAAGAGATCCCTAGTGCTGCTTTATTTTTCATCCTGTGCAAAATTCTCTCTTTTAAAGCTCTATTTTGGCCAGCCTCTCTCTCTTCCCTCTTGCTGGTCTTTACCAAACTCCTGGTTATTCCCCCTCCTTTTTTGAGGACTTTGGTGCCCAGTTGAATTCGTCCAACTAACTCTATTAACTTCCTCTCAATCTTACCTTTTCCTTTTTTAGCTGTGTTCCATCATTTGGCAATGGCAGCTCAGCTTCTTTGTTTTTTTATTCTTTTATTGGACCCATCTAGCAAAACTATGTCCAAAGATCTATTCACCTAGTACAGTCCTATGCCCAGACTGATAGCATTTCTGGAGATAGAAACTCAACAGTGGCAACTGATATTCTTAAATGCATGATTTCCATCCCCAACCAAACCTTCACATATCGGACACTACATACATGGTATACATATGTTAAGTACTGGGAAAAAAATACTCTGTTTCTTTGTTCATTTCTCTCCCCTGTTATCCATAGTAGTTCTGTATGCTGTTTCTACTTCCCTTCTCTACACTTCTCAAATTTCTTATTTCTCCACCTTCTTCAAAATGTGAAACTCATATAGAAGTCAATATCCAATAGGTAGCAGCTCTTTCTACTTCTTGCCAGATACCTACAACTCTAACATGTCCTCATCATCCTTTCTTCCTTTATTCAAATCTCACTGGAAAGGAGCCTCTGGCTAATGCCTGACACCACAAATCCATTGCATGACTTACCTTTCACTTAGCTTTTTCTCACTAGCTTCTTTCTGTCTTGAAAAACATATAAAATTCGGTAAACATACAAGTAAAACCTCTCTGGTTTCCCCATTCGCCCTTTGCTCCTTTTTTCCTCCCCTCCAAAGCCAGATTCTCAGACAGAAGTGTTTATATTCTTTTCTTTCCATCCTCAGGTTATCTCTTCAGCCTCACAGCCGTCTGCCAGTGCCTCCAGGACTCCATTGAAGCAGCTTTCATTTTACTTCACTGGTGGAATGTCTCCTTAGACGAGGTTAATCACGCCCTCCTTTTGGAAGTGCGCTCCTCTCTTGGCTGCTGCGATGAAATCCTGGTTTTTGCCTCACATCTGTCATTGCTAGGCCCCTTTTATAGAACTCCACTTTCTATTTCAGTATTTTAAATGACAGTGTAATTTAATGACACCTTCTGTTTCCTCATCTTTATCCACTCCATACACTCGAAATCTCTGTCAACTCCTTTGTGTTGGTTAGACCACATCCCAGAGATCCCCCAAATTCCTGAAGCCTTGTAACTCTGTTCTTATGTAATCTGTGTTTCAGCTTAGATCTATGTTCTGTGTATCAGCTGCCTACTAGACACCACAAATTGGACAGTTTAAGAATCTTCAAACTCAGCATTTTAAAAATTAAACTCATCACCTACCCACCTTCCAAGTTTCTCATGCCAGTGCCTGACTTCACTAGTCACCCATATTACTCATGTCAAAAACCTGGTGGCACCTAAGGTGTCTTCATCTCCCACAGCCCCTACTTAAAATTAATGACCACATTCTTAATGATTTTAATTATTTCTTATCGTATCAGTCAAATGGCTGATACTGAATGGTATCTACTTTCCATTCCAGCTTCCTCTATGTTAATTCCAACCACCACCACCATTTCTTACTTTGACTATTCAAAAGCCTTTTCCAGATTAGTCTTTCTTTATCCAGTTTTGCTTCATTCTATTCCATTCAACTCATAGCAAAATTATCTTTATTGAATATAGATCTGATGA
The DNA here is from genome assembly GCF_049350105.2 of Macaca mulatta. Taxonomy (NCBI): domain Eukaryota; kingdom Metazoa; phylum Chordata; class Mammalia; order Primates; family Cercopithecidae; genus Macaca; species Macaca mulatta. The sequence goes on from NC_133411.1 coordinate 58,348,874, forward strand.
TATTACTTCCTCTGCTTAAAGCCCTTCCTTGTTATTCAGCTGACCGCAGAGTGAAATCTAAAATCTTTGTCATGTCATTCAAAAATGTCTGTGATCTGGCATCTCTTGACCTTTCCAGCCTTAATTCACAAATGTCTATCATATTATTTATAATTTTTAATATATTTTTATTTTGCATTGCCTATTCCTGTTTATTTCAGTGGAAGTCTTCCCTAAGACTCTCAAAATTAAACATCTCCTCTAGGAGCTATCATAGCCCCTAATACTTAGTCATCTGGGGATAGTGATCATATGATTAAAGTTTCTATTTATGACTTTGTCTTTTTTATTCTTTAAAGGCAGAAAAAGATTTTTTTTCTTCTTTCTTTGCACAGTGTTTTTTTATTTTATTTTTTATTTCTTCTTTCTTAGTGCAGTGTCTGACTTAAAGAAGTACTCAGTCAAATCTTTTGAATGAAGGAATGAATGCTCTTGGGACCTCATTAGACAACCCTACCTTGAGAATTCTGTTTGTCCGCATGGTTTCTTTTTCTTACTTTCATAGGCTGGTAAAAAAATGATACCTTTTTTCCCTCTAATCCATTGGACTAAATCTTACTCTCTTAAATTTCAGCTTAAGTAGTCCCACCCGGCTCTTCATTCCCCTGTCTTAGAGGCACTCTGTACCTCCTTGGCACCTTGTGTTATCTTTTACAACACTTAAAACAATTATGTATAATTATTGATTTTCCTGCCTGTATTCATTCATCTCTTCACTGAGAGAGACTTCAACAGAGAGTTCTTTGAAGCAGGACTTTATATATTTTTTTTAATCTGTGTTTCCAAATGATGAACTCAGGGAAAGAGCTCTTAAAAATTTTTATCATAAGGGTGTTGAGGACCTCCATTAGGAATTCTTCATATAAGTTAAACATCAAAGTTCTTAAAATGATTACCAAACTAAAATGCCAAAGGAAGATTTTAAGCCAAGTTATCAGTTGATAACTGAAAGGGGAATTCTAAATGCTTTTTTTCTTGCCTTAATTATTTATACCAACTGGCCATAGATTCCCCTACCGATTTTTAAATGGCTTGTCTCAAGTAAAGTTTGAATTAGCATGAGAATTAGCTATTATGGCTCAGCCTTTTCTTACCCTTAGTATTGCAGGTCAGAGGATTCCCAGGCATAGAATGAATGACATTTGGCCAATGTTTTGAATCTAAGCCTTGTTCTGAAACCATTAGGAAATTAAACCTTTCCAGGTGTTGCTGGTTGTGTCCATTGTCTTAGGAGGTCAGACCCTATCTCAAGATAGAACATAACATTTATAGAATCATAAGTTCAATTCAGCTAGGGCAATATAGACTAATTCTAAGGTTTTTAAATTATATTCGTGTCTACATTGCCCATGAGTTCAGTTATGCATACTTGTTATGACAATGCAGAGAATATAAAGAAAGTAAAACTGCCTATAATTTAAGCACTTAATTTATATAGTTTGCATTAATCTATTACATAAATTAATTATATAATTAAATTACACAAATCAATCATGTAAATTAAGTTATATAAATTAACCATTTGATTGAACTATATAATGTAACCATATAATCACATTATATAAATATATAATTAAGCTATGTGGATTAATTATATGATTAAGTTATGTGGATTAATTGTATGATCAATTATATAATCAATTATTAATTTACATTAATTTATGTAACTATAAGCACCCAAAGGTAATGTGTTAACAATTTGATATATGTCCTTTCCCCTTTTTTCTGTACACACACACACTTATTTGCTTTCTCTCACTCTCACACTTTTATTTATTATGCATAAAGAAGGGTTATCCTAAACCCCTAAATGGTGTCTTGCAAGTAGACTTTTTAACTGTAGCAGTAAATAATTGTCTATATCTTCTTTCTGTACCATTCTTTATGTTTGAAACACCTATTTGTGAACATTTTATGTTGCTTCCGGTATCCTGCAATGAACAGGGACCCTTGTACTTATACATTTTTGCACTTGTCTATTTACTCATACTATATGACTAGAAGTGAAAATTCTGAGTCTTATGACACATGTTGTGAAATTGCCCTTATGGAAGTGACATCAACTCCTGCCAGCACTCTCATGGCTTAGTGTGGGATATTAGAATTCTTTTTAATTCCTTGTCAGTTGAATTTCCTTATAGTTTTAATTTGCATGTATTTGATATTGATTTATTAATTTAATTTGCATTTATTTAATTTGTATTTATTTGATAATGAATTTGAAAATGTTTTTATGTTTACTTTATTCTCCTAGGTTTAATTAACATTTGCTAAAAGGGTCTTGTAACCACATTTCTTGTGAAGGAGTTTCAGCCCTGCTTTTATAAATTTTGTGGCATTTCCTTAGGGTGACTTTAAGAACCTCAGTTTTAACTATGAGCCTGGCAGTGCAAATTGAGATATTTCCTTCTAGAAACTGGAACCACATGTACTTGGCTTTATTAGTCTGGGTTCTTTAGAAGGACGGAACTAATAGATGTATATATGAAGGGGAGTTTATTAAGGAGTATTGACTCACGCAGTCACAAGGTGAAATGCCACAATAGGTTGTCTGCAAGCTGAGGAGCAAGGAAGCCAGTCTGAGTCTCAAAACCTGAAAAGTAAGGAAGTCAACAGTGCAGCCTTCAGTCTGTGCCTGAAAGCCTGAGAGCCCCTGACATATCACTGGTATAAGTCCAAGAGTCCAAAAGCTGAAGAACTCGGAGTCTAATGTTCTAGTCTGATGTTCAAGGGCAGGAAGCGTCCAGCACAGGAGAAAGATGAAGGCTGGAAGACTCAGCAAGTTGGCTTTGTTCTAGCCATGCTGGCAGTTGATTAGATGGTGCCCACCTGGATTGAGTCAGGTGGGTCTGCCTCTCCCAGTCCACTGACTCAAATGTTCATCTCCTTTGGCAACCCCCTCACAGACACACCCAAGAACAACACTTTGCATCCTTCAATTCAATCAAGTTGACACTTAATATTAACCATCACACTGGCTATGTAGAATCTATGAAGTAATCAGCTCCCAAGTATAGAAATGGAATGAGAATATTACGTTGTAGCAAGTGCCTTGATAATAATACTGAACTGTCAGTCATCATGTAGATCTGAACTATAGGTGTCACCATGACCTGATGTAGCACACCCAATGCTTAGAAAATTACTAAAGTAACAACTTCGTGCAGGTTCTTGCTTAGTCATTCAGGCCTCCTAAATTAATGAACTAGGTTGTAAATGATTGTTGAAGTCTGACCAGCTCAGCTAATTGAGTATTTATTAGACACACTTCATAAATGCCATAATTTGTACTAATGTGCACTAATTAATTAATGATTATTTCAACAAAAGGGCAAAATAGTTATATAAGGTAATCTTTTGTGGCTCTTTTAAAAAATAAATATGGTCATTTATATCCTGTGATTATTTTTCAATTTTATTCTAATATTTGCATCCTTGCTTCATTGTATAGTTCAGTAATGGACTATTTCTAAACTTTTTTTCTAATAATAAATTATTTTGATTTAAAAATAACTCATCAGATATGGAGTTACTATTCCTTGAAGCACTGCAATTTGATTTACATTTGGATATGCAAAATTCAAGCTTTAGTGTACCTGAACAATGTTTTTGTAATTTAGAGCTGCTATGGGAATTATAAATTTCAAAATTTTTCACTTAGATGAATTCAAAATCATTCTCCGCTATACATTATCTTGATATATTTGAGTTGAATTTACTGTTAACTTTTTAACAAAGACATGATTTTGAGATGAAAGAAATATATGCTCTTTATTGTTAGGAATTATGTAAATCTTAAAAGTTAAATCTGTACACCAGCACTGTGAGAACATAATTTAATGCTTATAAAGGAGAGAGTAAAGATTTTGCTTTTAATGAAGAAAAGAGAAACAGTTACATCTAATTAATCTTAGATCTATAATGTAGCCTAGGATTAAGGTGAGTCAAACTATACCATAGCTCTTTCTGTGGGTTAATCTATCTTTTATTAGTTTTTCATCACTTTTTAGACTGTTTGGGCTGTTTTAGAGAAATAGCAAAAAGAAAATACATTAAATCAGAATTTATTTAATCTTTACCTAGGTGAAAGCTAAAAGTTTTGTGCTAAAAATAGTGTAAACTTGGGTAACTGAAAAATTGTCCCAAGTTTTAAATTAAATTTGACCTCTCAAGGTACAACAGTTTAATCTGTGTGGAAGTATACATTAAATTTCTTGAATAATCCTCATTCAAGAAGCCCATAATCTTCCGTTTGGAAGGATAAAAATGATAAGGCAGCCATAATTATATTATCTAAATACAAAGTAGGATCCTGTTAACCACCAGTGACTTCTCTTGCTCCCTCTGCAACAGCGTTTCATGCTCTTCATTTTCCCTTTGCTGTGATATCTGTCCTTTGTCCTTACTACTCTGATTGGCCACCTTCTATTTTGCATCTTCATTTTGAAAAGTCTTTTTTTTCCTTTGACTTAACTGACATCACTTTCTCCTAGTTCTGTTTGTTTCCCCCCACCTCTAATCACTTCTCAGGTTTCTCCATTTCTCTATTTGTACTTTTTTATCTGCTTGCCCCCTAATCTGTTGCTTCTTTCTTAATTGATGGTAGCTTTTGGAATTTCTTCTTTTGCAAATTTAGCTGCTGCCAGCCCCTCAGGACTTAACCTTCTTACCTCTGTGCCCTTGGATTTAACTGTTCTTGCCTTGGGTGTTCTTACTCTCCTTTATGGTAATGAGACCCAACAACGGCTACCACTCAGCTAGAACATTAAGAAGAATTAGTTTGTGCCGGTCACAGTGGCTCACGCCTGTAATCCCAGCACTGTGGGAGGCCGAGGCGGGTGGATCACAAGGTCAGGAGATTGAGACCATCCTGGCCAACATAGTGAAACTTCGTCTCTACTAAAATACAGAAATTAGCTGGGCGTGCCTGTAATCCCAGCTACTCAGGAGGCGGAGGCAGGAGAATCGCTTTAACCGGGGAGTCGGAGGTTGCAGTGAGCCGAGATTGTGCCACAGCACTACAACCTGGCAACAGAGTGAGACTCCGTCTCAATTAAAAAAAAAAAAAAAAAAAGAGTGAGTCTGAAAACAAGTTCATATCCTTCAGAATAAAAAAATTCTCAGGGGTTTGGAAAGTTACTGAATGAATAGAATGCCAGAATCTTATATGAAAATCCTATCTTATATTTCAAATCCTGTGCATTAGTATTTTAAAGAAGAAAATCGGTACTTAAATCAGTATGTTAATAAAAGGCTTATCAATTTCAGAAAAAATCTAAATTATATTTATCATTATCTTTTCTTTTTCTTAAATTTTTTTTCAGACAAACTCTTGCTCTGTCATCCAGGCAGGAGTGCAGTGGTACGATCATGGCTCACTACAGCCTTGAACTCCTGGGCTTAAGCAATCCTCCTGCCTTAGCCTCCTGAGTAGCTGGGAGTGTAGGCACATGCCATCACGCCTGGCTCGTTTTTATATGTTTTGTAGAGGCAGGGTCTCGCTTTGTTGTCCAGGCTGACCTTGAACTCATGACCTTAAGAAGTCCTCCTACCTCTACCTCCCAAAACGTTGATAGTAATAGACAGAGGATATTCAAAGCTATATCTTTTAAGTAAGTAATATTCTCATTTGTCTTCAATAATGTGTTTCAGCATATGGCATATATACTGTTGTTACTTCAGTCAACTTTACTAATAATGAAAATAACCACTGTGCTGGTCCCGCGGCACCACTTCCTTTTTCATCTCCTTTGTATTCTTCAGGTTACATCTTCAGTGTCAGGAAGGAAAGCCTTCTGTCTCTTTCTCTCTCCTTGTGATTACGTTAAATCTCCTTATTGGAGTTTTCTCATACCATTGCAACTGCACATTTAGATTTACACATTTAGTTTTACACATTTAGATATGACTATTGGATGAAAGTTTAATTTATTTCTTGGGCTGTGAACTTCGTGAGGACTTTTGGTGTCATGGAGGTAGATGGGTGCTCACAGAATATTTCTCAATCGAATGCATGAGTTAATAAATGAATGAATTTGAGCTTCACAATTAAATTGGAGGTTTAGATAAGAAAACCTCAGAGAACAAAACATGTAAAGTATTTCCTAATTGATTTATGTGTCTACCACTCTGGCAGATGGTGAATTCAACATGACCTTTGTACTTGAAGTGTTCATGTTAATCTAAAACATTCCTTATTGTTTTCAGGGCTACCTGAGAATCCTAGAACATTTATGAATATTATAATTGAAATACTTAGGAATGAATTTCTCTCCCAGCAGGTTCTTCATATCACCTTCTTATTCCTTAGCATCTTTTTACTTCTTATTACTGTGATAAAATGACCCTGTGCTTTATATAAAGCCAGAAATTATACCTGAGAGTTTTAAATGCAGCAGAATCTCAGTGGAAATAGGATGATACAATTTTTTTCCCCCAAAGCACAGTGGAGAGCAGGAAAAAAGCCAAGGACCGTTACCCAATGAAAGAATAATCAGTCTTTTATTCTGATGAGATAGTACCTTTATCCCTTCTCTTAATGGATTGAGAACCCACTGGAAAAATTAAAAGTGAACCAGAAACATCTCAAAAGGAAGCCATGGGACCAGGGGTTCCCTGAAAGTGTTCAGGGAAAGAAAAGGATTAGAAGAGTAGATGTTTAATAAACTATGCCAGCCAAAATGATCTTTAACTTTGAATTAGTTAGCTATAAATGTACCAAATAAATGTATTCAAGACCTATTTGCCTTCCCCCAGGGAAAAGTTAGAGCAGGATTTTACCTTGTTTTACAAAAAAGAAAAGTTTATTTTGAAAAAAATTCCAAACTTGCCTCCTCTGAACTATAGTGAAAAGATACTTTTCCACATTCCTTTGTTCAGGAAATAAGGACACAGTGGTGTCATTGGGTTTTGATTGTCCTTTTGGAAAAGGTTAAAACCTGTCCTACAGTCATGATGATTTCAGTTCCATTTAAGTGGGGTCCTGTCTCTCTCACTCTCCACCGACTGTACCTTTACTATAACATGGCGTTACACAGACAGTTTTGAGTAAAGTGTATGTTAAATGACTGCCTAAGTGAATGGAAAATTAAGAAGGGCCTCCAGCACTGGAGCATGGAAAGGAGCACTGGGTTCATTGATTCTTTGGATTTCTCCCTTGCTATGTTAAGTCCATTCTCTAAAGAACATGGATCTTGACAGTATTGGAATCTTTAGAAATAATCGCAATACCAGAAGTTATTTAAGATTTTAGCATTTTCAAAGTATTTGTACATAACACTTTCATATGTTTTTGTTTCCTAGCTACCTCAGTTTCCCTATTGCCTTGAGCAGATTAGTGTAGAGAGATGGTGAGATCAGGGGAAACAGGTTTACTTAGCCATCTTCATTACCATATTATCACTGGCTTGAGGCTCCTCCCACATGCATTCCTAAAGAGGCTATTGTGGGTCACCCAAATTATTTACAGCCATCTGTATTATCAGTATAATGAAAACACAGGTATGCTCTATGGAATAAATCTTAGGCTTGAATGTGATTACATGGGCATCTGTTGAAATACAGATTCAGATCTATTGAAAGATCTGAGATGGGCCAAGAAGGGATGGGCATATTTTTAATAAACTACTAAAAGTGAGCTGATGCTGCTGGACTATGGACCATATTTTGAGTATCAATTAATATCAAGTTGCTAGAACATAAGAGGTCTCTGGGTGCAGCTGAGGCCCTTGGTTTCTACTCTGCCAGATATATTGTTGACAGGATAACATCATCACCCACTGGATGAGTAAAAGTTCCATTAACTTGAAAAAAGGATAGATAGCATGACTCATGGAACCTGTCTTCATTTAAAATTAGTGAAGTAAACTAGACTAAATATTCGTCCATTTTTAGAAGTCCAAATATTAGACATTCTGGTGAGAAACATTAGTCTTTGATGGTTCACTTGTTCAATAAAATAGTGGGATTTAAGTCTTAAATCATTTTTTGTCCTCTTTCCCGTATACCAAGGCCCAGAAGTGCCAGAATCAGCTTCTGGAAACAGTAATTGCACTGGTTTAGGGGTGAAAAGGTAGTATTTTTTATCTGTTGCCACTATGCTGAAAAGTGAACTTATCTTTAAATGGTTTTCCTCTTTAAAATTCTCTGAGAGGATAAAGCTTCTCTGTAGCGAAAACCAAGTTTCATCTAACTGTTGATTATTCTGTAGATAACTTCATTCACAGTTGGGAGACAATCATAAGTTTAAAGATAAAAACTTCTTTCCTTCAGTAGCCTATGGTTTCTAATCGTAACTTTTTGTTTGATGTTTCTGTAATGTAGTGAAATTGGAGACTTAATTTGATCAACTACAAGGAAATAAACAAACTGTGATCTAAATTTACTAAGCAATGTTTTAAGGCAAGTATTTAAATTAGTAAGAATTGGATTGGTTTTCTCTTATTTTAACTGTGTTTGCAGTCTCTTGACTATTACTTATATTTAATAACTGAATATTTGTGTTGGGGCATAATTACTCAAAATTATGTTTTTCTCCCTGCGAATACAATATTAATGTAGTAATGCTAACTCAGCTACTGCTTCATAAACTTCCATGTCTTATTTTAATCTAGCAAAAGCCTTCTCTCAGGATAATCATTATGCTCAGTAATCCTCACCGTCAAACTTGAAGTAGTTAAAAGATAATCCTCCAAGCAGCACTCCAGATCCATCTGAGTACCCATTAAAACACTTCTTGATGCTATTGGAGTTTTCTGAATTTATCTGTGAGACAATGGAAATTCCAGGAGAATTTCTTCTATTAGAATGTATATTCAAATCTTAGATTGTTTGAGTATCCTGTTCTAATTTTAAATGTGGTTTCCAGATGTGAATTGACTTTACAGATTTTTAATCTTAGAGTGCTTAATGAACACAGATTAAAGATTTGACAGTCTACGTTATTGACTCCCTCTCCACTCATTTTTTTTTTTCTTAAAAGAATGATAAAATGGAAAGGGTTTCGTATAGTTATTGTTAATAACAGAAGACTGTTCTGGTAATGGCTATAAGGATATGTATAAGTGGATGGATTGAAGAAACATTTACTGCGGAATTATCAGGAATTGGTGTTGATTGGATGTGTGGGATACGGATCATAGTACGTCAGTAAAACAAAACTCAAAGCATAGTGAATTTGGTTATCCGAGGATAAAGGTTTTAATTCTTCGAACAAAACGAATATGCTTTTTATCTGAATTCTCTTTATAAATATTTATTTGCTCCCCTTTGCGTAGTTTTCGTAAGTGGCATGCAATATATATGGATTTCTAATTATATAACTCCATTTATAGTTTGAATAATTATTTTAGAAGTGACTTTGGCTAATAAGATTGGCTCTTTTAAAATCTGGAAAATTCATGAGGTTGTTAAAGAGACAAAGTTAGTTTGGAACGACCATTTAAAAAATGTGTTGATTAATAACTCCAAAATAAACTGTTTGCTTTTCTGCATAGATATAGCTACATCCTACAAAAATCTTGCTTCACTCAAGGGGCTTCAGATAGAGTACCTGCTGAGTTTTTTTGTTGTTGGTCAATAACACGGTTATATACAAGCATTTAGAAATTCTTCCATTTCTTTTTTAGAACCTAAGATCCTTTTATATCATAATTTTGTTTTAAAAACTTCAAGAATTTGACCTTGTTCCTATAGTTCTCATGCACGAAAATAATTGGTGTAATTGGGGAGTTATGATCATTTTAGCTTGGAAACATAAACTGTTACATTTTTCTTGCTTTGACAACTGACCACCTTAATAAAATGACATGAAGTTTTCCTGTAGAATATATAATTTATTTATTTTTTATTTTTATTTTTTTATTTTTTTTTTTTTGAGAGGGAGTCTGGCTCTGTCGCCCAGGCTGGAGTGCAGTGGCCGGATCTCAGCTCACTGCAAGCTCCGCCTCCCGGGTTTACGCCATTCTCCTGCCTCAGCCTCCCGAGTAGCTGGGACTACAGGCGCCCGCCACCTCGCCCGGCTAGTTTTTTTTTTGTATTTTTTAGTAGAGATGGGGTTTCGCCGTGTTAGCCAGGATGGTCTTGATCTCCTGACCTCGTGATCCGCCCGTCTCGGCCTTCCAAAGTGCTGGGATTACAGGCTTGAGCCACCACGCCCGGCCGGAATATATAATTTAAAACCTGATGAAAATGTATTCCTATTTACTTGCACTATTTATGTAAGTGTTCTTGTTTTTTCTTTAGAAATAAAAGGAACATCTTCTCTTAACTTTTACAAAATTACATTTAACATCAATTAAATCTTTTTTAATTTCACTAAGAAAGGACAATAAATTAACTTTTTTTTTGAAAAAAGATAAGTATTACATCATAATTGATCACAGAATTGCAGTAATTTACTTATCATGTGACAATAAATAACTTGATCTGTGATCCCTGATAAAACATAACAGTAGAAAAATCCTTTGATGGGATAAATATGTTTCTGTTTTACAGGTGACCACTAGAAACTACCACCTTTAAACTCACACCTTCCTGGAGAATTGAAAGTAGTCTGAAATGACAATTTTCAGGGCTTCTCATTTTGTTATGTGATTTTCTAAGGCGTTTTTATTTTCTAAAAAGTATTTTAAATTCATTCTAAGGCGTTTTTATTTTCTAAAAAGTATTCTAAATTCATTCTAAGTCAAAATGCCCTGATTCACTCAAAACTTAGAACTTAGAAGATGAGGCTCTTGCATTTGACATCTTAGTCTTAGCACTACTAGAAAATGTATAAAATCTAAAATTCCATTGCTGCAACACTGCTCTTTCCCTCCACTTAGATTCAGTTTCTATTCACTTTAACAAACATAGTAGAAATTGTGTCTTTAATTAGTGTAGTGTCAGCCTTCTTTAATTCTCCTATAGAGGTAATTGAGGTATCACATAGTACTTAGTGCAAAAACAACCATTAGGTGAACACGTCCATTACAAAGAAGAGGAAGTGGTGAGGAAATTATCTGTCTTTAATTCTCCTGTCATTCCTTAAGTGCTTCCTCTGTGCTAGGCACATGGCCATAGTGGTGACAGGGCTGCCTGGAACCCTGTCCTTGTGGAGCTTGGCATCTAAGTGGAATCAGCAGACAGATAGTTGTACAAACAAACCAGATAATTACAGAAGATAAAAAGTGTTATAGGCCGGGTGATGTGGCTCATGCCTGTTATCCCAGAACTTTGGGAGGCTGAGGCGGGAGCATCAGTTGAGCCCAAGAGCTCAAGACCAGCCTGGGCAACAGGGCGAAACCTAATCTCTACAGAAAACACAAACAATAGTGGGGTGTGGCAGCCTGCACCTTAAGTCCCAGCTTCTTGGGAGGCGGAGGTGGGGAGATTGCTTGAGCCCAGGAAATTGAGGCTAAATGAGCCGTGATCACACCACTGCACTGGGTGACAGAGTGAGACCGTGTCCCAAAAAAAAAAAAAAAAAAAAAAGTCTTCTAAAGGCAGATTAACGTGGTGATATAATCACTGGGAAATGCTATTTCTGATTAAGAAATAATTTGTCTTCATCATTTATTATGTATGGATATGAGAGATGATATTTGAACTGTCCTGTTCAGTGAGATCATTTCTTGGAGGTCTCCTTGAGGGGGTTTGATTTCTTCCTTGAAGGATTCGTGATTATTATCACTGCCACAGCTTATTCATCATTCCATACATATTTATTGAGGGCCTGATATATTTCAGCCTCTGTTTTCACTTGGGAGAACAAAGCTGTGAAATCTCCTGATCTCAATGAATTTGCCATGTGTTCTCCACTGTTTTAATAAAACCCCCTGGCGAACACGGTGAAACCCCGTCTGTACTAAAAAAATACAAAAAACTAGCCGGGCGAGGTGGCGGGCCGCCTGTAGTCCCAGCTACTCGGGAGGCTGAGGCAGGAGAATGGCGTGAACCCGGGAGGCGGAGCTTGTAGTGAGCTGAGATCCCGCCACTGCACTCCAGCCTGGGCGACAGAGGGAGACTCCGTCTCAAAAAAAAATAAAAATAAAAATAAAACTCACTTTCCAGGCCCCTCAGTTGTATGATGGTCTAACTCTGTTCATTCGTTGTCCAACCTGGGCAACATAGGGAGACCCTATCACTACAAAAAATTTAAAAGCCAGGTGTGGTGTTGTGCACCTGTGGTCCCAGCTACTCTGTAGGCTGAGGTGGGAGGATTGTTTGAGCCCAGAAGGTTGAGGCTGCAGTAATCACTGCAGCCTGGGTGATAAAATGAGACCCTGTTTTTTTTTTTGTTTGTTTTAAATTTCATTCTTCCAACATGAATTTTCCATGTTTAAACATGATTTGTAGGAGAAAGTGCCTACCATATACAGCAAGATATAAGATTTAATTACTTATTATGATCTATTTTATTGTAGCTAATCTTTTGAAGTGTATTTAACATTTGTTTAACTTGTTTTCTTAATTCACATTCAGTCTCTTTTTGCAGTAAGAAATTGTCCAGCTTGTGCACTAGCAGAGAGGTTGCCAAATCTGCCTTAAGCTGGAGAGTTTAGCCTCCTTTCCCCTTTGAAACTTGAGGCATATCTAAGTCCTGAGAGGTGTGATATTTATTGACTCTTGTGGCTAGCTCTTGTGTATAGATATCCTCACAATTTTCCTTGGTATATGTGGATCCTGGTCACCAATCTGACAATCAGAAACGTCACTTAACTATCTTCTGTCAGGACATAATCAGAAAATGTTGATTTTTCTGCCGTCTTTGAAAAACTACTCTGACCAAGATATAATTACCTAAGTGAGCACGTGCTCACTTCGTTTATTTGAATCTTCACTCCTTATGTGCTCACCTCTAAACACTTGCAGTGATAATTTTAACATTTTATTTCTGAAAGTTATTTCTTACTCTGCCCTCCCCCAAATGGTAGCCACTAGCCAAAAGTGGCATTTGAGCACTTAAAATGTGACTGGATTGAGATGTGCTGTAAGTGTTAAAAGTACACACTGGATTTGAAAGACTTAGTGTAATAAAAAGGATGTAACATATCTCATTAACATTGTCATGTTGATTGTATATTGGAATGATAGTGTTTTGGCTATATTGGACTAAATAAAGCATATTATTAAAACTGATTTCATCTACTCTTTACCTTTTTTAATGCAATGATTTAAAATTGCCAATGTAGCTTGCAATATATTTCTTTTGGACAGTACTGCTTTAAAATAGGAATGCATATGGAATGTTCAAAATGGTTTTAGAAGCCTGGATTCGTTGATCTATTTGAAGAGTTGCAAGATTACTCTAGAGCAGTGTAATGTGTAAATTTAGAACTATTTCATGATCAATAATTTACTTCCTTGTAAAGCAAGTGAAAGCTTTAATATTGCATGTGGGAGGAATATGACATTTACAAATGGGCAAATTTCAAACTGGACAAAGCAGTGTCTTCATTGCCATCCAGATTATCTGCTCAATATAGATTGAGACTAATGTAAACAATGGAATATGTTTTGGTGGAAATTTTAGTCTTAAACAGTTTTTAAACTATTACTTTAAAATTGTGATTATTAAACTGAATGTTACTGTATAGGGGTTTACTTTGGCTGTGTTATGCTTTGATGAGTTTCTGGACATCAAAGTAAATCAAGGGGTTTTCTACTTGCAAGTTTGCACTTGATTATAGGAGAGCAGCCACGGTAGCTAATTAGCTTGCTTCTTTTTTTAATTGCTGTTTCTTAATGTGTCACATGAGTGAGAAAAGAAAAATACTAACTTGATAAGGATGTCTGACTTATTCTTGTTTAACTGAGTTCATTAGTGTTTTTAAAAGCAGAAGCCTGCAATAAAGGATATAAAAGTCTCAAACCATTATATGAGAGAAATTAATTGAAAATGAAATTTTAAAAGTAAGTACTTTTATTACTTTCAAAAATAGTTTACTGTTTAAAACAGTTGCTCTGTCTCAGGCAGCATGGCTCAAGAGAATATGTGATTTTAGGAGTAAAAGATAAAAAGAACATGTTAATGCTTTTTGGTCAAACATCTAGAAACTATTTTCTGTAATATCTGACTGCTTTGAGGAGAAGAGGTGAGCCAGGTTGCTGACAAAAATTGGTTGACAAAGAAATGGGGATAGAAATATATTATTTCAAGTTGCCAAGTTGCAAAACAGTTGAAAGATTAAAAATAATAGTGTCTATATCATATATAAACAATGTGAAGGTGATAAAATAAGAACATATAAATGATATGGAGAAAACCAGAGAGGAACTAAAACTAAATAAATTTAAAAGGAATTGATGGGGCTGGTGCGGTGGCTCACACCTGTAGTCCCACTTTGGGAGGCCAAGGCCTGTGAATCACTTGAGGCCAGGGTTTCGAGACCAGCCTGGCCAATATAGTGAAACCCCATCTCTACTAAAAATACAAAAAATTAGCTGGACATGGTGGCGTGCGCCTGTAATCCCAGCTACTTGGGAGGCTGAGGCATGAGAGTCTCTTGAACTAGGAGGTGAAGGTTGCAGTGAGCCTGATCGAGCCACTGTACTCCAGCCTAGGTGACAGAACAAGACTGTGTTTCTAAAAAAAAAAAAAGGAGTTGATGGGACTGGGCTGGGACTTGACTTTCATCATAAACTACTTATACTATTTGATCTGTTGCCATTTGCCTGCATTTCCTTGATATATTTTTAATTTGGTCTAGGGCAGTGTTTCTTAAAATCTGCTTCAGGATTAGGCTGCATTAGACTTATTGAAGTGCACACAAAAATGCAGATTTCTAAATCCCACTGCAGACAACTGAATCACATTTTCTGGGTGCAGTGCTTGGAAATCTGTGTTTTAACTTGCATCTCAGTGGAATCTTGAGAACTTTAAAGTGTGAGAACCTTTATAAGGTATGCCAGAATATATCTGGTTAAGTTTTTTTTTTTTGACATATGTGATTACATGTAAAGTATTTCAGCAACGAGTAAAATGAATGTGCAGTACAAGTTCATAGTGATTGGTATAATATACAACTGTAGCCAGCCATGCACGGCATAATATTGGTATTTACAAAGTACTTTTTTATTGCTGATTGGGACCAACTATTTCTGTGTCAGTAGGTAAGATGTTGGCAACGTACTTTCGAGTCTTCGGGCTTAAGCGAGACTTTTCTTCATATTTTGTAATTGCAACATTATATAAAGCACATAGGAATATTAACCCTAAATGAAATATGTCTTTTTTTTTTTTTTTTTACAGTGGTGGTGGAGTATGCAGTGATCGTGTCAGGGATGGTATCTTTGTCAGCTTACCCTATGCTGCAAAATACACACTGTCTCTATTTTATTTATATATATATATACACACACATACATACATATATATACACACATTTTTTTTTTTTTTTGAGATGGAGTTTCGCTCTATAGCCCAGGC
Organism: Macaca mulatta; assembly: GCF_049350105.2. NCBI lineage: Eukaryota > Metazoa > Chordata > Mammalia > Primates > Cercopithecidae > Macaca > Macaca mulatta. The sequence continues at coordinate 58,364,322 of NC_133411.1, forward strand.
CGGAGTGCAGTGGTGCAATCCTGGCTCACCGCAACCTCCGCCTCCCAGGTTCAAGCAATTCTTCTGCCTCAGCCTCCTGAGTAGCTGGAACTACAGGCATGCACCACCATGCTCAGCTAACGTTTGTATTTCTTTTAGTAGAGATGGGGTTTCACCATGTTGGCCAGGCTGGTCTTGAACTCCTGACCTCAAGTGATCCACTTGCCTCGGCCTCCCAAAGTGCTGGGATTACAGGTGTGAGCCACTATGCCCGGCCTTTGCTTCTATGATAGTTTGACAACAGATAACAGAAAACTTGGACTCAAACTGGCTTAAATATGAAGCACATTTATTATCTCAAATGACTAGAAGACAGCAGCAGTAAGCTGTAGTCAGGGCAAAAATCAGGGGATTAAGCGATGTCATCAGGAACCTGGCTATGCAGGCGTTGTCCTGAGGCTTACTTTGCTCCTGTTTTCAAGATGACTGCCATTCACAATAGACACTGTCTTTGCTTCCTTGTTCAGGTTCAACAGAAGGTATAAGAAGAAATATGTCACCCAAGCCAGGAATTCAGATCTTCACCTTTATTCTCACTGGACCAAGGAATGGGAACATATTACTTTAAGTCCTGAAAAAGAGAGAAGTGGATACCTTTAAAAAAAGAAAAAAATAGGATTTTGTTTTTTTCCAGAAAGGAAGAAGGCACATTTTTGGCAACAACATTGCCTACCATAAAAACGTTTTAATATATTTCACTGACAGGTAGTACTGCTAACTTTTAAAATAAGTAAGGCAAACTTCATGCATAGACAAAATAGAAATGTGATAATGACATGTAATACTTGATGAGTACTTACTATATGTTGGCATCATTTTGGATTGTTTTACATATAAAAACTATTAAATTATTTAGTACAGTATAAAAACTTTTAAAATTAGTACATTAGTTAACTAAATTAAGTACTCTTACTACCTCTATGGATTAGGAAACTGGCACATAGATTAAGTGACTTGTCTGAGGTAACACAGGTAGGAAGTGGCAGACAGGAATTTGAACTGTCAGGCCAGCTCCAGAGCCCATTCTCATAACTACTACCGTATGACTGACTCAGTAGATGCTCAGTGGGGTTGGTCACTGTGAGTGAGTGTGGCCTTTAAGAGGTGACTGTCATAGTGTTCATAATCAATATTATTGTTATAATCCTTTGCTTGCTGGTGGTTAGAACAGCTTTCATAGATACTATATTAAATTTACATCAGCTGGGTGTGGTTGGCTGATGCCTGTAATCCTAGTGTTTTGGGAAGCCAAGGCAGGAAGATTGTTCAGGCTAAGAGTTAGAGACCAGCCTGGGGAACATATTGAGACCCCCGTCTCTACAAAAAGTTAAAAAATTAGCCTGATGTGATGGCTCGTGCCTGTAGTCTTAGCTACTCAGGAAGCTGAGGCCAGAGGATCACTTGGGCCCAGTATACAGTGAACTGTGATCACACCACTGCACTCCAGCCTTTGTGACAGAGTGAGACCCTGTCCCTGAAAAGAAAAGAAAAAAAAAAATGAGGAAACAGTGATTACTGGGCCATAGTACGGAGGTAATAATAGTAGTAGTAGTGGTGTACAGGCAATAATAATAATAATACCAACCTATATTCCTATTATAAACCTGTTTGGATGGACTTATATTTATGGTTTCAATAGTATTAAGGTGATTATTTTAAATTTCCTGAGCCCATGTATTCATACATAAAAGGATAAATAAAAACAGCATCTGTGCTTTTAATAATTTCATGGTATGGTTAAGGAAATCAAACATGTAAACACATAGCTGCAATAGAAAATAGTAAGTACTGAAAGAAGCTAGCCTCAAAAGAGGAGTTCTGCTGGTTTTTGGAAGGAGAAAAGTTTGGGAAAGTTTTCAAGAAGAAAGATTTTGAAAGATGAGTGGCTAGACCTGAGCAGGAGAATTAGATCCAACATTTCAGGAAAAGTGAACAACATAAGCAAATGCACTGAAAACTGAAGAGCTTGCGTTTTGTGGGTAATGTAAGTACTTTATTATGTCCTAATAAAAGGACCATGAAGAAGGTAGTAGGAGCTTAGGTTACACAAATACTTCTGGAATATTTAAATTATTAAGAGTTGCTGAATTTTAAATCTTTGAGATATATTTGTTTAGATTTGGCAGGAGAAGTATTTTTAACCTTCAACATCTTGATTTTTGGTTTAGATATAGGACTTGTATTAATTCAAGGCCCTGATACTCAGAAAAACAGATCAATTAGGAATCATTAGTTACATTGCAGTTTCTTCACTGCATATACATAAAGGAACTCTTCAGTAATACTAGGTGTGTTTCAAAGTACTGGAGTGTGTTATTTGAAGATAGTCATTAATGAATTGGTTTTATATTTAAAGTGAAGACCCAATTTAAACATATATATTGAGTACAGCATACCAGAAACACAAATCTATTCCATAAACCATGATATGTATCTGCTCAAGCCATTGGGTGACCTTATGTCAATTTCATTATAGCGGAATTGTCCACCTTCTATGGTTGTTTCAAGTTAGGATAGGCACTTACCTTACTGTTTTATAACTACACCTCTTTGAGATAGTTTCTTTTTATTTTGTTTTTTCTCGAAAAATTCAAACATACAGAAAAACAGAAAAATAATGTATTGAAAATAATATCCTCACTTTTGAGATTAAGTAGGTTTTTTTCATATTTTAGATGTCTTTTTCTTTAAGAAATGTTACCGATATATTAAAACCCACCCTCTCATCACTTCAGCTTCCTTTCTCTCCAGAGGATATCACTGTCCTGAAGTTGTCAAACACTATTTCCAAGTACATATTATGCTTTGATTACACATGTATTCATAAACAACATGTAATATTGCCTTGAGTGTGCATTTTAATTTTTACATCAACCCTTTTGCACTGTATATTTTCTTGCAAACTGCATTTTTACTACTTTTTTGAGATTCGTCTCAGACTTTCATGTAGATCTAGTTTATTCAGTTTACTACTTTTATGTATCCATTCTCCATATGGAGGGTCAGTTAGAAGGTTTTCACTCATTTATCATGCACAGTCTTTCAGTGAGAATCTTTGTGTCTCCTTGTATACTTGTGCTAGACTCTCTTGAGGGTAGGTTTTAAAATGGATTAGTTGGATTAAGATATGCTCATGCTTAACAGTTGCTTCTAAATTGATTCTATCAAATTATACTCAAGGAAGAAAGGTACTGTTTCCCCAATTCTTGCTAATAACTCATGTTATATTTTGAAATTGGTATCAGTGTTATATGTTAAATCATATCCCATTGTTATTTTAATTTGTATCTACTGATTATTAGTGAGTTTGGGTTTTTTCAGTTTATTGAAAGTTTGGAATTTTATTTCTATGACGTTTCATATGCTTTTACATATATTTTATTGAGTTTTAAATGTTTTTTTCTGAGTAATTTTTAGGAAACCTTTATGTTTTTCAAACGGTTGGTTTTGGGGATATAAAAGTTTTCATGTCTAGTATCAATTTTTCTAGCCTGAAAAATTATTTAATTCTCTTCCTGTCCCATTTGACTATAGCTGGAGCCTTTTGATTGTAAACTTCTTAGGATTGTTAATGTCAGAAACAAGCGTACTTAACAGTAATTTTAGTGATTTAGATTTTAAGAGCTCAAAAGTTTGAATTTGAGTTCAAGATCTTCATCATTTTGGGTAGTTATTTATTTTTTGTTTTTGCATTTAAGACTATTTTCTCAGCATATTATACCTCTAATTGAGCAGTTATTTAGTCTTTCCAATTTCTGAATAGGAATAACAATATGTTATAATACACATAAGCACACACTCACATGTACAAATACCACAGAGCTTGGGACAGTATCCCGCAATAATTTGAAGTAATAATAAGAAGAAAGAGAATAGCACCAAGTATGTTCATTTTTTAAAAACAGATACCTTTTACCAGAGTGCTTTTACTTAAGTGAAACTTGGTTAATTTGAGCATGACCTAATTCAGATTCTAATAGTGCATTATGATGCTAGCAGACAGTGGTTGATTTCTGTAATTTTCATATACTGGCATGCATGTATCTTGTGAAATCACTACTCAGGGGTTTCATAATTTATACAAAAATCTATATAGCTGCTTTTTTATTGGGTAGTCTTGTTTAAGTGTTAGATTTGCATATATTTATGTAGCTCACTAAATCAATATGTTCTTTGTAAACTGATATAAAACCTTTTTGTACACATTTATAAGAACATTTACTGATTTAATAAATCAGACGCTTGTCAGACATGCATCAGTGTAAATTGTTGTTTATATATAACGTAAACATAATTCTTTAGATGGAGTATATAATTCATCATTCAATTAACATAAATATATAATCAGTCATTAGTTTATCTCCCAAGGTTCAACTCCTGCAGGAAAGAATTTATATGTATCTCTTTGATACATATAAATTAAAATTATTGCTCATTTAATGATTTTCCTAAAGCGTTTTTGCATTCTGTAGAACTTTAAATTTAGATTTTAAATTTTTTATACTCATTTCACAGTAACAATTAAGTAGACTTGACAGCTAACTAGAATGCATAATCTTTTTCTCAAAAACAGTGGCAAATTGTGAAGGTATGATTAAAATTCTTAAGTCATTAAAGCTAACCTTTAAAATCTGAATGCAATTAATTGAATGATTTGAAGATTTACCCTTTGGAAGATATTCCAAAGAGATATGAGATAGAGAGATAGAGATAGATAGGAGAGAGAGAGAGAGAGAGAGAGAGAGAATGCCAGTATTATCCTGATTCTATTGTCTTACAGTTGCCTGATCTCTTGTTTTCTATGGGGAGTTAGGCAGAAATTTATGTATTTCTTCAAGTAAGCACATATTTGATTACAAAACCCAACAGTAGTAAGAGTCTTATATCAACCATATATTTAACATATTTTAAAACAATATGCTGAGTTGCACTTTACTGACATAAGTTTTAGACAGTTTCTATTGAATGCCTGTTATATTAGTGAGTATTTATCTTTCTTACATTTCCTTACCACACCATCTCTCACCATAGCCACTTCAGAATTTTTGGTTGCATCACTAATCAGCATATTACAATGACTGCACTGTTACACCATAAGTATATATTTTTTTCCTTCTACTTTTTATTTTTCCTAGAGTTAAAAATTGCTTTTGATTTTTCCCATTAGTTTGTATTTTGCTGTGTATCCATTATTGTTTTTTCCCCAATAATTTAAGAGCGTTAGTCATGGTTCTTAATAATTTTCCTAAATAGTCTAACACATCAAATCAATTATCAATAACGAATTAGTTTTGCCTTCTCCTCCACCCTAGAGACCTTCCCAGAACTCTCCTTTTTTCTTGAATCTGAACCATATTCTTTGAGAGTGTGATGCAAATCTGTGGTCGTGTGTCATATTCTCTTTTCTGGATGCCATATTCTTCTTGTTTTACTGAAACATAACACTCTTTGTAAAGAAAACTTTATTCTTTGTAAAGAAAAGTTGTATTGAAGGTCATTTTTTTTTTTTTTGAATCTCTGCATGTCTAAAATACCTTTATTTTACCCTCATTTTAATTCATACATTGAGAGGGTATGGAATTCTGTGTTAGAACTCATTGTCCCTCATAATTTTGAAGATTGCTCAATATCCTACTACTGTGCAGTGTTGCTGGTTAATCTAGTACTTTTCTAATTTCTTTATTTGTAACTTGCCTTGGCATATCTTTGAAGTTTATCAAATCTCTTTTTCATCCCTGAAGTTCTGAAATTTCACATTGATATGACTTTATGTAAACTTATAAAAAATATCTATCAGGCTTGGTGTTTACTGCAAAACCCTTCACTGTGGAGGCTCCTGTCTTAGGAAATTTTTAAAAACAATATTGTTATTATTTTTTAGAGATAGTGTCTTACTCTGTCAGCCAGGCTGGAGTGCAGTGGCATAATTATAGCTCACTGCAGCTTCAAACTCCTGGGCTCAAGCAATTCTCCTGCTTCAGCCTCCCAAGTAGTTAGGACTACAGGCACTTGCCACCATGCCTGGCTGATTTTTTATTTATTATTTTGTAGAGTTGGGGTCTCAATATGTTGTCCAGGCTGGTCTTGAACTCCTGGCCTCAAGCAATCTTCCCACTTCAGCCTCCCAAAGTGCTAAGATTACCAGTATTAGTCACCATGCTGGGCCAGGACATTTTCTTGTATTATAGCTTTGATAATATTTTCTTGTCCCCTTCTACTCCTTTTTTTGGGGTCTCCCATTGAAATTCCTGTAGTGATACTCAGTTTCTTATGTTTACTTTCATATTTTTCACCTCTTCATCTCTTTATTCTGCTTTTTCAAGATTTCTTCATTTTTATGTTCCAACCATTTTGTTGAATTTTTAAGTTTTGACATATTTTAAATTTCCAAAGGCTCTTTTAAAATTCTTTCATTTTTTTTAATTTTTCTTTTGAAAATGTTTTTTAGAGCATTTTGTTCTTGTTTCATGTGCCAAGTATATTCTGGTTATCTATATTTCTGTTAAGTAAATTTAAGTTTCTTCTGTTTCTTTCATTGCTTCTGTTTCCTCCAAGTGTCATTTTTAAATTTGTTCTTATCTTTCATATTCACGTTGTAGGCTTTTCTCAAATGTCTACTGATCTTTCACTGTCTATTCACATTTAAAAGTAAGGTAGTGGGAAACATATTTTAATAATAATGTAAGCATCATGGTAGGAGATAATCAGTAAAATTCTTGAGTGCAGTAGCCACAGGCTTACAGTGTCTTCATTCTGACTCATCCAGAGATGCAATTTACTCGTTCCACAAAAAAATGCCAGTGTTGTTAAGCCCTGGTACTGTTGCAAAAATATAAAAATGAGAAAAGAAAAAGACCAAGGAACCAAAAGAGAGATAAATAGACAAAGAGTCAGAGATGGATGGATGGACTGAGTGTGTGTACAAGTGTGTATATGTGTGTGTGTGTGTTGGGGTGTTGGGGGAGAGAGACTATAAGAATATGAGGTAGAAAGAGTATATATATATATACACACACACACATATATATACACACACATATATATATGTATGAGATATTTGTGAAATATGCTTCATGACCCTTTAATAAAGAGAAACTTTGTTTAGATTTTGAACAGAAAAAAATGACAGAGGGAAAATTCATATTAACAATTTTTTTCTGGGGCTAATTATTGTGCTTTCATTTTATTACATCATTGTGCTCCTCATGTATTAGTTACTTAAAGGTGATGAAACTAGCACCTTCCATTAGTTCATTACTTATATGCACATTTCTGCTGCTGTTATCATAGGGAGATCCATTTGCATGTCTGATTTAATCTGAAATATAAATTGATTTTTTTTTTGTACTTTCATGGATCTTTTCTTAGATTCCATCTCCCACTGACTTATTTTTATATTTTGAGGTAAGTTTTGAGGCAATGTTTGCTTTTGCCTTAATACTTTATCAGCAGTAGTAATAGGGAAGTATTCACATGCTTCATGCTTCTTATTTATATCTTTTTTTATATAGAAGGAAACCTTTTTTAAAAAAGGTGTTTTTTTTTTAATCAAATAAACCTTTTTAAAAAAGTTTTTTTTTTAATTAAATAAACCTTTTTTATTTACAAGAATCAGATATTAGAATGGGTTCAACACCTGATGGTATGATGGTACTTAGATCTTACTGGTTCCTGCTAATTCTCATTTCTGGTCTGGTCTGGTAGGAACCTTTTTAGAGAGAAATAAGGATCAGCTTGTTTTTGCATGGATACTCCTTTGTTGTGTGAATTTTCTTGGACTTCATTCCCCGTTTTCAAAGTATCGGTAGTTAAATATAACAGATTTAGCAGTGTAACTGTGGTGTAGACTTTTGAAAAAGAACACAATTTTTGTTTCTGTGTCTGCAACCTACATATATGATTGAAAATTTTTATATCAGGTTCTACTTTTATGACCTATTACCTAGCCACAGTGTATTTGTTTCTATCTGTAGCTTTATAACTATCTATCTGTCAATCATTTATCCATATCTGTGTCTCTATCTGTATATAAACACATATAAAAATGTGCCTGTGCATACAATCAAATATATATATTTGAATGCTTTCCTAGACTCAGCATATATTAGTGTGTTTAACTACCTTTTGGTGAATTGTTTGTTGCTACTGGTGGTCTGTAAAATGGCATCTTGATTCCTCCTCTGATAAACACAATTATGTTATTATGAAACTTTCCTCCCTCGTTTTACCTCCTCAGAGCTTGGGAATTAGGCCAGTTGTAGAGCTGAGTTTTCTGATAATCTTGCTGTTTTAAATATTGTTGTCTATCAGCCATTCATTACTACCTTTTTCCATGCAAAGGGAACACCGGTGTTGTTCAAGAAATCACACCTTAGTGAAAATGCATAGCCTTGTCTCCAGCTCAGGAATAAAAGCCCATTAGTTTAATTCAGTCATATGACTTGTCCCTGTGGCTTGCCTTCTCCCTTCTCCCCTAACTGATTGATTCAGGGCTGGCTAGGAACTTCTCTCTGGCCTGTGAAATGTGAGGAGTTTGCGCTGTGGCTTCTGGGGCTGACTTTCATTCTCATGTCTGGATGTGATGTTGGGACTGCAGCACCCGTCATGTGGGCCATACAGGAAGTTAGCCCCGAGGTAGTTTGAAACTGCTGCTATACTGTGAGAAACAGAAAGACAAAAAAATGGGCGGAACTTGAGTCTTTGAGTCCTTGGTTGAGCCGCTGAATTAATCATAGACCTCCTCCTCCCCCACCCCCCAGCCCTCCTGCCCATCATCCAACATACATTTCTGCATTTACATAACAAAATCAAGGTCCTTATTTTTAAAGTCAATTCAGTGTAGGTTTTTGACAGTTGCAGCCAAAAGCATTATTGCTGAGACATCACTGCTTTACCTTTTATTTCTGTTTTCCATAGTGATTATTAACATCTGTTAACCTTTCTTTTCTCTCTTTTAAGTGAGTAGAGTAAATCATAGGCCAGGCTATTTGTCTAGCATTACTGTAGTAATAATAAACCTTCTGAGAAACAAAAACCTAAATGATTTTTCTGCAAAGTTGATTTATCTGCATCCTGAAGGACCTCATTACTTCTTCCATTTCTGACAGATATTTATAGTGCAATATAATTTTATTCTTTATAAATTTTAAGAGTAGTAAGTTTTATTAATCTTCACTTTATTCAAAGTGATTTGAAATAGATTACAAAGTGAAATGGCAGAAACTAAATTATGTTATGTCCAAAAAAATAAGAACAGCATATGCTGACCTTTGGCTGTTGGTTACCATTTTGTAGGCTTCTCCTAGGATTATATATTTAGAAATAGATATTTGGCATTTTATACTTTAAAAAACCCAACTTCTGGGAAATCTTCTGTTTCTCTACAATGAGTATGTACTGTTTTGTGGAGCACCTATAATACGACAAAATGAATTGTTCATGTTTTTCATGCTTCGATTATTGTACTGTTGATGGCAGAAACTAACAGGAGCTTTTTAGAATCTGTTCAACTTCATATTGATTTTATGTTAATATCAGACAACATTTTATTGTAAGAAATGTACAAAATAGTAAAAGTTGCAAAGATTATTGGCAAAACAAGTGACCAGATTTTTAAATTATTGTAGTTCATGATTTCTTCATTCACTCATTCAGTAAGCACTGAGGACCAGACTCTGCAGGCCACCCTGAATATAGAAGAGTCCCTGTACTGAGGGGCATTCACAGAGCAGGGATGAGATAAAGCAGCAGACATTATAATATAATGTCATAAGTGACAAGATAAGTGCAGGGAGCCACGGGTGCATGCAGGATAAGAAACAAGTATGGATCTGGTGGGGAGAAGGAGAAGAAAGATATTTTTGTATAAGGACTGTTTAAAACAGGAAAGTAGGAGGAACAAAGTTTTTTTTTTTTTTTCTTTTAAGTTTTGTTGCTAATATTAGGCTTGATTTTATTGTGTTTGGTATATTTTCTTTTTTATTATTTATGTTAGTGGCATGAAGTAAGGTATTATGATAAACTTAATGCAGAGATGTAATAATAACAAGTAAAATTCATTCAGTGTTTCTGTGGCAGTTAAAAGAGTGAGTATAAGCGCCAGATGGCTTGACTTTTAAAACCATTCATGTCAGATATTTGCTCTTATTAGGTTTAGGTATATTAATTGTGCTTTATTTTCCCCATTTCTAAAATGGCTGTGAGAGCTGTCTATATGTCATAGATCTGTGATGATGTTTCAATAAGTTGATTATTCAAAGGACTTAGAAGAGTGCTTGCTCATATTGAGTGCTCAATAAACATTAGCTATTATTATTATTATTATTATTATTATTATTATTATTTTGAGACAGGGTCTCACTCTGTTGCCTAGGCTGGAGTGCAGTGGTGTGATCTTGGTTCACCACAACCTTGGCCTCCTGGGCTCAAGCAGTCCTCCCACCTCAGCCCTCCAAGTAATTAGGACTACAGGCATGTGCCACTATGCCTGGCTAATTTTGGTATTTTTTGTAGAGATGGGGTTTTGCCTTGTTGCCCAGGCTGACCTTGAATTCCTGGACTCATGTAATCTGCTCCCTGAGCCTCCCATAGTGCTGGGATTACAGGTGTGAACCATCACACCCAGCTATTATTATTATTTGGATAATCTCATTTAATGTTTTCATTAATCTGATAATACAATGTGGTAGACAGAATAATGGCCACCAAGATGTCCACATCCTAATCCTGGAACTTGTGAACATATTACCTTGCATGGCCAAAAGGAATTTGCCAATATGATTAAATTAAGATTTTGAGATGGGGGGATTACCTTGATAATGATGTTGAGCCCAGTGTCATCACATGGATCCTTAGAAGAGGCAGGTGAGTCAGAGAAGGAGATGGGATGAAGGAAGCAGAGGGATAGAGTCAGAGATCTGAAGATGCTATGCTGTTCCCTAGCAAGATGGAAGGAACCCTAAGACAAGGAATGTGGGTAGATTCTAGAACCTGGAAATGAAAAGAAATAGATTTTCTCCTGGAGCTTCTGGCAGGAATGTGGCCCCCCTGACATCTTGATTCTGGTCTGGTTGAACCCATTTAATTTGAATTCTGACCTGTAGATCAGTAAGATTATACATTTGTGGCATTTTAAGCCACTGGTGATTTTTCTTTTCTTTCTTTCTTTTTCTTTCTTTTTTTAATCCCAGAATTCATCAAGCACAAAGTTTATTCTGAGGGTATCTGAGTCTGGTTTTCAGAACAGTGCCTAACCCATGTTGGAAAGAGCCCCACATTTTCTCCTCTGTCAAGACTTTTTGGAACTCAATACCTTACACACAACAGCTCACCAACACCAGTTGCTGCTTGGCTCACAACAAAGACAAATAAATTCAAGCTAGGAAGAAAGGATAGGAAATAAGACATTGAAATTCTATTACTATTTTTCCATAATCCTCTTAGAACAGAATTACAGTTTTTCTTTTCTATTTTTTTAACCATTTATTTATTTAATTTTCTGTTTTATTTTACTTTAAGTTCTGGGATGCATGTGCTGAATGTGCAGGTTTGTTACATAGGTATACATGTGCCATGGTGGTTTGCTGCGCCTATCAACCCTTCATCTAGGTTTTAAGCCCTGCATGCATTAGGTAGCCACTGGTGATTTTTCACAATATCAATAGAAAACAAGTGCAAATAAGCATTATTTCCATGTCACAAAAGAAGGAATGTTTTCTGGGGGATTAAGTTATTGCCAAGATTATTGGAAACTGTGGGGTGCACGCAGGGCTGTGGACTGATAGGCTTTATGATGGAAGCAGTCACCCAGAGAAGGAACCAGGACCTTACAACTCTATGTCCAGCCTTCTAAGCAGCCCCTGGTTTTAGCCTCCCTCCTGCAGCTGACTGTGTGTACAAGACTGGGGCTTTTCCAGGGTCTTTAAGGCAGCCACTGCTTCTGTTATCCTTAGCTGTCATTCCTGTAAGAAGCCCACCACTAGCTTTTCCATACTGTTAAATCACTTCACATTTTTCCAGCCCCTTGTCTTTTTCTAAAAGTGTTAGAAATCTGTCTTCCATGGATTCCTCTTTCATTCTTGCTGTCTTTGTGAATTTATGCTTTTTTTCCCCTTCATTTTCTGTAATTTTAGTAAGAGTTCATCAGGAAACAGTCATCAGTGGCCAGCTAACTATTCCCAACTCAAGCAGCATATCAATTTTTGACCCATGGCAGTGCCTCCTCTCACTTCAGCACTCTCAAAAGACTGCAAACAGTAACATTAAATTCACCCAACATGACCACAGTGCAAAAGCATCTCACATGGTCTTTATGAAAGCGCCCACAGTTACCACCCTTTAGTAACCTTTCCATACAGTAGAACAGTAGGCAGGAGGCAAAATGCTCCTACAAACTCTGTCAAAATATGTATAATGGATATGTTTCATATTTTGGATAAGTTCCTATGAATACACCTATATTTTTATAACTGTTCTAGGAATATATTTATACTTTTATGAGCTCCTTCCTCATATTTGAGGAGAGAAGAGAAATTGTAGTGCATACTTTTTACGGGGGGTTGTGTGTATCAGAGTGTCATGGTATTCATGAGGATCTACTGTAAAAGCTTGTGATTACTGCAAATAAAAATGACCAAATTGGTCACTTAATAAATAACATATAACATGATTAATCAAAATTTTAAAATTTGTGTTTTTAAACAACTATTTTTCAGACCTCTACACCACAGACAGTAGTAACAAGGGGAATAGGTAAATGTTGAGAGAATATAAAAAACTTCAGTGTTAAATTATAATACATAGTATGTTTACTTTTTAACTTATGTTAGCAAATTTCTATGCTTGTATGAAATTGGCAGTTGAAACTATTAGATTTTTTAGAAACAGTTATGTGCAGAGCTTCTGTCTCCTTCTTGTTCAGTCTCAAGAATAATATAACCTTTTTTTTTCTTAAATACTACCTTCTTCGTACATAATGGACAAAGATAAACACTATTATTGGATCCTAATTTGAAGGGTTCAGTTCCCAGCTTTCTCATTGTAATTCCATTCCTCTTTAACTCCCAGTTGGACAAAGTACATATGAATGAATAAAATTGATGTTGTGGCAAGAATCCCAAATTTACTATGCTTTATCGAAATGAGTAATTCTTTCCAAAAACTTGCTTTGATTCAAATGATCATGTTATATCCCCATGTTTCCACATAGAGGCTGAGAATTGTTAACCTGGAGCCTTCTATGGAGAAGTAAGAGGCTGGTTATTCCTTACATTAGAATACAAAGGAAGTTAAATTACAAAGGAAGATGACTCTGATGTGGCATAGAGTTTTACAAGTGAGACAATAATTATACGATATGGGGTAGTTCTGATTGTCAGAGAACAAAGTTCCAACAAATTGAGTTTAATGATCTAATTGGCTTTTATTAGTGATTCATGGATTGGGCAGCTTCTCAACTCTGTGAAAACAGGAAGGTGCTCTGCTGAGCTGAGCAGAGGGAGCTGGCTTTACAGGCAGAAAAGGGCTGAATTAAGAACAAAAAGCAGATTGATCGTTTCAAAGTTACTTTCCCTACAGGGTAAAAACAGAGGGGATTTCTTTATCATGCTGGCTCAGGTAGACTAGGCCCTTTTCTGTTGGAATCTCCTATCTTCTTTTGAAAACTGGCCCATTTTAAAATTCAGCTTATGTGACACCTGGCATGAGTGACTCCATTCTAGTTTTGTCTGGTCTTTGGGCTTAGTGCAGGAGCTTAGTCCAAAACAGCGGTCTGTGGTAGGAAATTTCTTTAACGTGGTTTAATACCTTTGTCAATATAGTGAATATTATCTTTAATCTGCTCATCAAAGCATTTGATGATTAAATGAGCTAATGCCTACATAACATTAAGAGTCTCAGATTAAAAGAGTGGTAAAATATTTAGTTTCTTCCTACTAGTGAATGTAAGTTGTGTTTGAATAAACATACTATAAGTTTAGTATGCATTTTATATGTATTCCATCCATTAATTCATTTAACAAATACTGATTGCACACCGATTATGTATCGGCCACTGTTCAGTATGTTTACAATGCTGTGTTTACAGCAATGAACAAGGCAAGGTAGGCAGGGGAAAGAATCTGTAGAGCATATTAAATAATTTGGATTTTATTCTAACTATGAAGGAAGCCATTGGAAGATTTAATGTAGGAAACTTACATAATTTGTAAATATATACTGAATTATATAATTTGTAAATAGAAGACTCTGGATTTTCTGCATGCAGTGGATTATCTGGAGAAACAAAGGAATTTAACCATCTGGGGGGAGGCTATTAAAGGAGTCCAGGGGAAAGATGATGGTGGCTTGAGTTGGGGTTAAAAATGGGGAAATGCAAAGCTGCAGCCTCAGAAAGTAGTCCATGAGATTTATGATGGAATTGACAGATATGAGGGGTAAAGGAAAGAAATGAATCAATCATGAGAATAATGCTTTTGGCCTGAGCAAGCATGTAGATGCTAAAGATAGAGAAGCACGGGAAGAATAGATTTCAGGAGTGGGGAATCAGCAGGTCAAATCGGAAGTTAATTTCTAGTCTGGAGTTTAAGTGTGAGGTTAGTGTGTAGGGAAGGTATATTTGGGTTTCATTGCAATAGAGACGGCATTTAAAGCCCAAGAGTAGATGATACAATATCTGTGCAAGTAGAGAAAAAGGTCCCAGGACTGAACCCTGGAATATTCCCATAATTTAGAGGCTAAACAAGAAGATGGGTTCTGCAGTTGAAACTAAGGAAGGACCATAGGCATAGAAACTAAGAGAGATGATGGTGTCATAGAAGCCAACAAAAGTGTTTTGATAAAACAATGGATCTTTGCACATCAAATTTTGAAAGTAATGCAGGTAAGTTGACCTCATTACTTCTCTTCAAGAAGCAGTTTTGCATAATCATTAATTACTCAGTGCTACTGAGAGTAGGGAGAGAGAAGTGACTGATGGATTTAGGATCATGGAGGTTGTTGGTTATACTAACAAGCAGAAGCCCAGTTTGGTTGGTTTAAAAGGAAAATGGAAACTGAAAAAATGGAAGTAGTGAGTATGGCGACTCTTTCAAGCATCATTCGTAGGAAGTAGAACAAAGAAATAGGATGGTAGCTTCGAAAAAGTATACTAGGTTATATCAGAAAATAGATTATACTGGAGTGCTGATTATACTAGAGTATGTTTGGAAGCTAATGGAAATGATCTCAGAAATAAGGGGAATTTAAAAAAATTTCACAAGTGAAGTTGAAGAGGTGAGAATATAATCATCAAGGAATTACACAGTTGTGACCAGTTGAAAATTCATATTCTGGGAATTTGACATTAGGTAAGAGCTTTGATAAAACAATTTTAGCATAAAATTGTTAAACAATACAGGTAAATTAACCTTATAACTTCTTTCTAAGAAGCAATCTTGCGTAATGACTTCTTGATAAAAATTGTAAATGTCTTATTGACTAAATAGAAACTGCTTTTAAAACCATGGAGAAAGCATATGTACACATATATGTGTGTATGTGTATGTATGTGTGTATACATGTGTATGTGTATGTGTATATATATATAATTATATATGTAATTTTTCCCCCTGAAGATGTGCCAACAGTAATTTGGTTCAGTTTTTTTTCAGCTCCCACATATGAGTGAGAACATGTAGTCTTTGTCTTTCTATGGCTGGCTTATTTTACTTAGCATAATGTCCTCCAGTTCCATCCATGTTATTGCAAATGACACGATTTCCTTCTGTTTTATGGCTGAATAGTTTCCCATTGTGTATCTGTACCACATTTTCTTTATGCATTTGTCTGCTGATGGACACTTAGGTTGCTTCCATATCTTGGCTTTTGCGAATAGTGCTGCAGTAAGCATGGGAGTGCAGATAACTTTTTGACATACTGATGTTCTTTCTTTTGAGTACATACCCAGCAGTGGAATTGCTGGATCATATGGTATTTGCATTTTTAGTTTTCTGAGGAACCTCTGTACTGTTTTCCATAGTGGCTGTACTAATTCCCACCAACAAGGTACAAGGGGTTCCCTTTCTCCGCATGCTCTCCAGCATTAATTATTGCCTGTCTTTTCAATAGAAGCCATTTTAAGTGGGGTGAGATGGTAACTCATTGTAGTTTTGGGTTGCATTTCTCTGATTATTAGGGATGTTGAGCATTTTTTTAAATACCTTTTGGCCATTAGTATGTCATCTTTTCAGAAATGTCTATTCAGACCTTTTACCCATTTTTAAATTGGATTATTTGACTTTCTTTATTGAGTTGTTTAAGCTCCTTATATATTCTGGATATTAATCCCTTGTCAGATGGGTAGTTTGCAAATATTTTCTTGCAAATATTTTCTCCCATTCTGTTGGTTGTCTCTTCACTTTGTTGATTGTTTGCTTCGTTGTACACTTTCTAGCTTGATATAATCCCATTTATTCATTTTTGTTTTGGTTACCTATGCTTTTGATGTCTTACTTAAGAAATCTTTGCCCAGTACAATGTCCTGGAGTGTTTCTCAGTGTTTCCTTCTAGTAATTTCATAATTTCAGGTCTTAGATTTAAGTCTTTAATTCATTTCAATTAGATTTTTTTGTATGGCAAGAGATAGGGGTCTAGTTTTATTTTTCTGCATATAGATACCCAGTTTTCTCAGCACCATTTATTGAAGAGACTGTCCTTTCCTCAATGTATGTTCTTGGCACTTTTGTCAAAAATAAGTTGACTGTTAACGCATGGATTTATTTCTGGGTTCCCTATTCCATCCAAATATTGGCGGTATTTTTGGCTCCTGTGTTGTAGGTTTTAAGAGGAATCCTATTAAAATATGTGGTTTCCTTTTTCTTTTAGAAGTTTGGTAGTTTAAAAGAATAAAGAGAGAAATTATAAAAAGAAGTATTTTCACAGCTTCTCCAGAGAAAGAATACCCCTTGGTAACAAAACATGCAGTACATCTTCAGAAATGATTTTCATTATGAAAAGTCAGAACCTATCCTAGATCAGCTTCATGCTGTTAATTGAACCTCTGAAAGACTTAACAGAATCTGTAGTGTCTTGTCAGCTATAATTGTTATAAAGCATAAAATCCTCAGGCAAAATTTTAAAAAAATCTGACATGCTTCTATCCTTGTTATGAGTCCCACCAACCACAATATACTAATTTTCATTGGTGGAGAACCTTTCGAAAGCAATATGTTTAGGAAATCTTCCTTTATTGCTTCTTATATAATCAAAGCATCCTTATATTGTTGTTTGCATTGCTTACATGAAAAGAGACATTTGATTTATCACTGTCAAGATCTAACTCACGGCAGCAGTTTGCATTCAGTGGGGATTTGGGAAGTGGTATGTTTTGGGCCCCTCTTATCTCCTTTAGTGTGTTTTCAGTTCTTAAAGCTCCACATCACAGTTTGTTGGCAATAATTATAATAACAAAAAGCTGGTGATAACATCACCCTAAATAAGAAGTGTTTTCTTCTCCTTTAGGTCTTTCAGGCCTGGTCTGATCACTCTGTTCGGCGACCCTCAGCCCCCTTTTCAGCTCACCTCTTCCTTATGGTCCTGGGTGGTATCCCTGTTTCTGACAAAAGGGAATAATGGAAGAAGAAGGTGGCAGAGCCATCTGCCGGCTGCCTCTGAAAGGAAGATCCCAGAAGCTGTTGCAGAATACTTTTGTTTGTACCATACTGGCCAGAACTTAATTATATCATAATTCTTTAGAGCAGAGGAGCCTGGGATATATAGTCTTGATTCAGTGCACCGTATTCTAAGCTAAACATCAGGGTTCTATAGAAAAAGATGTAAATAAGTATTGGGCTCGAGTAGTATCTGCCATACCATCCAACTCTAGATGCCACAAAAGCCTGCATCTCCTTGGAATACATCATGCTCATGAGCTGACCTTTGCTCCTTCTCTTCCCCTCATGTCAAAGGTTCTTTGACATGGAATCTTTGAAAATGGGAAAATGGCATCTCTTCTTTCAGAACAACCTGTGCTAGGTTGCAAGTCTTACTGAGCAGAACACAACTTAGATAGCCACTTCTTGGGAAACCTTCAGCTTGGAGCCCTTGTGCATTGCACATTCTGCACAGCCATACATGACGGCCCTATTTCTTTGTTCTGATACATCTCCTGTGTCCTCTGCTGCATGTGGGGAGAAGAGTCATCTAATGATCTAATTAAAATAATTTTTTTTAACCTGCCTTAGGGGGTGTATATGAAATACTTCTGAGATGGGATAAAGTATTTCCAGTCCTCTTATAGCCTTCAGTGTGAAACTTTCCAATGGCAGCATTCCTGATCTTAAGAAAAGTCTGTCTCACGTGGGTATAGCTTTCATTAGGAGGCTGCAGCTGTGAGTGCTTCCTCTGAGAAAACATGTCATTTAAACACCAATGGGTGCAGGAGGCTACAGTTTCATCCCCCATCACCCCAGGTAGAGTTAGCATTTGTAATGCTACCATATTTGAGATGATTTATTGGCATATAAAAATTGGCCAGCTATTTAAGAAGTATTAAGTTATTGTGCCTTCTGTTGTAGTCCATGTATTCTGTAATTTATCACAGAGTTCAGAACTGACAGAATTGAGAGAGAGAATATTCAATTCAGTGAATCTTTCCCTCCCATTTTTTTCTTAATTCTAAAAGTCAAGGACTGGTGACTTACTAAATAACCAATTGTATTTTTCTGTGCCTTCCATTTCTGTGGCTGATTAATTCAGGTGGGTGGAGTATAGCTGCAACAGCCTCCATTCTCAGAATGAGATTGATGATGTTCTGTGGCTGAACCTGTCTCCCTTTTGGTAACTCTTTATATTTTATTTTTAAACATAATAGTGTCTTATTTAGCTAGAAAAGGTGAGTGAATTAATAAAAGAGCTTTCTCATTAGTAGGAAAAAGTTCTTATTGGTTGATAAGAACTATGCCTTTGTACGCAAAATGTAATGATTAAAAAACTGCTAAAGCAATTCTGATTTTTTTTGGTCTTCTTTTTACAGGTAATTCTTGTAAGATACTCTGTTCTTTTTATATTTTATGTTCTCCTGTATCTATATCATGCCCTAAAAATGTTGTAGCTTTGTAATAATATTAAGAAACATGACTAAGTAGATGAATCAAAGTTTATTTTTTTGTGCCCAAGCTGTTCACTTCTTTTGTGTGTCCAATTAAAATATGTTACAGTTTTCTTAGTGAATGTTTTATTATAATATTTGAAGGATGAGGGACAGCTGGACTGAACAGTTGTTTTTGAGAAAGTTTTCAGGCTTATGGAGATCTGCTTTAAAATTATATGTAGTTGTTTTTCTTTGCCATTCATTTCTCATTTCTGTCACTGCCACTGAAAACCAAAGTTCAATAGTTAAGGAAAGAGTTTTCCAAGTAAATATTCATACATTTTATAACAAGCCAAATGTATGACTAAGGTATATACTTCTGTGTGTTTACTAATCCCTCTCCCCTTGGGCACAGCTATGTTCCATTTCCCAGCTTCCCTAGTAGTTTGCAGAGGAGGATGAAGTCTTAGCTGATGGTGGGACACAACGGTCAGTCAGCCTGGGTCCCTCAGGGACTGTATGGAGCTGAGTCCCCCACTCTTCTTCATATGATATGATGTATACAAGAAATCAGCCTGTATTGTGTTAAGTTTCTGAAATCTAGGTTTATTATAGTATTTACCTAATGTCATATAAGAATTGTTCCAAAAAACTATCTGCTTCTCAGACCATTGGTCTCATGGAATCCAACTGTGTTCCCTGGAGGAAATAGAAATGGGATTTGGTGAAGATAGAGTGTTGTCTCTGACAGATATTTTTTTAAAATGTTCATGTGTGGATGTTATATGTGCTTAAAGATTCCATGCATCTGATATGCTCTCTCCTAACCCTGTAATGTGATATGAGTTTTGTACTCACTAGGAGTGTTTGGGACAATCCAGCATCAGGAAGATATTTCAGTTCACTCTACATTATGAATACTTCTGCAGCAGATAATTAACTTGTCTAATTGTGTTGTGTTATAGCCTGCTTACTGGAATGATCTGTAATGCAGCTTGGCAGCAGTGAACAGTTATCAGATGCCATTTGAAATGATTTGCTGATTAAAGATAAGAGTTACTAAATCTTGCCCAGCCTTTTCATTTGATGAATGTTAAAATGTATTCTTGCCTCTTATATATGATAACTTTTCCTTTACATACAAATATTAGTAGTAAGCTAAACATTTCTTTCTCTTGAGAATCAACTTTTAGATAATTTGAATGATAAATTTTTGATAAATTTAAAAATATTTATAATTGGGTACATCAAAAGTCTCACGTTTTACAAAACTCACTCTAGAATTCCAGAGTGAAGTCCTGTCTTTCTTAGGAAGCAATGGAAAGGTATTAAATATCTCTCAAGTGTTTAATTCGTTGTATTCTCTACTAGGTATAGATTGTTGTCTTTCAGTTGCTAAATTAAACAGTTGCCTTCTCAAGACTTTGGTGATGATGATTATGATGATGGCAATTACAATATTAATATGATTGAGTGTTTGGATATCGAAGACGAGAAGAGGTCTTTCTTTTCTAAAAGAAGTGATTTTTTTTTGTGGTTGATTTGTATTTAATTTCATTTAGGTAGGTGTGGTTCTGGGTGAATATTAGATTTTTGTGCTAATTGTGTCACCTTGTTGTGTGACATTAGATAAACCTCTTAACCTCTTTTTACAATTAGAGGAAAAACTAAGTTCTTGAAGGTATGTAGAAAGAAAACCAAAAGACAAAACTAAGTGACAAAAAAGGAAACATAAGAAAAAACTATATATTAGTGAGGAATATTTTCAGATTTTGCCAAACAAGCTTTTTACTATTCTTTATTAGATTAAAAAAATAGTCTTTTAGGAGGAAGGTGAGAATTATTAAAAAAGTTTTCTACTTGGTCAAAGTTTTAAATTCGTGAGGCCTTGAAATTATTTTCTAAAATTTGTTGATGAGAAATTTAGTTTTCCTTTTAAATATTAAGTAGAGTATTTGAAATCCTCCAGGAGGAATTATTCTCTTTAGGCAAACTTTTGTTTTTAAATTTTTAAAAAGTAATTTTCACAAAGAGAGGATCTTGCTACATTCCCCAGGCTTGCCTTAAACTCCTGTGCTTAAGTGGTCCACCCTACTCGGCCTCCGGAGTAGTTGGGACTACAGACACCCCCTCCTTCAAACATCTAACTGTAAAATAACATGCCTATAAATATTCTTCAGGACCAGCTGTAGAAATTCTTGAAAATACGATTGTCTGTTTACATTATATGCCTTTCCTTTTTGCTTTTGGAATGAACAAATAAATATAGCTCAGTGAAATTATATTATATGTGTGAAAATTGATTCTTTACTTTTACCTACCTCATTAAGCAGGCAAATTGCTAAGTTTTCAGTAGATGCATTTAAAATAAATTATAGCTAATCAAATGTGTTGCTTTATTTCCTTTTAAATGACACAGTGTATGTGCCAGCACAGCAAAGGAAAAAAAACATCAGTTTGGTTATTCTTTACTGAAAACAGAAGTTGATTGGTTCAGGGAAAAAACATTGCAGCTACATGATTTGATATGTAGATGAGTTTCCACAATTTGTCAGAAATGGCTGCTTATGATATATGGTGAAATGTAAGATAATTCTTTCCTCTTCTGCCATCTGTCTGCAATTTATTCTTTTATTAAGGAATGTATTATAATTTTGTTATTTGTTTTTTAATTTTTTGGTAAAAGCAATACATATTACAGTTTTGACTATATTATTATGCTCTCTTTTTATTGATTTTTGTTTCAGTAGCTTTGGGGGTACAAGTGGTTTTTTGTTGCACGGGTGAATTACACGGTGGTGAATTCTGAGATTTTAGTACACCTGTCACCTGAGTAGTGTGCATTGTACCTACTGTGTAGTTTTTTTTATCCCCAGACCCCCTTCCTCCCTCCCACTCTGAGTCTCAAAAATCCATTATATCACTCTGTTTGCTTCTGTGTACTCATAGCTTAGCTCCCACTTTTAAGTGAAAACATATGGTTTTTGGTTTTCCACTCCTGAGTTACTTCACTTAGAATATGGCCTCCAGTGCCATCTATGATGCTGTAGCACACATTATTTTTGTCCCTTTTTAGTGGCTGAGTGGTATTCAGCCACTAAACACATATGTGTGTGTATGTGGATATACATATATATAAGACATATTCTTTATCCACTCATTAGTCGATGGGCGCTTTGGTTGGTTGCACTATATATTATGATACTCTTTAATATATTTTATTTAACATGTGTATTGTATTACAGTACTTAAATGCCTTTTTAATTTTTGTCAATGTAATAGTTTAATACCAATAAAATACATTTCATTATTTTTCATGAACCGTCTTACATAATGTTTGTGTTGCATCAAATGATGGCTAATGTCTAAAGTAAGAAAAGGCAACTAGTGAATTATTCATCTGTTTGTACTTTTAGCAAGATACTTAGTTATACACAGGTTCACATAAAAATCTTATGTTTAAATCCTCACTTTTAATCTGGGAAAATATTGGCTAAATATTGCTCCCTAACATGAATGCATGTTCGGTCAGGGTATCTGTGAAATTCAGACATATTTCATGTGTTCACTGCTAATATGGCTGTTAAAGCAAAATTAGTGGGCTAGCTAACAGAAGTTAAAAGACATTTTTTAAATTTGCTGATTGTTTTTTCCATGGCAAACGGTTTCCATTGTTTACACAGTATACAACACTTGTGCTCAGGCAACTGTCTGTAGTTTAGTTAAATTGCAATAGAAGTAGATCTGCTGGATCTTAAGATAGTCTTTCTAAAATATAATCAGTATGTTCTTCTCTGTTGGTTTTTGTGTTTTGAAATGACACTGCTAATGTTGGCATTATCAACTTGTAAGCAATGCTACTTAGATAGTATACAAAGTTAGTTTTTCTGATTTTGTGCATATACACAAGATTTCCTTCAAATCATGACCAGAGACGCATCCTTTAGAGCCTGAGCTGTTTATGGTTATGCCACCTACTCTTATGGCATTGTGATGCCTCATTTTTGAAAGCTGACAACTTGATTGCTTGATATGTGGTTATTCCACAGCTTATGCCATGTTGTTAAAATTGTCCTCCTCGCTACTTATTTATTTTTATTTATTTTTATTTTTTTAGTTTAGCTGTGTGTCAGGCAGACCTGGGTTTGAAGCTTTACTTGAATTCCCTTAGTAGCCCAGTGACTTTGGGAGCATTTCTAAACTTGCGAATCTGTTTCCTCGACTGTACAATAACAGTGAATTTATGGTGTTTTATTTAATGACATCATTAAGTGCTTAGTACAAAAAAGGTGTTTAGTAAAAATCTATCCAATGGAAGACGTATGTGTAATCTAGTTTATTAGTTTCTTTTCAAGCTTTACTTTTTCCCCACATTTTACAAATATGTTTTATTGATAGGAGTACCTCAGATCTGATCACAAACTGTAAGAGGGGAAGCTGCTTTTTCTTGTTTAGCCACATGATTAGCATCACTAACCACTGTAAAGCATATTGTATATTGCCAATGATGTCTCAATTAAAAATCCACTGGGAACAAAGCCCCATTTAACAAAGTTGGCTTGAGCACAGCGATGATTGAGGAAATTCCTTTACCCCAGTGTGGGAAACCCCACAAGGGAGCTGTTTTGCACACTGGTCTCATGTAGACTTGCTGGCTCCTGAATATTCTCTGAGAAGGGCAAAACCACCAGGAATTGTGCGGGCTGGTCATATGCAAGTACAAAGGGGACTGCCTAGGGCCTGTCAACTGTGAATCTCTGTCCCCATGCTACAGGCCATTCTGCTTGCCTCTAAAGCAAGACTCCTTTATTTGGAAGGTTGAGTGGAAATACTGTAGAGGGAATTTGTGTTTTAGAATAACACATCTCTCTGTTTCCTATATTAATTCTTTTTGTGGAAATAACCCAAAGATTGTGTCATTAGAAACTACTCTCTCATTTGAGGACTATGCCCTCTCATGCTATCTGGTAAAGATGGCATTTATAGTCATAAATCAAAACCATCTGAGATTTCCCAGGGTCTTTTTGAAGGTTGTCAGAAAAACACAGGCAATTCATTTGTATTCGATACAGTAGTATTTTGTGAGGGACAGGGTGTAGCTCTGATAATAGTTTTTGGTAATCATTTTATCTTTAGTTTTCTACCTATCAGTGGGCTATAGTATTTTTATGACTTCCTTCACCCTTCTTTAGATGAACATTTGAGATACTTCCTTGTACTAAGAACTGCAGACACATTTAGACACGTTGTGAGTCAGACCTGGCTTTTGCGTGCCAACTACTCCCTTCTGTTGTTGGAGTGTACCCAGTCCCCGCTCCTGCTCCCACTTCCCACTCGAACTTGGTGTTCTTTTGAAAAGATGGACATGGATCCACTCAAACTTTGTCCCTGTTTTCATATTTTTGTTCTTTGTTTAGGTACTATGTCATCTGCTTTGATCCAGCTTTTGGCCAGAGTACATGTGGACTATGTTGTTCAAAAGTAAAATACTTCTGTTAATGTACATGGCTTGTAGGCTTGTTTTCAGTTAATTTTGACAGAATGTGTGAAGGTCAGTTATGGTCTATACCTTCCACTGTGCCAGGGGCTACCAGTACATAGAGAAATAAAATATAATAACTGCTAAAGGGAGGTTAGGATTCGACATTTAATTTGGAACTATAAGGCTGAAAAAGTGAAAAGTTTGAAGAATGAGGATGGTATATTCAAATTCCCCAATTATTTTCTTTTACTCATCCACATATTTTTGTCCTGTCATCACACCCTGAAGGAAACCTTCCTGGTACCCTTTGGCAAGTTATGGGCCCTTATGTGATGCCACAATACATGATGTAGTCCTCCTTTGGAGTTGAAAATTAACAACTATTGGCCGGGCGCGGTGGCTCAAGCCTGTAATCCCAGCACTTTGGGAGGCCGAGACGGGCGGATCACGAGGTCAGGAGATCGAAACCATCCTGGCTAACACAGTGAAACCCCATCTCTGCTAAAAAATACAAAAAACTAGCCGGGCGAGGTGGCGGGCGCCTGTAGTCCCAGCTACTCGGGAGGCTGAGGCAGGAGAATGGCGTGAACCCGGGAGACGGAGCTTGCAGTGAGCCGAGATCCGGCCACTGCACTCCAGCCTGGGCGACAGAGCGAGACTCCGTCTCCAGAAAAAAAAAAAAAAAAAAAAAAAAAGAAAATTAACAACTATAATTTTCATTTATTTGGGTGATATTTTAATTGTGTTTTCCCTTGCTGGACTAGAAACTTCTGAATTCAAGGCCCCTGTCTATTTTTACTTTCCACCTGTGTTGGCACAGTGGGTCTTCAATAATCATTTACTCCATAATTGGTTGAATGAATGTGTGAGTTCCAACTACTAATGATTGGTAAGAGTTAAGTTTTGAATTCAGTTTCTTAATACTTCTTTTCACTCTGTGAATGTCATTTCTCTCAAGGACTTCCTATTTGTCAGATTTATAAAACCTCTCATGTGTGCTTTTAAAAGTTGTCTTTTGCAGTATTTTTAGTCATAATGAGACTGTCACTTTGAATGGCTTCCCTAGAGTCATGTTTGTGACTGCTGAAATGAGTTAGGATGGTGTATATTTGAGAAGGAAGGTCTTGGCACTGGCAAGACCTTGGGACTGCCAGCATTGATTACTTCTGTGTCATTTTTCTAGGTAGAAGTAAATGATGGCTTAAGTATTTCCTATTAGTTCTAATGAATATTTCTAAGACATTACCCTGTTCCCTTTATTAATTGACAACATCCAATGTAGAAGCTTCATTGATATTGTAATTTTAGAGTTGAGTATAAGTGATGAATTGATGCTATTGCAATTAGACTGACTTGAATTTATCTGTGAATTAGCTCATAAAAATGATTCTGTTGATCTTAACATTTTGAGTTTTGAGAAACTTTTAGTAGCATTTTGATTTATTTTTATACAGTCTTTTAAAACTGACATCATTTTCATTTTTTTCTCTATGATATTCTGAGTACAACTTAATTTGCAGTTTATCTGTCTATCTATTATTTTCATAGGAATCACACTTTTAAATTAACGTCTCATAGTTTCCTCAGTTCCTAAAGAAATACACAGACTTTTTTTTTTTTTTTTTTTGGCACCCAAATAAGTCAATTACTGCTTTCCCAGAATTCGTTGTCTTTCCTTTTTTGAGACTACTTAATATTAGAAATACTTCCCAAAGAGAAAGCAAAGCTAATATTTTAATATTTAAAGTATTTTGATATCAAAGGATAAGTTAGCTGTTTTTGAGTTGATAGCTTCTCCGTCAAAGTTTAAAATATTGCATAATTGGTAAAGTATAATTTTGATCTCTTAAAATGAAATTGTATATTAAATATTTTAAACTAAGTTTTTCCATATTTTATATTAGAAATACACGTGTACCCGAAAAATACTTAAAAATATGATGACAGAAATCAAAGATGTTTGTTTATGTTGAAAAAGGCAACTTATTAGCTCATTTTTTATTGGAACTGACTGACAGTTAAACATTTTTTTTCTCGTAAATTTACTTAGATATGTGATAATTTTATGGTCCAGTCTTATGGAACACATTAATGTGCAGTTGTTCAAAATTGTTCCTCTTCTAAAGTGAAAATCTCATTCACCTAACAAAATAAAACTAGATAAATGTTTGCTCTCATACTGCTTTGGTAACTATGAACTAAGTAAAAATAGTTTTTAGCAGGGTCATCTCATTGTTATAGGAACTCTGGATAACTAATCAATTTGCAAAAGTAATGCCAAATGCAATTAGACATGCCTCCTTTCACAGAAGTTGCTTTGCTAAGGAAAGAGCATACAGGGGAAACAACTTTTTCTTCACGCTTGGCTGTTTAATACATTGCATAATTGTTTTAAATTGATTTCTGATGAGTTACTAAATATGCTGTACAAATTGAATTAGACAATTGTTGAAATAATAAAATGTAATGAAAGGTATTTGGACCAAAGGAGACCTAAGTTCTGAACCAAGTGGTGTGTAACTGGGACAAATTGATAGACCTCTCTGGGCCTTAATCTTCTTGCCTGTAAAATAGAAAGAACAGATAGATGGTCCATTTTGTAAGTCTAAGTCTGTGTTCTGGGAATAAATTTTGTTTTTCTTACCGTTAGAAAGCTTACTCTTTCTGAGTAATTTCTTTTCAATTAGGTGTGAGTATCTCCTGCAGGTATCTTCCATCCATCTCTTCAAGATTAGCTGTCTCAAATGTTTTTCTTTTCTTCTTTACTGATAAATTTGGACTCCTTCTTGACAGTGATGACAGCTTCAGTATCATCAGTGTCTTGTCACCTTGCAGACTTTAAACATAAAAATACTCATTGGTTTTAAAAGGAAAAAAAAGTACGCATTAGTACTATGAAGCTTGGCCTTGAATCATTGTCTATCTTTTATTAAATGTCGGTTAGCTGAACAGAATTCATTTTACAGTGCAGAATGAGAAAAGAAGGGAGCTATATGCATTTGAGAATGCAAGCATTGTGAAATAAACGTTTTAAATGCTTTCTTAAAGTGAGCACATACAGAAATACATTAAGATATTAGAAAGTGTTTTTGCTTGTGTACTACTAATTAGGAAGCACCTTGTATAGTTCCACTTCTAAAATTGAAGTAGATTTTAAAAATCCATGTAATTTAATTGAGCTTTCAATTCAGATTGTAGGAGAATTTTAACAGGACTTGGTTTTTTCTAAATTTTATCAATTTTTTTTGTTAATCTGTATAATTTTATAAATGTCAAACTGTGTTAGTCTGTTTTCATGCTGCTATGAAGAAATACCCAAGACAGGGTAATTTATAAAGGAAAGAGGTTTAATTGACTCACAGTTCAACAGGCCTAGGAAAGCCTCAGGAAATTTACAATTATGGCAGAAGGGGAAGCAACCATGTCCTTCTTCACATGATAGCAGGAGAGAAAA
Organism: Macaca mulatta; assembly: GCF_049350105.2. Classification (NCBI taxonomy): domain Eukaryota; kingdom Metazoa; phylum Chordata; class Mammalia; order Primates; family Cercopithecidae; genus Macaca; species Macaca mulatta. The sequence continues at coordinate 58,392,363 of NC_133411.1, forward strand.
GTGCAGAGCAAAAGGGGGAAAAGCCCTTTATAAAACCATCAGATCTCATGAGAACCCACTCGCTATTATGAGAACAGCAGGATCGGGTTGACCGCTTCCATGATTAAATTACCTCCCACCGGGTCCCTCCTATGACACGTGGGGATTATGGGAACTGCATTCAAAATGAGAGTTCCATGCGAACACAGCCCAACCATTTCACAAACCAATTCTTATTTCTTAAAAAGAGCTGATGTGACACAACTGAATGTATTATGTGCTAATATGAACCAGTACATTAGTTGATGGAATATTTATTGAAAACCAAAGATTATTGAGATATTTTTGTTATATTTTAAGTGATTTCCTTTGAAAATAATTTTATACTTTTTGAATAAGAATAAGTTCTTTTGTTAATAATGATCAAAGGTGAGGGTTAATAGACGAAGAAATTACTGTATAAACTTAGGCATATTAATCAGAAGACAAGGAAGTAATGTGCAAGGGCAGATTACCCAGTGAAGTTTGGCTCACATGGGGCAGTAACTTTACACTGTTGACTGTAGGTTCAGGAATACTTTTAGCAAGAAAGATTAGATCTTGTCCAAAGTAATCAGAAGTTTCTTGCCATAAGCAAAACAGCTCAGTGCGAAAATCACAAGAGGCTGATGACTTAGAGGAAAATGTCAGAAAACCTGGCTCTGCTTCTGGTTCCACATGGAATTGAATGAGTCTCTTTAAATTTATGTTTGTTCGTCTGTAAAATAAGGGATGTGCAACTGGGTGACTTCTGACTTCTGTTCCAACCTAACACTCTGTGAAATCAAGATCACATGTACATTTTTTTTCCAAATTTCCAAAATTTTTATTCTTTGTCCTTTAAAGAGTGAAATAAAAAATCTCTCAATTTTGAATTTCTTTTTTCAATTGAGTTCTCTTTTGCTCTTCTGTCCAAAAGAATGAGTGTGTTGGTCTGTTGGACTTGAGTCAAATGAAAATGTAAAATAGGAAATTCATAGCAGTGTGCATTTGCTTGTATAGGTCTGGCTCATTTACATCTGGGAAATATGGTAGAGTTTAAATTTATTTATATGCTAAAGAAGAAATATGTGCTTGTACCCTGAATAAAGGGTCACTAGACAGCTTTTTGTTATTTCCATTGTAAAGATATATTCATTCTGATCATAGTATGATGGGAAATGTTAATTATCCCCTTCAGATATTTTTCATTTTTTTGGATGCAGTTGTTGGGAAAGCATAAGGTATAGGACTCAACACTTAGGTATATATTTATAGATTTCTTACTATACTCAGTTATGCATTTGCTTAATTACAGAACTTAGTCTCATGAGTAATCTTCTTAGGTATTAAAACTTGAAATATATAGGTTGGATACAGTTCCTTATCCAGAATTTCTGATTCTTAAAAGCTCTGAAAATTCAAACCAATTTATTTTGTAAATTTACTCCGAACACATTTAGCAGTAAACCTATTCAAACAGACATGAGATTATATATAGTTTGCCCTATCTATAAATATCCCATATGTTTGCCACATAGTGGGAGTGTTTGTGCATCTCCCTACAGATATATTATTGTTTTTAATGACACGGTTTCTCACTGAGGGTTTTGTGTAAAATACGCACTCAATTACTTTTCTAAAAGAAGGAAATTTCTGAAATTTGAAGCACATTAGGCCACCCGGGTTTCGTATCACAAACTGATGGTAATTAGATAAAAGATTCAGATAATGACGATCTTTATCATCATAAATTTTCCCGAAGAATTAGTATGTGAACATGAGAACATTGGTTTCTTACTCATTATCACTGGCAGTAGAAATACAATACAATAAATAGTAATTTAGTGAGTGGTTCTAAGAAGGGTTAGAATTAGAATCTGGAAAAATGAACTATATACAATATGGAAGGGAACCTTAACAAGCACAAAACATATGATAGTATTATCTGTAGAAATTACTGTATATTACTTGTAATTTTAAAAACCAGTTTTTTGTTTAAGTTGTAAATTCTAACAATATTTTGTAAAGATTAGTTAAAAATGGTTCAAAGAAATTCTGAATAGAAATAGTAGATATGCCGACTGATATTTGCATAAAAAACTAATTAAAGCACTTCTTTGGAAACATTCAGTATTTCGTTGACTAATTTAGCTTTGAGAACAAAGTAGTAAAAGTCGTTATTTTAATGATAAATGTAAAGGACATGCAATAGCTTTGACTCAGCAGATTGTATCTTTTTCCTTTTTTTCCTTTTTTTTTTTTTTTTTTTTTTTTTGAGACAGAGTCTCGCTCAGTCGCCCAGGCTGGAGTGCAGAGGCGCTATCTCCACTTACTGCAAGCTCCGCCTCCCGGGTTCACACCATTCTCCTGCCTCAGCCTCCCGAGTAGCTGGGACTACAGGCGCCCGTCACCACGCCCGGGTAATTTTTTGTATTTTTATTAGAGACGGGATTTCACCGTGTTGGCCAGGACGGTCTCGATCTCCTGACCTCGTGATCCGCCAGCCTTGGCCTCCCAAAGTGCTGGGATTACAGGTGTGAGCCACTGCGCCCGGCCGCATCTTTTTCTTTTAACTGTAGGAAATGAAACTGTGAGTAGTTTTCACATACTCACATAGTTTTCACATTTCTCATCTGTGGTCATAGATGACATTAAAAATAGGTGAAAGGCCAGGCGCGGTGGCTCACGCCGTAATAATCCCAGCACTTTGGGAGGCCAAGGCGGGTGGATTGCTTGAGGTCAGGAGTTTGAGACCAGTCTGGCCAACATGGTGAAACCCCGTCTTTACTAAAAATGCAACAAAATTAGCCGGGCGTGGTGGTGTGCGCCTATAATCCCAGCTACTCGGCAGGGGAATTGCTTGAACCAGGGAGGTGGTAGTTGCAGTGAGCCGAGATCGCGCCATTGCACTCCAGCCTGGGTGACAGAGTGAGACTTCGTCTCAAAAACACAAACAAAACAAAACAAAAGTAAATGGGTGAAAAACTTGTTCCTGACCTAACAGATGGTGCCTATTGGAGTCTCTGATAGGCAGCTTGACTTTTAAAAACTGAAAATTCAAACTGTTAGTACCAATAGTTTTTAAAAAATAGTTTTTTTCTCTTAAAAAATCTTTTTACATTTTAGAATTCTTGATGAAGTAGTTTTTTAAAACCTCCTAAATGATTTCTTGATTTATTGACTTTAGCTAAATACTCTTAAATTATCAGTTTTTGAAAAACTACATGAAGCTACAGATAGCAGTATTTATGTTAACTAAACTATACTCAGGGACAGAAATTGTGGTTGAATAATTTAGAAAATAGTTTTTCAGTTGTTGACTCACAACCTCACAATTAGTTGTATTAAATTGTATAAAAGCAATTTTTCTATATCTATGGTAGAATCAAATGTTTTTACATCATATTCAAACTTTTTTTTTAAAATCATGTGAGGCTTTGTTTTAGTATTTAATATGATTATTTCTTTCTTATCAAGCCAGATTCCCTACAGTTTCTTGCAGATCTGATTCCCTCACTTGCCCATCTTTTCCTTAAATCTGTAGTACTTACTTGTTTCTGGTATGTTCTCAAATACTTCACACTTCCCTCCAAAAGCATAACTTAAGTTGTCTTGTCTTATGTATAGCATTTCCTTATTTTCTTCATACCGTGAACAGTAACTGATAACTTTACTAATGAGGAAGATGAATTTAAGTGACATACTTTATTATGAAAAATACTTTTGGAAGCATTTAGAAAATTCTGTGATTTAATGTTGTTAAATATAAACATATAGAAAGAGTGATAAAAAGGCTTTTAACATTGAGCTCCATCTTCCTTTTTTATGGAGGTCTTATTTCTGATCCCATTTGGATGTTTATCTTGTCAGTTGTTATATGTGAAATCTATATTTTATTATGGATCTCTTTTTTGGGGGTAGGATGAGCGTTGGGAAATCTCATGAAGGAAATTTTACCTTTTCCTTCCCTTCATGATTCCCCAGCCCTTTTCAGAAAAAAAAAAAAGGGGAAAAGGAGAAGGAAAGGTTTGTGTGATGGTGTAGGAGTGGCCAGTTCTTCATTTGCTTTGGGCTGTCTCTAGAGGACTAAAGTCATGAGAATTAAAGTCACAATAATCATATATTTAGTCCTTCATGATAACAAAGGGCAGTATGTAGGTGAATACTTTGCTGGAAATGACATAATCATTTCAAACAAATTAATTTGTCAGTAATATATTAATTGGTATGTAAAATTGAGTCTCTTTTCCTTTTTTATGTCTTTAGAGCTATATAATTCTCATCTAAATTGCAGATGTCTCCGGGATGACTAATATATATTTTCTATCTTAAATTGATTGATCAAATAAATATTTAGTGCTCTCTCTTGCTGTCTGCTTTTCCCTGAAGTCTGTAACTGGAGAAATTTCTTCATTGACTTATCTGGAGCTAGAGGTATGTTTATTTTTAGAGATAGAGAAGTGAATTTTTCATGAGTATTGGAGTTTTCTCATTTTCTTCAGTGAATTCATAATGCCGAAATCACGGAGGCCAAGGCGTGGATTTACTCTTTGACCTGCAGTGCCTAGAAAGGGAAGCTGAGACAGTGGGCTGTTTATGCCCATCCTAAAATTCAAATCATAATAATTAATATTAAAATATGCAGAATAATATATAGTTATCATATCTAGTAATAACATTACTATAATAGAAATTCATCATGGGCAATGTAGGATATATAGTGACTGGAAGAACATTTTTGTAAGATAGATTGATGCTTGCTTCTCTTGTATGTTAGTACTGTACTATAATAGGATTCTGGTGTACTTTTGTTTGGCTTCTGGGTAGCTCCCCAAACAGAATATATTTTAAACATATTTGCATGGCCTACAAATATTGACATTTCAAGACTTTGAAGTGCCCTTTGCTGCTTGTTCAGATTTTATAATCAATGTTGCAAATATCAAGTATAATATTTTCATGATTTGGGGCTTGTTGAATTATAGATAAATGCACTTGAATGCTCCGTACATAATGTATACATGGACAATGTGACTCCTTTGTTCTAATTTTACATTATATGGTATAATCAAATTCTATTACAATGATTTATTTCATGCAGACACATCATAGGCCAAATGATCACCTTTAAAATATTATATATGCAAAAAATCTGTTCTGTGAGGGAAAGACAAGTGTTATCCATCTATCCTAAAATCAGACTTATAAACAGACTTAAGTTAATTGTATTCAGGTTATCTTTGATAAGACATAAAATACTTTATATTCTGCCATTTTTAAGAATCATTCAATGTCCCTGGCAAGGGAGCTATACATACATTTTGAACATCTCTTAGGATGCAACCTGCATATATATTGAGCATCTGGGACACAACAGTGAATAAGATATACATAGAGAAATACGGTCTAGTGGGAGAAAGAAGCATTAATCTGATATTCATTCTAATTACAACTAAGAAAAGTTTTAGGTGGGGGTTGGTATAGAGCTCTATCTAGGTAAGGTAGGGCCATGGGGGTGGAAGCTTGGGGAGGGCTCAAGAAAGTAAAAATGTAAACTAATACCTGAAGAATGAGTAGGATCAAGGCAGGAGATCTAGGGGATTTTCCCCCATTTTATTAGTGAATGTATTCTCATTTGAAAGATGGAATTTATGTTTCGAATTAAATCTAGTGGTTCCCCCCTGTAATTATGTTTGATTACTATTAATAAAAGTGACTCCCAAAAAATTAGAAAGAAAAAGAAGGCAAACACCATCAGCAATAACAACAATCAGTGAATCAAGAAACCTCCCCCCACCCACCAAAAGCATACCCTGCAAAAAAAGTTAAAATTTTAAATCCATACAAAGAGTAATTTGTGACACATTGTTTTGTGTCCTTAGAGACACTTTTCTGTGCATCTGTATGCATTTGAGTATGCATTGTTCTTAACAGAGACGGGGTTATAGCCTCATTAAGCTAGTTTTATATCTCTTTTAGTGGCTACAGCATCTTTGTAATGGTGCAGCATCTTTGTAATGGATATGCTATTACTTAACCAATGCCTATCTGTGAACATTTTAGTTACTTCTAACTTTTCAAAATCCAGAAGTATTTTAAGCAAAGTCTACTGTGTTTACAAAGTTGACTTAATCAGTTCAGCACCTAAATTAATCCTAAATAAGGAGACATTTATTTATGGATTCCAAAGATTCTTTGCTTATGTTTGCATACTAAATAAAGATGGTTCAAATGAGAATTGGAGGTACAGGCATTTAACTTACTGAGATACATATTCTTTAGCAGAAAATTTATTTGTAATGCCGTGAACAAGAATCACTTGCATTACTACCAGTTTTCTATAACTTATGCCCATCATTCCAATGGAAAAACACCCAAGATCTTTTTTGCCCATTTTCAAGGTTTTTACAGTTTTTCCTTTAGAGTTTCTCTCCTGTGATCATAAGTACTTTCCAAAGGTAATTCTTCATCCAAAAACAAAACAAACAAAAAAACCTGCAGTCAGAGTCTTCATTAACCACATAGGCTTCCTGGAGTTTGCAAATCTAGAACCATGGTGTGTTGAGCAGCTACTGATCAAGGTGATAAAATTAACTTTTCCTCTGAAATTTTCATAAGAAAGATGGCATTTGACTTTAAAAAGTGCTTTCTTGAGGCTAGAAAAACAAAATGAAGAAACTCTCTCCACCTGATTTTTATCTTCAGTACCTATCTATATAATTGGTGAATTTCTTTCTGGTTGAGGCTCCCAAAATTTACTATGATTCCCATCTTGCCAGAAAGTGACCTTCCTCACCATCTATAAGTCTGGGAACCTATCAGCTAGTTCTTAGGCCAGTTTTCTTGGGAGGGGTGTGTAGGCATTTATTCCACATATAAAGTCATTCCTTGTTCCTTAATAGTTGCTTGCTATTCCTGATTAAATGAAAATTATTTTAAATATGATACTCCAGGGATAGCCTTGGTTACCAAATAGAGTTATCCAATGACATTCTGGTAATAAAAGAAGAGATATTCTTATTGAACCTGTGAAAATAACTCTATTTGCCATGAGAATAAGGGCACTCATTAGGAGTTTCTGAATTCTGGAGTAATCAGTGAAAATCATATGCTGTTTTAAAATGTTTATTTTAGTTTAGAAAAGCAGCATCCACAAAATTCAGAATTAAATATAGCTTAGAAAGGACTTTTTCATATTTATGTTAGAAAATAGAATATTAAAACAGTATCAACAGTATCTAAACAAATAGCCACAATTGAATGTCCCTCACCAGTTATTTCAATCTTATGTAGTTCCTGTTTCATTGGATTTTGGGTCAACAGTCTGTCTTCTGCTTCCATATGAAAAATCTACATTTAGAGCTTAGTTTGAACATATATTCAAAATTGTCATTGTAATCCTAACTATCTTGTTAAACTGCCACCTTTCCTTTGGTAAAACCATACACACGGCTATCTTAGATTTTTGTAATTGAGGCTTTTAGTTACATATTCATTGGCCTAAGAATGAGTTGCATTTGCTAACTGAATACTTACTAATCAAAATATGTCGTCAAAATATGTCATATTTAAGCACAGTGCCCTTATAATTTAAATAATTATATTTTACACAATCTTGTGAGAACAAAACATTTTCTGAAAGCTTAATGAATAGTGAAAGGGTAATTGATTTTAGTAACCACTTAGAAATACCATTCTGGAGTCCATAAAAGTATTACTATTGCCCTCTTTAGTTGCTCTTCTCCCAAAAGGCTATATCCAAAAAGAAACAAACAAGAAAAGCAGTGGATAGGACTAGGACTTTCCAACTCCAGCTTTACTATAGTATTTAAACAAAGTAATGAATCAGTACCTATGAAGGCCTGAAATAGCATGTAACCACTAGGGGAAAAATTATTAAATCATAAAGAAAATGACTTTATCTTTGGCGAGCAGAAAAATATTAAAACCTGTGCGCTTGTAGTTTTTTCTTGTGTAATGTATAAATGTCTAATTTATTACAGTTGTTTTTAGGTCATGACCTAAAATTTATTCTATAAAATTTATGAATATTACTTGAAACTCTAAACAAATCACTAGTGTGTATTCACTGCATTAAAATAATCAGGTAAAAATCATAAAATTAAAGCTATATGTTTACATTCAGTTTTTAATGCAAATAGCTTATAGATGCTTACATTGAAACATCTCAAGCACTTTAATAGGTCTACCTAAAATTAGGATGATTTCAGTTGTAAGAAACAAAAATACTTTTTCTGGCTTAAACCAACGGTGTCCAATCTTTTGGCTTCCCTGAGCCACAGTGGAAAAAGAAGAATTGTCTTTTGCCACATATAAAATACACTAATGCTAAAGATAGCTGATAAGCTAAAAAAAAAAAGTAGCAAAAAAACCTCATAATGTTTTAAGAAAGTTTACAAATTTGTGTTGAGTCGCACTCAAAGCCATCCTGGACTGCATATAGGTCACGGCTTGGATGAGCTTGGCTTAAACAGTAAAAAGGATAGTTATTTGTTCATGTAATAAAAAAAAATTATTGATAATGAGATTTAGGCTTAGTTTAAATCAGGGCTCTGTCTCTGTCTCTGACATTTTCTAAGCTCCACCTTTTTCTGTATCAAGCACTTCCTAGACCGGCTTGCTTGTGGGTGTGAGAAGGCTAAACAGCAGAGACCAGAGCTGTCTGCTTCCTCATTCACATCTAGGAGGAGCAAGAAACTTCCCACAGGTGTTGAATCGAAGTCCCAAGCTTTACTCTGAATGGAGCACCCTGAACCAACAACCACTGAGGCCAAAGTGTAGGACACAGGCTAGGTAACTCCTCTTTCCTTCCATTTGAGGGGGATCTGTTATCCTGATGGCTTATCCAGTCATTCAGTCTTCCTCTCCACCTGGGAGAAGGGATTCTCCTCATGAAAACCTTAGGACTTCCATATGAAGCGGGAGAGGAAGGAGCGGAATATTCAGGAGGCCTTTGAATGTCCATTACAGATTTATTCTGCTTTTACTCATTCCTTGATTTTTTTTTGCAGGGGGATGGGGTTGGGGAGGGAGTTGAGAAATCATTTTTATTGATCATCTCCTCTCACTACATAAGCTGCATTCTTCCATATATCATCTTCCTTGTAATCTCCTCTCAACACTAGGGGAGTAGATATTATCTCTCCAAATAAGCAGAAAGGGGTTAGCCAATTTAATTTTCTGAGGTTTACATTATAGTAAAGGCAAAATTTAATTCAAGCCTATCATATACTAAAGTCTGTGCTCTTTCTCCTGGTTGTAAAATAATTCTTATTTATACAATAATTTTGTAAGGAAGGTTATTCAGACTTGGAAGATCAATGGGTGTGTGTGTGTGTGTGTATATATATAGTGTGTGTATAGATATAGTGTGTGTGTATATATATAGTGTGTGTGTATATGTGTGTGTGTGTGTGTGTGTGTGTGTGTGTGCGCGTGTGTGTATATATAGTTTTTCTTTCTTCTTTTTTTTTTGAGACGGAATCTCGCTCTGTCGCCCAGGCTGGAGTGAGGTGACGTGATCTCGGATCTCGGCTCACTGCAACCTCCACCTCCCAGGTTCGAGCAATTCTCTGCCTTAGCCTCCCGAGTAGCTGGTATTACAGGCGCCTGCCACCACGCCTGGCTAATTTTTTTGTATTTTTAGTAGAGACAGGGTTTCACCATCTTGGCCAGACTGATCTTGAACTCCTGACCTCGTGATCCATCTGCTTTGGCCTCCCAAAGTGCTGGGATTACAGGCATGAGCTACTGCACCTGGCATGGGTTTATATATTTTTAATAAGCATTCATTCTACATATATTTATAGTGTTCCCACTATGTGCTAGGTAGATGGTAGGTGCTGGAAATACAACGGGAAGAAAACAGGTGCCTTCTACTCTGTTTTAGTGGGATTTAGCAGGGGAAGCAAATATTAGTAAGTCATGCAATTAGCCATATTTACAAACTGTGTAACTGCTCCTTAGTAAGAGCTGATCAAGTCTGGGAAAGGTCATCAAAAATTTTTTTCTTAGGAGGTGACATCTGAATTGAGAACTGAAGGATGAGACTCAGTTAACCAGGTCAAAAGGAGGAGGAGGAGGGGAGAGAGAATTCCAGGCAGAGGGAACACAACGTGCTCAAGAACTGAAAGGAGTCTTTTTTGTTGGAGCATAGAGAGAACACAGAACAGTGAGGCAAGATGAAGATGAGACGCGTAGATAGGCAAGGTCTTGCTGGGGCTTTAGATGTTATTAAAATTGTGTTTGAGCGTAGCATGGCAGCTCATGTCTGTAATCCCAGCATTTTAGGAGGTGCTTGAGACCAAGAGTTTGGGACCAGCCTGGGCAACATACTGAGACCTCATCTCTACACTAAATTTTTTTAAAACTTAGCCAGGCATGGTGACTTGGGTCTGTAGTACTAGCTACTCGGGAGGCTAAGGTGGGAGGATTACTTGTTCCCAGAAAGTCGAGGCTGCAGTAAGCTGTGATTGCGCCACTGCTCTCCAGCCTAGGGTGATAGAGTGAGACCTTTTCTCAAAAAAAAGTAAAAATAATAATTAAAAAAAGATTATATATTTGATATTCCACAAGAAATTAACTTGGAAATAACTTATTTTATTTGCCTTAAGTATTTAAGATGCTGAGGGTTGTATCATACTGTCGAAGTTCTCTGTAAATATTATAGTTTTGTTCCCTTGACTGGACAAAGCCTTAATTCAGCTATAGAGTTATTCAGTCATATTCAGTTTTTCCATCTTGGTATGCTGGGCAGATCATTTATAGCCGCTTTAAACTTTTTATGACCACTTTGAACTTGAACTTAGATATAAAACAGTGAAGGTAAAAACATCTACGTGTTACTGAATATTTATCAAAAGAATACTGAGTTACTTATAGTTACAAAGTGTTCAGTAAAGAAAAGCTCAGATATTAAACTTTTGGGATGCAATATGGGAATGGTATTTATATAATTAATCAAGGTGTCAGCATTTGATGGCTTGACATGATCTATCTACTATTCATATTTTATTGGAATTGTATTTGTGTCCTTTTATTTGTAGTCATGAGTAAAGAAAAAGAAGCACAGCTTTATTTAAATATAATGTTGTCTTTTGCATGGAACTAAGGTAGTGTAAAAAACCCATTTTTCTCACTTGCTTTTTAAAATATCATTAACAAAGCATGCATCAATGTTACTAATCAATGTCAGACTTAGTTCTCTCAAGTTCCTCCCTGTTAAGAAAATAGTTTACTTAGAAGTCCAAACATTTAACTTACAGTGTAATATTTAAGCATGGAAGTTGCTGACTTGACCGCTTCCCTAAAAAACAAACAAACAGACAAACAAACAAAAGCATTACTTTTGATCTTGTTACTTCACTTGCTGAAAGTATAACTTAAAAAATTACCAAAATAAATTTTGAAAATAGGAGAACATATTATTGAGAAACTAACTTAATGTTTATTGGGCAATAATCTTCATCCTTTTACCTTAGTAAAGGGTAATACGTAATTTATTTCATAGGTGAGAAAGATGTGTTTTTTTTTTTTTTTTTTTTTTTGAGGTGGAGTTTCGTTCTTGTTGCCCAGGCTGGAGTGCAATAGCATGATCTCGGCTCACTGCAACCTCTGCCTCCCGGGTACAAGTGATTCTCCTACCTCAGCCTTCAAGTAGCTGGCATTACAGGTGCACACAACCACGCCCAGCTAATTTTTTGTATTTTTAGTAGACATAGGGTTTTACCATATTGACCAGGCTGGTCTCGAACTCTTGAACTCAGGTGATCCGTCCGCCTTGGCCTCCCAAAGTGCCAGGATTACAGACGTGAGCCACCACACTTGGCTGCATTTTATTTTCTAGAATGAGAACTTACTGTTCTTGTCTTCTTCATGTTGAGTGGTTCCGAAGAAGGGTGGGAGCAGATACTGTGTGCAGTAGTTCATATAATTCTATTTTTGGCAGTTTGGCTTAAAAACAAACACATTTGTTCATTTTAAATAGTGCTACCATTAATATGTTTGTGGCTAGTTTTTTTTCCCACTCACATGGTTACATATGTTTGATAGATTTCGAATTGTGAAATTGTTAGATTAAATTAATAGAACAAAGTCCCAAATGGAATATGGGTTTATGAGTTCTGTGCAGCAAGTAGATGGATTAATCTTAGATTACAAGGACAGATATTTCCTTCTTCCTGAATACAAGGAGGGGGTATGAGCTTGTAGGTGGTTGGTGGAAGACAGAATAGAGGGAATGTCTTGAGGAAGTAACCATGTGATAATCTCTCTTAATGTGGAAAGAAAGCATTTTGATGAGAGTGAAAGGGTAGATTGTTACAGGGTGTTGGAAAGCTGTGAAAATTTGCAAAATAACTGAGAAGAAAAAGTAAGGGGGTCTATGAAGAATGGGTTTCTCAGGTTACTGAGCAGAGTTGTTAGTAGATGATATTGAGAACCACATGTCTGTAGCGCACCAGGCCCCTTAGTTTCATTGTCCTTTCCAGCAGCATTCAGAGCCCAGGTCCAGGAGCTGAGCATGCCAAATATGACCTAATCTGCAGTTTGGAGCTGGTAGGATCAGGTAGTCTGCAGGGGCAGGGTAGGGGCTGCACATTGAAGGAGTTGAAGATGCTGTGGAGAGAGCAGTTAGGTATCTAAAATCATGGGAAGATGAAAATGAAGCCCAGAGGGACTGGTAAAGACACAGAGAGTGAATGCATTGTTTAAGGATGTTAGAAGTAGGAGGAAAGGAGTGAGAGCTGGAAAATGATAAAATTGTGGTTAAAAAGTGGGGCATGGGAGTTTCAGATTTTAGAAGGAGAGCCATTCATTCCAAATCAAGCTTCAAGGTATAGCCATTTGGAGATTTGGTGAGCTAGAGGTAAGGGAAACGAGATCATGGAACTATGTGCAGCTTAACGTTGTCCAAATGGATGTGAGTGATGTCAAGATTTTTGGTAAAGAGGAAAAGAAGGTCCTAGAACTCTCTAATCCTGGATAAATGACAAAAAGATTGTAGCTCATAATGGTGAAGAATGAGGATGCTGTAGCTGATTGACCTGCACAATTTTAAATTTTTTTTTTTTTTTTTTTTTTAAGACGGAGTCTGGGTCAGTCGCCCAGGCTGGGGTGCAGTGGCCGGATCTCAGCTCACTGCAAGCTCCGCCTCCCGGGTTCACGCCGTTCTCCTGCCTCAGCCTCCCATGTAGCTGGGACTACAGGCGCCCGCCACCGTGCCCAGCTAAGTTTTGTATTTTTAGTAGAGACGGGGTTTCACCGTGTTAGTCAGGATGGTCTCGATCTCCTGACCCCTCGTGATCCGCCCATCTCGGCCTCCCAAAGTGCTGGGATTACAGGCGTGAGCCACCGCGCGGAAAATGTTTTTGGAAGATGAAATGATGATGAACATGAAAGTGAATGTTTTGGGAACTGAATGGCATTAAAGTAGCAAAGGTGAGCTTCTAGCATGCCCCAAATTACCTTCTAGCTTGAGACACTAGAGTTGGGTCTGGAGTTGGGTAGTGGGACAGAATCTCTTTCACTCTGCAGCACTTGAAGAGTAAGGAAGACAGAATTATAAGTGCTGGAGTGAATTTTCTTCTAGAAAGCTCCAGTGTGTCTGGGGATGAGATGTGGTCTCAGGTTTTAACTGCTGACTTGCAAGTGAACAAAGACTGAGACCTGACCAGACACGATGGCTCACATCTGTAATCCCAGAGCTTTGGGAGACTTGAGGCCATTGCATTCCAGCCTAGGTGACAAAGTGAAACCTTGTCTCCAAAACATAAATAAATAAATAAATAAGATTAAAAATAAATTGATTAAATAAAATTGAGATCTGTACTCATAAGCATCTTAGCTAGGGTAGAGAATTGTTTGTCATGTGCAAGTTTTTGTTTCTGCCTTTTGCTTTTTCTTATTTAAATTCTTAAAGTATGATCTAGCTGGGAAGGATAAAAGATATGAGGATGTAGTTTATTGGAGAAATTCTTTTAAATATTAGCTGGTAAGTAAAAAGGTAATGTGCAATAAAATACTGGTTTTTACTTGTTCTGTCAAAACCTCTGGGTGTTGTTGAAAAGGCATAAACTGAGGATCCAGGAGTTTTACGCTACAGATGGCAGTTATGGGCCCTGTTTATAAAATACAGATAATGAATTAGTGCATTGAAAAAGTCTTTTAAGTCTAAAATTCTTTCATGTTCAAGCCTAAGTTCCAATCTTTATTACATAAGAACTACCATCTTCCACTACTTTTGAAAGACTCTTCTTAGGTCCATGAACTTGGCAGTTCAGACCAAACTCTATCTATCTGTTCTTAGCTCATTGCAGACATTTCAGAAGGAAAAGGATGGTAATGGAGTGATTGGGAAGTGTAGATACAAGAATGACCTTATGAAATGGTTTCAATTATAGGACTAAACAAATATATGAACAAAATACAAGATTAGGTAGATATGGAACAACTGACGGCTGCTCTGGGAACTCCTTTGGTAGTTGTTGGCTATTGGGAGATGTCTTTTGTTGGGCCAGATGCTTTCAGAGGAAAAAGAGGTGAGAGTAACCATTTTGTTCAAAAATTATTGAGGTGCAATAAAATAATTTTTAGATTCTGGTTTCAAAGTTGTGACTTTAAGGATCATACATCACACTATTCATATAATATATACCAAACACATATTTGAGTGACCTGAGTTTCTCTGGCAAAGCACCTCAGTGTAATTAATTGTAAGTCAGCATATCACAAAATACTGAAGGATTTTTTTTTTTTTTTTTTTTTTTCTCTGAATAGGAATTCAGAGCTTGCTCCAGGGATGTGAGGACAAAAGATGAGTATGACTTTTAAAAGGAATTCAGAGGTTGCTCCAGATTTTGCTTTCTTCTCACGTCCACATTCTTTCACTTTGACTTATGCTTCTTGACAATATTTTCTGCCTGCTATATGGTATTTATTATGTACAGCACATACTAACAGTACTCTGAAATCTACTTAAACTTTGCTCTTTCCACTTTTTTTTGGTACTACCCATTAGATCCTTGAGCCAATCATCAATGTCTGCTTATACTAGATTGTTTCCCTTAGAACTCTGTAAGCCACAAAGTGAAACTGATTAGGGTTTTACAGTCCTGGTGATTTTCCTTCTGGTATACCACTGAGAAAATGCTGTCGCACAAGGGGCTGATGAATCATTTTACAGGATTTTTGTTTGCTATTTTCTATCTGAAAAATTAGGTATGTTCACGAACATGGGAATGTCTCCTAATATCATGAGGACAATAAGACCATAAAATAAAATAATCAGTGTTGGTTTGGGTCTCTGATAAATGCAGTATATTGTACTTTTTAGCAAATTGAGTACCCGAGAGAACATTCATTCATGTAAATTTCACTTCTATAAATTTTAATTGCTTCTACTGGAAGCTGACTAAAATTATTCGGCACCTGCTGCTATGTGTCTGGCATTGTCCTGGGGTCCTTGCACCTGTTAAGCCATTAAATCATCACAGCAGGCTGTTAAGGTAGGTATGGATTCTTCCATTTTACTAAATAGAGATTGAGTCTGTGGGTGTTTAACTAACTTTTCTTATGCCTCCCAGCTAGTAAGCCTCAAAGCTGCATTGGACTCTTGTTTGTCTGTCTTGAACTACAACAGGCCCTCTAACTGGAGGTAGACAAAGGAATGAATTAAGGCCTCATTTTGGATTCAGACATTGATTTAGATGAAAAATGAAGCCCATTGCGGTTGGTTGAGATGGTAGGCTGTTGGGAATTAATTCAGCTTAGTACTGAATATAATCTCTGGCATGGCATTGCCAAGCTTCTGTCACATAACACCGCCAGATCAGAAGGTGCCTTGATCATCAGTTTTATTTCTACGTAGTACCATTCGACAGTATAAGGGAATCGATCATGGGAAAATGAATTCATATGGGGTCATAGTGTACATTTCCCCCAGCTTGTTTGCGGCACCGTTTTCATGGATATTTTATCTTCTAATGTTTGGCATGTTGATTCAGGACCATGATTTCCAAAGCTGCTCTATTGGCTGGGGTCCAACATCTGCCATTTGTTCCTGCATTCTTATTCCCAATACATACCTTTTCACTGATATTTGCTCATATTTTACTACTATGATAGCTTCTCAGTCTGATCTCTCTTTTCTTCAATCCATCCTAAATATTAGCTATCAGAGTACCTTGTTCAAAATACTAATTCTGCCTGGGAATACTATTATGCCTCATACTATCTGATTCCATTTGTGTATCATTCTTGAAATGATAAAACATTTAGAGCTAGGGAACTGGTTAGTGGCTGTTGGGCTTAAGGATGCTTAGGTGAAGGGAGATGGATATGTCTCTAAAAAAGGTGGCACAAGGGAAATTTTTATGTGATCAAATAGCTCTGTATTTTGTTTGCTGTAATGGGTATATGATGCACATGTGATAAAATAACGTAGAACTATATACTCAAACTTTGCACTAATGTCAATTTCCAGGATTTGATATTTACTGTAGGTACATAACATGTAAGCAATGAAGGAAACTGGGTAATATACATGAGACCTTTGTACAGTCTTTTCAAATTTATGTGAGTCTATATTATATAAAAAGTTAAAAAAAAATACTACTGTGCTTTAAAATGTTCAAGTTCCTTTGTCTGTCATAGTTATTATGTATCATATTCTCTGGTTCCCTCTAAATTAATCATCCAAAGGTATTGCCTCTGATATATATATTTTTTTCTATTTAAATCTTATTTGGCATTAACACAATGTTTGGCTCATACCAGGTTACCATAAAGTGGTCCTTGAGTTAATACTGGGATTAATGGTTTTAATCCCGGTGCTTTGAAAGGCTGAGGCAGGAAGATCACTTGAGGCCAGGTGTTTGAGACCAGCCTGGGCAATACAGCGAGACCCCTGTCTCTACCAAAAATAAAATAAATTAACTGGATGCGGTGGTGCAAATCTGTAGTCCAATCTACCCAGGAGGCTTCAGGGGACAGTTGCTTGAGCCCAGGAGTTTGAGGTTACAGTGAGCTATGATCCAGCTTGGGCAACAGAGCAAGGCCTCGTCTCTAAAAAAATTTTTTTTTTAATTGAACAAATTTGCTTTATGAAAGAAAAATGTATCAAACTTGGTCTCATTACTAATCATACTTCTTTTCTACTCATCTACTTATTCAGTTTTTTTTTTTTTTTTTTTTTGTCTCTACCTAATCTCTTTCCAAGGACTGAGCAGCATGCCAGGGATTTGACTGGTGGAGTTGGGAACTCTATTCAAGGACTTAAGACTCAACTGTCATAAGGACAAGATGAGCCAGGGAACCCAGGGTATAAGCTGTGTTGACTCAACGTTCATCCATCCATTCAAATTTATTGAGATTTGTGTTATAGCTCAGTATATGGTCTATCTTGATATTCTGCAGTTATAGTGTTCTATGAAAATCAGTTTCACATATTCTGTGTCTTTAATTTTTTTTTCTTTTTGGTTTGGTTCTGTTAATTACTCAAATTATGATTGTTGAGTTGTTCATTTTTCCTGTATTTATGTCAGGTTTTGCCTCATATATTATGAAGTTTTGTTATTAGGTGCATACACATTTATGATTGGTATGCCTTCTTCCTAAAAAACTGACACTTTTATCATTATGAATGATCTCTGTATCTTCAGTCCTCAGTCTTCTGATGCTTATTGTTTGTGTGGAGTATCTTTTCCATTCTTTGCTTTAAATCTGTATGTGTCTTTATATTTAATATGGATCTCTTAAAGATAGCATAGACCTTGCTTTTTTATCCATTCTGGTCATCTTTTCCTTTTATTCAGTGTGTCTTATTCCATTAACATTCAATGCAGTTATTGATATGATTAGATTCGGGCTGTATTTACTTTTTGTTTTCTATTTTGTGCCTTCTGTTTTTTGTTCCTCCTTTCCTGCTTTCTTTTGGATTAAATCTTCCAAAATGATTTTTAGAATTATTGTGTAATTTATCTATTAGCTTTTTAAGGAGTTTGTGTGTGTGTATGTGTTCATGTGTACTTGCTATAGGGATATTTCCTTAACTTTTCTGATAGTTATTATTTAGGGGTAATATATCATTTTACATTGTATGTAAGGATTTTGCAACTTCATTTTACATAATATGCAAGGACCCTGCAACTGTTTAAGACCATCCTACCCGTCCCTGTTACAATGCTATAATCATATGTATGTGAAGTGCTATAATTTTACTTTTTAACAGTCAAATATATTTTTAAAACATTAAAAAAATCGTGTTTCATATTTACAGTTTTCGGTGCTTTTGATTCTTTTGACTTTCCCGTCTGGTATTATTCATCCAGAAGAGCTTTGTTTAGGACTTCTTATACTGCAGGTCTGCTGGGGACCAATTTTCACAATTTTATTTTATTTGAAAGTTGCTTTATTTTGCCTTTATTTTTGGTGCATACGTATGTATAATGTGTGGACTGAATGGAGAATTCTGGCTGGATGGTTGTCTCCTCCCCTCCCCAAAAGTCAACATTGGTTCTTATCACTGTTTCCTCGTGTGTAATGTGTCATTTTATTTTTCTCTGACTTCTTTCAGAATGTTTCCTTACATTTGGTTTTCAGCAGTTTGACTACTTGTACCTGGCTGTAATTTGCTTTGTGCTTTCCTATTTCAGATTTTCTGAGCTTCTTTATTCAACACATCTTTGTCTTTCACTCAAGTTGGAAAATTTTCAGCTCTTCTTGATATTTTCTGCATTATTCTTTCTTTCTTCAGCCTTCTAAAACTCTAATATACAAATGTTTGCTCTTTTGCTAGTGCTCCATAAGTCCCTAATAGTCTGTTTTTGTTTGTTTCTGTATTCTTCAGGTTGGTTTTTCCTTTACATCCTTAAGTATACTTATAATAACTGTTTTAACATTATGGTGGGCTAATCCCAACACTTGGACCTTCTTTTCTCTTGAAAATAGGTTACATTTTTCTGTTTGTACATATATTAAGTGATTTCTGATCATATTGGATTCACACTGTGAATGATGCTTTGAGTAGATTCTGTCTTCTGTATGTTCCTTTAAAGAGAATTAGGTTTTTTTTTTTTTTTTTTTTTTTTTTTTTTTTTTTTGTCATAACAGGAAGATAATTTGGCTGAAAGCAAACTAAAATTTGACCTTTCTGTGGCAGGTGGCAGCTTCACTGATGCAGTCAGATAGCTAATGTTAAACATGTGCTGTGTGTCATGCACCAAAATAAATGATGACACTACAAATATAAATAGACGTAGATCTTAACCGCATGGGGCTTGCTATCTAGTTGACAGAGATAGAAAATGAACAGATAAATATGTTCAATTTTCATGTCATATGAGATAAGGACATAGAGGCAGAGGGTTACTGAGAAGGGAGTTGTGCAATTGTTAAAATATAATTTAAAAATTGTTTTGAAACAACTCAATCCTTATGAAAACAGAATAAAGTTTATATATGTGTGTGTGTGTGTGCATGATGAAAGATTGATAATATTACTTATACTTCCATTATATTTTGTTAATTCTTTTAGAAAAAAACCAAGATTATCCAAAGTACTTCATATTTTGGGGAAACAATATTAAAAATGTTTAAATTCTCAGGTGCTATACTAAATAAGAGAAATACTTTTTTGGTAAGAAAAGATGATTTGATGAAATCTGAGCAAAGAATATAAATGCTCATATAATAGGAAAAATAGACCTTGCTGAAATAAAAGACCTATCTAAAGATAAAGCCTTGTAGGGAGAAAGATATTTCAAAACTGTTAGACTAAGATTCATTTAGACTAATGGAAAGCGTATTTTAAAAAACATGTAAGTTTCTTATGTTGGATGTAAAAGTGGTTTTATACTTATATCTGTATAACTGAATGGGTAATATCGGGTTGGTCTGTCTTTTATAAAAACCTGTTTACCTTAGCAGTAACTTGAACCTTTTTTTCTTGTTTTAACAGTGTATCCTACGCAGTACATGTATCTGAAGATTACCCAGGTATGGTTTTCTCGTTTTATTACAGATATTCATATCAGGGTTCCTTTGAATATTTTTTTCTTCTGGGTATGTAAAACACATATAAATATATCAAGGGGTGAAACATTGGTAGAGGAAGCCTTAAAGCTATAGAAGAATTCTGCCGACTGCCTGCGAAGTACATGTCTTACTCTGAGACACAGTGCAGAATCAAAATAATTTCCCAATGAAAACTTCTTTAAAGATTCCTATGATGGTTCCAGGCTGTACATTAACATCATTACAATTAAAATAAATATTCTCTCAATGGTCTAATTGTTAGTTTCAAACATCATTTGGCCTTTCAGAATGTAAAAATAATAGGTAACACTTATTTTTCAGTCAGTTTTCTAAGTGAGTGTGTGTGTGTATCTATTTTTTCTTTTTAGTATTAAAAAATAGTGATTAGTTCATAGTTTGGTATGGAGATAATGTAAAACTTACTTGTTTAGCATTTAAGTATTTTCTGCGGCAGTTTGCATTAAGCATTTAATCATTTTATAAGATTGTTACATTTGAAAATACTTTCTTAAATCACAAACTTCCTTGCAATTATTTTGCTATGCTCTCCAAATGTTTTAAGCATAGTATTCTATAAAACTGTTGTACAGTTATACAATGAGATTATTCATTAAGGCTATGCCTATTTTTAATAGCAATACAAAAAGTGTTCTAAAGAAATTTTACTGGAAGAACCAATACAAGAAGTATTTATAAGAAAAATGCTTTTTGTAGATGGTTAGGCAATCAGCCCTGTCTGATAGTATAGCATGTTTTTGATGATATGTTTGCCGAGTATGTTATGAAAATAGAGGCCCCCCTATTTATTGTAAATATAAAAATTAATGTGCTTTTCATCTGAGGCAGATCATAGAGATGTCAGCCATGAGAGGTACAGTAGGACTTTAAGTCAAGGTAATAGAAATAATAGTGCAAATTAAAGCCCAAGTTGAAGACACTAAGTGAATTAATCTGTAGCACAGAATATGTATGGTAGAAGATGCCTTTAGTAAACCAAGTGGACCAAGTGTTTAGCTCCCTCTTGTGGTCAAGAGGTATTACTTGGGCTTTTTCTCACTTTAAGGGAGCCCCACCTGGAAATGCCAATATACAAACATTGAAATTCTAAAAAAAAGTATTGATTATCATTTGTGCTCTTTTTACTGAATTGTCTAATTGGAGCAAGTTTGCAATGAATTTTCAATATAACTTCATTTCCAAAAGGAAGGAGTGTAAGTATATATATTTAATCTGTTTGGTGAAAGTAGGTTGTTATGCTGCAATAAAATACAATTACAGAAGACGAAGATTAGTGCATTCTGGTTTAAATACTGGGGCAGAATTTTCAATTGGTTGATGTAACCAGTATATCAAAATACACTGTCCAGTGGACAGTATTCCAAGTATTTGCACATACATAATTTCATTTGATTCTCAATGCCAGTCTGTATGAAAGGCAAAACAGGGCAGTTTAAAATATAAATTCATACTTAGAGAAGTGTACTGAGAGATGGCAAGTATTAAATAACATTTTCCCAAAACATGTAGTTTGGAGATAAAAATCAAGTCTGTAATTACGTTCTGATTCCCGTTGCCTCTGGGGAAGTAGTGTTAGTATTTTTATGGAGCTTTCTTCACAGTGAACATTAATATGATAATGTTTTCCCCAGTATTAAATTTTAATCTACATTTATTTGTACTAAGAGTTGTTGGTTAATATGCTTGACTTTTTAGGTAGACATCTTGTTTTATAACTTCTATGTTTGTTCTTCCTTTCCAACATTTATACCTGTTCTTGTTGGCACTGGAATAATTTTTAATAATAGATATGAAAGTTGGCAGCTTTGTATCTTTTCTCAAAATTAGTGAGCATGCTTCCAGTTGTTTTCAGAAAGGAAATTACTCTTTTTCTCATTTACCAAGGTTTTTTTTTTTTTTTAAATGAATATTAAGTCTTTATCAAACTACTGTTTGGCATCTGTTGAGGTGGTATATCTACTTTTTCCTTTAAACAATAAAGTAACAAATTATATTAGCAAATAACTCAATGTTGATCTATGAGAATTATGTGTTTTGTCATATACTTTAACATTAAAGACCTTAAGTTGCTGAAGGAATTAAACAACTCTTTGAGCATTTGCTAGAACTTGCAGACAAATCTGTCTGAGCTTTTTAGGGATGGTTCTGGGGCAGTTATCTTATTATTCTGCCGTGATTATTATCTCTTCTGTTTTCCTATTTCTTAGTCATTTTAAAATAGGTCTTCTTCTTGAAAGTTTCTATGTTGGTGAAATGTCCAAATTTTTAGCAAAAGTATAGTATTTGGTCTGTAATTGTAAAAATCTTCCATGTCTGGTTATTTCTCCTGGCCCATTTTTATTGTTTAAATTTGTTCTTGTTCTTCCCTCTGTTGGTTTGTCTTCCAAATAGTTTGTCCATTTAAAAGAATATTTCAGACAAATAGCTCTTTTTAATGTTGCATCCAATTTCTAAATGCAGTAATCTTGATACAACATTTATTAATTCCTTCTAATAATATAGCTTAGGCCGCCCCACCTTCTCCTGGATTATTTGGATCAGTAATTAACTAATCATCTAAGTTTGAACATAGGAAATTTTCTTTGCTCTATGAAAATGTATCAGTATTATCCTCCAAAGTCAAGATTACATCATTCTAGCTTATGTCCCTAAGAACAGATTTGTCCTTTTATGATTGTGATCTATTAATTAACTTGTGCCATCTATTGAAATTTATTTCATAGTTTTAGTGAAATGAAAATTTAGAGGGTCTTTATTGAGTCAGCATACATAATAGCATGTATATAAGTGAAATACTAAATGATATGTTGACTGTTCATAATTAAGTGAAGAAATAGAGCAGCCTTCTGATTTACTTGTACTTCTTTGTGTATTTTATACTGAAGACAGTTTTTATTTTTTAATGTAAGAGAATGGATTACACAATAGTTGTGTGTATTACAAGTCACAGGTTGGCTCTGCTATAATGGCAGAACTCTTTAATTTTCTCTTTCCACTTTTAATTAGGAAGGCTTACCTACTATTGGGAGTGGACTCTCTTATCCCTAGTAGAGGAATGAAGGGGTACTTTCTGGATCCTCTACTACCTGTGAGTCCAAAGAGTCTTGACCTACATGATATACTTGAGCATTAGGTATAGCTTGTGAATAAACCTCTTCAGTGAGAATTAGTATCCTATACAGTCTATATCAAATTACAGCCCCAAAAATGTAATTGTTTTTATACCTAATAAGCATTTATATTTTATAAGATATTGCAACTTTTTAGTGACAATACTTTCCATATTTAGAAAAGCACATGGTATAGTGGCAAAACATCGATTTTTGGATTCAGGCAGATTCAAGTTTTACCACTTACTAGTGTATAGGTAATTAATAAGTAATTTGAGCAAAGTATTTAATTTTTCTGAGCCTTAGTTTCCTAGTATTTAAAATAGGGATAATAAATGACTGCAGTAGGGGATCAGGTGAAATTATAGAGAAAATTCAGCAAAAATATCGAGAATGTACATGAAATCAATATAATTATTTTTTAGAGTTATAATTATTTATCTTAAGTTATACAGCAGTGAGGGGTGGAATAACTTGACTTAGATGATGCTGTATTTGAAGCAGAATAAAAGCAACAGTTTAAGAAATACTAAATACTATAAAACATACACATTAAAAATCTAACTGTCCCCAGAGGTTTTCAGGAAAAAAAAAGGGGGGAGGAGCTTAGAAGTCAAGATGGAGAATTCCAGTGAAGGAATTTGAGTTTAAAAACATTCTTATTCTGTCACTTACTCATTCTATTACTTTAAGTCCTTTCTTTAACACTTTTTACACTCCACTTTCTCCTGTAAACAAATATGTTGTTTTTACAAATGTCAAAATAATTTGAGGAAGATTTAGAAGGAATTAAGCAACAACAAAAAGCCAATAGAATGGATTCATACAGATGGGATGATCATCAAAGATCATGTGCAAACCTCTCATTGTATAGCTATAACTGTGGCTTAGGCTAAAGGAGATCAACAGCTAGTTGGCAGTAGTGTCTAGATTTTTCTAAATCTTAAAATATTTAATTGTCAAAGATTGAATATATTCAAGGTATACAATATGATGATTTGATGTATGTATACATATGTAGTGATTACCACAATCAAATTAATTAACATATCCATCACCACCCATGTTATACATTAGGTCCCAGAACTTGTTGATTTTATAGCTTTAACTGAAAGTTTGTACCCTTTAGCTAATATCTCCCTGTGTCCCCCAACCCCTGGCCACCATTGTTCTTACTCTCTGCTTATACTAGTTCAACTTTTTTAGATTCCACGTAGAAGTGAAATCATGCAGTATTTATCTTTCTGTGTCTGGCTTATTTCACTTGGCTTATGTAACGTCCTCTGTGTTCATCCATGTTGTTGCAGATGGCAGGATTTCATTCTTTTTTAGTTGCTGAGTGTAATATTCTGTTGTATATATGTACCACAGTTTCTTTATGCAACCGTCCATTGATGGACACTTAAGTTGTTTCCACTTCTTAGCTATTGTGAATAATGCCACAGTGAACATAGTGGTGGAGATATCGCTTCAAGATACTGATTCCATTTCCTCTGGATCTTAAAAGGATTGCTAAACTGTGTAAAGTAGAAGAAATAGGTAAATTCCTAGAGACATGCAACCTATGAAGACTGAATCATAAAATAATAGCAGGCCAATGATCAGTAAAGAGATCAAATCAGTAATCAAAAATCTTCCAAAAAGGAAAAGCCCAGGACTAGAGTGCTTTGAATTCAGAGCTAAGTGAATTCTTTCAAATAATTGAACCAGCTTCTAGATTTAATGTGCTTTCTTTCCTGTCCTACGTTTCTGATCATAAATTGGGTCTGTCTCTGTGATCTGATCTGGCCTATTATGTAATAATGGCAATTTAATAAATAATATCATGAAACCTGAAAACATTTTTATTTGGGGTAAATTAAGCCAAAATAAGAAATTACATGTCTTCTAATGCCTAAACACTAATCAAAATACAAACCATACAGAATCTCTTAGAAAATGATATGTTTGAAGGCATAATGCTGTCAAGCCTATGCAACATACAGTCACTAAATTATATTCTCTTGAATAAAATCTCACTGTCTTCCAGTGTTGACACTTTACGTAAAGCCATTTTGATAGAAAATCCTTTCTATTTAGTTATTCACTCCCCTGTTTTCTTAAACATAATGTCTTAATTAACTTGCCTCTTGGTGTTTTAGTAAAATCTTCGTCATTCCATGATACTGTGAAATTGCATGATGCTATCCACCTTACGGATTCTTCTGGATCTTCTAATTGGTGGCCAGCTTTTGTTTCTGTTGTTCTAATGCTCCCTTCTAATACTCTTTTTCTCCTAAATGTTAGCTCCAGGGAATCCATTGTGCACAGAGAAAACAGATAATTAGGTTTTATATTAAGTAGCAACCGACTTCAAATCAGTGAGACTCTTGAGTGAGGGTTTAAGACATAATAAAAAAATTTGACTCTAATAGGCATTTTTGATACTGAAAGTATGAGGTTCCCGACAGAAGCGACTCTAGATAAGTGATCAAAGTCTCAACTAATGAGATAATTAAGTTTATATTAAACCTGTTTCTTAATCTGTGGTCCCACTCAATAAGCATGAAAACCTCATATCCTCCATGAAAATATTGGAAAACTAAATAAAGCAAAATTTGTGATTGCACTAATCAAAATAATGAGGCAAACGTCTTTTGTCTCAAATCTAATTCACATCCACTCCTGCTTAGCTCCCTGACTGTTAAAGCCTTAGGTCTGTTGGCAATCTTTTGCAGCTAATCTGTACATACAGATCACTATCATTCACTCATTACTTGGGGTCTACGAATGCTACAGATGTTTCTTTGGAAATAATGACTCAGAGATGTATTAATTAAAAATTGTGTTCTCACTGTACTGACACAATATTATGAAAACTGGGCTCAAAAATATCTTTTAATGTGCATTCACTGTGTCATAAGAACAACTAATTTTTCCTAGCAGAAATTGATCCATGCTTCTATTATGTGTTCGTGCTACTTTATACTATTTAGTAGGTCATTGATGTGTGCATTATAGGACCATTATTAATGAATCGATAAAGTGTGTGTTAAAAAGCTCTTCTGAGAGATGCCTTGCAATCATCAATGAACAAAGAAAAATAAATACCTAGGAATTGTATTACCATACACTTGGAGACCTGTATTCATCAGAGAAAGAGTGCTAAACTCATAAAAATGTTATTTTTTTTAAGAGGAAACAAATAGTGAATAATAAATTTAAGGACTCCATGGACTGATTTAGTGTTCTGTGCACTCAACTTGTATAATACATGTAGATAATTTAATTCACGGAAGAATGATAATTGTGAGACTATCAATTTAAAAATATGTATTAGAGCAATATGGAAGGTATGATTTACAACAAAGTCTTCAGCTCAAATTTTTGAATGATTTGATAATGAATCTTTCTTTATTTTATTTTTTATTTTAGAGATGGGGAGTTTCACCATGTTGGCCAGGCTGGTCTCAAACTCCTGACCTCAAGTGACCCGCCCGCCTAGGCCTCCCAAAGAGCTGGAACTACAGGCGTGAGCCACCGTGTCCGGCCCACTAATGATTTTTTTTTTTTAATTGCAGCAAGTGCTTTTCTTTAGTTTTCTCTCTCTACTCACTAACCCTGCTCCCTATAGTAGACGCTAATATTGGGAAGGACCCTGTCCAGTGAGTTAAGGTACCGAGTTGCATCCAAATGATTCATTGCTATAAGGGATATTAGAGATGCACCTGGATAGTCTCTATTCAAAATCTGTATTTCACCAGGAGATACAAACTTCTTTAAAGAGACTATTTACAATTATTTCACACATAAATCTGCAATTTACTTTATCATATTTTTTGAGTTTAATCAGAACAGTAGTGTGTGGTTTATGAGAGTTGGAACTAAAGTGATGTACATATAAATTAGCTATTATTTTTATAAAGGATGTATTTTTTAAACTTATGCCTTTAATTATCCTTTTTTTTTTTTTT
The DNA here is from genome assembly GCF_049350105.2 of Macaca mulatta. Lineage (NCBI taxonomy): Eukaryota > Metazoa > Chordata > Mammalia > Primates > Cercopithecidae > Macaca > Macaca mulatta. The sequence continues at coordinate 58,419,496 of NC_133411.1, forward strand.
TTGCAGATAATACATATGTGTCAAGTTCAGAGAATGATGAAGATGTGCTAGTTACTACAGAGCCAATACCAGTAATTTTTCACAGAATAGCAACAGGTAATAGTAATATTATTTTTTATTCTAGGTTAATTTTTTAAATTGCATTATGCTTTTTGTTTGTTTGTTTCATTTAGCCAGTAACAGATATTTATCTTCTGTATCTATAAATCCAGTCTCCATGAAAATTTTCTATCTAAAGTATATTTTTTAACAATTTTGTAAATGTATAAATTTAAAGTAGTTGTAAAAAAGTTCTGTTTAAACGTATATGCTGACATTGCTGTTGTAAAAATATTTTTTTACATAGTGACAGACTAAATATTTTAAAAGTACACTTACAGCAATGAAGATACCATGAATTATAGAGTGAGAGCTGAAAGAATTTGTAAAGCGGTTGTTTAGTTTAATCACATCTTTCTGCACAGTGAAAAATCAGAAAAGCTTGCATATTGTGTAACTCCTCAACATGACATGATTTCAAAATATCCCTTAATTCATTTTCGAAGGAGATGGAATCACCTAAAGGGTGGTTTTGTACTAAAACTCATGAATGCTTGGTGAATAGCATACTAAATACCATAATATATTTTTTAATTATAACTTTCTTTCAGAATTAAGAAAAACAAAAGACATTAACTGTTGCTTATCCATAAAATCCAAATTACAAAAGGAAAATGGGGAGGTATGTAAATTATATTTTTTATTTTCTAGAAACAATATAGATACATTTAAAATTTACTGAGTATGTGTAGTTAATAGCATCATTAGTGAGACTAAAATGGTATATGGTGAATGAAACTCAAGCTAATGGCTCAGGGGCATTTGGTATGGTAGGAAGTGGCCTAAAATTAACTTTGAGAAGAAAGTTCCCTTTAAAATCATAGAAAGAAATGTCTGGTTTAACTCTAAATAAAATGTATATAAAGCTTAACTTATTCTGTATTATTTCATCAAACAATGTAATTAACTGAGGAACACTTATGTAACTGATTTATAGGTACACATGGCTATACATGATTTTGATGGGATCCTTAAAATTTTAAAAGATGATTTCTTTAGCCAAAGTGACACTGAGGGTGTACATAGTCTTATTTTCTGTCAGTATTTAAAAACACAAGCTCATCTTTTCTTTCTGTTTCCAAAGACTTTACTTGAATCTATAAATAAATATCAGGATATTAAACAAACAAAATGAGTGCAATGGGACCAGCAATTCTTTGCTTTCAAAATTATGCATTTGATCCAACTCTCCTCTTCCTGTTAGTGTTGCACCATTCATTGTTCCCTTCTTTATCCACATTGAGAATTACTGGTTGAACAAAAGGATTGCTGAAACCAAAAATGGTTAGAATTTTATAAAACCCAAATTTCCTTTTGCACATTTTTTTGTTTGTTTGTTTTCCTTAAGAACTTGAAATTAAGTCTAGAAGTTTAGGGATGGTTACAAAGCACTGGATGAATGGATTCCTGTGTCCAAATACCTACATTTCTTGTGTGTTAATAGGGCCAGTGATAGGAATACCCCCATGAATTTTCATTGTTTGTACTTCAGACACATGGCAGATGTGGTTCAGTTAATTAGAAATTCAAACTTCAGGCCGGGCGCGGTGGCTCAAGCCTGTAATCCCAGCACTTTGGGAGGCCGAGACGGGCGGATCACGAGGTCAGGAGATCGAGACCATCCTGGCTTACACGGTGAAACCCCGTCTCCACTAAAAAATACAAAAAACTAGCCGGGCGAGGTGGCGGGCGCCTGTAGTCCCAGCTACTCGGGAGGCTGAGGCAGGAGAATGGCGTGAACCCGGGAGGCGGAGCTTGCAGTGAGCTGAGATTCGGCCACTGCACTCCAGCCTGGGTGACAGAGCAAGACTCCGTCTCAAAAAAAAAAAAAAAAGAAATTCAAACTTCAAGTTGAAGTATATTAAATTAAATACCCTGTTGAAATCTGAATTCTGAAGCAAATAATTTCTGTATATCAAAAGTTCTTATAATATGTTTCATATTTATTTTCATAATTTGATTTTATATTATTGCATTTAAAGTTTCTTTTTTTTCATACCATTGTTTAGAGTTGGCAGAAGAAGTGAGAACAGCCTGGGACAAATAATGCTGAGGAGCTTTTTAATAAAATTGAATTAGTATAAGCTTGCAAGAGCTTTTTTTATCAGAGCAAAACTGAAGGTATAATTGATTATACATAAGTTTTTAATATACATCAAATATTGAATTGTGCATTTCCTATAAAATCAGTGAAAGAGAACTTTCAAAGCAGATATGCTGCTGAGTACACTCACAAAGCCATTTGTCTCCCACTACCTTTTGTTTTGGGGTTATACTGCACCAAGAATGTTTTATATATAAAATCCATAATATATGCTCAAGACCTGCCTATTATAGCCTCTTGCTATTTTAGAAAGATAAAATAATTTGACCATTAAATTGTTTTCTTACTTTATTATTTTAAGGAGTCAAGACAGAATAGTACAGTGGAGGAAGATTCTGAAGGTGACAATGATTCCGAAGAATTTTATTATGGAGGGCAGGTAAGGAAACGTGGTCTTACAAATACCTAATCTTAGAATTCTAATAGCCATGTTGTCCTAGTGATAATCTGTGCCTGAGAGTTAAGGTACCTGTGTGTTGTTCAGGGTTCTGTAACTAACTAGAAAATCTATATAATTTATATTTGCACATTTTCTACCTCTTTTTAGAAATTAAGGTTCCCTTGCAGTCCTTTTAATTGTAATCATTTATTTACATTGAAGTCATCTTAATTCATTACAGAGATTTTGCAGATAGCATTTTATTATGCTTTTGACTTGAATTTCTTAAGCATGTTGTGTTCAGTCACTATTTTGAGATAATGACACTTGTAATAAAAGTGTATATTGTTAGTTTTAAATAGAAGCTGCTTAACTTTTATTAAATTTGATGGGCCAAAATTACTGAGCAACTTCATCATTTGGCTTTTGTATTCATTGCCATTGAATTCTTGGTGTTGAAAAATTGTTATGAAGAATCATCATAATTTAAATATATGAGAATAGCCTAGCCACATATATAGAAGAACTCCTCAGAAGTTTACAGGATAATGCTAAACTTTAAAACTGAGCAATTGATTTTAGAGTGTGGCTATATAATATGTGGTTCTATTTCTATAAACTCCTTGAGCAAATGTGCTTTATAAGTCGGATAGTATAATGGGAGGGTAATATGTTAAAGAAGGACATTAAAGCCAAAATTATGTAAAAGAATGCAAGTAAATTTATTTATTCAGAATGAAAAATTAGTAATTTGTCAATCAAGCATGTGCAAGGCTACAGAGAGATGATATAATAAAATTGGCTTTCCTCTCTCCAGGAATGTCTTTCTAGCAATGAGATAGTTTTCCCAACGAAATGATTCATTTACCAATATAACATTTTAACATTATGCAAAATCATTCCTGTTTGATTTTTGTTTACTAATTCTTACAGAGGGGAAGTAAATGATTTTCTTCAGTCTTGATGTTCATTCTAGAAGTTTTTTAGATTATCTGCCAGACACTTCACTAGGTTTTTACATTTGCTTTTTCTTTGTATTAATATAAACTAACTTTAAGTTCCAACCATAATCAATTATTCTAGTCATATGTGAACTTAAGGATATTAGTGAATATATTACTTTAATGAAGCTAAAAATGCCCATAGTAAAACACACAGGGAGACCTATCTCAAAAGGTTGCTTAAGTTTTTGATTCCCTTCACATCTGAGACACTTTTAAATTATCCCTTTTCATCAGGTGAACTATGATGGGGAACTGCACAAGCACCCACAACTAGAATCTGATTTGTCAGCAGTGAGAGAGATATATGGGCCACATGCAGTTTCTCTCAGGTAAATACATATCACTGGTGAATAAAATTAAAATTTTATGGTGAGTCATTGAAATTTGCTTTTGGAGTAATTTAAATTAAAGGACAAATTTGGGGTTTTAATTACACTTTAAAGTGTTTTAGAGAGAGTCTACTGTTTCTCCTTATACAAAATGACATATTTATGGCTATGTTTTTGATACATGTTGTTTAAGAGTACATTGATTGCATTAAAAATTATTTTGGAGAGTTAGTTTGAAGATGTGTCAATCTTAAGTAGTGTCATAATTAATTCCTAGAATACATTTGGCCTGCTGGGCCCATGCTGTTATCGTAAATCATGGCCACATGCTTGTGAAGGATAAAAGTAAATGATGCCTACCTACTGGTATCCAAATTACATTGTCATCTGGTCCCTCAAAAAAAAAGTGTAACTTTGCACAGTATTTGTTTGAATGATAATGTATTTTATTCTGTAGTTACTTATTATTTGGTGATAAATTTACACATCATTTTTATTGCTTTTAATCATTCAGAAGACCCTACCATCCTTACTTTTCTTTTTTCTCTTTAATGTAAGAAAAAACCTTTTCTGCCACCATAATAGTTTCCAGGAATCAGCTCTGGTTATTTCAGATTTCCATTCTTTGCTTACAGTGTAGTCTCGAAGTCTCCATGGAATTCCAGACCTCTTTTGTAGCCTGACCTCAGACTGGCCCCTTTATGCACCCAGACTACCCAAATATGCCATATTTCCTCTTCACTTTGGGCATTTGCATAAGCAATTCTTTGATCAGGGAATGCGTCTCTTCAAATCCCACTGCTGTCTCTATTTAAGCCCCAGTCCATGGGTCAGCTTCTCTGTGAGCCTTTTTGGAATCTCCAATGCAGATAAGTTCCTCTGTTCTCTGGACTCCCATCACATTTGGCTCTTACCTTGTTTATTATTCATCTCATGTCTTTTAATTATTTGACTTACGTCTCCCCCTCTAGACTGAATTCTGTGAATGGTTGGGCAGTGCTTTTTCTTGTTCATTTTGTTTTGGTTTGGATTTTAATTCTTCATGTATTGTGGTACCTAGCATAACATGGGACATGCATGAAATATAGGCTGCTGGCATCCTGATTGTTTTCAGTGGCAATATCTGAAAAAAGACGTTCACATTATCTGGTTGTAACTTCTTCAATGGACATATACATATTTTGAGAGGGCAAACAAATAATTTTAATTGGAAAGTACAGCACAGCTGTAATTTATAATTGCCAAACATTTTATTTTAACTGCAGAAACAGAAACTCCCTACCATCTGCAGTCTAAGATAAACTGGGATTGTATACCCAGACTATCTCTATTCTACTCATGAAGGTATATTAGGCTACAATTGAATGAAAGTGTTGGGATTATATTTGGAAAAGCGAGTCTTTGCAAACTTCAAAGTTTTAGCAAATTAGCGTCAATAATTTCACATTGATCTCTATTATGGCTCCAGATTAGGTAATGTGCATATTTGTAAGTGTTATAGAATAAATATATGAAGAAGGCAATTGGGACTATCAATACATAGTCCAAAACAATGGCTGTTTTTTGTTTTGTTTTTTAGCAGTAATTGAACTTTGCTTGAAAGCCTACAACTTTAATTTTAAGCACAACAATCTCCGTCTCTATATACACCAAAATATGTCTATGGGATATAACTAACAATAATAATACAACATAGACTTCAACTTCCTTTTATTTGAAATATATAATTTGGTTGCTGGACGCGGTGGCTCACGCCTGTAATGCTAGCACTTTGGGAGGCCGAGGCAGGCAGACTCCCTGAAGTCAGAAGTTCGAGACCAGCCTGACCAACATGGAGAAACCCCATCTCTACTAACAATACAAAATTAGCCGGGCACGGTGGCAGGTGCTTGTAATCCCAGCTGCTCGGGAAGGCTGAGGCAGAAGAATCTCTTGAACTCAGAAGGCGGAGGTTGCAGTGAGCCAAGATCGTGCCATTTCACTCCAGCCTGGGCAACGAGAGTGAAACTCTGTCTCAAAAAAAAAAAAAAAAAAAGTATTTTTGTTTAGTGGACAACTTTAGCACATGTTGATTTCTTTTATAGTTTAATATTTTTCTAAAACATATTTCCATGCTGTCTAGGCCCCAGTCATATTGCCATGTATAAATGAAGGTCTTTTTTTGTTTCTTCACCAAGCATTTGTTAAGTACCTGTGATGATCTGCATTAGTATTTTCTATTATTAAAGTTAGTGATAATTGTTCACTGCTGAAATTAGATTAAAAAATGTTTGGAAATTCAGTCAAATGAAGTATCTAAAGTCATATCAGTGTTTTGAATTTTTTTCCCCTTACCCTTTTCACTTGTAATAGTTTTGGTCCAGTTTAAATCTTAATGAATGTAAGCCATGTTCCTGTCTGCTCTAGATTTTCTCTAGCTGTAGAGGATATTTCCAAAATAAATAACTTCCTAGAGGCTTCATGGAATAAAGGTGAATCACAACAGGACTAGCTTGATTTACTTAAATGAGAATGAATTTACTGTCTAGTCTCAAATACTTAGGCTTGGATTCAAGGGAAAAGAGGTGGGTAGTTAGGCAGAAGGTCTTGAAATCATCTTCCTTGCCAAGTTCTAAGTCTGTTGAAAACAGACTGTTCTAATTAGCTGTTCTTTTACCTAATTGGAGCTTACAAGAACTTAATGAAGTTTGAAGAGCAAAAGTACCTCAATATGCACAACAGGCTATTAGTAGTAATTTTTTTGTTTTGTTTTGTTTTGTTTTTAAAGCAACGTCTAATGAGAAAGGCAGCTAACCACATCTAAGTTCTATGTAAGAGATGGAAGTAACTGAGATTGCCTAGGCAAAATCCTGAGGTTATTGAGGCAAAATCCTCTTAAAGAAGGCTGAAAGAAGGTGTAGAAAAAGTGAGTGATGATACATTACTTAAGTAGGTAATGACAATTCTACCTCGCCATACTATCCAAAAGCCTACTACTGGCTGTTGAATCATACATGTAAACATTGATGATAATTCTGATTTATACTCTCTTGTATAGGAAGTGAGTTAGGTCTTGGGGCAACATGAACTTTTGTGATCAGTCTGAATAAGTGTCATCTTGAATCATTCAACAAAACGCATTTTGTATTTTTCATAAAATGTATCTCTCTATATATTTATGAAAATAAAATTGATCAGTGTCATTGGAAAATAAATTAAAATTACTATTTTTAGAAAGGGAATTACAGATCAGAAAATTCATATTTGTTTAGGAAAGAAATGATTCTGATAGTTTCTTTGTGAAATTTAAAACTTCCATTTAATATAAAATATTCTTTGCCTTATGATCATGCCATCTTTCATTTAGAAAATTTAAGTCATATGAGTAATAGTCTAACCTTTTTATTGTGACTAATGCTTAATGTAGGCTGGAAGCTTCTAAAATTGTGACTGTTCTATTGTGACTGTTCTATTGTGAACAGTCAACTGTTGTGACTATTTCAATCACTTTTTGTGCACAGACAATTGTAATCGGGCCTTTTGAGGGTAATGTTTGGGAAACGAGCATTCTGACGATTTGGGGTGGCTTGAGGAACCTATATCACGTTACTCATGCCTACCAAACATATATCTCCTTTAAAAAACAAAAACAGTAAATGAAAGGAAAGAAAAAAGTGCATACCTCAGAATGCACTGCTTTAAATTCTCTAAATTTCTAAATTCTCATTTGTAGTGGCCAGTAGGACTGCTTATGTATCTTCTGGTTCTCCTGTTCTGGTCTTATGGTAGGATTGTATTTCCTTGTACTCTTTAATGTTAGGCATGGACATATCACTAATTTTGGCCAGTCATATGTGAGCCAAGTGCTAGTGTGTTAGTTCCCATGTCCCCTCAGCTCTGCTTCCTTGGGCCCCTTCGTGACAACAGTGAGCTGCCCCACCCTAACCCTCAATTCTATATTAACCATAAGGTAAGAGTGAGATACAAATCTTTTTTCATGTTGAGCCACTGAGATTTTGAAAATGCTTGTTACCACAACATACCTTAGCCTACATAGATGTATATCGTTCATCAAAAAAGATCTTGGATTGAATGTTTTGTAATCTCCTTTCTAGCATATTGAGTCTTCACCCTCTGCCTCCAAGAAAAAGAATAAAAACAGTCTGACTCTGAAAATCAGGGAAATGATGACAGGAGGCACAGAGGGGAAAGAAAGGAGAGAGCATTTTCCCAAAACAAGGGGACATAATCTAGATGTAAGCTTTAGGTGCTCAGATCCTAGACACTAACCACTACTCCCAACGCAAGGACTTTCTCCTAGCAAAACTGAGGATTGTTAAGCTGACTGCAGAGTTCTAGCAGTTGTTTATACTGTACCTCTTATGCACAATTTTACATGAGCTTCCTTTCTTATCTGGATCTAATTTTAAAATTTTTCTCAGCCCTGTTGTTCTTTAGAGAAATGTATAGCTACCTTGGATGCAGTCTTGCAAATTCTTTAATCTGCCAGAATTTCTTCCTGACTACTGAGTTTGCATATTTCTTGGCCCATTCACAAACATGTCTCCCACGCTGGGCAAAAACCACACATTGAGTAGGCATGCAGAGATAGACATGCAAGCTGTTGAGTTTCAGATGACACGGGAAGGTGTATGTATCTTCACAAAATATCTGTCTTCTCAAAATATAACCATCCAGTTTTTGAAAGAAGAAATAACCAAGTAGTAATAGAGGCTTACTTCCTAGGAACATGTGGTAGAGTTTCATGCATGCGTGTGTGTGTGTGTGTGTGTGTGTGTGTGTGTGTGTGTGTGTGTGTGTTTCCATACAGTTAATAAAGGAAGGCTAGATATCTGAAATATATTTTCATAACCAACACAATGACTGCTGATTTTGATCAGGCTGCATTATAAAACATCATAACAGTGTAATGAATAAGCTGAAGCTTTATAGATAAAGGAGGACCAATATATTAAATGTTAATATATTGTAAGTGTGTATGTGAATGTCTCATGAGTGAGGATATTGTCTTGAGTAGTTCCATTAAAAATAGGAGAACAAATTGCTAAGAATTCTAACACAGTGGCTCAAAAGTCCACATTCATTGAAAAAAAAAAACTTTATACATATATGCTTAAATGAGCTAAGTCACATTTAAATATCCAAAATCAAATTACCAGATTTCAAGAAATGTAGATTAAAAGAGTAGCTCACCCCAAATTTAATGTATCACTACATGTCAGGAAAGAACATTTGTGGAGGCATTCTTTTCAGACCAGAATGAAACAATTTCATTAGATCATTTTTGTATTGTTTCCCTCATGTTAAAAAAATTCAAATTCATCAATTTGATGTGATCTTTTCACAGTGAAGAAATATAGGCAGCACATGAAATTATTTTGAGTTATTATATATCGAATACTACATTCAGGACACAATCAGATATCTAGCTTCACAATTCAAGTTGTAGTCATATTTCAAGCATTCAACTTGATTCTGCATTTGCTATTCATGAGATCCTGGGCCGCTGAAAGTTACTCAGATATAGAAGCAATCCTGATGACTGGGTCGCTGCATCTGGACAAACTGTAATCACGCTTTGTAATCTCTGAGTGGGAAATTTGAAATTTGCATTATTGGCATTATATAAAAAGGGCATCACAACGGAAATGGGCTTGCATATACATAGAGTCATTTGTAAATTCTTTGAAATCTGGCATACAAACAAATAAGGGTAACTATTTATAGATCTACACCTACAGAATCCAGTTAATTGCAAACCTTTAGGGCCTCTGCCTCCTTAAAATTCTTTATTCATGCTCTTCTATGGTGAAGAAGAGGAACACTTGCAACCCTTCATTTTCTTTTTTTGGAGCGTTAGAAATTGGGAAGATACTTTTAACCAAAACGTCATTTAAGAAATCATATACAAAATACTTACAAATTCACATGTAAGTGGTTTTAAAGGCATGTATGCACATTCTGATTATTCTTTTATGGTAAATTCTGTTGAAGTAATCTGAAAAACTATTTATGGAGAAAACAGTTGTGGATAAGGGTCATACTGATATATATATATATTTTATTATTATTATTATTATACTTTAAGTTCTAGGGTACATGAGCATAACGTGCAGGTTTGTTATATATGTATACTTGTGCCATGTTGGTGTGCTGCACCCATCAACTCGTCAGCACCCATCAACTCGTCATTTACATCAGGTATAACTCCCAAGCAATCCCTCCCCGCTCCCCCCTCCCCCCTCCCCGTGATAGGCCCCAGTGTGTGATGTTCCCCTTCCCAAGTCAAAGTGATCTCATTGTTCAGTTCCCACCTATAAGTGAGAAGATGCAGTGTTTGGTTTTCTGTTCTTGTGATAGTTTGCTAAGAGTGATGGTTTCCAGCTGCATCCATGTCCCTACAAAGGACACAAACTCATCCTTTTTGATGGCTGCATAGTATTCCATGGTGTATATGTGAAGGGGTGGCCTGCCCCTCCACACCTGTGAGTGTTTCTCGTTAGGTGGAACGAGAGACTTGAGAAAAGAAATAAGACACAGAGACAAAGTATAGAGAAAGAAAAGCGGGGGCCCAGGGGACCGGTGCTCAGCTTACAGAGGACCCACGCCGGCACCAGCCTCTGAGTTCCCTTAGTATTTATAGATAATTATCTTTACCATCTTAAAGATAAGGGAGTGGAGGGCAATAGGATCGTTTTTAGGGAAGAAATTAGCAGTAAGACATAAGAACAAGGATCTCTGTGACAGGAATACGTTTAAAGGAAAATCCTGTGCCTTGAGATAAACCTTTTAGCAACATTGTTTCATCCTATCACATGGGGATAAACCTTGGACAATACCTAGCTTTTCTAGGAACAAAGACACACCCTGCACGCCCAAAATCCATTAAACCTTGAGTTACCACAGCACATGTCTCTTGCAAGGACAAGGTTGGGGGTAGGGTCACAGATTAACAGCATCTCAAATACAGAACAAAATGGAGTCTCTTATGTCTACTTCTTTCTATATAGACACAGTAACAGGCTGATCTCTTTCTTTTCCCCACATATATGTGCCACATTTTCTTAATCCAGTCTGTCACTGATAGACATTTGGGTTGATTCCAAGTCTTTGCTATTGTGAATAGTGCCGCAGTAAACATACGTGTGCATGTGTCTTTATAGCAGAATGATTTATAATCCTTTGGGTATATACCCAGTAATGGGATGGCTGGGTCATATGGTACATCTAGTTCTAGATCCTTGAGGAATCGCCATACTGTTTTCCATAATGGTTGAACTAGTTTACAATCCCACCAACAGTGTAAAAGTGTTCCTATTTCTCCACATCCTCTCCAGCACCTGTTGTTTCCTGACTTTTTAATGATCGCCATTCTAACTGGTGTGAGATGGTATCTCATTGTGGTTTTGATTTGCATTTCTCTGATGGCCAGTGATGATGAGCATTTTTTCATGTGTCTGTTGGCTGTGTGAATGTCTTCTTTTGAGAAATGTCTGTTCATATCCTTTGCCCACTTTTTGATGGGGTTGTTTGTTTTTTTCTTGTAAATTTGTTTGAGTTCTTTGTAGGTTCTGGATATTAGCCCTTTGTCAGATGAGTAGATTGCAAAAATTTTCTCCCATTCTGTAGGTTGCCTGTTCACTCTGATGGTAGTTTCTCTTGCTGTGCAGAAGCTCTTTAGTTTAATGAGATCCCGTTTGTCAATTTTGGCTTTTGCTGCCGTTGCTTTTGGTGTTTTAGATATGAAGTCTTTGCCCATGCCTATGTCCTGAATGGTACTACCTAGGTTTTCTTCTAGGGTGTTTATGGTATTAGGTCTAACATTTAAGTCTCTAATCCATCTTGAATTAATTTTCGTATAAGGAGTAAGGAAAGGATCCAGTTTCAGCTTTCTACTTATGGCTAGCCAATTTTCCCAGCACCATTTATTAAATAGGGAATCCTTTCCCCATTTCTTGTTTCTCTAAGGTTTGTCAAAGATGACATGGCTGTAGATGTGTGGTATTATTTCTGAGGACTCTGTTCTGTTCCATTGGTCTATATCTCTGTTTTGGTACCAGTACCATGCTGTTTTGGTTACTGTAGCCTTGTAGTATAGTTTGAAGTCAGGTAGCGTGATGCCTCCAGCTTTGTTCTTTTGACTTAGGATTGTCTTGGCAATGCGGGGTCTTTTTTGGTTCCATACGAACTTGAAAGCAGTTTTTTCCAATTCTGTGAAGAAACTCATTGGTAGCTTGATGGGGATGGCATTGAATCTATAAATAACCTTGGGCAGTATGGCCATTTTCACGATATTGATTCTTCCTATCCATGAACATGGTATGTTCTTCCATTTGTTTGTGTCCTCTTTTATTTCACTGAGCAGTGGTTTGTAGTTCTCCTTGAAGAGGTTCTTTACATCCCTTGTAAGTTGGATTCCTAGGTATTTTATTCTCTTCGAAGCAATTGTGAATGGAAATTCATTCATGATTTGGCTCTCTATTTGTCTGTTACTGGTATATAAGAATGCTTGTGATTTTTGCACATTGATTTTGTATCCTGAGACTTTGCTGAAGTTGCTTATCAGCTTAAGGAGATTTTGGGCTGAGACAATGGGGTTTTCTAAATATACAATCATGTCATCTGCAAACAGGGACAATTTGACTTCTTCTTTTCTTAACTGAATACCCTTTATTTCTTTCTCTTGCCTGATTGCCCTAGCCAGAACTTCCAACACTATGTTGAATAGGAGTGGTGAGAGGGGGCATCCCTGTCTTGTGCCAGTTTTCAAAGGGAATTTTTCCAGTTTTTGCCCATTCAGTACGATATTGGCTGTGGGTTTGTCATAAATAGCTCTTATTATTTTGAGGTACGTTCCATCAATACCGAATTTATTGAGCGTTTTTAGCATGAAGGGCTGTTGAATTTTGTCAAAAGCCTTTTCTGCATCTATTGAGATAATCATGTGGTTCTTGTCTTTGGTTCTGTTTATATGCTGGATTACGTTTATTGATTTGCGAATGTTGAACCAGCCTTGCATCCCGGGGATGAAGCCCACTTGATCATAGTGGATAAGCTTTTTGATGTGCTGCTGAATCCGGTTTGCCTGTATTTTATTGAGGATTTTTGCATCGATGTTCATCAGGGATATTGGTCTAAAATTCTCTTTTTCTGTTGTGTCTCTGCCAGGCTTTGGTATCAGGATGATGTTGGCCTCATAAAATGAGTTAGGGAGGATTCCCTCTTTTTCTATTGATTGGAATAGTTTCAGAAGGAATGGTACCAGCTCCTCCTTGTACCTGTGGTAGAATTCAGCTGTGAATCCATCTGGTCCTGGACTTTTTTTGGTTGGTAGGCTCTTAATTATTGCCTCAATTTCAGAGCCTGCTATTGGTCTATTCAGGGAATCAACTTCTTCCTGGTTTAGTCTTGGAAGAGTGTAAGTGTCCAGGAAATTATCCATTGTTTCTAGATTTTCTAGTTTATTTGCGTAGAGGTGTTTACAGTATTCTCTGATGGTAGTTTGTATTTCTGTGGGGTTGGTGGTGATATCCCCTTTATCATTTTTTATTACATCTATTTGATTCTTCTCTCTTTTCTTCTTTATTAGTCTTGCTAGCAGTCTGTCAATTTTGTTGATCTTTTCAAAAAACCAACTCCTGGATTCATTGATTTTTTGGAGGGTTTTTTGTGTCTCTATCTCCTTCAGTTCTGCTCTGATCTTAGTTATTTCTTGCCTTCTGCTAGCTTTTGAATGTGTTTGCTCTTGCTTCTCTAGTTCTTTTAATTGTGATATTAGAGTGTCAATTTTAGATCTTTCCAGCTTTCTCTTGTGGGCATTTAGTGCTATAAATTTCCCTCTACACACTGCTTTCAATGTGTCCCAGAGATTCTGGTATGTTGTACCTTTGTCCTCATTGGTTTCAAAGAACATCTTTATTTCTGCCTTCATTTCGTTATGTACCCGGTAGTCATTCAGGAGCAGGTTGTTCAGTTTCCATGTAGTTGAGCGGTTTTGATTGAGTTTCTTAGTCCTGAGTTCTAGTTTGATTGCACTGTGGTCTGAGAGACAGTTTGTTATAATTTCTGTTCTTGTACATTTGCTGAGGAGTGCTTTACTTCCAATTATGTGGTCAATTTTGGAATAAGTGTGATGTGGTGCTGAGAAGAATGTATATTCTGTTGATTTGCGGTAGAGAGTTCTATAGATGTCTATTAGTTCTGCTTGCTGCAGAGAAGAGTTCAATTTCTGGATATCCTTGTTAACTTTCTGTCTCATTGATCTGTCTAATGTTGACAGTGGAGTGTTGAAGTCTCCCATTATTATTGTATGGGAGTCTAAGTCTCTTTGTAAGTCTCTAAGGACTTGCTTTATGTATCTGGGTGCTCCTGTATTGGGTGCATATATATTTAGGATAGTTAGCTCTTCCTGTTGAATTGATCCCTTTACCGTTATGTAATGGCCTTCTTTGTCTCTTTTGATCTTTGATGGTTTAAAGTCTGTTTTATCAGAGACTAGTATTGCAACCCCTGCTTTTTTTTGTTCTCCATTTGCTTGGTAGATCTTCCTCCATCCCTTTATTTTGAGCCTATGTATGTCTCTGCATGTGAGATGGGTTTCCTGAATACAGCAGACTGATGGGTCTTGACTCTTTATCCAGTTTGCCAGTCTGTGTCTTTTAATTGGAGCATTTAGTCCATTTACATTTAAGGTTAATATTGTTAGGTGTGAACTTGATCCTTCCATTATGATATTAACTGGTTATTTTGCTCGTTAGTTGATGCAGTTTCTTCCTAGCCTCGATGGTCTTTACATTTTGGCTTTTTTTGCAATGGCTGGTACTGGTTGTTCCTTTCTATGTTTAGTGCTTCCTTCAGGGTCTCTTGTAAGGCAGGCCTGGTGGTGACAAAATCTCTAAGCATTTGCTTATCTGTAAAGGATTTTATTTCTCCTTCACTTATGAAACTTAGTTTGGCTGGATATGAAATTCTGGGTTGAAAATTATTTTCTTTAAGAATGTTGAATATTGGCCCCCACTCTCTTCTGGCTTGTAGAGTTTCTGCCGAGAGATCTGCTGTTAGTCTGATGGGCTTCCCTTTGTGGGTAACCCGACCTTTCTCTCTGGCTGCCCTTAAGATTTTTTCCTTCATTTCAACTTTGGTGAATCTGGCAATTATGTGTCTTGGAGTTGCTCTTCTCGAGGAGTATCTTTGTGGCGTTCTCTGTATTTCCTGGATTTGAATGTTGGCCTGCCCTACTAGGTTGGGGAAGTTCTCCCGGATGATATCCTGAAGAGTGTTTTCCAACTTGGTTCCATTTTCCCCCTCACTTTCAGGCACCCCAATCAGATTTGGTCTTTTTACATAATCCCATATTTCTTGCAGGCTTTGTTAATTTCTTTTTCTTCTTTTTTCTTTAGGTTTCTCTTCTCGCTTCATTTCATTCATTTGATCCTCAATCGCTGATACTCTTTCTTCCAGTTGATCGAGTCGGTTACTGAAGCTTGTGCATTTGTCACGTATTTCTCGTGTCATGGTTTTCATCTCTGTCATTTCGTTTATGACCTTCTCTGCATTAATTACTCTAGCTATCAATTCTTCCACTCTTTTTTCAAGATTTTTAGTTTCTTTGCGCTGGGTATGTAATTCCTCCTTTAGCTCTGAGAAGTTTGATGGACTGAAGCCTTCTTCTCTCATCTCATCAAAGTCATTCTCCGTCCAGCTTTGATCCATTGCTGTCGATGAGCTGCGCTCCTTTTCAGGTGGAGATGCGCTCTTATTTTTTGAATTTCCATCTTTTCTGCCCTGCTTTTCCCCCATCTTTGTGGTTTTATCTGCCTCTGGTCTTTGATGATGGTGACGTACTGATGGGGTTTTGGTGTAGGTGTCCTTCCTGTTTGATAGTTTTCCTTCTAACAGTCAGGACCCTCAGCTGTAGGTCTGTTGGAGATTGCTTGAGGTCCACTCCAGACCCTGTTTGCCTGGGTATCAGCAGCAGAGGCTGCAGAAGATAGAATATTGCTGAACAGCGAGTGTCCCTGTCTGATTCTTACTTTGGAAGCTTCCTCTCAGGGGTGTACTCCACCCTGTGAGTTGTGGGGTGTCAGACTGCCCCTTGTGGGGGATGTCTCCCAGTTAGGCTACTCAGGGGTCAGGGACCCACTTGAGCAGGCAGTCTGTCCCTTCTCTGATCTCAACCTCTGTGTTGGGAGATCCACTGCTCTCTTCAAAGCTGTCAGACAGAGTCGTTTGCGTCTGCAGAGGTTTCTGCTGCTTTGTTGTTGTTGTTGTTGTTGTTGTTGTTGTTGTTGTTTAGCTGTGCCCTGTCCCCAGAGGTGGAGTCTACGGAGACAGGCAGGTTTCCTTGAGCTGCTGTGAGCTCCACCAGTTCGAGCTTCCCAGGGGCTTTGTTTACCTACTTAAGCCTCAGCAATGGCGGGCGCCCCTCCCCCAGCCTCGATGCTGCCTTGTGGTTAGATTGCAGACTGCTGCGCTAGCAGTGAAGGAGGCTCCGTGGGCGTGGGACCCTCCCGGCCAGGTGTGGGATATAATCTCCTGGTGTGCCCGTTTGCTTAAAGCACAGTATTGGGGTGGGAGTTACCCGATTTTCCAGGTGTTCTGTGTCTCAGTTCCCCTGGCTAGGAAAAGGGATTCCCTTCCCCCTTGCGCTTCCCAGGTGAGGTGATGCCTTGCCCTGCTTCAGCTCTCGCTGGTCGGGCTGCAGCAGTTGACCAGCACCGATTGTCCAGCACTCCCTAGTGAGATGAACCCAGTACCTCAGTTGAAAATGCAGAAATCACCTGTCTTCTGTGTCGTTCGGGCTGGGAGTTGGAGACTGGAGCTGTTCCTATTCGGCCATCTTGCTACGAACCCCCACTGATATATATTTTTTAATCTTCCTGCCTGTAAACATTCCAGCGTTTTGCCAATGTAAATAAGTTCAAAAAAAATGTTTTATGTGTTCCTCCCATAAAATTGGCAAAGACGGGAGAAAAAAAAATGTCTGATGATGATGAGAATGTAGAAAAGGTCATGGTGATAAACTGGCTGGTGTAATTATAAGTTGTTGTAGCCATTTAAGACAGTAATTAAACAATATACATCAAGAATCCCAAATATGGTTATAATGTTTATTTAAGCCAGTGATTCAAGAAGTGATTCTACCGGAAGACTGATATACGTAGATTTTTTTATCCAGTTACTGTTTACCAATATTTATACTGTAAAAAAATAAAAAGGAACCAAATATTTTATTATACAATCATGTATAAAATTATAAAATTTTACATTATAAAATTTTATATTATATAAAATCCAATTTTATAATATAATTTTTGTATATATTTTTTATATATTTTTATATTTTTTATAATATAATATATTTTATATTATAAAATTATGTATTGTATTATATAAGATATAATGCAATATGGGAAAAACAGCTGATCATAGAAGAAGTGAAAGAACAGAATCGAAATCTTTATATATTACACTGTATAATTCTTGTATACATGGAAGAGACTGGAATGAGATATAAGCAAAAAGAATTATGTCCATATGGTGATAAGACAGATTATTTTTGTGCATTTAAAAATTTCTCACATTTTATATAATGAGCCTTTATTACCTTTTTTACCAGAAAAAGTAGGCATATATTTTTAGAAAATCATAACATTTTTCATAAAATAAGTTTTACACACAATTTAGAGTTGATATATAAGTACTGTTTTTACTCTTGATTTTCCTATTTCTATTTTCTTAAAAATATCATTTTAGCTTCCATGCTTTTTTGGTAATCTGCTTGTCAGTATATTTGCAACATTTCCCCCAGGATATGAATATTTTTGTATTGACTCCTTCACTAATGGGTAATTTTTTCTCCTAACAACATGCTATAGTTTACTTAACTGTTTCCTTATTATTCTATATTTATTTTCTCAATTTCTGCTCTTACACACATGGCTGTAGGTAAGACTTTGAATATATTTGTTACCATTTTCTTAGGATTAACTTATGTTAGTGAAGTGTGGTTGTAGACAGGGCCTCTTCACACACCGAAACTTTTCTTAAACATCATTCATCATCCTTCCTCATTGTTCAGTTTAGTGGCTCTTTCTTTTTACATGCCTCACAATGGATATCGGATCTATTTTATTTATCAAATATTTGCCAGTGTTCAGGGTCATTCAAATTACAACAATTGGGTTGTGAGGTTTGTTTCGAAGAGTCCTGTGAACTATAAATGGTTTTGCTTTTTAAAAGGGTTGGAGAAAGAAAGAAAGAACGAAAAAGAAAGAGGGAGGAAGGAAGGAAGGAAGGAAGGAAGGAAGGAAGGAAGGAAGGAAGGAAGGAAGGAAGGAAGGAAGGAAAGAAGGAAGGAGGGAGGGAGGGAGGGAGTGAGGAAGAGAGGAAAGAAAGAAAGGAAGGAAGGAAAAAAAGAAGGGAAGGAGGGAAGGAAGGAAAGTAGGAGAGAGGGAGGAAGAGAGGAACGAAAGAAAAGAAAGAAAGGAAGGAAAGGGAGGAAGAGAGAGGAAGGAAAGGGAGGAAGAGAGAGGAAGGAAAGAAAAAGAAAGAAATAAAGAGAGGAAGGAAGGAGGGAGGGAGGGAAAGAAGGAAGGAAGGAAGGAGAAAGATAAAGCGAAAGGAAAGAAGGAAGGAAAAGAAAAAGAAAGAAGGAAGGAAGGAAAGAAAGAGAAAGAAAGAAGAAAGAGAAAGAAAGAAAAAGAAAGAAAGAAAGAAAGAAAGAAAGAGAGAGAGAGAGAGAGAAAGAAAGAAAGAAAGAAAGAAAGAAAGAAAGAAAGAAAGAAAGAAAGAGACAGACAGGAAAGATGGATGCAACAGAGGCTGTATGTGGCCTGAAAATCCTAAAATATTTACTGTCTTCATCTTCACAGAAAATGTTTGCTGTACCCTGAACTAAAGGCAGAGATGAAAGTGTTCATTTGCTTGGCTCTTATTCTTGTCGTACTTTCTGTATACTTTCATATCGAAATTTGCACATAATCTTATCCTTTAAGATTAATGTTTATCATGTAGTACAGACATTATTGATGCTTTGCCGGTTTTAAAAAATTAATTCCTATGTAAATATTTATTCATTTATTTATGTAACCTATAAAAATATTACCATGAATAAAAAGTGCAATTTCCTTAAACATGGAAATGTGCCCTCTCTCTCTGTCTCTCTCTCTCTCTCTATATATATATATATATACACACACACACGCACATAGATATATATGCATTTATTTAGTTTTTGAGATGGAGTTTTGCTCTTGTTGCCCAGGCTGGAGTGCAATGGCACGATCTTGGTTCACTGCAACCTCCACCTCCTGGGCTCAAGCAATTCTCCTTCTTCAGTCTCCCAAGTAGCTGGGACTACAGGCATTTGCCACCACACCCAGCTAATTTTGTATTTTTAGTGGAGATAGGGTTTCACCATGTTGGTCAGGCTGGTCTCAAACTCCTGACCTCAAGTGATCCACCCACCTCAGCCTCCCAAAGTGCATGAGCCACTGCGCCCGACCAATGTTGTAATATATTTTTAAGGAGAGGACAGAGAAAGCACACAGACTACCTTATATTTGGATATGCTGACATTATTTTGATCATAGATATCAAAAAGCAAACAAATCTCCCACTTTCCCTTTCTCATTAAATTACATAAAACCATTTAATCAGTACAAATTTCTTCTCTGAACCCTACAAAAGGGATATTTTATTACTTGAATAGTCGATAGAAATTTTTATTTAGTGCCATATACTGTGCTTTACACAATTTTTAAAATTTTATTTTTAATTGACACACAATAATTGTACAGATTTGTGGTTTACAATGTGATGTTTCAATACATATATACATTATGTAATGGTTAAATGATCCATTTAACCATGGATATCCATCACCACAAACACTGATCTTTTTTTGTGGTGAGAACATCAAGAATCCTTTCTTCTGGTTAATTTGAAATATATATTATACTAGTGTTTGCCATAGTCACTCTACTATGCTATAACTTATTTCTCCTATTGAACTGTGATACCGTACTCATTGACCAATTTCTCCTCTTCATCATCTTTCCCTTTATGCTTCCCAACCTCTGGTAGTCTACTCTGTACTACTATGAGATCAGCTTTTTTTTAGATTCTGCAAATGACTTAGATCATGCAGTGTTTGTCTTTCTTTTCCTGGCTTACTTTACTTAACACAGTGTCCCCCAGGTTCATCCATGTTGCTGCAAATGACAGGATTTCCTTCATTTTTATGGCTGAGCAGTATTTTATTGTGTATATGTACCACATTTCATTATCCATTCATCTAATAATGGACACTTAGGTTAATTCTGCATCTTGGCTGTTGTGAATAGTGCTGCAGTATACATGGGGGCACAAATGTCTCTTGGACAGACTGATTTCATTTCCTTTGGTTAATTGCCCAATAGTGGAACTGCTGGGTCACGTGGTAGTTCTATTTCTGATGTTTTGAGGAACCTTCATACTGTTTTCCATAATGGCTATACCAATTTACATTTCCACCAGCAATGCAAAAGGATTCTCTTTTCTCCACATCCACATCAGCATTTGTTATACGTTTTATCTTTTTGCTAACAGCCATTCTAATTGGAGCGAAGTGATATCTCACTGTGGTTTTGATTTGCATTGCCCTGATGATCAGTGATGTTGCACATTTTTTCATGTACCCGTTGGCCATTTGTATGTCTTTTGAGAAATGCGCAGTCAGATCTTTTGCCTTTTATTTTTATTTTTGAGACAGAGTCTCACTCTGTCACCCAGGCTGGAGTGCAGTAGTGCGATCTTGGCTCACTGCAACCTCTGCCTACTGGGTTCAAGCGATTCTCATGCCTTAGCCTCCTGAGTAGCTGGGACTACAGGTGCGTGCCACCACACCTGGCTAATTTTTTTGAATTTTTATTAGAGATGGGGTTTCGCCATGTTGGCTGGGCTGGTCTCGAACTCCTGACCTCAGTAGACCTGCCCCACGTGGCCTCCCAAAATGCTGGGATTACAGGCATGAGCCACCACACCTGGCCTTTGCCCCTTTTAAGATCAGATTATTAGTTTGTTTTTGTTCTTTTTTTTTTTTTTTGAGACGGAGTCTCGCTCTGTCACCCAGGCTGGAGTACAGTGGCCGGATCTCAGCTCACTGCAAGCTCCGCCTCCCGGGTTTACGCCATTCTCCTGCCTCAGCCTCCCGAGTAGCTGGGACTACAGGCGCCCGCCACCACGCCCGGCTAATTTTTTGTATTTTTTTAGTAGAGACGGGGTTTCACCGTGTTAGCCCGGATGGTCTTGATCTCCTGACCTCGTGATCCGCCCGTCTCGGCCTCCCAAAGTGCTGGGATTACAGGCTTGAGCCACCGCGCCCGGCCTGTTTTTGTTCTTGAACTGTTTGAGTTCCTTATATATTATTGATATAAACCCCTCATGAGATGCATAGCTTGCAGATATATTTTCGCCCATTCTGTAGGTTGTCTCTTCACTGTGTTGTTTCCTTGTTAGTTTGATGTAATCCCATTTGTCCATTTTTGCTTTTGTTATTAGTGCTTTTGAATTCTTATTCAAGAAATCCATGGCCAGACAAATGCCATGAAGCATTTTCCCTGTGTTTTCTTCCAGTAATTTTATATTTTTGGGTCTTACATTTAAATCTTTAATCCACTTTAAGTTGATTTTTGTATATGAAGATAGGGGTCTAGTTTCATTGGTTTGCTTGTGCATGGACAGTTTTCCCAGCACCATTTATTGAAGATACTGCCCTTTCCTCAAGGTGTGTTCTTGGAGCCTTTGTTGAAAATCAGTTGGTTTTAAGTGTATGGATGTATTTCTGTGTTCTCTATTCTGTTTCATTGATCTACATGTCTATTTTTACACTGGTCCCATGCTGTTTTGGTTACTATAGCTTTGTAAGGTATTGTGATGTCTCCAGCTTTGTTCTTTTTGCTCAGTGCCTTGGCTATTTGGGGTCTTTTGTGCTTTCATGTGAATTTTAGGATTTTTTTTCTATTCCTGTAAAGGATGTCATTGATGGGTTTTGACAGGGATTGCATTGAATCTGTAGGTTGCTTTGGCTAGAGTATGGATGTTTTAATAATATTCTTCTATCCATAAACAAGCAATTATCTTTGCATTTTTTGTGTCCTGTTGAATTTATTTCATTAATGTTTTATATTTTTTATTGTAGAAATCTTTCACCTCCTTGGTTTAATTTATTCCTATATATTTTATTTTTCATAGCTGTTGTAAATAAGATTTGTTTTTTCATTTATTTTTCAGATAGTTCATTTGTGGTCTACAGAAACACTACTGATTTTTTTTGTGTGTTCATTTTGTATCCTGCAATTTTACTAGATTTGTTTATTAGTTTTACAGTTTTTTTGGTGGAGTCTTTAGAGTTTTATATATGTATGATCATGTCATCCACAAACAGGAACAATTTGGTGTCCTCTTTTTTAATTGGATATCCTTTATTTCTTTCTCTTGCCGGATTGGTCTGGCTAGGACATCCAGTACTGGGTTGAATAAGATTGGTGAAGATGGGCATCCTTGTCTTGGTCCATATTTTAGAGGAAAAGCATTGAGTTTTTCCTTATTCAATGTGATGTCAGCTGTAGGTTTGTAAATTTGGCCTCTATTGTGTTATATTCCTTCTATAGCTAATTTGTTGAGAGTTTTCATCATGAAGTGATGTTGAATTTTATCAAATGCCTTTTGTCTGTTGAAATGATCATAATATTTTCTTCATGATTCCGTTAATGTGATGTATCATGTTTATTGATTTGCGTATGTTGAATCATCTTGCACTCTCTAGGATGAATCCTACTTGCTCATGGCGTATGGTTTTTTTAATGTGCTATTGAATTCAGTTTGCTAGGATTTTGTTGAGGATTTTTGCATCTGTATTCTTCAGGAATATTGGCTTGTAGTTTTCTTTTGTTGTTGTTTCCTTGTATGGTTTTGGTATCAGGGTAGTGCTGGCCTCATAAAACAAGTTTGGAAGAATTCCTTCCTCTTCAAATTTTTAGAATAGTTTGAAAATAGTTTGCAAAGCACAGATGTTATGATGCTTTGATGGTTTTTAAAAAGGGATACCTATGCAAATCATTTTTATTCCTTTCTTTATGTAACATTTAAATATATTAACCATGAAAGAATAAGAGTATAATTTCATAAAAGTTGAAAATTGCTCAATGTTTTAATGTATTTTTAAAGGAGAGAATGGAGAAAGCACAGAGGCTACTTTATTTTCTAATATGCTTTGGTTTTTGGTCATTTATATTAGAAAGCAAAAAGATCCCCTAGATTCCTTTATTCATTAAATCACATAAAATTATTCAGTCATTAAAAGTTTCTTCTCTGAACTCTATAAAGTGCCACAATTATGTGTTATAATTCTATTACTTGAATACATAATAGACATAAATTTTTAGTGAGTACTTAACTATATGCCAGATACCATACTTTATACAGCTTTAGAGTTGGACATATATTCAATTCCTGACTTCTCCACTAACTTATTTTTCATTTGGCAACTTTTTTCACATCTTTAAATCTTAATTTTCTCATCGGCAAAATGAATGTCATAATATTATCCACCTCACAAGGCTGTGATGAAGACCTAATGAGATCATCCATTAGTGCTTGACCTGGTTTTGAACACAAAGTACTAGTTTCTTGAATAGTAACTAAAATACATGTATTCAAGTCTCAGCTCTGCTATAGAGTGATGATGGATAAGTTACTTTAGTACTCTGGGCCTCAATTTATGCATCTATAAAGTGGAGATGGCAGTAGTGCCTTAGGTGTTTTGTGAGTACTGTATTAAATTATCACATGTATGTAAGATCTTTAGAACAATTTCTGGCACATCAGTGCTGAGTAAATATTGGTCATTAACTTTTATCATTTAGGTTATTTCTGTGGTTTTTATCTCTCACTATGTATAGCATTTGTAACTTCAAAGTTTTATAA
Organism: Macaca mulatta; assembly: GCF_049350105.2. Classification (NCBI taxonomy): domain Eukaryota; kingdom Metazoa; phylum Chordata; class Mammalia; order Primates; family Cercopithecidae; genus Macaca; species Macaca mulatta. Next base: position 58,443,379 of record NC_133411.1, read on the forward strand.
GAATATAAAAAATACAGACATGTATATATGGAGAATATTAAAACTTGTTTTTATATTCTTTCATTTGCTTAAGAAGTATGCTGGTTCATGGCAGTACCTGCACTGTAAAAAAGTTGGTCTTCATAATTCCTTCCTGTAGAATACACTACAGTTACTTTTTTTTTTAAAAAAATATCAGACTCTTAGAGCTGCCCATCAAAACACTGACATTTAAGTGGCAGAACACTTAGATTGGCTTCTGAACCACTGATGCCTAACTAGAAGGAAAAATTATGGGCGCATTATTGTGTGTCTTCCCCACACTCCTTCCTCATGTCATAAACTCCTTTCTTGTCTTCAGAAGCAGCTCCTTATCCTCAGAGAGTGTAGTGAAAACAAAGCAGTCATATGGAAAGATTGACTAATTTGCCACAGAAAACGGAATATTTAAAACTATGAACCAAGCAACTCTTGATTTTATGTATGCATGTGCATGTACAAGACAATAGAAAGATAGCTATGTGGTATAAACAGAAAAATGACAGTCCAACTAGATTACTAGTTATTTCATATCTACAGTTAGATGTGAGCTATTTGTCAAAATCAAGGATGAGAATTAGTGATTTAAAATTTTAAATAAAATAACCTAACACACACCATCTTTTAAGCATCATTAAAATGAAAAAAATAATGTTAATTTTTGCTTTCAGGGAATATGGAGCCATTGATGATGTAGATATTGATCTGCATATCGATGTTAGCTTTCTTGATGTAAGTATCAATTTTATGTAATATGAATGGTGCATTTAAAATACATTTATTTTATTTTGGGGGAAATTTAATTTTTAGTTGTCTTATAATACTATTAGTTACATATTGACTGTTAAGGTGCTTTGTGAAGAATTGATGTGATTGTCAAAGAAGCAGAGATTTTATAAACATATATATTTGCAATGTTTTTTCTAATGTTATCTGAAATTTATGGGCTTTTGTAATACTTTGTTATATTTTAAGTGTTCATTTTTAGTTCTCACACATAGAAGGCCAATATTTTCACGCAACAGTGGGTTTTGAGATAACTTATAGGCCTTCATGTTATATGCATTTTGCGAACACAAATTTTAAAAGTTTGTGTGTGTTTTTTTTTTCATTTTGAACTCTAAAAAACGATTAATTCATCTTTTAAATATATTTGTGCAGGAGGAGATTGCTGTGGCTTGGGAAGTAATTCGAACAGAACCTATAATTGTTCGACTACACTGTTCACTTACGCAGTATTTAAATGGCCCAGGTTAGTTTTATTTCTTTCTTTATTATTTTTAATATTAATTAGCTGTGCACTATGCCTTAAGCAAAATGCGTGTTCATTTGTCAGTTCTGAGCAAAAGTGCTAAATATCTTGATAATGGTATTTAAAGAAGCTTGCATTCTAAGAAAGATGGTTTATTGCCAATATAACTTATGGAAACAGAAACATGACATTTCTTTTTATAGATTTTATTTCTTTATTTCTTTTTATAGATTTTCAGAAACTGACAAGTTTCTGAGACACAAACATTTAAAAAACGCAAAGGAGTACTTTGCATGTAGTAGAAACTCAGTAAATATATATATTTTGGGTTTTCCTTAGATACAATTATTTCTCTCTCTGATTCTGAGATTTAATTTTAATGCAATATATTTCTGTCTTTGAAAATGGAGATTATAATAGTGTATTTGTTTGCTGAATCTTTGAGGGACAATGTTGCTATTATATTTCACCTCATAGCTGTTTACAACAAAGGACCCTATCATAAGTCTTGCCAAAATTTACTTGGTAAAATGTTTTTTCCTACCTTCTACCACACATACACACACACACACACACACACACACACACACGCATACATGCACACACACACAATTGTATCTACTTATATTGTTCCAGTTATCTACTGCTACATTAAAAAAGAAATCCCAAAACTTAGTGGCTTAAAAAAACTTACCTCTCACTATTCTTTGGGCACTTCTTGCTTGCAGTCTCCCATGATTTGCAGTCATATGTGGGTGGGGCTGGGGCCGAATCAAGGCCTCACTGAGTTGGATACACATGATGTTGGACGTCCAAATGGCTAGCAGTTGATGCAGGTGTCATCTCAGGACTCAATTGAGGCTTTTGGCTAGAGTACCTGTCTGACACATAGCTTCTTCATGTGGTTTGGGTTTCTTGTACCATGGGGACTGGGATGCAAATGCAAGTGTTGCAAGAGACAGGATGTAGAAGCAACCAGGAAAAGACATAGTGAGTCTTTGATTGTATTCTGTTGATCACAGCAGTTGAAGAGCCCACCCAGAATCAAGGGACAGGAACATAGACAGCACCTTGTGAAATCATGGGCATCTTTAATCTGCCACACAAGTTACTATGATGTCTGCATGTTTTTCCTTTAGGCATATCAGGGAATATACATCTACTGTTTGTTGTCACATAGGAAACATACTTGTTCTTTCAGATTTATAAAATACAGGAAAAATCTTTCATTTTTAAAGTTAGTCACTTGTTTTCTGTCTTTGCATAATACATTCTATTCAAATTAATCAATGCATAATATAAATTACATATTCTAACTGATTTAATGCTGGACAAGAAAAAATAAGTGTTTAAAATATTTTTATTCTGATAATTTCAGATATATAAATATGTAAAGAAAAGTAATTTCTCATAATTCTTGTAATAAGAAAGCTAAATGGCTTGGTGTTGTTTCTGTTTTCTATGTGTATATGATTTATTTTTATAAAGTTGACAAATAATTTTATAAATAGCTGTGCACCTTGATGTTAAGTCATGAGACTGTCCTCAAGTCATTAAATCCGCCATAAGGGAATGATTTGTAATATATGAAGAATATTTCAGCCCATAGTTGTATGTGTTCTTGTTCCTTCCCCACATATTCTGCCATATGGCTAACTTTTTTCTTATTTTAGTGATTTGAAATGTCATTTGATTTTATTTTAATGGTGGTTAAAAGAAAAGGAAATCCTTATGTCTGAACTTTATTTAGGGTTAGGAATGAAATTGGGCTGGTTAATCTCTACTCACCCAAACCCCATCTGTGTGAGATGATACTGAAGCATGCTTTTATGTAATCTTACCTCTGATACTTATTTTTTGATATAATCTTGAATGTAAGGGAGATATTTTCCTTCACAATATCTCTTTAAAGATTTTTTACATTTGCATGGTTTTGTAAATATTTTAACACTCATTTTAACTCATGGTTAGATTATTTTAATGTTCAGTACAATTCCTTTAGTGTCACAACTCATCTGCTCTTTCTTTCATCTATATTGGTTGATTTATATATTTAACAATTTGGAAACCAAGGAAACCTGAGGATTATGTTTTCTTTTTTCATACCTGAGAATGACTTTCTGTTTTGTGAATGAGACAAACTTGTCCAAGTAAAATTAGTGAGGTCATGATAGTTCTCCTCCTACAAAAAGCAAAAATGCTTTAGAAACTTCTCATTTTGTGCCTGAAGTATTTTAACTCTTTTTATTTGCAAGAAGTCCGTTTTGATTTGTTTGTGTTTTGTTGTGTACTTTTTGGACTGCTTTTCTTCTTCTCCTTGATGCTAGTTTTTCTGTATTTATTTTTGCATGGTGTACCTGACTGAGTCTTAATTCACCTCAAGTGCATTTTATGTAATTATTTATTATTCCTTCTTTACCTGCTAATCCCAATATCCTGATTGGATCTAACTCTTTTGTCCTCCATGTTTTTCATTTCTCTAATTCTTTCATCCTTCATATCTGAAAACTTTATATGTTCTTTCCAATCTGTCTTCTGCTCCACTGAATGAATTGTTTTCATGATTTCATCTTAAATTTAATGTTCCCATTGTATTTTTAATTTGGCCATATTCTTTACTGATTCCATATTATTCCTCCTTTATCACCAGTCGCTTTCATTTTATTTGTTTAGTGTCATTTTGAGTTTTGTTGTGAATATCAATCAGTAATTGTCAAAGGTTTATCATTTTATTCCTATAGATGGAGTTTTGTTTTCCTCAATATTATATACAAGCAAGAGTTGAAATGTTCTTCTTTTGGAAATTAGTGTGATGTGTGAACAATTTCTTCCATTAATAAGAGGAAAGAAAGAGAATTCCATACTGACCCTACTTTGGAGTTGGCAGCTCTGAGATCTGCCCGCTGGAGGGGAGGGCTGTGAGCTCTGCTAGTACCCCCACACTGTTCCCCTGGGTCCCCTTTCCCAGCTCTTGCTCCCATCCCCATTTCTGCACCCTTGGCTGCTAACAACTCCACTTGAGACCCTCAGTAGCTTGTCCTTGGACATAAAAGCTTTCTCTTTCCTGGGGAGTGCAGGTAAGTACTTGGCAGTTTTTTTATCTTCCCTTCACTCTTGTGAGGTGTCACTAGTGTGAGGGTACAGTGGCCTAGCTACTCTGTTTCAAGTCTGTACAAAGATGGGGTGGAAACTAGAACTTTCCCTGGATTTGTACCCTTGCTTGGCTTTTTCTTTTCCTATCTAGCCCCTTCTCGCTTGTTCTTATTGTTTCCTCCTGAGAACAATTCCGAGTACATTATTTGTCCCTTGTCTGCACTCAAGGTCTGCTTCTGAGAGAACTAAGGACGATGGGTCCAGGGTCACAAAAAAGGTAGCATCTGCAGAGGGAGGAAGCCCTGCTAGACCAATCTAGAGTGTCTTCTCTGCCTTAGGGTTCATTTGCTCCCTGTTCTGAGAGGTGTCAGCGGTGGTTGACTTTTTTTATAGCATCTGTCTCTTTCATAGAATGGAGAGTTTCGCATCCATCCTGTAGGGCCCCTTAGGATTGGTTCCATCTGCTCTGTGCAAAATTTGCTGGGCATTTCTCACATGGGGATGGCATTACTCCAAGTTTCTGGTCTTTTTTACTGGTTTTCTCCTATTTCTATTAGGCACTGGTTATGACTGTGTTTGTGCAAAAGTATTCACTCACATTACCATCTTACTAGTAAACTCCCCAAGATAGTTTTTTCTTATTGAAAATTTGAGGAAAATATGATTGAAACTGTGCAGTAATATATAATATATGGATAGAACTGGAGACAGTGTTACTAAAAAGGAACTTTTAACTTATTATTCCAGGAGAATAATTAGGTTTTATCCTAACTTATGATTAGGATTATTGCTAGGAAATAAAAAAGTGAGAAAATATTTATGAAGAGTGTTTGTGCTATGCCCATAATGCCTCTGCCTGTCACAGAATACCATTATTTCAGTTTCCATCTGTAAATAAGTTATCACCTTATTAAGGTTAAGCAGATGAACTTTCCAATTTCAGTATCCCATTTTATGGTGTGTTGCCTGAGACCACTCCCAATATCTGATACTACATCTGTTAGAATCCAATCAGAAAACAAACCACTCTAGTATCTCAGGTAAAAAAATTAAACCTAAAGAGTTAGTTAAACCAGTGGCTAAAAACTTGGGAAGAAAAGCAGGATGGTGAAGCCCATCAGAGAGTGGTAGGAGGAGACCACTAAGGAAGATGACAGCAAGAGATCACTACAGTCCCTTGGGGCTGGGGTGACACTGGAAAAGGGAAGGTATGCAACAGAATCCAAATATCAGGGAAATCTTACAGGTTCTAGAACCATGTCAGGAGTTGCTCTGTAGGAGTTACGGCCACAGAAATAGGACATGTCTGGTAAAGAGCTGCAACCATGGAGAAGATATGACAACTGCTAAAAAATGCCCACACAAGACAGGAGAGGAGAAGGAAAGAGAGATGAGGGAATAGGAGGGAAGAGAGAGAAGAGAGAAGGGGAGAAGGAGAAGGGAGATTGGGTAGAAGGGAGGAGAGAAAAAGAAAGGAAATAGTACCTTGATTCTCTTTCTCTGTCTCTTCCTCAAGTCCAAACAGAGCTTCCATTAGTCAAACCTAACCAGAAGGTAGTTGGCAAGGGACCATGGAAATGCAGCCTAAAGGTGGAAGAATGAGGAATGGACTTGAGAGCAAACAAAACACAATGGCCTATATGTATATCCTTGTCAAATGCATAATGCTGTTAGACATTTTTAAATTTACATAAATGCTATTGTGCTATAGATTTTATTCTCTTAACCACTTAGCAACAGAATTCCTGGCCCTGTTGCTCTGGGTACACTAATATATACTATAGTATAGATCCACTACAATTTACATATTTACTTTGTTAGTGATGGCCACCTACATTATGGTCAGATCCCTGATGCCATAATCAGTGCTGCAAAGAGTGTCCTTAAATAACTTATTTTATGGACTTTATGACAGTTAACTTATGAACAGTGGAATTTTTATGGGTTGGTCTAATCTGAGCTGAGAGCACATACTCATTATCATTTCAATTGCGTGGCTCTACTTACTCATCAGAATTTCTCCAAATACTGTTAACCATATAGAATTTTCCTTCTCTATGTTGCTTTGTCAAACCTTTATTTTTCTAATGTGTTTCCTGTCTTTGAATTTTATTATTGTTTATCTTACAGATCCCTTTAGTATGTTAACTGTTGATAACTAGTGGCTTCAATTCATGCAAAAGTCTTTTACAGTGATATTTATGAAAAGTTGGTATTTGATATTTTTTATGAAAACTTTTTGAAATAACAAAATTCAGCGATTTAAAAATTCAGTGATTTAAAAAGAATGTTTCCAATGTGTCTTTGGAAGGTATCAGCATTTATAGTAAAATGGACTTACAAGAAATGTATGGCTAATTCAAGATCTAGACTGACCTACTTAACAGTTCTTTTTGAAAAGGATTTATTCCTACATTTTGGAAATGTATAAATAACAGTTATTTAAACATCAAGATTTGGCTACAGCTAATCTGACAATATATCTGTGAGAGAACGGGAATGATATGAATTGAAGACATCTACCTCCTTATCCACTTTGAAACTAAAGATAAGGATTATTTGTATTATATATGGGGAAATATACTTTAAATAAAGATATGATATAATTTATCACTCTTATGATAATGTATATTTTCTGGAATTGCTGATATAGAGATGCAGTTTTTCATCACAAGGACAAAGCTGTTTTTAGTTGAAAATGATAAACAACTAACAATACTTTAAAATGATTTCTGTGCATATCATCTCATTATTGGTACCTCTGTTCTTGCATGATCAGTGCATTAGAATAATTTCCACATATCTTGGGCAGCCCTCACTTCCCAACTGCAGTTATATGAGAGATAAGAGAACATTGAATAACTTTGACCTTTTTTAAAAACATGAAAATATGTCACTAGTACTTTCTGTCAAGTTCTTTTCTTATAAAAGAACATTTATTTGTAGTTTCTAGTTTTATGTATCGGTACAGTTCTGGGGATTTTTGTTGTTGTTGTTTGTTTGTTTGCTTGTTTTGCTTAGATCACTAATTTTAGCTATGTTTATTCCTGAGTACTTATTTGGATAATTAGACTTTTATAGTTCATTTTATTTTCTAACTTATTATTGATTATCAAGAAAGTATTAATTTTTTAAATGTTGTTAAAAATGAACTTAAAATGTTTTTAAATTTACAGAAAAATTGCAGCTAGTACAGAGGTCCTATACACTCCAACCTCTGTTTCTCTGTTTATTAACATATTTCATTAATACACTGAATATAATTAATTACATTTATTTTATTAGTAATATGTGTTTTAGGACTTGAATTTTGGAATATTTTATGAATTCCAAATTATGAATTTTGGAAATTTTAGAATTTTATGAACTCTTTTAGTATATTCCAAAATTATAGTTCATTTAGATTTTGTGCTATTAATTGAGTCAATGTTTGAAATTTATATTTTTCTAGAAAAATTATTTTGATAAATGTTAACACTTGTTTTCTAGTCATGCATAGTATGATTAAGTTTTGGTCTTTGTATTATCAATTTATAAGAATAATTTGTATGTTCTGGATAAACATTTATATCTAGTATTATATAACCCTTCTTTCTTTCTACGTATATATCATACCCAGTTTTCTTCAGTAAAGGCATTAGTTCTAGTGCATTTTGGATTTTTCTACATTTTTGTAGGTAGATGTCTTTTGTTTCTCTGCCCTCATCTTCCCACTTTTTCTGTCTGCCTCTGAAGAGATTGTAGCTTCTTCAGTCTTCTTAGAGAAAATACAGTGCTTTCTCATTTAATTCCACTGAGGTTTTCAAGATGTTAGAATGTTTTTATGCACTTTTGAATTTTGAAAGCCTTGGGTTTGGGTTAAGTGGGATTGGAGTGATGTTTACTCTATACCTTACTCTCTGTACAAAGATTAAGGAGTTCTCAGGAAACGAACTAATTTTTTGGTGGTACAAACACCCAATTTCCTTGATTGATGGAGCATTTGTGTCCCAAAGTAGTGGCCAACAGGGGATACCATTTGGCTTACAGTACAGAGCATGTGTGATCTGAGAAGGTCCTATGAGCAACACAGTCTTTGCTCTAATTATCTGCTGCCCCAACTGTTGCTATGAATGGCACTATCTAAGCTCCCATATGTCATCTTTTCATTTGCACACTAGTTTCTGTTCCCTTTCACCTAATTGGGACACCATCCCAGCAATTCAGTTCTCCTCCTCCCTCCTGTACTATTTATTTCTCTTTTTCTCCTAGAAGACTCACATAAGCATATATTTCTCTTGTCTTAAAACAAAAACAAAAACAAAAACAACCTCTTGATCTCAAATGCCTCTTCAGTTGGGACCCTAATACTCTGCTTCTTTTGACTGTTAATTTCCTTGATTACAGTTGTCTCTATTAGCTTACTTCATTTTCCTTTTTCTTTTCTCTCTTTGAATCCACTCAAGTCAGATTTTAGTCCCATCATTTCTCAAACACTGCTTTTGTCAATGTCATCAGTAACTTCATTCTTGCCAAATGACTCATAACCTATTTTGAGTTATCATCTTAATTGATTTAGCAGTATTTCATAACAGTTGTTTACCTCCTCTTTAAAAATCTTTTTTTTTTCTTTTTTTTCTTTTTTTTTTTTTTTTTTCCGGATAGAGTCTTGCTCTGTTACCCAGGCTGTAGTACAGTGGCATTATCACAGCTACTGCAGGCAGCCTCAACCTCCCAGGCTCAGGTGATCCTCCCACCTCAGCCTCCTAAGTAGCTGGGACTACAGGCATATGCCACCATGCCTATTTTTTTCTTTTTTTTTTTAAATAGAGATGGAGTCTCCCTAGGTTTCCAAGACTGGTCTTGAACTCCTAGGCTCAAACAATCCACCTGCCCGAGCCTCCCAAAGTATTGGGGTTACAGGCATGAGCCACCGTGCCTGGCCTGAAAAACTTATTTGAATTTGTGTCCAGGTAGCAGCACTCTGGAATCTTCCATCCTCTTGGCCATTCCTCCCCAGCCTTCTTTGCTGAGCTGGGCTCGGGGCCTAATCCTCAGACTTTCTCTTTCCTCTACCTACACTCACTGAGTGGTTTCTCATCCAGCCTCATGCCTTTAAATAAATATATATACACACACACACATACACACACACACACACACACACACACACACACACTCTGACTGTTCCAAATTTATATCTTTAGTACATGCCTCTCACCTTAATGCCTAAATGCTGGGCTTCTCCAATTGCCTTAACATTTCCATTTTAGTATCAAATAAGCATCTCAAATTTAAAGTATTTGGTCAAATAACTAGTCTTATCTGCCTTTCCAAACCTGTTTCTCCTACAGTCTTTCACATTGTAGGAATTGGTAAATTTCATCCCTCTGGTTGCTCAGGCCATAATCTTTGGATTCATCCTTAACTCCTCTTCTTTTTTTCACACCTCAAATCCAGTCCACCAGCAAAATCTGTCCACTCTCCTAGAAGTATGAATCCGAAATGTTCATCACCTCCACAGACCCAAGTTCTATATATCTTGCCTCACTTGTTGCAATAAGTTCCTGACTGATTTTCCTATTTTTCCCTTTGCTCTTTGACCAATTGATCCTGCACAGCTCCACCATGCTCCTTCCCTGCTCTCATCTCCTGACATGAGACCTTGTTCAGTTCTCTCGCCACACTGTTCTCCAGCTGTTCCTGGAATATTTCAGCATATTTTCTCTTCAGGGTCTTTGCCCTTGTTCTTGGGTCTGGCTGGGACATTTTCTTCCTGCTTGTTCTTATCTAACATTTAAACCTGAGCCCACATAGCCTGCAGCCCATATGTTTTTCCCCATCTTTATTTTCTCCAGAGCCTTTATTGCCATCTAGCATTGTATCTTTTTTTCTGTTTTTCATCTTCCTCCTCCCAGTGGATTTCCGACTTCATGGACGCAGGGATATTCGTGTGTGTTTTTACTCTTTCATCTGAAATGACTGGAGTGATGAGTGCAAGAAATACTCTTTAAACCAGTGAATAATGAAAAATAAGTGACTTTTTTGAGAGAAGTTATTAATTAACATAGTTACTGATTTAAAGAAATATATGTATATATGTATTTTTATATATTTAGTTACCGATTAAAAAATATATATATTTAAACATATATAAACGTATATTTTAACATATTTAAACATATATTATTAAACATATGTAAATATATATATTTTAATGAATTTAAATATATATATACACCTGGTAAAAGTATGAATTACGTGAAAAGGAAATCTCTTGTGCCTTCTTATCTCCCGTTGTTTTATTCTAAAAATGATGTGTGTAGATGCAAACATGTTGTCTTTCTTCCACTTAAAAAGTAATGCACTAACTGTCCTACATGTGGCCAGTTCAGCTGTTGCTTACTTTGGAGATCATTCTTTCTTACATTTACATATATTATACATTAATATATAATGACCATTAATGATCTCCTGTGTGGATATAGCATAAATAGCATTGTTTAGGACTGTATGTGCACTGCTTTTAAGTGTGTCTATGTATATGCACATATATAATGCAGTTTCAGCCTTTTCCTGGCTGATGGTTGAGTTTCAGTTTCAAGTCAATACGTGACTGTGATCCTTTTTCCTTTCTAGTGCCCACTGTTGATGTCTTTCAGATTTCCACAAAAGAGCGATTTGGATTGGGACATCAGCTGAAAAAGTAAGTTTGCTAAAGTGCAAAAAAATAAATTTCTGCTAAAGAGAACCGAGTTCTCATTTTGTTCATGAAAACAAACAAATAAACAAACAAAAACCTTCTATTCAGTAAGAACTTTTTGAAGCAAGTCCCTCAAGAGAGGAAATCATCCTGATGCTAAAAGCTGCATTGATAATTTATTAGCAGGCCTCACTTTTCACCTGGGCCAGGGTCCTTCTATTGCCATCCCAGATCCACTTTCTTTCCTCCAGCACCCTGCACTCTACCTGGGGAGGCTGACCTGTGTAGACATAGGCTCTGAGTCCCTAACATGACCAGTGGAGGGAGGAAGGAGAGTAAGATGGAAGTACTTACTGCCCTGGTTTCCTCCCTAGGAGGTCATCCTGAGCTGACCAGTCCTTCCACTGAAGCCTGCTGCTCTGCTCCAGGCTGCAGCGTGTACATGACTTTCTTTCTTACTGGGCTCTATTGAGGGCTCTCACTGCTCATTCCTTGGGGCCCAGAGGTGGGCAGCCACTGGCCCTGGACTCCTGCACTATGCCTACTTCCCATTCCTACCGCTTTGAAACGTTCGTTTTTTAAATAAATACTTTATTTCCTGTTTGGATCTTGATTTTGTTTTCTGATCTTTAAGTCTATTTTATATAAAAATGTATTTTTAAAAAACAGAAAAAGAAAACGCTGATAGAGCCAGGATACAATGGCACCAGAAAAAAAAAAAAAAAAGAAAATTGCATCTTAGAAGTAAATAGAGAACACTGATAAATTACAGACGCAAGAATTGACTCTCAAATTTTTCTAAAATCAGATGATCACTGATGTGATCTGAGACACAGACCTTTGGGACCCATTGGCCTGTGTTTTGGTATGCATCCAGAGGGCTTGTTGTGGTTTTCCCTGAAGAAAATAATGATGCCATCCACATGGTCTCCTTCGCCAACCTTCCACACAGAGGGAATACAGCTTTCTCTTTAGACATAGTGTCTAGGTGGGCCTTGATTTCATAAGAAGACATAAAGCCACCCAATTTGAACTGAATTTTAAAATTTAGGCACGTACCTCAGTTTGCCATGGTCAGAATATAAACAATAAATTCTCTACTTAATATCAGCTTTAAGAATTTGTGTTTATGGAGAATTCCTAGAGGATTATTTATTCTTCCAAATCTGCAAATTTAGCTTAAATGTAAATTTGTCAAGAAAGACCATTAGATAACTGTATACTTAAAGCCTGGTTTAGGCCTTTCATAGTGATGCAGTCTATATGATCACTTTTATTTTAATGGATTTAAATTTGAAATCATATGTGGGCTTCTACTGAGCAATATTCTAAGAAAAACCTATTGAAACTATATTTGATATATGAAATAGGGGACTTACTGAGATCATTTTGCCTGATGTAGGAAGCCACATATATGATATCTAGGATTTTGTATGTATTACAGAGCTCTAGAATTTTCTGAAATTTTTATGACTTAAATTGAGGCAGCACTACTCAAATGTGAGTTGTGTGCCTACCACATTTGAAAGGAAAAAACATTCTTACAAATTCCCAATGTTGAGTTCAAAGATATACAAATATAAAATTAGATAATAAACCCTTAATGTTTAGAATTCTGCATCTTTAAAATTAAATTCAATTTACAATATGTGTTTAGCATATTATGTAACGTAGTGTTCTCTTATAAGGACTCACAGGATAAATTTTCTCAGTTTTCCATTCTAGGATTAGGTATGCTTTCCCAGAGCACTTGGTTGTGTTTTTTTGATTGGATTTTGTTTCCTGCATTGTGCCCATATCCTGCATGTCTTGGAGATGAGCATGGAGCCTGCCTCCATGATGAGCATGGATGGCGTTATCCAAGTTGAGCACCATTTCACCTTGACACATTTTTTTATTCTATTATTTTTTTCCTCACTCAATTTGCTCCCTTGTTTTTATACTCTTCTACTTTGTGTACTTTTATAAGCCACTTACAAACTTTTTTTTTTTAAGTAGCATGGAGCTGATCAAAGTAAGATAAGAATTACAAAAGCACACAAGTCTAGGAATAAATAGCCTTCTACCCTTAATGGCTTCTGGGTACATTATATAGGCTCAGCAAAAAAAATTGTATATATAATCCCAACTCTGAGAAATTAAAGAAAGCTATGTGCCTTTTTCACTGTTTAAGTACCTAGTAACATATATAACCTATTTAATTAATATCCCTATCCAAGTGATTAATGTTTTTAAAGAGTTACTTGCTTTTAGGGATAAATATTAGCTATGTGGAAAGTTTGTTAATATAGATTAGATTTTTTTTTTTTATGATCCTTGAGAAATTTTGGTCTGATATGTTTGTTTCCCTAATTATAAATAATTAGATTTGGCTATGATCCTTAAGGTCACTGCCAGCCTAAAATCCCATAATTTTAACAATCTAATTTCATCCTCACAATACTTTATAAAAAGAAACTCAATATAAAGAGGTTATTTTCTTAGAAACATCAGCAAGTTAGGAAGGCAGATTTAGAATCTAGGCTCCTTGTTATCAGTTGGTTTTCAGTAAATAAAAGACACTCTTATTTACTGAATAACTTTTTCACAGGAAAATTTTTTTCTAGTGGTTTCAGACAGCAGAATAATCTTATCAACAATAGCAACAGCAAATGCTCATGCAGTACTTATTATGTGTCATGCACTATTCTAAGTGTTTAACATATAATAAGACATTTAATCTTTACAACAACTCTATGAAATAGGTCTTGTTACTCTCATATTTCCTAGATAATGAAACTGAAGCCCAGAGAGGTTGAGCAGCTTGCTCATGGTCACACAGCAAGAAAGTGATAGAGCCAGAATTTGACTCTAAACCAGTACTTATGACCCGTAAACTAATCTGCTTCTCATATAATCCTGGATATTCCTTTGCTTGAGATAAGATGTGGAATTTATGTTTGGCATTGAATGAATATTGAGAGAATGTGAAGTCAAAATAGCCTAAAAGAAAAAATATTCATGTATTTTCTCATGGCTGACCTGACACAGATATCACAGATATAGTGATTGGTCTTATATAGGGTATCCTATCATTCAAAGGCTCAGCATATCACAGACAATGGAAATAATCTTCGATTTTTGTATGACTTTATGTTGAGTCTGCACTGATCAAACCTTAGTTGTGTTTAAGGGGGGAAAATATTACAGATCTTCAGTTTTCCCTTAAATATATTTGCAACGTAAAATTAGGTATAAATTTTTCATATGTAGAGTTCCCTACATTTGTAAAACGAAATTCAATTTACAACTTAAGTGCAAATCAAAATAAAATACTTGAAATTCAAAGTAATACTATTAATTTGGTTTATGATATTATTTTGCTAAAGCTATTTCACCATCACAATTCGAATATAATACTGGCTGCTCTAGTGCATAGTTTTTTTTTAAATTAACATGTAAAACAGTATGATGTCATCCCTATGTACGTGCTTTTTCCACTGCCCTGGAACCTTTTTTCACATAGTTGGCCATGACATCATCTGCTCTTGACTTGATGCAAATGTATACTTTACTTTGAAAATTTTCACTTTTTTCCCCTACAATCAGCCAATCACTGGCAATGGTAGTAGTTCCTTTTGGTGCTGCCAGCACAATAGTAAACACAAACTCAAATGTAAATACTGAAGTCCCTTCATGGTTCTCTATTATAAGGAGGTGGTTGTTATACCAAATGTGCTCATATGTATACTCCAGATTACCCCTGAAATTAAACACAACATTGAACGTCTTTTAGAAAACACTTAATTTCTTTTGCATCCAAGAACAACTAGGTACCTGGGTATTCAAGTTTAAGAATTATTGATTTTAGATGTTGAATCACACTTTGAATCCTAATGTAATATAAAAGTGGGAAACTTTTTAGCCATTTTGACCTGTTTGGTTTTTTGTTCCACTTAGCTTATCAAGATTAGGCAAGCACTTGCCATCTTTCTTAGAGAATGGTGCATAGGAGTAACAATTTTCTATGGGAAGAAAATCTAACTCTGCTTAATACAAAGGGTTGTGTCAATGGAAATTTCAAATTAGGTACAGGGAGAAATGATGATCTTATTATTACATTTAAATCCTGCTGAAATTTTGGGTAAAAAAAAATTCAAACATGAATAAAATGTTTCTTGTGCTGACTGAGCGAATTTACTGTGAATTTGGAATCATGGCATCAGTTATTGCAGTGTTATTCCCCTTTTCTCACCACTTCCACTGCTAAAAGGACCCCAAAATAATTCAATATGTAACTGTTTATTCTTCTGAACTTACCAAAACTAGCAGAAAAAAACCTAACTGATATACTTTCTGGCCATCTGAGTTAGTTTGTTAAGACCTGAAGGATCCTGAGAACTTAGTAACTGGCGTTGTGCTAAGAGTCACGTCTGTCCCATTTGAATAACACGTGTTATACGTATCAAAACCCATTTGATAATATACGTACTACTGCTCTGTCACTTGCATCTGTGCTAACTTGGGCAGATTTCATTCTCTTATTTGTGAAATGTGTGGAATAACAGCTACTTGCTGGGGGTACTGTGAAAATTAGAGGGAAAAATGTGCCTGTAACATTTCTGTTTTACTCCGTGACATATTGTAAGTCGTAAACAAATATTGGGATCATTTTCCTGATCCCAAAGCAATGTGTTAGAAATAACTGAAAAGAGCATAAAAAACAGGCAATCCTGAAGTTATTTTTGAAGAAAAAAAGTTTAATTTATTGCATGCTTGATGTTTAATTGTAAAATTTCATGTCTACTTAAGTATTAGTGTTGAGGGCCACTGCCGTGTGGAAAATGGAGATATACAGAAGCCATCCAAGCCTGGGACCTTTCCCAGATAAGAACAGTGTGTCCAAGTCCACAGTTGACGTTCTGGAATTCTTTACTATAAAGCACTGATGGAGTGATTTTGACATAGAAAATATCGAGATTAGGAGTTACCAACATCCTGCCTTCTGATATTAACTAAACAAATTTAAGGATACCCAGTTTTGAAAATTTAGTATAGTATATTCAAAGGTAAATGGGCTGTGTTGAAGATATAATTTGCTGACCACATATTTCTACATAGAGCAAGTTCTGCATGTTTTCTTTTTATGTATGACTTTATAGCTTTACTTTCCTTTTCATGAAGAAGATATTGAAGCAAGTCAAGTAAAAAGAAAATGGCTTTACTTCTATCTTAATACATAGCATTATAATTAGTAACAAATATTTTCTTAAAAATTGAATTTCTAGCACCAAAAATTTAGATTTTTTTGCCACCTCAGCTCAAGTTGTTGATCCTGAAGGCCGTCTTTATAATTCTCTTTATATCTTTATTGTTCTGTCGTTTGAATTATATCCTAGTAATATTATAATTTAATTATTTAAATAAATAGCAATCATTATCATTTACTGTGATATAACTAGTCACAGTTAAGTTCTGGGAATTTGTTATATGATGCTTTCCTATGGATGAAAAATCTTGTATGATTCTAAATTAGCATCTCACTGATTTCCGTGTGCTTGCTTTTATTTGATAAATGCATTTTCTACATAATAAATACAGTAACATTAATTGAAATTGCCCTGGAGTGGTGATAACAGAATTACCTTTGGATTGACAGAATCATGCAGACATTTGTTACACAGCAGTGGAAACAGAGCAAAGAAAAATCCAATTGCCTGCACAATAAAAAGTTGTCAGAGAAGAAAGTGAAGTCTCCCCTGCATTTATTTTCTACTTTGCGCAGGTTGGTAACAGGCAACTTCGTCATTGTCTTACTAAATGCTGTGTGTGTGATGCAGTTCATACTTACAGCATTCTTTCTATAGTTTTGGCATCTGTTTATTTTCTTTATAACCTCTAAGAAAAGACTGAGTTAGATGCATTCCATCAAAAACATATTCATTTCTCTGTTTAGAGTTTTTATTAATATTTATTTAACATTGGTTACGTTTGCTAAAATTACATTCTTTGCTTTTTAATCACCTAGAGTTTTTCCTACCAAAATTAGTTTCATTATAGGGCTTTGGGATAGATAGGAGGGAAACAAAATCTTAGAACCTTTTTTTTTGCTTTTCAGGAAAAATGGGATTCAAGTCCTGTGATCATTCTGCACATACCTTTGATTTCAGTTTTGACTGGGTAGGCTATATTAAAATGAGGTGGTAGAATATTTGTAGCACAGTCAAGTTGAGTTTGAGAATGACAAGCTTTCTTCATGGTCTGCCATACCTGTGATTTGCCCTGTATTAATTGTTGTTCAATTTTGAAGGTCGCCAAGTTATCCTCCGCCTGGTTGTGGTAAAAGCAAATCAAAACTGAAATCTGAGCAGGACGGAATCTCTAAAACGCATAAGCTGCTGCGGAGGACTTGTTCCAGCACAGTGAAGACTGATGATGTGTGCTCCACAAAGTCACACAGGACCTTTGGCCGCTCCCTGTCCAGCGATCCCAGGGCTGAGCAGGCTATGACAACAATTAAATCGCACAAACTTTTGAACCGTCCCTGCCCTGCAGCTGTTAAGTCAGAGGAATGCCTCACTCTAAAGTCGCATAAACTATTGACTCGATCTTGTTCTGGAGATCCGCGATGTGAGCACAACACAAACTTGAAGCCCCACAAACTGTTAAGCAGGTCTTACTCTAGTAATCTCAGAATGGAAGAATTGTATGGACTGAAAAATCACAAGTTGCTCAGCAAGTCCTACTCCAGTGCCCCCAAGTCATCTAAAACTGAGCTTTTCAAGGAACCCAACGCAGAGGGCAGGAGGCTCTCTCTTACCTCAGGGCTTATTGGTATCCTAACACCGTCTTCATCTTCATCTTCTCAGCCTGCTGTGCGTAAATATTTTCATCTTGAGTTCTTAAATGTTAGCTAAGGTGCAGTCGAATTTTTTTTTTTTCTTATAAGATCTGGTGGAAAAAGAAGCAAAACTTTGTTTTAATTTACCATTTTTAAATATCTTTTTGGATATTGTTTTGCATACCATACATTTGCAACTGGCACTGAAATGTCACCTTTGGTTCTGAAAAAAAATAAATGTAGCTACCCATTTGAAGTCCAGTTCAAATTCTTGTCATAATAACAAATGCTACTGAAAACAGAAGGAAATGCATTGGATTCACAAAGCCCTTACTTATTAAACAAGCATATAATTTTAATGTTTCATTAAGTATGTGTATCTAATCTCTGGTCTTCTCACATGAGTGGTGGAGGACCACATTTTTCTTGTGGTTAAATTAAGAGTAATTCCCTTTCAATTACATATAAGAGAACTTTGCCCATGCATGTTGTTACCTGTGGAGAGGGGCAGCATTTATCGCTTTATCCCAGAGCTTCACTTAAAGTTGTTTCTAGTGTCCCTTTTATACTGAAGTCACTTTATGCTGGAGCTGTTTTGGGGGGACATGGGACCAGGAGATTACTTTAATAATTTAAGTCCTTTTGATGGTATTTATCAAGAATAACGCTTACACAAAATTTATCACTAGCATAATTGGCATGATAGCCAATTTCATGCTAATGATAAATTCATAGACCTGTCTTATGTATATTATTAACATATTCAAAACAGTTGATGAAAAGTTTTGTTTCCTTTTGCTAAATATATATGTGTGTATGTTGGGGGTGTGTGTTTAACTCTAACCATTAATGTGTATACACACTCAGCAAGAGATGAAATTGAAAAAAATAAAGGCTTTTAGGAAAGTAAGGTTATTCTTATATAGGTTTATTTCCAAAATTAAATTGTAAACTATACTGTATATTTATTTTATGAAAAGTTGAATATGTTGTCAGTTTCACATGAGCATCCTAGAAGCCCATTCCTACTCAAGGATAAGTTTTAAGGACATAGAGCAAATAATGTAGAACAGTTACACAGTGGAATGTTTCCCATGTCAGCTTCATCCAAGAAAGATCATTTCAGACATTCTGTAAAAGAAAATGCCTTAATGACTTCCAATATGGCTAAGCATAATA
Organism: Macaca mulatta; assembly: GCF_049350105.2. Lineage (NCBI taxonomy): Eukaryota > Metazoa > Chordata > Mammalia > Primates > Cercopithecidae > Macaca > Macaca mulatta. The sequence goes on from NC_133411.1 coordinate 58,462,423, forward strand.
CATAGTTTTCTGTTATGACACTTTCAGTAGCTGTCTAATATTTCTTTGGAGGAATAATTGTATCTAATTGTAAAATAAGACTGATGTTCCCTAATGAAGAGTATGAGCATTTGCTGATTAGTAACAGAAGAAATGAGTTTTTGTGATCATGTAAAGATGCCAGTCATTTTTGCTAGAAGATCAGCAACTAAGAATGCTATTCATTTACTGTAGGCAAAAATTGCATTAGTAATGGTAGAAAAGGGTATTTATTATAGAGTGAACAAAAAGGTTTTTAATTTTGATGTCATCATCAGTGACTCAATTCATTTTTCATGTGCTCTTAGATCACTTTTGTATTCACTGTTGCAAAGAGTAAAAGACTGTAATTTATACATTTTTAAATTAAAGAAATTATTATTGTTTTCTTACTTTGCTTTTTATAGCCAAATGGTGCAAAATGCATTCCAGTACGAGACCGCGGCTTCCTCGTGCAGGTATGAGCCAAAACTCTATCCACTGTAGAAATATTTTAATTCCTACTGGGTTTTAAAATCATTTATGAACTTGTCTTAATTATTTTTCCTTACTGTTTTATTCAGACAATTGAGTTTGCTGAACAGCGGATCCCTGTATTAAATGAATACTGTGTGGTATGTGATGAGCCACATGTGTTTCAAAATGGCCCTATGCTTAGGGTAAGTTCTTGCTGATAGAATGTTAGTGTTGGTTTAGAATACAGAAATACAGAAAAGGTTCGAAATATAAAAATAAGTAAATAAATGCAATTTAAAGCAAATACTCTTTATTGAGCAAATTATTTACATATAATTTTGACAAAATGAATTAGTATTACTTCTAAAGTAGCCTGTGAAAGAGCAGTTAGTTTGATATTAGGAAAATGTTTCTTACTATATTTTTTACATATGTTTATCTAACAGCTATTTATCCATCTATACCTATATCAGCATTAAGCATCATAAATTGTGGAATTTTGAAGAACCAGTGTTTACAAGGTTATATGACAAGGATGCTTAGGCAGTGTCCCTTCAAAACTCCACAATTTAAGATGCTGAATATAAGAGAGGAGAGTCTTGGTCCTATACATGTTAAAAGAGGTACACAGTAGTAGAGAGAGGATCAGAATAAAGATTTCCAAAAATGCTAACATCCTGACACATTTGGGACATTATCATGGGAGTATGAAAATAAGAATCGGTGTATACATGCATTTTGGGGAGAACTATTCAATTTTAAAATGATTTTTTTTGCAATTTTTATTGCAAAAATTTAACACATAAATCACTACTTAAAGTACACAATTCAGTGTTTTTTCATATATTCACAATATTATATAACCATTACCACTATTTAATTCCAGAAAATGGAATTTCCATTACCCCCAAAAGAAATATCCTGTTAGCAGTCACTCCCAATTTCCGCCTCCTATCATCCCCTGGCAATTATGAACCTGTTTTCTGTTTCTATGGATTTGGCCATTCTGGATATTTGATATGAATGGAATTGTATAATATGTGGCCTTTTGTTTCTGACTTCTTTCACTTATAATGTTTTCACGGCTCATCTATATAGCGTGTGTCAGTACTTTTATTTCTTTTTATGGCAGAATAATATACATTTTATGGATATACCACATTTGTTTATCCATTCATCAGTTGATGGAACTGCTAGAACATATGTTAACTCTGTTTAACTTTCTGAGGAACCACCAAACCTGTTTTAACAGTTGCTGCATAATTTTACATTTCCATTGGCAATGTATGATAGTTACAGTCTCTATATATCTTCCCCATGTATTATTCTCTATTTATTATTATTTTTTAAATTACAGCCATGCTAGTATGTGTGAAGTGGTTTCTTATTGTGGTTTTCTTATGCACTTCCCTAATGACAAACTAAAAGATGCTAAAATATTTTGATTTTCTGCTAAAAAGATTTTGAGCCTCTTTTCATGTGCTTATTGGCCATTTGTGTATCTTTTGAGAAATGCCTATTTAAACCCTTTTCATATTTTTAAATTGGATTATTTGTATTCTTATGAGTTGTTAGAGTTCTTTATGTATTCTGAATATTTTATCCTTACCACATATATGATTTGCAATTATTTTCTCCTATTTTGTGGTTTGTCATTTCATTTTTTAATAGTAATCTTTGACACACACAAGTTTTTAATTTTTATGAAGTCTTGTTTATCAATTTTTTCTTTTGTTACTTGTGTTTTTGATGTTGTATCTAAAAATGAATTGCTTAATTCAAAATCACACAGTGCACTTATGTTTCCCTCTAAGAATTTCATGATTTATGTCTTATATTTAAGTCACAATATTTTTTGAGTTAATTTTTGTATATGGTGTTAAGTTGGGGTCCAAAGTCATTCTTTTGCATGTAGATACCCAGTTGTCTCAGGACCGTTCTTTGAAAAGACTATTTTTTCTCTACTGAATGATCTTGGCACCCTTGTTGAAAATTATGTGACTATAGATGTTTTGGTTTATTTCTGGACCCTCAAGTCTTTTTCCACTGATCTGTATGTCTGTCCTTAGGCCAGTACCACATTGTCTTGATTAATGTTGCTTTATAGTAAGTTTGAAGTCAAGAGGCACAAATCCTCTTTGTTTTTGTTTTATAAGATTACGTTGACTGTTTGGGGTCTCTTGCATTTCTCTGTCTATGGTTCATTTATCCATTTCTGCAAAAAGGCAGTTGGAATTTTGATAGGGTTGCACTGGAATTGTAAATCAGTTTGAAGACTATTGCCATTGGCTGTAGACTGACTGTGTTCCCCCCAAAATTTATATATTGAAATCCTAACTCCCATGTGATGGTGTTAGGAGATGGGTTGTTTGGAAGGCGATTAGGTCATGAGGGTGGTGCCCTCATGAACAGGAATAATGCCTTTATAATAGAGCACAGAGAGCTCTCTCACTCCTCTACCATGAAAGGACACAGCAAGAAGATTAATTTGTGGCCTTACTGTCACTCTGGTCTGTGAATCAGCAGATGGGCCCTCATCAGGCACTGAATCTCCTGACATCTTTATCTTCCCAGCCTTCAAAACTATGAGTAATAAATATTTGTTGTTATAAGCCACTCAGCCTATGGTATTCAATTACAGCAGCCGGAATAGACCAAGACATCATCTTAACAATATTAACCTTTCCAATTTGTGTTCACCAGATTGTTTTATTTATTTAGGCTTTTAAAATTTTATTTCAATGCTATTTTGTAGTTTTCAGTATTCAAGTCTTACATTATCTTGGATAAGTATATTTTTAAGCATTTTACTATTTTTGAAGTTACTGTAAATTAAGTTGTTTTATTCCATTTTCAGAACGTTATTTGCTATTATATAGAAATAGAAGTTATTTTTGCATGTTAATCTTTTCTCCTGCAACATTGCTGAACTTATTTATTAGTTCTATTAAGTTATTTTTGGATTCTTTGTTTCTCTATATAAAATTATGTCTCTTGCAAATAGAGTTTCACTTTTTCCTTTTTAATCAGGATGCCTTTTATTACTTTTCCTTACCTAATGTGCTTGACTAGAACCTTCAATACAAGACTGATTAGAAGTGGCAAGAAAAGAAATTTTTATCTTGTGATTTAGGGGGAAAATGTTCAGCCTTTCACTGTTAGTTGGGGATTTTTCATAGATACCACTTACCAGGTTGAGAAAAATCCCTTTCTAGTCCTAGTTGTTAGGTGGTTTTATAATAATGAAAGCATTTTTGTCTGTTTTTGTTTTCCTGTGTCTCTTGATATTACTATGTTTTTCTTTTATTTTATTAATATGATGTATTACACTGATTTTTTAATATGCGATAACAACTATCTGGGCCTGGAGATTGCTGTTTTAGATTTTTTTTTTTTTTTTGAGACGGGGTCTTACTTTGTCACTCACGTTGAAGTGCAGTGGTGCAAACATGGCTCACTGCAACCTCAAACTTCTGGGCTTCAGTGATGCTCCCACTTCAGCCTCCTGAGTAGCTGGGACTACAGGTACATGCCACCATGCCCAGCTAATTTTTAAAATGTTTTGTAGAGATGGGGTCTCACCATGTTGCCCAGGCTGGTCTTGAACTCTTGGGCTCAAGGAATCCTCCTGCCTTACCCTCTCAAAGTGTTAGGATTACAGGTGTGAGCCATCAAACCTGGTGAAAAATTTTTAATTTATGAATTCAATTTCTTTATTAGTTATAGAGCTATTCAAATTATCTTTTTTTTTGAGACGGAGTTTTGCCTTTGTTGCCCTGGTGTGATCTCGGCTCACCACAGCCTCTGCCTCCCGGGTTCAAGCGATTCTCCTGCCTCCACCTCCGAGTAGCTGGAATTACAGGCAGGCACCACCACGCCCAGCTAATTTTGTATTTTTATTAGAGACGGGGTTTCTCCATGTTGGTCAGTCTGGTCTCAAACTCCTGACCTCAGGTGATCTGCCCGCGTCAGCCTCCCAAAATGATGGGATTGCAGGTGTCAGCCACTGTGCCCAGCCTCAAATTATCTATTTTATTTTGGGTGAAATGTGATATTTTTTGCTTTTAGAGGAATTGGTCCATTTTGTCTCAGATGTCAAATGTATGTGAGTAATTTGTTAGTATTCTCTTGTTGTTCTTTTGATGTCTGCAGAGTTTTAGTGATACTCTTTGTTTCATTCCTAATGTTGAACATTTGTATCATATCTCTGTTGGTCCTGCTACAGGCTTGTGGATTTTAGTTAACATTTCAAAGAACAGATTCTTCGTTTCATTGAGTTTCTCTATTTTCTCTTTCAAATTCATTTATTCTTTATTACCATTATGAAAGTGGGGATATTGAAGGCTCTGACTATTATTGTTGAATTGTTTTTACCTTCAGTTCTTTCAATATTTGATTCATGTGTTTTGGGAAATCTATTGCTAGATGCATATATGTTTGTAAGTGTTTTATCTTCTTGATGTTTTGACTCTTTTTTCATGTCCTTCTTTGTCTCTATTAGCAATTTTTGTCTTCAAGTCTATTTTGTCTGATTAGTGTAACCACTGCAACTCTCTATTGGTTATTATATGCATGGAATACCTCTTTTCATGCTTATGTTTTTATCCTATTAATGTGTTTAAAACTAACGTGAATCTCTTGTTGATAGCAAATTGTTGATCTTGTTTTTAAATCCTTGCTAAACTTTTTACTTAAACATAATTACTAATAAGGAAAGACTTCTACTATTTTGCTATTCATTTTGTATTTGTATTATATCATTTTATTGCTCTGTTTCTCCCTTATTGCCTTCTTTTGTGTGTTTAATAAGTATTTTCTAGTGTACCATTTTAATCCCATGTTGTAGCTTTTCAGTTTTTCTTAGTGATTGCTCTAGGGATTACAGTTAACATCCTAATTTCTAAAAATCTAGTTTGGATTAATACCAACTTGATTTTTTTTTTAGTAAGAGACAGATCTTGCTCTGTCCTCTAGATCAGAGTGCAGTAGTGCTGATCATAGCTCACTGAAGCCTCCAACTTCTGGGCTTAAGTGATCTTCCTGCTTGCCTCATCCTCACAAGTAACCAGGACTGGAGGCACAAGCCACTATGCCTGGCTAATCTTTATAAAGTTTTTTGTAGAGATGGGGTTTCGCTATGTTGAGCAGGCTAGTCTGGAAGTCCTGGCCCAAAGTACTGAGATTATAGGCATGAGCCTCTGTAACCAGCCTTAATAATACATAAAAACTTTGCTCCTACAAAGTTTCAACTCCACTCCCGGAGTGGAAGTACATATAAATGCTGTTATATATAAATATGTAAGTTATATCTTTATATTATGTGCTCATCAACATAAATTTATGATTATTGCTTTATGCAGTTGTTTTCCAAACCAGAAAAAATCAGGAAAAAAAAATCAAAGTCAAATTTATCAATGTGCTATTGTATTATGTATTATATCTATGTTTGTATTATATCTATGTTTAAATTTTAAAAAATATATTATATCTATGTTTAAAATTAAAATATATATATATATATTTGTGTGCAGTCCTTTGTATTTACCTGTATATATGGTTACTTTTCATTTTAATCTGAAGTGTCCTTATCATTTTAATCTGAAGAACTCCCTTCATTATTTCCTGTGGGAAATCTCTGCAAATGATGAACTCTGTTGGTTTTTACCTGGGAGTGTTTTACCTTCTTCTTTGCTGTTTGAAGGATAGTTATGCTGGATATAGAATTTGTGGTTGAAAATTTTTGTGGAGGAGGATTTGTGCTGTTTTCAGCATTTTGAGTATGTCATCCTGCTGCCTTTGGGTATTTGTGGTTTCCCAGGAAAAATGACCTGTTTTCTTACTGAGGATTCCTTATTATGTGATGGATTGCTTCTCTCGCTGATTTTGAGATTTCTTCTTTGTCTTTGGTTTTTGGCATCTGGATTTTGATGTGTCTAAGTGCCTCTTTAAATTTATCCTATTTGGAGTTAATTGGATTTCTTGGAAGTGTAGATTAATTTTTTCTAATGAATTTGAGATGTTTTAAGCCATATTTATTCAAATATTCCTCTTGTAATTTTTCTTTCCTCTTTCCTTCTGGAATTTCCATTGTCTATATGTTTGTATGCTTGATGGTGCCCCATATATGTCTTACACTTGATATTTTTTTTCATATTATTATTATTGCTCTTCCTTAGACTAGTTAATCTCAATGGACCTATCTTCAAGTTCATTGATTCTTTTTTCTGCCTGCTCAAATATGATTTTTTTATTTCAGTAATTGTATTTTTCAACTCCAGAGTTTGTTTTATTTTTATAAATTCTATATATTGATACTCTGTTGACATTGTCTTTTCTTCATTTATTTTGATATGGTATTCTTTAGCTCTTGAATGTTTTAAGTATAGCCAATTTAAAGTTTTTGTCTAGTAAATTTAACATCTATGCTTTCCTTGGGATCCTTCCTATTGGTTTCTTTTTACCCTGTAAATAGGTCTTACTTTCTTATTTCCTTGCATGCCTCTTTTTTTTTTAATTGAAAACTGGACATTTGAAGTATAATAATGCTGGAACTCTGGGATTTAGATCAGCCAAACTGTTTTGGCAGGCCTTAGCCTTCATTCCTGCTTGTCCAGAGTGTTAAGATCAGCCAGAGGTGAGATTTAAGGCCTTCTAAAGTCTTTCTTGAGCATGCACACAGACATGGGCAAGCATATGGTCTTCTGGATTTCCAGGAATATGTGTGAGTTTTTCATAGTCCTTATGGACATCTCTTTTCCCAATCCTTTCTTCTAAGCTTTTTGGTTATTCTGTTGTTTGCCTCAGTTATTATCTGTTGCCTCACACAAATAAAACACTTACTGGAAATGTTTTTAATCCCCACTCCAGGTAGTGTTTTAGTACTGGTTAAGTTCCAAGTCAGGCAGAAATAAAGACAAGTATTTTCAGCGTGTCTTCCAGAGAACTATCAGATATCTCTTTGTGAATCAGTTCCATTCTGCTCCCTCTATTATTGGAAATACAGGCTATTGTTTTTAAGGCTACCACTGAGCTCGCGAGTGGAAGCTTGCATTAGGGTAAATTTAACCCTTTTCCCATTTGCCCCAACAATACTTGCCAGCAACACTTGCGGCAATAGTGTTTATCCGGAGATAACTTTGCCATGAAATCTGTCACTTTTATTATTATTTCTGCATGGCTCTAGTATATCTACTTTGGAAACAAAATACATCATTCTACTTACAGCATTTTGGTTTTAGTAGTGGTATTTCCATTTACAAAATATAGTAGTAATTCTTGATCACTGAAAATGTCAAATCCTAGAAAACATAGCATTTGTATGTGTAATGTTAACATTGTTCTGGAATAGTGTTGGCTGAAGATTCATTTGATGAATCTGATTTTTCAGAAATAGACGATTCTAATGGTTCAGACTATTCTGATGTTAGTTCTGTTTAGAAATAGCTCTGAGAACAGTTTTTATATTTTGTTTTCACATTGATTGAAAATCAGATTTGCTTCAGCCTCAAAGAGTCTGTTTATGTAGAATTAAATAAGCGCTGGCAACGAGCTGCACTTTTTGTTTTCCCCAAAACAGAAAAAAAAGATTAAATGTCACAAGTTTTGTGGTTCTTACCAAGATTCAGCTGTTGATCCTTGGGTTGCTGCAAGTTTTTAAATTAATTTCCAGAATATCATAAGAGTTGACTCAGGCCATTTTTGCCAGTTTCTTTTAAAGATTTTATAAAGAGGTGCAAGTTTGGGTTCCTCACTCAGCCTTTTTTGCTGATATCATTCCTTATTTCAAAGCTTTTAACAAGCAAGTACATTGTACCATATCTGCATAGTATTCAAGGTCCAGCTTTTGAGTTAAGAAATAATGAAATGTAGATAAATATGAAAATAATGATTGAGCTAATAGCTATCATAGTTAACAGAGAAAAGGAGGTTATTGAGGGTTGTGTGCCAGGCACTGTGGGTAGATATTTGGCATTTTTTTTTTAATTTGATCATCACACACCTCTTGTGGTTTAGGTACTTTTGCTTTCATGCTGCAAATAGGGAGAATAAGATTTATAGAGGTTAAGCAGTTTGTTCAACACCACCCAGAAAATATAGGTAGAAACTTGGCTTTGAACCTAATTCTATCTGACTTTAAAACTGCATCACAAACATTTAACTTAATATTTGATAAGTAGAAGGCACCATGCTAGATTCTGTTACACTTTTTAAAAGAAACCTGTCTTGCTGTTTAGAATATGTGTTTGAAAAGATAAAACACAAAACTTGGAAAGCAATAATTCTATTAGAACTTTTTTTGTATTTCAAGATTTATACTTTTAAAAAAACATCTCTTGTAGCCATTTAATAACACAATCATCTGTCAGATATTTTATTTTTTTGCTTAAGGGAAACAATCCATGTGCTATTTTTTTGCCAGTCAACTTTACTCTCAGAGATATAATGTTATTCTGAAACCAAAATCAACGAAATCATCATTTAATTATTAAATAACTGCAATTTTGCCATTTCCATTTGACACAGGGAAATGTGTCCTTTTGATGAGAATAGGGAGAATTCTCTGGTCATCTCAACCTGCCCCACTTAGATGGCTATGTTTTCACGTTGTCAGTGCTCACCTGTTGATATTGATCTATTGCTTGCTCTATAGCATTGCCATTTCTACCACAAAAGGTAATAGTAATGTTATCAAAAGTAAATGCTTTTTGCATGTTTTTTATGTAATCCGAATGTTTAAAGTTATTTATGTGGATTTTCAAGTATAATCCTCTTAATAACTCTCTGGGTATATATTATTACTATCCCCACTTTATGGTGAGGAAAATAGTAATTTATTCAGTGTTAGTGTGCTAGTAAGTAATAGAAATAGGATTCTAATACCGATAGAATGGCACCAGGCAGGGGTTCTTACTCTTGACTTATGGACTTGAATTGACCACATTTATGTTCTGGAAATGTACCACACACGTTGTTGGGAGTTCACTGTTTGTGGTTTAATTGTGGGCAATTCATTTCTATAGTAAGTAGTAGAAATATTATAGTTACTATTAGTATTCTTGGTGTCTCCTCGAAATTTTGACTTTATATCTGCAACAATGAATATTGCTGTATTTTTCTACAAATGGCCATGCTTTTATATAAGCAAGAGAGAAAACATTTTCTAAATAAATATGGATGATTATCAGATGGTTTATTGTTGCTGTGATGCAGACTGATACCTAAGAATATCAGAAAACTTTCTTAAATAGTAAGATAAGTGACATAGGAAATCAGATCAGGAAATGAAAATTAAAGAAACTTTTCACGTTGAAAGGAAGAGAGGTAGACACAGGAAGAACTACCTCTTGATTCTGTGAAACAGATATTTTACCTAAGTTGGTCCCACTCATTTTTTTCTATATCTTACTTGTATTTACATTGCAATGTTTTGCTGTAAATTCAAGAGTAATATATAAGAAGTAATATATAATTTCTTATGAGATATTAACCAATTAACTGAATCACTGATCATTATTGAGCCCATCTGACATATTACAGTCTGTAGTAAGTCTCAGAGACATAAAGAGTGTAAGTTATAACCCATTGGTGATTAAACAGGTTAGATAAAACTCAAGTTTCTATAGAATTCTATGCCCATTCTATTTTATTACATTTACATTTGTTAGATCTTGCTTTCCAAACTTAGACTCTCCCATGTTTTTTTTTTTTTTTCGTTTCTTTAGGCCTGATTGTTTTTTAGATGACATAAATCCTCTTTAACCTTTATTCTCCAAAAGTCCTAAAATTTTAGTCACTGCTTTTGCACTATCTGTCACTCCACTCAGAGGTCTAGGTTAGCATGTCACACTCTCTGCAATACAGGGAACTAAACTACATACTTAGAAACTCCCTGCTGCTCCTTCTTCACTTTTGTTTACAAAAATTATAAATGTCACTCCCAGATTTGAGTCCTGACACATAACATTTTGCATCTGCATAACGCTTACATTAACATCACAAGAATTGTTCAGGAAGTCCTCGATTTTCAATTTAAAAGTGTCATTTATACTGTCATCACAAAACCAAACCAAAACCAAATGCATGGTTCTCTCCATTGTGGAATCAACTAGAGTGTTAATGCAGCAAATTGTTTTAGAGATGCTTTTTAAATGTAGTTTGTGTCTTCAGTTGTTTTTGAAAAACAATAAAACAAGGACTTATTGTCAGAAATGCCAGTTTTATCAGCCTCTAAATTCCTAATGCCCTTTTCTATTATACTTACGTTAATCACCTCAATCATGGATTGGTACAATGGTGTACTCTGCTGAACTGCTGAACTCTGCTGGAGAAAACCATGTGGCTGTGTGAATAACAGTTCTTGCAAAGCTGGGCTTCTGTCTTTGATACTTGGCAATCATTCTGTGTGTCCTTGGTTAATAGACTTTCTCATTTCCCACATCAACATGTGATATGAGAGTTATGATCTCATTCTCTTCTCCTATCATGTAAAATGCCCTGGATTACTTGCTCTGAGTGGTTTGATGAGGCATGAGATTCTAGTCTGCTGATTCCCAAATATGTTTGCATATGTCTGTCACCCACTTAGAGTAATGCCCATTCTTACTGAAGCAAAGCCAACTGAGAAACCTGAGAATCTATATTTTCTGTGTATCCAACATTAGACAGATGTTTGTAACTAAGGTTCTTATTTTGCAAGTGAAATTAACAACACCCAGTTATAATTTGGTCCGGTTTTAGGTGTTAACCAAAAAATGACTGAGGCGGGAGGAAGAGGACGGGTAGGTAATGAGGCAAATGGTTACATTCTTAGGAGGCTCTGATTAGCCTCAGTAAATCTACATTTTACATGTGAAAAGAGGGAGTAGAGGAAAAAGTTATGTATTAATCACAGGGTAGGCACAAGGATGAATCTGTTCTTGGTCATTGTTCTCGCTCTGTGAAGATAAGCTAATAATTGACATTGTCAGGATGAGATTCAGCAGAACTTGGTTTTAGGGCTAGTTTATAGTGGGTATGTCTCCTGAAAGATTTGGGGGCCTCAAGGAATTTCCTTGTGAGGGAGGCCATCTGGGGAGATGTGTGACCTTGTATTGTCGTGGAAACCTGTCTCATGGGTGAGGCTATGACACGGAGCTGTGAAATAACAGCTATCAGTTTGGGAACAAAAGGAAAGCAGTATGGCCTGACTCAGTTCCCAAGCTTAACTTTCCCTTTGGCATAGTGAGTTTGGGGGTCTCAAGATTTGATTCAATTTTCTTTCACAAAGACATTCCCATGAAAATTCATGAGAAACTGAGCATGAGGGTAGACCTAGGTATATCCCATTTTACCTTCTAAGAGTAAAACAGATAGGTCTGCTTGTATTTAGACCTGATTTTAATATTTGAAGAATGGATGAAAAAGCATAACCTATTAAAACCCTCCCCAAACCTTCAACATGGAAGTTCAGATATCAACTTCTGAAATACTAACTAAAATAATAATTATGCCAAAAAACCTTTCGTTCAAAAACATTGTTTAAAAAAATCCATACTAAATAGAAATTAGTTTTAATACTCAAACAACATCTTTAGTTGTATGAGACAAATAGAGACTACTGCATGTTTAGGCCTAATTAGACCTGATGCTGTCTTACTGTGGTTCTGCCTTAATTGCTGTGGGATTCTCTCTCTCTTCATGGACCGCACACCTTCCCTCACCCTGAATGTGTGTCTTGACCACAAACAGAACCCAAAGCATTGACTATAAAACTGTAAATACAGAGAGTTAAAGGCTTCTAAGTTTGTAATTCTAGAAGATATTCATATAATTATTCTTGCATTTTTCAATACCAGTTTTTAAATAGGAATTTATATTTACTCTGCTTATTTCATTTTTAGTAAGAAAAATTGCAGCAATAGTTTTAAACTGTGGGTATACAAATAAAAATGCTACTTCATAATATGCTTCAAAGAAAACTATTTTTTATTAAATACTTATCTTTGTATACACATTGAGTTAAGGAAGTAGAGCTAGCTTCTCCAGGTTCCCTTATATTGTTAATATTTAACAGCTTTCCATACCTCAAGGATATTTTTTGAACCTTATCTCACTTGGTATTTTTATCAATTTGAGAGCTGGATACTATTTTTACTCCCATTTTATAGATAGGAAAACTGAACTGTGCACATGTGCTCCAACAGGAACAAGCTCCACTTTTAGCTGTTTTGTATACTGGACTTATGTGAAATATTTTGTTTAAACAAAAAGACCATGGCAAAAATATTTGAAAACCTACACCATGCTTTTCTCTACATAAATACATAGCTAGATTCTTTAGAGTTGTATTATTTCTATTACCAGTAGAGGGTAATTTAAATTCATGGAAAACATAAATTTCTTAAAATACAATTAGGTTCTAAAATATTCTTCTGAGCTTAAAACATTTTTTGAAACATGTTTTTATTGCTCACATTTAAATTGCTTTGATTCAAATAAAGTTAAAAATGTATTCATTTTAGTTGAAAACTTCTAAAATATGTCTTATTTCAGGGACATATATAAATACGTTCCTCATGCTTTTAAATAGTGCCTAATGAATATTCTATAGCAAATATGTATGTGTTGATAATAGAGGGACTTGCTATGGTTTTGCAGTCTAAATTAGAGCGGTTAATTGCTTCCTGGCAATATAATATAATATTAAGAATAGGTAGTATTTTACAAATTGGAACTAATAGTTTTTTTGTAAACTCAGAATGAATTAATAAGTAATATAACACCTGGTTTTATTTAGGCATACATACTTTGTATTAAATTATGTACAATAAAACATGGCAATACACTTAACTGGTAATAGTTCTAATGACTATGTGCTGTTTTGAATTGATGCTAACATTTTCCGTGTAAATAACATAGTCATAGTAGAATTTGTCAGGGTGGAGGATTGGGTGGGAATAGGATAAGGCTAGCCCACAATATAACTACTTGTGTGTCTTTAAGGGAGTAATTCAGTTTCTCTTCCTTGAATAAGATGTTCCTTCTGTGAGCAAAAGAGACATCTAGTCACTTAATATAATTTGATAACTTTCTTTTAGTGCAGCAGCTGGTGTTAACACTTTGAACTTTTCAGAAATAAAGTGTGGATAAACAAGGAAAAGGGAGGATTACTACTCTACAAAAATAAATATACAAACACCTCAAAATAAAGTCATTTGCATCTTACATCTTAAATACTACTTGAACCTTCTAGTAAAAATGAGCAAGAGATACAGAATTGTTATTTTAAAAATTTACTAGCATTTACTTAGTATGGTGTATGGTATACAAATTAATGACATCATGACCTTTGTAGTTGCTGTGTTAAAAAGGAAAGATAAAATTATTTTTATAAGAACATAGTCCTTCCTTTTACTTCTCATTTTTTTAGTATGATGGCAAAGTGTTTTGGTTTTTGTTTCCAAAAAGCAGATTTTCTAGGGTGCCTGATTTCTGTCTGATTTCCTTCTTCAAACTATTGGAGTAGCAGAATATACCTAGAAATCTGCCTTACTCACTTGAGTATGGGAAGAGGGTTATTTTTAAACCAAGAACATGCAGGAAGGAAAACTGTTTCCACAAATTAATCAAATCATAGCTTCATCCTGAGGAGTGCAGGCGTATTATTTAAAATAATGAGTCAGTTGACAAGTCAATAAAGTTGATTTAGAACTTTCTTTTTTAATCCTTTTTTTTCTTTTTTTTTTTTTTATTATACTTTAAGTTCTAGTGTACATGTGCACAACGTGCAGGTTTGTTACATATGTATACATGTGCCAGGTTGGTGTGCTGCACCCAACAACTAGTCAGCACCCATCAACATGTCATTTATATCAGTTATAACTCCCAATGCCATCCCTCCCCCCTCCCCATAATAGGCCCCGGTGTGTGATGTTGCCCTTCCCGTGTCCAAGTGATCTCATTGTTCAATTCCTACCTAAGAGTGAGAACATGCGGTGTTTGGTTTTCTGTTCTTGCGAGAGTTTGCTGAGAATGATGGTTTCCAGCTGCACCCATGTCTCTACAAAGGACAAGAACTCATCCTTTTTTATGGCTGCATAGTATTCCATGGTGTATATGTGCCACACTTTCTTAATCCAGTCTGTAACTGATGGACATTTGGGTTGATTCCAAGTCTTTGCTATTGTGAATAGTGCTGCAATAAACATACGTGTGCATATGTCTTTATAGCAGCATGATTTATAATCCTTTGGGTATATACCCAGTAATGCGATGGCTGGGACATATGGTATTTCTAGTTCTAGATCCTTGAGGAATCACCATACTGTTTTCCACAATGGTTGAACTAATTTACAATCCCACCAACAGTGTAAAAGTGTTCCTAATTCTCCACATCCTCTCCAGCACCTGTTGTTTCCTGACTATTTAATGATTGCCATTCTAACTGGTGTGAGATGGTATCTCATTGTGGTTTTGATTTGCATTTCTCTGATGGCCAGTGATGACAAGCATTTTTTCATGTGTCTGTTGGCTGTATGAATGTCTTCTTTTGAGAAATGTCTGTTCATATCCTTTGCCCACTTTTTGATGGGGTTGTTTGTTTTTTTCTTGTAAATTTGTTTGAGTTCTTTGTAGGTTCTGGATATTAGCCCTTTGTCAGATGAGTAGATTGCAGAAATTTCCTCCCATTCTGTAGGTTGCCTCTTCACTCTGATGGTAGTTTCTTTTGCTGTGCAGAAGCTCTTTAATTTAATTAGATCCCATTTGTCAATTTTGGCTTTTGTTGCCATTGCTTTTGGTGTTTTAGACATGAAGTCCTTACCCATGCCTATGTTCTGAATGGTATTACCTAGGTTTTCTTCTAGGGTTTTTATGGTATTAAGTCTAATATTTAAGTCTCTAATCTGACTTGAATTAATTTTCGCACAAGGAGTAAGAAAAGGATCCAGTTTCAGCTTACTGCTTATAGCTAGCCAGTTTTCCCAGCACCATTTATTAAATAGGGAATCTTTCCCCATTTCTTTTTTTGTCAGGTTTGTCAAAGATCAGATGGCTGTAGATGTGTGGTATTATTTCTGAGGACTCTGTTCTGTTCCATTGGTCTATATCTCTGTTTTGGTACCAGTACCATGCTGTTTTGGTTACTGTAGCCTTGTAGTATAGTTTGAAGTCAGGTAGCATGATGCCTCCAGCTTTGTTCTTTTGACTTAGGATTGACTTGGCAATGTGGGCTCTTTTTTGGTTCCACATGAACTTTAAAACAGTTTTTTTCCAATTCTGTGAAGAAAGTCATTGGTAGCTTGATGGGGATGGCATTGAATCTATAAATTACCTTGGTCAATATGGTCATTTTCATGATATTGATTCTTCCTATCCATGAGCATGGTATGTTCTCCCATTTGTTTGTGTCCTCTTTTAATTCACTGAGCAGTGATTTGTAGTTCTCCTTGAAGAGGTCCTTTACATCCCTTGTAAGTTGGATTCCTAGGTATTTTATTCTCTTTGAAGCAATTGTGAATGGAAGTTCATTCATGATTTGGCTCTCTGTCTGTTACTGGTGTATAAGAATGCTTGTGATTTTTGCACATTGATTTTGTATCCTGAGACTTTGCTGAAGTTGCTTATCAGCTTAAGGAGATTTTGGGCTGAGATGATGGGGTTTTCTAAATATATAATCACGTCATCTGCAAACAGGGACAATTTAAGTTCCCCCTTTCCTAATTGAATACCCTTTATTTCTTTCTCTTGCCTGATTGCCCTGTCCAGAACTTCCAACACTATGTTGAATAGGAGTGGTGAGAGAGGGCATCCCTGTCTTCTACCAGTGTTCAAAGGAAATGCTTCCAGTTTTTGCCCATTCAGTGTGATACTTGCTGTGGGTTTGTCATAAATAGCTCTTATTATTTTGAGATATGCAATTTGGCACTGAAAAAGTAATATCTATTGTTATATTACCTGGAATGTGTATATATATGTACATGCACACACATGCACACACACACAAATATACATATTTTGATCACAAAGTAAGCCTAGTTCAAGGTTCAGATAAAAACTAGTCATAACTCATGTCAGTAAATAAGCCTTTGGGATTGATGGATTTTAATCATATAAAAGTGATGGTTATTCTACGAGAGTGTTACTAAAAACAAAGTGCCCTTTTGTGTCACTGTTTACTTCCTCAGTAGCTGATATAAAAATAAATTCCCAGGGCCTTTTATGATATCTAAGGTTTATCTTCTCCTTGGATTCTTGTTTGTGTACTGTTTCATTGTATTCAAGCACCAGAATAGCGTTTGACACTATCGTAAATATGCAGTAAGTGGTTGCCTTATTTCAGGTCATACCATGCTCTAAGCCCCAGAAAATGAACAAAAGAAGCAATATAATATCCATGGGGAAATTGAGGGTAAAGCATATACACATATAGATACACAAAAAAATTGGAGAATGTTAAAAATAAACACTCAAAGGAAAAGTTGTTGAAATTGAACATTTTGCTCTATGTATATCTAAATATATATTGCAGAGTGTATAGCTTGAGTCTGGATGAAGAACTTTCTTTACTTCCTCTCATGGTTCTGAAGTTTCTGAAAATGGAATCAAATGCACTTTTAAGTCTGACAAAGGAAATATATAGATTCATTTTTTTCCCTAAAATCCTTTTTGGAGCAAAGTCAACCAGAAAGCTTTGTAATTGGTCAAGCTTTCTATCTATAAAGCCACGCATATGGGCCCATTCTGAACATAAAGGATGTTCAGAATGGGGCCATATGTCCCCACTGGTTAAGCAAGAGACCAAGTTGGCCTCTGAAAGAAGTGAGCGTAGGAGCAGTGGCACTAACAAATGCCTTTTGTCTGCTATGCAGAGGCACCGTGGATTGCATCGTGTTAGGCTTCATCAGCTACCTAATGCAATGTAACTTGGGAGATAAGATAAATCAGAGGATGACACTATATTAGATTTGAAAGATGAGAGCTCTTCCAAAGTAATTGCAGAGTGTATATTTCAGTGCTGTTGACTTCACGAGGTTACTGAAGTCAAAAGTGTTTGCAACAAAACGAGTCTTTCAAGAGCTGGGTAGCAAGTAAACAGAATCATGCTTTTTGTTTTGTTTTGTTTTTTACAAACAAAATTTCATAGGACAAAGTGGAATTCTCTTTCATATGTTTGTTTTATATAGCTTTCATATTTAAACTCATTTATTGTTATATCACCAGCGTAGGTATTTACATTTTATGCATCTCATGTGCAAATGTATATGAAAGCACAAGAGATAAATTTTCCTATTTAAGGAATTTTTTACTGCTAAATTGTTCTGAGTGTGTCTAAAACTAACTGAAAAGGATCTTTTTAATAATATTTTTGACTCTATATTAGTAAATGATTCTGCTAATTGTTACCTAAATGTAAGAATTTATTTCTTGTTAAAGTGGTATGATTTCCTTTTTAAAAAACACTAAAACTGCATTTTCTATTTATTATGTGAAATGTCACGAATTTAATTTTGAAATTGAGAGTTGGGAAAAAGTTCTGTGATTAATATTGATTCCCTTTTCTTTTGTAGCCTACTGTGTGTGAACGGGAGCTATGTGTGTTTGCTTTTCAAACCCTGGGAGTAATGAATGAAGCTGCTGATGAAATAGCAACTGGAGCTCAGGTAGCAACACAGGATACTAATTATTTCTTATTTTGCTTTGAAAAATGTGTTCCAGTCCACTAGTTATCTTCATTCTGCTATTCTTTGGGGAAAATATTTGATAACTTCTTGTTAAGTGGCAAATTGGCATTTGATATTTTTTATATGTAAACTAAATGTTCTCTCTTCATCTAATGTGTGTTTTGTCATTTCACGATTGCCAAGGAGAGAAATTAAATCAACTTTCTATTGTATGAAAAATAATTGTAATTTCTTCTTACACGGTGAAGTGGAAATATTGAAACCCTCGTGCATGCTTTATGTAAAATTTATTTGTAAAGATATACTGCCATAAAATGGAAGCCAATTTATTTTTAAACCTTAGGTGAAAAGATAATAGGCAGAATATGTAATAAAAAGAGAACATTCAGTTTTACATTAGCAGTGTTTAGGAGACAGGAAGAAAAGCAATTCCATCAAAATTTCAAGTTTTTTTTTCCCCCACTTAAAGAACCTGATTAAACTACTAATTCATCTATAAGAAAAAAAATCAAAGAAAACTCTAAAAAATGAATGAGCATTAATTAAGAGAGGCTAGACCAACCACATACAGAGACATATGCAGTGCTATAACATTTTAACAAAATATAGTATTGGCAAAGAATAGTGTGACACATCAATGGCAGATTATCCCCCAAATGGATCAAATTATGAATAAATTTAATGTAAAAGTAGGTTTCACGTCCTCACTTAGTAAAGAGTTATTTAGTAAGTGACAAATGGCCTGTACCAGGGGAAGATTGGTTTAGCGCTTTACCTTACACTGTGTGCAAAAACAAATTCCAGATAGCTTAACAAATACCTAGTTTTAAAAAATTGTTTACTAATACAAACTATAGGACAGTAAAATTGAACATGCACAGCCTGAGGCAGTGTATCAGGCTTATGAAGGCACAGCAGTTAAATAATACAGATGGTAGCCTAGAGCGTAGGAATGTAAGCACCCCTTAGCCTAGTCATTTTACTGATTAACTAAAACTATGGTGCATCCACCTGATGAAATATTTAGGGCAGTATTTTTCATATAATTGAATTATAAATTAAACAAATAATATAAACAGTAGAATATTAGTCTTATATGAAAAAAATGATTCCATGATTAAAATAAATTTCTGAACTATAGCTTTGTATTTCTCCCACACCCAACATGCACACATTTGCATATTAAAGGTTCTGAGCATCCCTAAAACTAAGAAAATAGCTAGCCTATACTTAGAGGGTTACTAAATTATATCTGACTATGGAGAGCCTTTTTCTTTTCCATCCTTCTTTTTTAAATGTGAAAGTTTTTCTTGTCCCTTGGAAATAATATTGCTAAAAGGAAGAAAAAAGGCACTTTATTATATATGGTATTTATAGCTGTGTAAAAATAATTTAAACCTTACAAGGGGTATGTTGTATGAATATGCTCACACGTATATTTATATAGATTTATGTATGTGCATATATGTTAAAAATTCTTCAACAGTATACTTAAAATTTACACATTTTACTATATGCAAGTTTCCCTTTAAAAAAGAAACTAAAGGCTAGAAATAGTAAGTTATAAATTAGAAGGAAAAGTAACATGCTAACTGTATGGTATGCTGATAGAATAATAGTTGACATTTTAAAATCATTGTTGCATCTTAAAATTAATGGTTTTGAATAGAAATGAATTTCAAATTATATAATGATTGATATAAAGCACAAGTATTTGATCAGCTCAATTTAGTGATGTAATTCTAAAAATCAATATCCAAAGATCAGAAAATTTAGTAATTCTACTTCAAAGACAGCATTTTTTTCATACTTTATTTCTTAAAACGGGTGCCCCAGTATTCTGGTCTTAATCCTTAGGATTACAGGGAAATCACTTCTTTTTCTAAACAAAAAGAAACCACCTCAGAGTCTCATTGCCTCAGTTTACCCCTGCATTTTAAGTGGTGCTCTGGAGGCTGCAAAGACATTCCTCGGGATCACTGCAGGGGACTCACCTGGAACAACAGTGTCCTGCGGTCCAAGCAGCTACCATTCCAGCACCCCAAATACTACTTCAACAGAATAGTTCCATTTTATTTGTTTAGATATTGGACTCTCATCTAAGAGAGTTTTTTTTTTTTTTTAATTACTATTGCAATATTGGACAATGATTGGTTTATAATTCTGAATCTGCTTCCTTTTTTAGACTACATTGTATACCCGTAGGCTATTCCTGTAGGTGCCTTTCTTAGTCACATGGACTTCTAGTTAGTAAAAGACTAATGGCTAAAGACTAATGACTGAATTTTTCTCATTTGCAAGAGCTTGGAGGCCTTTCTTTTATGCCTGAAAGGGGTGTGGGGAGGGTTGCTCTGCCAGTTGAATTGTAGGTAATGTAATGTCCTTTGGAGGCACCTGATTCTGTAAATTCACAGACCTTTTTATCCTCACTTACCAAATGTCCTAATTTTTCTTGCCGAAACTTAATATTTCTGTGCATTTCCATCCCAAGTATCTAAGTCAGCCTCCAAATTGATTCTTCAGTTATATTATTCAGTCAAAGAAGGCAAATAGATGTGTGTAACTTGTTGCCTATGGCATGCATCATATATACTAAGATACTATTTAGAATCTTTAATTTTAAATGTTGGGAATGGGAAAACATATCATTTAGGCCAAAATTAAAAAAAAAAAAAAAAAGCGAAGTCATAGTTGTGTGCTCACTTTTATTTTTTATTTTATTTTGTTTGTTTTCTTTGTTTGTTTCTTTCTTTCTTTTTTTCCTGAGAGCACCTCTTTCCGTCACCCAGGCCGGACTGCATTGGCACAATCTCGGCTCATTGTAACCTCTGCCTCCTGGGTTCAAGCGATTCTCCTGCCTCAGCCCCTCTAGTATCTGGGGTAACAGGTGCACACCACTGCACCCAGCAAATTTTTGTATTTTTTTGTGGAGACAGGATTTGGCCATCTTGGCCATGCTGGTCTCGAACTCCTAACCTCAATGAATCCTCCCACCTCAGCCCCCTGAAGTGCTTGGATTACAGGCATGAGCCACCATGCCCAGCCTCTCTTACATTTTTATTTATTTTTTTTTTTGATACAATGTCTCACTGTGTTGTCCAGGCTGGTCTTGAACTCCTAGGCTCAAGTGATCCTCCCACCTCCACCTCACAAATTACTGGGATTACAGGCGTGAGCCACCACGCCCAGCCTTTTATTTTTTAAAGAGGTTGTTTTAGTCCATGAGATATTTAGAAAAATTAAGATATGCAAAGGAATATAAATCCAAATTGTATTATAAATGCTTTTCTTCTTAAAAAGTCTAATGCTAGTTTCTGTAACAGATAAACTAAAATCACAGTAGCTTAACATGGTAGCATTTTGTCATTCGCATACTCCAATTAGAATGTTTGATGGACCACTTTCTGTGTAGTGACTGGGCGAACTGGACCCCTTCCATCATGTAGTTTTTACTCTATGCCATATAGTAGAGAAAGTGAGGAAGGCATACCTTTCTTTGCATCAGGTCAGCCCCTTTCCACTGATGATCTGGTGAAAGCCAGTCATAAGACCTTATTCAGACGAAAAGGTGGAAATATCTCTTGCTGAGAAGCTGCTTCCAGGCATTAGCGCTGTGTCCTGGAAGTAAGCATGGAGTTGGCAACTTTGGTGCATCCCATGTAATTGAGTCACAGTAGTTACACTCTCTTTTTGAAATTAGATTAGGACATATATTAACAGAAATATTCTACCAATTAAATTTACTACCCATTATTACATTATAATTTACTTAAATATACTAGTAAAAATGTTGGTCAAAAATGCATGGACTTTTATAAAGCTTCAATTGCTTTATTAGCAGGACATAATTTTTAAAGGGTTTTAGTGAGAGCGTATCCATCTGTGTCATTCCCCTCCTCCCTATAGGGTGTCAGAAAAGGCTATTTTATCTTTTGTTTGTTTGTTTGTTTTGTTTTGTTTTGTTTCCTGAGATAGAGTTTTGCTCTTGTCACCCAGGCTGAAGTGCAGTGGTGTGATCTTGGCTCACTGCGACCTCCACCTCCCGGGTTCAAGCAGTTCTCCTGCCTCAGCTTCTTGAGTAGCTGGCACTACCGGCACCTGCCACCATGCCCAGCTAATTTTTGTATTTTTAGTAGAGATGGGGTTTCACCACTTTGGCCAGGTTGGTTTCAAACTCCTGACCTCAGGTGATCCTCCTGCCTTGGCCTTCCAAAGTGCTGGGATTACAGGTGTGAGCCACGGCGCCCACAAGGCTATTTTATCTTACCGATTCTTCTTTGTCAGGAGTTCCTGTTTGGGTTTTCATTAGAGATCAGATAATGCTGAAAACAATCTGTATCAGGGTTAATGTGCATCTCTAGGGTAGGAGGAATGTGAGGTTGAGAGTGGAAGACAAAAAGGAGGGTTTTATTATGTCCTTATTATGTTTATTGCTTGGAATATAACTTCTTGCATATATCTATCTATACGTATGCATGTATTTACATACACACACATAAATGAAATAGTGTGTCAGGAATATTAACCTTCTCCATTCTAATGTTTTCTGAGTGTGTCTTGTGGATATGCATGTCTGTGTACTCGGGACATGTTATGAGCGTTGCTAATTATTTTAGGTCACTGGAAATTCTGAATGCTATGATTGGGTGGGTGTGTTTTGTTAGTACCCACACAACATAGTGAGCCCTACTGTCATTAGGTCACAACGCTCCTCTCTTAAAAGCAGGAGAATCAAAAATTGGCCCCCTCTTACTGTGCATTTTTTAAATGCCTGTCTAAAGATTTTCTAGAAATAGCTGTCCCTATATATGTATTTAAAACCTGTTGCTTCCTTATTAAGTCACTTGTGTTCACGTTGTAGATATGTCTGTTAAGATGAACTGTGACCATTTAGACAGTATCAGTTTTCTATACTGTCTAAATTCAGTGGCCAGAATATATTGTTTTGGGGACTGGAAAGGAAAGCCATGCTATCAAACTCCTATATAATACTGCCTCTTAGTAGAGTGTGCAGAAGAATCATAGGATAACATAGGAATAAAGCTATTGTCTTTAGCCAATCAAAGATCATTAGTGGGCTTTGATAGAGAATAGGAAGAGGCAAGATGTTCTCAAGCAATTAGCTATTCCTGGATCATGCCAAAGTCTTTTCCTGCACATGGGGCTTCCTTCACCTGGAACATCTACCCAGATGGTCGCATGTCTCCTTCCTGGACCCCATACAGGTCTGTTGAGATTCACCACCTTTCCTAGCCACTCTAAAACAGTGTCCCTTTATGCATTATTCTCTGTTGCCTACTTTTTTTTATATAACATGTAACAGTATCAGAAATTCTACTGAAGCATCTACTTGTTTAACTAATATTTTATTGTGTATCTTCTCCCTTAGACTGTCAACTGCACCACAGCAGGGACTTGTCTGTCTTGTGCCTTGTCTTACCATAGGGCGTAGAACAATGCTAGCATATAATGTGTGCCCTTGAAAAAGAGATATTAAGTTGTGAGTAATGAGAGGCAGCACACGTTTGTTATTTTGAATTGATGGTCAAGTTTGGTCAAGTATGGTCTCAAGTCTTGAATTACCCATTTGAGAGATTGGTAGCAGTCCTGGATCTTCCGCATTAACTTATGCTACCTTGAGAGGGAGAAACAATGGCAAAGCACTGGATAAAACCTGAAGGGTAGTAACTATCTTATGTGTATATTTCAAGGTGGTAGATCTACTAGTATCCATGTGTAGGTCTGCGTTGGAATCTCCTAGAAAAGTTGTGATTTTCGAGCCATATCCTTCTGTGGTAGATCCTAATGATCCTCAGATGTTGGCCTTCAATCCCAGGGTAAGTTGTTATCCTGGCACACCAATCACAAAGTTTTCTTTAACAATAACAACAACATTGAGATTGTAGTCTCATTAGGTTTCCTCTTTCTATCTAAGTCTCTATCTCATCAAGCATATCCATGAGTATTTTAATTTCATCATATATTTTTGGGGATTCTGACTTATATAACCTCATTTTGATTTTAAAGATCATGGGTAAAGGGACAAGTTTTCATTTCTTTTCTGCATTTTCACTTCAACCCTCCTTTCCCCTTTCCCTTCTTCCTCTCCAGCTGTCTGAAGGTTAGTGAAAGTTTAGTTCATATTGTTAATGGACCTGCCTTTCTTAAGGAAGCAATTTTATAAATGTTCCTAAAGACAAGGCAGAATCCTTTTGAAATTACAAAACTTTCAAATTGCATAAGAGCTAAAATTGCCTCAGTTTCTATTACTACTCAGCTTGAAATAATTTTATAGAAACAACTGTATACAATTTTCTTGGAAGAACTTTATTTCTTCATAAATGGCAACAGCACATATACTTAGATCTTGCTTGAAAATGAATTGTCAGCTACATGACGGTATGCTATCATTTGCATACTCTCAGCCATACTCTTTTGTTAACAATATTCAAATCAAAATAAAATAAAAGCAATTGTGAGATTTGAAGTGGGTTTTTATATTTTAGAAGGATTCTATGTTGACTTTATTCATTATGGCTTAGTGTTTTAGTGGTGAAAGCCTGAATCAGGAGCCCCATAACTTTTTTGTGTTTCTAGATTTTTCTCCCATGACTTATAGAAGGATTGGCATTGTTTTCTTTGTTCCTTTTCTCTGACTGAAGTCCTGGAGCCATCTTATAATAGTCTTCCCTTTTATGTACACAAAACAGTCATTACCTTCAAATTGACCCTAAGGGAAAATTCACATATGGAAATAATATATTTCTCTAGTGAAAAATAGACTTGCAACAGCTTATAAGCAAATGCTGTTTTTTAACATTACTTTTTCATTAAACAGAAAAAGAACTATGATCGAGTAATGAAAGCACTGGATAGCATAACTTCTATCAGAGAAATGACACAAGTAAGTATGTCATCTGGTCTTGTACAGTATATTTTTAAAATGTTTGAGAGTTCTAGCTGTGTAGTGAAATATAGACTTTTCTATTATACAGGGTATAACTAAAATCATTTAAAAATTTGTGTGGTATTAAGATGTTTTAATTAAATCACATCAGTGTTCTAGCATGTAACACTGTGACTTCAGGAAAGTAAGCGGATAATTATAAGATAATTGTACTCCTAATACTCTGCCCTCAAACTTGAGCAAGAGCTTGGGTACATGTAGGTATGTTGGGATATTTTAAGGCAAAGGTTAAATCTGGTACCATCTTTCTGACTGTCAATTTTAATTGATGGTAGCAATTTCAAAACATCATTTGAGTATTAAAATAAAAACAGAAATGTTCTTTAAAATGGAAAATTTCCATAAATACTTTATATAATGCAAAATCCCAAAACCACTTTGGAAGATACCAGACTCCCTGAGAGTATGTGTTTATGTTTTTGGTCATTAAGGGAGGCTTTGGTGGAAATAGTTTGATGAGCAAGGATCAGAGTTTGTTAGGAAAATCTAACACATCCCTGGGCTATAGTCTAGCACTTGGAAAAGCACACACTTGAATTATTGAGACCTTTCCACTGTCAAAGACTTGGAGAGAGGTTTAAGACTCATCATTGTAAGTAGAAATTAATAATCCGAGATTGAGAACACACATTATGTGTGCAGCTTGCATGTAGTGGTTTCAAGGATTGCACTGCCCTTGAGAATCTTGCAGGCCTATAATGAGTATTACCCCGGGTCCTTTATTTTCTCTGGGGAGGGAATAGGGGAATCCTCCTGTCCCAGGGCCCACTAAGCTGCTATGCTGCTTTCTCCCCACCCCCCACCAACCCCCAGAGTTATCTCTATTCCTCTGTAGGAAGAGAGTACTCAAAAAGTACATTTTTCCATTTCCATTTTGTTTCTTGATTCTTTTGATCATCATTTATTCATGTAGTCAAATGTTCATTCATTCACTCAGTAAATAGTGTGTGTCTGGCAAATAGTAAACAAGAGATCCTTTAATTCACAAATGCTATTATTTGCTTAAAAAATCACCATCCTTTCGGGTTGTTTTTCTATGCCAGTACCTTTCTGTATTATCTGAATTCTTTCTCAGACAAACACTCCTTATCTGTGTAGGTAAAAAAATAAAATAAAATGTATTTCCACCTAGGAAAAAAAAAGAACATATTGGAATATCTTACACTAAGTCATATAAACATTTTTAGTCATGAAAAAGACTTTGGTATAAGGTATTTATACTATACCCTAGACCCTGATTATTCTTGGATTTAAAAATAGCTACAAACTCTGACTCTGGAATCAGCTCTCTGCCAAAAATTGCTTTCTTCATTCTGGGTCACGCATAAGCTATTTTAATAGGAGCAACGTAGACAACTGAGCGTCAGCCTAGGAAGTTAGAGGCCAAAATTGTGTAACTGACTTGTCAATGAATGTGGCCTGTGACCTTGGGCAAGTTGCTTAATTGCTTGGTGCTTTGCTGTCAAGGTGGAATTAGTAATTCCGCACCCTCTTCCAATGTGTACTTCATAGGGAAGCTGTCAGGCTTCATTGTGTCAAATTCTTTAAACCTTTCTGAATAAATACAACATTATACTGTGCTGTTTTCTAGAATGTACTGACCTGTACATAGCCCTAAATTGTCACAGAGAGATTGCTCTTTGTTCTGTGAAATGGTTGTCTGGGTAAATCCCATTAAATACTTTTGAGGGAAGGGTTCGTCTTAGGTAAATCGTGTCCAATTTTTAATGTAAAGATCTACACCTAAGTCTGGACTGTCAGAGATGAGCATGAGTGGTAGCTCTCACAAGCTTTGCTTCATACTAGTTATCAGTTAAAAATGATCATTGTGAAAGAGAAACTTTACAGGACACTTGTAAAGGTGGCAAGAAAGATTTATTCAGAGCACTGCAGTGGGGGAGAGAGACTGCAGCATAAACTGAGCTCAACTTCAACTAAGACAAAGGTGATCCAGGTTTTTAAAGGCAGAGGAGAGGAAGCAAAAGGCACTACAAGTAAGTGAAAAGGCAAGGAAAAGAACATGGGACTAGGGGAGTTATGTAAAAATGGAAAGTTACAGAATGGGATAAGTGGAGAATTACCAAAAACGGTTTGCCAAAGTGGGCTGGTACAGTACACATTTTGTGGTTTGGCAGCCTCACGTTTTCTTGAGCAGACACTCAACAGGGGGCCGGAGAGTGGCCATCTTTAGGGACATAGCCTAGTGTAAATGGAAGCCAGGCTAAAATCTGGACAAGTCTTTTAACACAGTGTTGGGACAAGTCATTTTGGTGGCTTGTAAGTTCATGCTTCCCATCATCTTGGGAGAAAAGACTAGGATAATTGTTGTTGTTCCCATGTTAAGTCCATAAAATTTTAAGTCTTACTAGATTAGGCATATTGTTTGGTCTGATTTTCCTTTTGTAAAAAGGGAAAAACAGATTTTTATGAAAAATCAAGAAGTATTATGACTTTTTTTCAGGCACCATATCTGGAAATCAAGAAGCAGATGGATAAACAGGACCCCCTTGCTCATCCCTTACTGCAATGGTATAAAATTTTAGTTTTCCTCGTAATGAAAACAGCATCCCTTTCTACTGCTTGCTTTAAGAAAAAAAAAAAAAAAAATGCCTGCTTTACAAGCCCTGCAATGCTAGAGTTCTACAAGCTTATGAGACCTGGTGATTTTACAACCTAAGGGTCCATAATGACTCTCACTTTAATTAAAACTTATACATCACAAGGGGAAGAGAATGCTGTCACACACACTACCAGGGATAAATAGTGCATTTGACAGCAGTTTGCCTATAGTTTTCAAGATGTGATTAACTAGATTATCTGGCAAAAGCATTTTGGTTCATTTAATTTTCTAGTGCAGTGAGGACTAAGTGATCAAACTCAGTGTTTCAACCTTTATTATTGAAATCTTTCTAATCCAAAATAATTGTTTTATATTTTGCCCCCTTAACAAGGGCAGTATAAATATGATTAACTCTTTGCTTGCTCACTGCAGAAGATGCACAGTTTCAGAGTGAGCCTGGTGAGGGATACAGTGTTATCCCAGCATGAATTTTAGAAGGAGGGCTAGACTATGAAGAGGAGAGGTGGTTTGAAAAGTCACCTTGCTGTGATGCCCATTTCAAATAATTTGCCCTCTTCTACTTCAAATAATTTCCTCTCTTGTTTCTCATTTGCAAAATGAAGATACTAGTTTCTACTCAGCATCCCTTAGAAGGGTTTTATATACATGTCTCTTTGAATTAACTTTGAAAACTCCAACTCCATGAGATTTACCATACAGTAATAAAAATGTAAGGCTTATAAGAGATTGATATGAATAAGCACTTATACCAGGCTGTGACCAGGAAGTTTTAAAAAATATGTAAAGGTGGGCAGATGCAAAATAATCTGGCTTCTTCAAGATTCTGATTACTTAACTTTCACTTCATTAAAATTGTGTAATACACATTTAATTTAGTCTAACAAGATTATAACAAAAATTAGGTATAGAAGCCTTCCTTCTTTGTATCTTTTATGATCTGTTACTAAATTCTGACAGATTTAAGTAAAATAACACTAAATTTCCATTGTAACCTTAAAATTTTTCTCATTATTATATTCAGATTGAAGGTAAAAATTGCAGATATCTGGTTGCTTTCTTTTTTTCCTTGTAGTCAGATGGTTAACTTCTAATTCTTGTGATCATTTCCTTCAGCTTGTTAGTCATTCTTCTTTCAATATGAAGAGAGTCTACCAAAACTTTGTGTACTTTTCCCTGCTTATTTTGTGTGCTGAAAGTATGGAGCAATTCCTTTCAGACACTTGAATTTAATTTTCTTCAACTGCAGTGTCTACGTTTGTTGGATTTTTGTATATAAAAAGGTTGTATATATCAGCTCAAAGAGATCCTCAAATGTTTAAAGAAAAAAAATCTTCATAAGAATGTATCCTTAATTTAAGTAATTTAAGAGAGGAATAAAAGAAGCAGATCCATGACTCACTGCTCATATTTTTATTTGGACTATCATTATTTGAAAGTACATTCAGAAATGTTCAAAAGTTCATTTTGCTGATATGTGAGGTTATGCTTATTAAAAACTATGTCTTAAGTTTTAGAGAACGACTTTCTAGTGTGTTTTCTCCAATTAAAATGTTATCTTTTTTGTTACATAAGCTCTTTAAATTGTTTCAGGAAGCAAACCTAAATTATGCAACTAAATGAAATTATTTCCAAGTTTAGTTTATGGCACAGCAAAAATAAGTTTCAATCACTTGCCAATTAAGAAAAAGAACTTTCAATATATTTGGCATATATTTGTGACTAATGGATCATTTTAATTTCAGGGTTATATCAAGTAATAGATCACATATTGTGAAACTGCCAGTTAACAGGGTAAGTTGTTTTGTTTTTTTACATATACATACAGAAATGGGAGGAGTACTTGCCAGTTGGGAGAACCTACCTTGTGATTTTTAGCCAGCCTCTCCAGGAATTGAAGTAAACCCAGGTTAAATCTCATTCTTTAGTTTGAAATAGCCATTTGTTCACTAGCTCCAAATCTTTCCAGATAACAAATTCATTGAGGCTGTTGTTCTGACCTTTTAAGTAAATAAAAACATCAATATGAAATCATTTAGTCATTCCACAAGCAATTGAAAAAATATTATATGGAGATTGACCAGAAGGAAGTTAATGTGCTTTGTAATCATTGTCAGTTTCATGTTGGCACATTTCCATTTTTCTATAACTGAGAAGCTGTTGACCTCAGACAGCTTATTTATCAGCCTAGTAAACTTAAAAAATAATAATTTGTAAAAAGCTAATAGAATGTGGATTTCAGTTCTGATCATCACCTAGGAGCTGTACCTAAAAAAATCTCATTTTTGCCACCTATGAATCTCTAAATGTGAGACTCCTGTGCCTTATATTCCTGTGTAACTATATTCCTAAGAGAAAGGGAAACACTTAGAAGATGTTATCAAGCTATGAATCCAAAAGATTCTGCTTTCATTTATTTTCATGACCAAGCAGGAGACTATATTTGAATGTAGGCAAAAGTTCTCAATTTTATAAATATATGCAAATAAAGCATAATAATAATTTTTGCAGTTTTATAAACTTTTCTGCTTAGCAAACTCCAGAATATTTCCCCAGTTGAATAGCTAGTATATACTTAGGGACTCAGTAATAAAAGTGTGAAAAGAAATGTAATTAAGAAGGCAGATCTGCTTAAACATGAATGCGTACTGTATTCCAAAGCTAAATACAAATGACTTTGGATTGTCTGTTTCCTACTCCTTTCCCGTTTGCCCAAAGAATTGTTCTTCATATTTGCAATTCCATGTGACTTACCACTTAAGTAGAGTTTTTAAAACATTATACAATTTAGCTTGCTAATGTGGTTAGTGTAAAATTGCTATAGTTTGAAAGTGGATAATTCTTAAGCCAATAAAATTTGAAATTGTCATCAGCCTGAATATATGTTAAGTTTTACATGTTTTTGTTTTTCTTTATTTTAAATGGCAGCAATTGAAGTTTATGCATACTCCACATCAGTTCCTCCTTCTCAGCAGTCCACCAGCCAAAGAATCCAATTTTAGAGCTGCTAAAAAACTCTTTGGAAGCACCTTTGCATTTCAGTGAGTAAGGGTTAATGTTATGGGGGTGTGCTCCACCCAGTTTTCCAGAAATGTATGGGGAAGATATCACTGTCTTTCAGTAAATGGTCATTCAGCAGATGGTCATTCAATAGATGGTCATTCAGTATCTGGTTATGAAGTCAACTACATAATACTTGATTTGGCAATCCAGAACCTTCAGAAGGTATCATGACTTGTTATATTGTGACCACTTTGACGATAATTAATTTTCTGATTTTGCTTTTTCCCTTCCGTCTGTTTTTTTAGTGGCTCACACATTGAAAACTGGCACTCCATCCTGAGGAATGGTCTGGTTGTTGCTTCTAATACACGACTGCAGGTAAATTTCCTGAATGCTTTAACAAGACCTCATTCTTCTTCAGAATTGAGAGTCAGTAAGCAACCCTGTTGTTAGGCTTTTACTTGCAAAAGAGGAAGCATGTGAGTAAAACATTATATGGAATTCGTAGTAGGCATACTAGAACTGAAGCAGAACACAATGTTCTAAACACAAAATGGATAATACGATGAAAAGGGAAAGGATGGGCACAGTGGCTCACAGCTGTAATCCCAGCACTTTGGGAGGCTTAGGTGGGCAGATCACTTGAGGCCAGGCGTTTGAGACCAGTCTGGCTAACATGGCAAAACCCTGTCTCTATTAAAAATACAAAAAAACACAAAAATTATCTAGGCTTGGTAGCACATGCCTACAATCGAAGCTAATTGGGAGGCTGAGGCAAGAGAATAATTTGAATCCAGGAGGTGAAAGTGAAGGTGGCAGTGATCTGAGATCGCACCACTGTACCTCAGCCTGGGTGACACAGCGAGACTGTCTCAACAAAAAAAAAAAGAAAAAAAAGAAAAGAAAAGAAAAGAGAGTTTAATTCCCTATGAGAAAACAATAAAACAAATCACACTTTTAACTTAGGTAGAAAAACATTATGCACAAAGTAAAATCATAGAGGCGTTCTGTTAATTCAGTGTACATTTCTTGAGTACTGGGCCTCAATATGAATGCTTTTAGAGAATAAAATGTAGAAATAAGTGGACTGGATGTTAGAGAGCCATCTAATACCTGCTTTTCCGCCTCTAGGACAGTACTTGGTGTTAGCAGAATATCGTGGCTGTCATCTTCATCTTTATTTATGCTTTTCATCCTGCACATTTCACTTCACTCTCATGCAGCTGAATTTTTTTTCATCTGACAGCATAAGGACTTAAGAAAATATGAGATGCTTAAGACTTAATAATATGAGATACTTAACCCAGCCACTTGAGCTAGATCTCATATTACAATGACATTTTAGATGATTCAATTAAATGTTAAATGTTAAATGCGTTTAGTATTCAATAGTTCATACTAATAGCGTGTGAGGGCCCAGAACACAGAAAATGAGAAAGAAGTTTAGTTGATCTGAGTATAGTTTCTTAGACCAGTTGAAGGGTTTCGGTTAATGAAACTTATGTAACTTCAAAAATGTAACAAAGGATAAGAGCAGGATGACAGATAGTGTTATTTAATGAAAATCTGAGCAGGACGCTTTGTTTATACACTAATATATAAATCCTAATCAGAATGTGTTACTGTGTCTTTCAGACCAAGTTTAATTTCTAAAATTTTAGATCCATTAAAATAAAGGCCTGCTAGTGTACTTTGTAATAAGTGATTGTTTTTATTACTGGTAGAATGGAAAACATTTATCAAGAATCTTTTTCCTCTAGATATCGTTTTTTCATATATAAACTCTGAGTTTTAAGCACAAGGCTGTTAGTACTGTTTTCAAATTAGACCTTGGAATAGAAGCTCCGTCATTTTTTTCTAAGACTGAATGTTCTGACATGAAACTGATTGCTTTGTCAAATATTAACATTTAAACCATGAACAGACCTCTCTCTCTCTCTCTTTCTCTCCTACTCTTCCCATCTTAGCTCCATGGTGCAATGTATGGAAGTGGAATCTATCTTAGTCCAATGTCCAGCATATCATTTGGTTACTCAGGTAATCCTAAAGTCAAATTTATTAGCTTTTAATTTTCTTATTGTTTATACTCTATGCACAGCTTTCTATTGTGCCCTATTATATATATTTTTATTAAATTTACAATGTCAAGATGAATTTATAATACTCTCCCTAGGGTACAAGATGGAATATGTGTTTTATCAATTTAAACAAATATTTAATATTTCTTACATTTATTCCTTCCATAAATGAATATTGAGACTGTAGTATATGCAAAGCACTATGTAGGGCCCTGAAAAGTACACATACATAATATCTTTAAGTGTAATTCTATATCATGCTAATTTCTTATCTTTGGATTATTATCCATAAAGAAGCTTTGAACATTATGGAAACATTAGAAGTAGAAAAACACCCTCAAAATCATCTCTCTTGTTAACAACTTTTTGTAAATTTGGTGAGATTGTGGGAAAGAATACTTTGGAATAAATTGAAAGCTTGTGCTGTGCAGGAGCCTGATGAGTTAAAAATGTAGAAAGAATGATCACCAAATTATTAGCATTAGTTATCCTTGGTGAAATTGGTGATGTTTTCTTCTTTGCACTTTAAAAATTTTTGGAATATTTTACAATGATCAGTATGATTTATGTAACAACTAACCTATTCTGTTTTAAACATAAAATAATTATGCTCATTGTATAAATTCAAGCTACATAGAATTTTTGAAGTAGCAGATGAAAATTTTCTCTCCTTTACTACAGCTTCATTGTTCTGCGTATGTTCCTTCACACTTTTAAGTGGTTTTATATACATATAACTGCATATGTAATTAGTTTTGCTTGTGTGCTTCTGTGTGTGTGTGTGTGTGTGTGTGTGTGTGTGTGTGTGTGTGTAATTATGCGATCACATTACACGTTTTAGGAGATGTCATTCACATGGTGCCTGAATGGTAAGTCTTAATATCCTCATGTTATAGGAAAGTATAGTAAGAAAGGTCTGATAACTAGGTGAACATTAAAAAGAACTTCCTAATTTATTTACCAAAGTTCATGTTCTTCCAACCATAACAAGTTGTTTCTCAGTGATAGGAAACTTGGAATGCTTAAAACCAGATTTATAATTAGAAATACGAAAAGAAAACAGCAACATTGATAAATGGTAAAATGCTGATGAAAAGAAAACTTTAAAAAATTAGAAGGTTGCATGTAAATAAAAAAAGAAAAATTAGAAATATATGAAAAATTAAAACATAATTATTCAAGTAACTATTGCTGTTCAACAAAGCACCCTAACCTTAGGGCAAAATAACAGCTTCATTATGCTCATAGGTTCTTTGGGTCAGCAATCTGGGATGGGACCTGGCTAAGTGATTCTTTAGCCCCTTGAAGTATCCACTGAATGGCACTCAGTTGATGGATGGGCTGCACTGGCAGGTCTGGGACAGCCTGACTCATATTCAAGAGTTGGGGAATTAGACTCCTTCTCTTGTTAGCAAAGAAATACTCTTGCAGTGATCTCTGAAAATACATATGCCAAAATAACACAAGAAAATAAATATCAGGAAGTGTAAGATACTGTAGAGATAGGAAATGGAGTAACAAAGAAGAAATCGGTTAAAATCAGACTCTAAATCTTGCTAAAACAGTACAAAATAAAAAGCTAAGAAACCAGCTGAAATAAATAAGTACATTCTCAGCATAGATAAAGAAAAAACACAGCAAATCATCAAGTACTGTGATTTTCTGTTTTTTATATTGGTATATAGACTCCTTCGATGGGTTCATGGAAAGAATTGAGGAAAGGTACAAACCGTGTGAATGGATGTAAAAATTTGTCTGTGTATATGTGCATTTGTCTGGAGAGGGAGTACATACCTTTCTCAAATTCCTGAAGGGCTTTTGATCTGAGACAAATGTAAGAATCACTACGGTAAGATGACGTGGCATCTGTAGTTGATTTTAAGGGCTGAAAGGGTAGGGGTAAGAGAACAGGACAGCTTCTCTGCATATATACCCTTTGCTTTTTGGTTAGAAATGCGTTTGAAATCCTAAGGCCTTCTCCTCAACCTGTCCCCATCCACCCCAGCACCTTTTTGGAAGACCTGAAAAAGTTGGATAAATGTACTTCACAAATTTGTAAACAGGCTTTTCCCCATCTCATTAGGCCATTTGCTGAAACAACTACAAAAATCAGCACCTATCTCAACTTCTGATGTAACAGTAGATGAACACTTTCTAGTAAAGTATAGATACAAATCTACATATTCAAAAACATGTGTATTTTAGTTCTGCTTTTCTAAAGTATTCACAGTAAGAAATTATGGCATTTACAGAGTAAGCTAAAATTTCTGAATATTGCAGAAAAAAGAACATAAAATTTGTCTTAATTAGAAGAAATGTTAGATTCTACGTAGAATTTAACAACAAATAACAACAGAAAAGTTAAGTTGTAATGTAAATATATTTTTCTGACATTGTTCATATTTCCCACCCTTTATTTTCTCCTTCTCCTAGCCAGATAGTAGGAATGACAGTTAGGTTCTAAAAGCCTTTTAAAATCAAGTTTTAATAATTTTTAAACTATATTAATTTTATGCAGAAGAATTTTCGATCCTTGCTTTCAATGCAAAATAATAATAATAATAATAACTTTCCCAGGACTCCAAAACCCACTGATCTTCCACCTCAGGTGCTAAGGGCACAGCCCTTTGTTACTGTCTCTAGCCTGATGTGATCAAACCTTTACCTAGAATGGAACTTTGCATAGTAGGTGGATTGTACTTTGAGCTGCATCAGACAGCTTTGTCCCTAAATTATTATTTTGCTGATGTTTTCAGGGATGAACAAGAAACAGAAGGTGTCAGCCAAGGACGAGCCAGCTTCAAGCAGTAAAAGCAGCAATGCATCACAGGTGTTGTAGTGACTTTAGTGACTGCTTATGATTAGTGAACTGTGGCCTCATTAGCCAGCAGAGCTTGGAAAAATAGGCTTTTTAAGTCTGCAAAATTATTTAATGTTGTCATTACTTATAAAGGAATAAAACTCACTCTGAAATGCAATAACTGAATTGCCTCTATACAATAGTTATTCAACAAATATGTATTTATCTCCCACTGTAGTACCAGAGATACTCCTAGGCAGTATAGTGATGGCCAAAAGTAGACACATATTCCAGTTCTCTTGGAGCCTACGTTCTACTGTGGGGTATAAATAAATTAACTACATATTTAGATAGATAGAATGCTAGATAC
Organism: Macaca mulatta; assembly: GCF_049350105.2. Lineage (NCBI taxonomy): Eukaryota > Metazoa > Chordata > Mammalia > Primates > Cercopithecidae > Macaca > Macaca mulatta. The sequence continues at coordinate 58,498,353 of NC_133411.1, forward strand.
TATGAAGAAAAATAAACCAGGGAAATAAGACATTTAATGCTGTCGGGTGGAAGAGGGACCTGGGATGAATGTTAAAAAGGATGGTCAGGAAAGGATACTCTGAGAAGGTGACATTTGAGTCAAGACCTACAGGTGATGAGTACCTGAGCCATGTGCCTCTCTAGGAGAAAGAACATTCTGGGCAGAGAGTAGAATGACCATCAATCTCACGTTGTTTCAGAGAAAACAAGTATATTCTGGGAAAATTAAAAATTCATCTGATAAATAATGTGACTTTAAATTTTTAAAAAAGAGTATAGCTAATCTAATATCTGAAAACGAAAACATCCCAGATTTTCTACATGTGATGTTTCTGAAACCTCTGTGACCTAGTAAGTGATGCTATTAAAAAATGGGTTGGTTTTGGAGTAGATGATCTGAAATAATTGATTTTGATGTTGGAAAAGATCATGCAAATTTAATTTTGTTTACCTTGAAATAGAGGCCAAGCTTTTAGTAAAAATAAATTTGAGTTCTAATTCCATGTTGTGAGATCATTGAACCCTAATTTAGCATTTTTAAGTTCACTCATCTCAAGAATAATTTAGTAATGATTATGTACAGAAATTAAATAAAAATAGCTTGATATTAAGAGAGTGCAAGGAAATTGATGCTAGTCTAGATAGGCTTTTTTTTTTTTTTTTTCCTGGAGCCACCTCAGTGACTTTTTGATGATGAACAGTTTTTTTCACTAAGTGTTCCATTCTGACTCTAAGTGTTAATTGTTTTTGGAATTTAGTCACAGAAAAAAGGACAGCAATCCCAATTCCTGCAAAGCCGTAACTTAAAATGCATAGCCTTATGTGAAGGTAAGTTGAAAGTTTTACAAACCTCGTAGTGTTAGTTCTTAGCTCATCTATAATTAAGAATATTAGTATATTTATAGAGTGCTTACAGTGGAATAGGAAAAGCATTATTCCTTGTGATCATCTCAAAGGGCACAAATGCAAAAACGGGTACAGTAGAGATCATAAAGTTTCAAACCAAATTGCAGAATTGGCAAGAATTCAGACAGTGATATATTTTATTTCAGGCAGATATTTCCAGAATGGTAATTACATATTTCTGATCAAGTAATGCTTATCTCTTTAGTTAATGTGCTATCTTCCTCTTAAAGTTGGTATTTGAATATGTGACACGATGAAAAATGTGAAAGATGAACCAAGCACTGAGAAGATAACCTATTAGGTCTTTCTGTTCCTACACTGAAATTATTATATTATTTTGTACTTATGACAGAAAAATTGACGGGTGATTTGCAAGATCATATACTTTTCTTTTTTCTTACTTTAAAATATGACTTTGGCTAAAAATTCATTTTTTTCTTCTTGTGTTAGGAGTTTTAGTAGCTACTGTCAACTGTCTTTTAAGTTTTCAACACACAGTAGTTATATAGTACATGAACATGGTGTCTAAATAGTTCTTAAGTCAGGACCTGTCAGCTTTCGATAATACTTAAATGAGTTCCTTTTTGTTGTTATACCAGTTGTTATTCAAATTATAAAATTGTTACATGGCCTTTCACTGTTTTTGTCTATATTTCTTCATAGACAGTAAGTTTAAAGAATTTTTATGTGTTCATTAGTGCTTATATTTTTGCTTTAGATTTCAAAGAGAAGGGATATATTAAGCCGGAATGGACTAGGATTTCTTTAGAATAAAGTGGTTCTTTAATTTTATCTTCTACTTGCAGTGATCACCTCACCCGACCTGCACAAACATGGAGAGATATGGGTTGTCCCCAATACTGACCATGTCTGCACACGATTCTTTTTCGTGTAAGTGGATGCTCAAATTTGTATATTACTGTCTTTGCCACAAATGAGCTAGTGGTGACTGAATTATTGTTTGGTCTCTTTAGCTGCCAAAATATAACAGGTAATTGAGTTTAACATCAACTAGTGTTTTTGTTTTATTTTCAGTAAGCCATTAAAAAAATCTAAATAATTTTTAAATGCTGTTAACTTAGAAGAGCTGATGAAAAACAGCTGTTAACTTACAACTAAAAAAACATCTTGGCTGGGCGCAGTGGCCCACTCCTGTAATTCCAGCACTTTGGGAAGCTGAGGGAGGTGGATCACCTAAGGTCAGGAGTTTGAGACCAGCCTGGCTAATATGGTGAAACCCTATCTCTACTAAAAATACAAAAATTAGCTGGGTGTGGTGGTGCATGCCTGTAATCCTAGCTACTGAGGCTGAGGCAGGAGAATCGCTTGAACCTGAGAGATGGAGGTTGCAGTGAGCCAAGATAGTACCACTGCACTCCAGCCTGGGTGACAGAGGGAGAATCTGTCTCAAAAAAAAAAAAAAAAAAAAAGAAAAACATCACCTCTGTCTCTCTAGCCATCTCTCTGTATGTATATATGTATACATGTGTTTATACACATGTATACATACATATACTTTTGTTAATTTTAAAAATTTAGAACTGGGATGAAGAATACAAATAATGGAAAGGTCTGTCCTATAAAAGATTGATCTACATTGCATATAACACGAGCTGGCAATGCAGTACATGTCGATGTGGGGTTTTTTTTTTTGGCATGGCTTTATCATAAGAGTTGCATTAAAATATAAAAGCATTATTTTTCACTCCTAAATAATGGGTGCAATAGACCAGTCTAATTTTCACGCTACCCTTGGCTTCCAACCCTTTTCCCATGCTGTTCCCACCTTATCCATGATCTTGTCACAGAAAGTATTTCAGGGAAGAGTTGAGCATATCTGTTTTGTACTTCATGTAGTCTTAAAAGAAGCTGAAAATTTGAACTGTTAAGATTGCTTCAGTATGCTGTATATCCCTAGTACCCTGTGCATTCAGCATTGGATCTGTTGCCTTGTTGACAGACTATTCACAGTGGAACTTAGGAGCTGCCTGGTTTTCTTTTGGATGATTTGAAAACTGTGATGGTTCTTACGATAGATATTTACTGGCTATAGATTTCTTTCTTAACAGTCAGGCAGCAGTGAGTATAGTAGAAAGAGCCGGCTTTTGATCAGATAGTTTGAATCCTGGCTGAATAGTAATTAGTAAGGCGATATTGACTAGTTGTATAACCCATCTAGGCTTCATCAGTAAAATGATAATAGTATACCTGTATCAGTCACAATCCAAACAGGAAACAAATGACCCGTGAAAAATATTTTTGGGACATCCCCAGTTAGATTATTTACAAGGATATGGTTATAAGGAAACCGCAGTTCCAGTGTAGTAACCTGGATCTGTTAGCACGTTATACATTCCCCGGTACAAAAAGACACAAGCAGGAAGCAGTCCTGTTGGGAAGCCCCATTGTCCAAACCCTGCCAGAAGCTAGAGAACAATGGAGTTTATTGAGAAAGTCCTTACAGGTCAGGCTCCTGGGGCAGAATGCAGGCAGAGAAGGACTCCAAGAGGATCCTGGGGGCTCCTAGAGAAGCTATCTGCACACAGTGCCTTTAAAGTTTATTACGAGGGTTAATTTAGCACAGTGCAGGTCTTGGCCACTGAAAGGCTTATAAAATATATATATATATTTTTTGTCTCTTCTTTCTTAACTGTCTTGATTGTTATCCACTGTTAGATGGTTGGCCTTCCAAAAAGAAACCTTCAGTCACCAAGTTGACTTCATTGAGAAATCTTGAGATTTTGGCAGAAAAGTAACTCTAGAGTCCTTTCCTTAGCCTGTCATCTAATCAGTTCATTTACTCCTTCTGTGTCTTGCTAACATTCAAATTAACTAAGCTAAATAAACAACCTTAGATATTTTAATAGGCAGTACCATTTTAAGTATTATTTCTTTTGAACTTTTAGATAAATTATACATAAAGCCTATCTGTAGGGATATACATGTTGTGGGGGGGTGTTTACTGGAGAAAATAATTTCTGTATTTCATAGGCAAGCATTGAGGATAAATCATATGAAGAAAAGAGAAGTACACTCGGATACTTCCTAAATAATCCAAGGAAAAATTTCATATTATCATATTAAGATCATTTTCATTGCTTTATGAACACAAATTAGATTTCATCCTTTCTGTACCCTCAGGAGACTCATTAAGGAAAATTGATAAATTCAAAACACATCAAAAGGAGAACTTGTTTCATTAATGTACATTCTAATTGCAACCATCAGTTTCTTTCTCTATAAAAGATATGATCACAGAGTTCTACTAGTGGTGAGCCTCCCTAATGCGTGGTAACACCTAGAAGAAGAATAAATAGATGAGAATGAAGATAAGACAAAAGCTCAATTTCTGTTCTTTTTAATTTTTGTGATACATTATGTGATCCTGGATGTTAGAAACTTTGCCTAATGCCTAGGATATGAGTTAACATGGTTACCTTTTTAAAAAATCTATTATCAAGTAACAATATTGAAAATTAAAATAACTCCCATGCTAATCTGATTCCCACAGTTGAGCTGATAAAACAGTCACATAGTATGCTACATGTTTTCCAGCAAGTAAGCAGCACAAAATGAGAGAAGAATTGGAGGGAAATTTTAGGGAACAGGCTGGTGTATCAGAAAAAAATGAAAGTAAAATTTGAAGGAAAATATCGATTTAAAAAAAAAAAAGAAGAGAATTAGAAGTTCAAAAAATTTTTGTTAGAGAATTCCAAAATGAAGAAACTTAATTAAATGTAAGTGCTTCAGGCAAAATGTAATAGTTCAGATGTTATGAACAGATCCAAGCCAATTTCTAGTTTCTAGAAACTGTGAGTAAAACTTGATTACATGACTAACCTTGAAACGCATGTGTACTAGGACATTAAGACCTGTATGTAGAAATTAGGTAGCCATTTTCAAAAGGGCTGGAGATGTGAATGTAGGAATGAATAAGTGAGGAATGAATGTAGGAATGAAAAAAGTCAAATATTATAACTGATGAGTATTTGCCCTTGAAAAGCCTGCTAATACCTTAAAATCAATATGCAAATAAGAACACATTATTTAAATTCCCTTGCTAACATCTCACCTTCTCCAATCTGTGCAGTAACTTTATACATCAAAGAGACTCGAAACCTGAGCTGTAGTTTTCCATTTGTTTTTCATTGCTCACCATAGTCATCAATTCCCAAGTTTATCTTTTCACAATTTTGTCCCAATGCCTTTACTCCCGTGGATATATTATTCTGTCCCCCCAGAGTATATCAAAGGGTTATTAGTTCTCCCTGCTTCTAATTTCTTCATCACTCTTAGCCTCCTTTGTGCAATGCAAGATTTATTAAACATTACCATTATTACACGTGATATACCTCTTTAGTATTCAGAAATTGAAGATAAGCAAAAAAGAAAAAAAAAGAACATTTTCCATATTATCCCCATTTAGAGTTAACTAGGATTAATCTTTTGGTGTACAACCTACATTCCTATGCGTATAAAATTCTAAGATCATACCATTTGTACCATATTCATCTCCCTAAAGCAGTGTTTTGATTATTCATTGCCCAGACAGGCTGATAGTTAAATAGAAACATGGCATTCTCCAACATATAGAGTCCCTTCTACCTTACTTCAGTTACATGCACAAACCACTGATTAAGTGAAATTGTCCAAGCTGTTTCTTAAAAACAACTTGGAATTGTATTTCCCACTATTGTGCCTTTGCTCAGTCAATCCAAATGATTTGGCCTTCTTACCAGCTAGACCATTAGCCTATTTTTCAAGGCTCATTCAAACAGTCTATTCCTTGGCACCTCCCCTGACCTCCCAGTCTGAAATGATTCTGTCTTTTCTCTGAATTCTGCTCACCCTATGTTTGGACAGCTCAGGCTGCCTTGTCCTTTTTTTAATTTGTAGAGATGAGGTCTTGGCTGTATTACTCAGGTGGGTCTCAAACTCCTTGACTCAAGTGATCTTCCCATCAAGTTGTCAATAATTTCAAAAGTTTTTATTTATGAAATGTCCTGACATACCTAAGAAATTTCTGGGCAGCTAAATTTCATCTAATATCCTAGTTTCTATTATTTTTAAAGCAAATTGGTTAATTTTTCATTAAAATTTTAGTAATCCTTTTACACTCCTGGGAATATGAGTAATTCTTGTCTCCTTTTAGACGTTTTCACTTTTCATTCTACCAAAACCCAGTCAAATGTATCATCTCCCTAGTGGTATCATTCATATGCTATTTCTTTTAAATTATGTTGTTTTCCAGACATAAAAGAACTTTACTCTTAAATCATAAATAGCTGTGACATGTTCTGTATACTCTATTTTAAGAAATGCCCTAATGCCACTATCAACTTATGTATCTAAGCCTTGCCAGTTGCCCAAATTAAATGGATGTTTGATTTTTCTTGGTTATTATATATGCAACAAATTTAAAACACCTGAATGCCTTTGGTCAATTTTGTCATTCAACCCACAACTGTTGTGATTCCTTGTGGGTTTCCTAGACAGTAGAAAAATATGCATTTTATTTAATACTTTTAAGCATGCTTTCTTTCTCTTTCTCTCTCTGTCTCTCTCTCTAGTTCTCACTCTTACCTTCACTCCCACTTTTGCTCTCTTCTCTCTCTTCCTCTGTGCTCTTTCAGTCTTAAATTATTATCCTTTATTCAAATAATTTGAGTCTCATGTCTTCTCCACTAACTTCTAATGCTTTTTAAATGTCAGTGTACGTATAATATTTGGGGAGACAAACCCTTCCATCTGACTGAAAAGAGTGATGGGGCATGACTGGAGAGGAAGTCTGTATTTGAATGATGAAGGAACTCATATTGCCAATAACTTGGATTTTGTTCTGTAAGTGAGATAGTGGTCATTTTCCTATCACTTTTGCAGGGTGGAGAATAGATCTTGTAGGAGAGATGATGGGGATAAGTGTAGAGACAGAGAGATCAGTTATAATGTTGTAACAACTCTCTAGGTCAGTTTGTCTCACCACAAAAAGAAATGTGTTTGACATTGTGACTTAGAAAAAAATAATTCTTTCTACCTGTATTGAAGTCAGTGTTCGCTATTCTATTCTATTCTATTCTATTCTATTCTATTAGTCATTTAACATGCTGGTCTGGACAACCTAAATTAATTTTGAAACCCACTAGTTACACACAACCTGCAACTTGAAAACCAGTCATTTAGACAAATGACAATGGAGGCCTAAACAAAGGTAATGGCCTCAGGTAGAGAGAAAGTTTACGAAACTGGAAGCAAGATAGCTTGATAATTAATTGGGTTTAGGCACAAAGAGAGCCAAGAATGACTAAAGGTTTTGTGTTCCTGGATGCTGGTACATCAAATTGAGATATGGATAGAATAAAAAGTAGCAGTCCCAGGGTCAAAAAATAAGGACTTTGAATATACTGAATTTGTGTTATCTGTAGGAAAGTTATATAGAGAGAAAAATTTAAGGATCGAAGGTAGAGTTTTAGGAATTAGCATGCGTGTGATAGTTAAAACTTGGAAGGGGCTGAAATAATTGATTTTGCATGTCATGAGAAGAGAGAAAACTGAGGTGTGATTCATGTATAAAACCATCATTGAAATGAGAGGCCAAGGAAAAGGATGCAATAAAAGTGATTGAGAATTAATCTTAGTAACAGAGCACTTACTGTCCTGAGAAAATACTTGTAATTGGGCTGTGTACCACATATCCCATTCTTTTTCTTAGGGTAATGTTTCACCATGAGGTGTCATTTCCATGTATATGTAAGTTGAAACTTGCTGAGTATATCTAAAACAGCAATAAGAATTAGCCAAATAGACAACCTTGGGTCATTTAGTTAAGAATTTAGACTTGGTAGATCACGAGGTCAGGAGATCGAGACCATCCTGGATAACACGGTGAAACCCCGTCTCTACTAAGAAATACAAAAAACTAGCCGGGCGAGGTGGTGGGCGCCTGTAGTCCCAGCTACTCGGGAGGCTGAGGCCGGAGAATGGCGTGAACCTGGGAGGCGGAGCTTGCAGTGAGCTGAGATCCGGCCACTGCACTCCAGCCTGGGCTACAGAGCGAGACTCCGTCTCAAAAAAAAAAAAAAAAAGAGAATTTAGACTTGGTACAAATGCAGTTATCACTTGATGGTTAAGCAGTGGATTACATAAGGAGCCAAGTTCTCTTTGCTGTATGTCATCTTTTCATTTTCCTATAATGTGCTATTTCAGGAAAAGATAGTGGCTAGTATTAGTCTTTGAGATGCTGTGCTTATATCCCTGGTTATCTATTTTCAAGTAATTACCACTTTTCTAAAGCTTCTGTCTTGAAGCCATTTTTATGAAGTAAAAATAATTTGTCACTTGTTCGCCTCTGAATATGATCATGAAAGCTTGAAAATTCATTCTTAGGAAATTCTTATTGCTCAAGTAAGTTTATTTGAGAAAAATGAATTACCATCTAAAATGTAATTATTTATTTTTAAAGAACTTAGTAATTGCTGTTCTTTAATATTATATTTTCCCTTCTACTGCTAAAGTAAACTTAGCAGGCTTGCATTCTTCTGTGAAGTGCCAGCATAAATAAGAATATGTTAAAGTCAGACTAAATAGTACAACCAGTGATAAGAAAAAAGGTCAGCACTGATTGTGGCTGAATAATTATTAGAAGGCAGGCATGGCAAAGAAGCAGTGGTAGAAAGTGAAGTGTCGTCAGTCAGAAAATAAAGACATGATTGAAGTAGGAGTAGAGTTAAGAAGTCCAGAATCTTAGCAACATAAAGTTGAAGCTGTTATTTTTTTTTATAGTAGACTTCATAGCAGCTGCTGTGGGAAATGCCTGCAATGCCAAAGACACTGAGAAACTTCTTGCAAGTCAGACAGTGCTTTATGAGAGGATTAAAAAAAAAAAAATGCAAGAAGGGAAAATTTAGGCATGACGTAGAATGGGCTGTTCTGTGTTTCACAATGAGGACACATTGTTAAACGCACCTGAAAAACAACCGTATAATTTGCTTTTTATTTTCTTGGGCTATATTTTAGGTATCAAATAGCATTTCTAAGCTGTTTTAAATGCTGCCGTCTTTTAAAATGTTTTTATATTTTTATGTTTTGTATTTCAGCTATGAAGACGGCCAAGTGGGAGATGCAAATATTAATACACAAGAAGGAGGCATTCACAAAGAGATCCTCCGAGTAATTGGTAATCAAACTGCTACTGGTTAAAGGACCACCATTTAATTAACATGATTTGAAAGCCTTCCTCGGGTTCAAAGCTGGATTTTGAACTGAAGAAGATGATAAAATAATTTATTATTATTATAAACAAAATTAACCCTTTGAATACTGGTTGTTTTCTTAGTATTTCTAAGTATCTCATTAAATACCTAAAATGGTATAAGATTTATCAATTGTAGGGTTATGGAATCTAGTAATAAAATTTCAACAGCACTTAAACTAAAGTTTGGGTTGCTCACACAATAAACAGATTGAAAAAACTGTTTTGTGCTGATATTTTTATATTAAACTCTTTAACTGGATATTTGGTATTATATACCGACATTTTAGGTTACCAAAATAGAATTGAGAACATTTTATAATGGCATCTAAATCAATCAGATACTCTGAAATAAGTATACTGTTTGCACATTCTGATGTGCTATATCATTAGTAGTATGGGCATTCTAATGTTTTGGAAGGGATGTTCCCTATTCTTCTATTTTTCTTCATACAAAAACAATTAGGTCTTAGAAGTAGTGCTTTGCGAAAAAGTATGTAATATACACATCTATAGATTCATGCATCAAAATGTGTGGTTGTGAATATATTTGTGTATATTCACACGTATGTTTTGACAAGAAAGATGGCTTAGCTTCACAATTCTATCCTCATTTAATGGAAAGAAGATAATATTTAGTAAGCAATAAATTTGAACATAAACCAAGATATGAGCCAAATTTACCACCATTCATTCACTGAAAATATTTTCAGACAATTTTTCAGTTTGTCTGAAGAAATTCAACTCTTTTAAAATGTTATCTAAAAGTCATAATTTGGGGAACATACATGGCCTGGTAGACTGAATCTATATTCAAATGATTATGTATTTGAAAGAAAGACCTCAGAATTTAAAGAAACCATATATATTTTTTATTTACTACAAGAAAACATTTTACCATTTTATTTATGCCACACCAGCATTTTTGTATTTGTTCATCTAATACCTCTGCTTATTTTTTTTCATATTGAGAAAGAACACAAACTTTGATGCTTCTTTTATATTAAAAGACAACAAATAAGTTTATAGAGAACAGTAACACCAGCTCTCAGCATTTCCTTTTCAAGACTCATAATTTCATCAAAATCATTTCTTATTCTTTGAGTCCTAGAGTTCTTATTCATCAAGTTTTAATTGACAGTGTTTATTTTCCCACATGTTGTCTTTGGAATAAGGCCATTCATGAAAGCAGTTTAATTAGTGAGTCTGCCACTCTATTCAAACCCTGAATCAAGGCTCTATCTGATTTTAATTTATATAGAAAAAAAATAAAAATGTGTAGTCATTTGCAAGTATAATGTGATAACTGCTGTGTTTATTTCCTTTGTCTGGCATAAAAGGTGAGAAAAAGGTCATACATGTTGTTAAGGGTTGCAGTTTAGGAAGTATTTTCTAATCATTTGTTTTGTTATATTGCAAATAATTGATATGCCACTTATTTCTGCAAGAAAAAGTAGGCTTGAAGTGGCTGGGATATTAATCATTTTGATAGTATCTACTTAAAACATTGATCTGTTTTGACTTGTGGCTCTGAACTCTGGGCTAGGCTGAGGGATAATAGTACTGGGGTAGGGCAAAGATACAATATCATATCCAGTGTTTTGTGACCACTTATTTGAAGACTAGTGTGGGACATGAGGACCTTGCTTTTTTTTTTTTTTTTTTTTTTTTTTTTTTTGTCAACATGCTGCAAGTCTCCCAAATCACTTTAACTGTGTTTTTAAGACATTTTTAAGCAACAGAATTATTTTTTTGAAATTAGTCTATACATTAGACCATCTATACATGACAAACATGATACCACGATTTGGGAGACGGAATCTTGGAACTCCACCTGTTTGGCCACTAGGACCACTGAGGCACCTCCAATAAGCTCTGTAGAGTGCCTCCAGCATAATTTAAAAGCCACTGACCTAATCCATTATGGTTTTACTTAACATTTGAGTGATCTGTAAAGAATATAGTATTGGAGTCTGAACTGGAAGGATAACTTGTAGGACTCAAGAAAGACTGTTTAAGGAAAATTGGCATAATAAAAACTGTTCCTGTTGACTTAAGAATAAGAGTAGGTTCACCTATCTGAGAAAGTAGTTGATAGTTTAATGCTAGGCATCTTTTATGATAATAAAGTAAGATATCTTGTTATGACAGTTAATTGAGTTGTATCATGATGCAGAATGACAGATTTTGTTTCAAACAATTGTCTCAGAACTTTGTAAGCAAATATTCTAAGGAGAATCAATCTTATTTTTTAATTGAACTTTTTGAAATTGGGGATACTATAATAACTGATAGAGATGATTTTCTGTATTTCTAAAGAATCTAATTTCAATTACTACTACTAACATATAAATGTGCTTCCAAAATCCAAACAGGTCCATACAATTTGGAGATTTGAACACTGTTATGCTTTGATTCAGTCATTCATTAAAATATTATCTATTCACTTATTTGATGATTCCAAACATTTGATATTGTATTGTGTTTTTATAATTATTTGAAATCTGTTCACCGATGCTTTGTAATGGTTTTATTAATTGTGTAGCTGTTGCTACTTAGATAGTAACCCACTAAGCAAAGGCAGTCATTTATTTTCATCCTTGAAGTAGGGAAAGAAAATTATTAATTTATTAGTTCTACTTTTTCCTACATTGCTGATTTTGTAAACATTTTACTATGAATAATATGTTCTCTTTCACTGTATTAAAATGAGAAGAAAATGAACATTTGACAATGGAAAAAAGTAATAATATACAAATAATCTAGTGCTATAAAATGCATTATTTGGTGTCTTCGAATAATGCACTTTTGGTGTCTTCGAATGCACTATGTTGGAATAAATTTTATACTTGTTGCTCAGCAAATCTCAGTCATATGTTGGGTTTGAAACTGTTTTTTTTTAATTTAAAGTTTAATTTTAAAAGTGCCACATTTTAAAAGTTACTGTTAAATACGGTGTAGTATAAAAAACCAACCCAAGCTATTGTTAATGCTCTGAATATTTTTCTTTGACAATTTAAGTTTGGAGAAGAAATTCCTTCATTTTTCTCCCCTTTGCTAAAAGAAAGAAAATCTATAATATGTAAGTCTATGAATCTTTAACTGAAAGAATTTTAGCAGTACTTTGTATAATAAAAATATTTTTAAAACTATAACTTGCCTTAGAGCATGGGGTTTGAGAAAGTTTTAATGAAAAATTCATCATCCTCATTAAAGAGTCTGGATAACTTCATCAGATAGTAATTTAATATGTCACAAAGGGGCCACTCAACATTGGGTCATCTACCATCTAAATAAATATGGATTTCATGGTGGCATTTGAAGCACATTTTACAGACATTATGATGTTCTATTGTCTTGCTGAATTCTTTATTATAACACTACCTCAAGACAAATGATAGACTGTTGGTAAGGTAAATTGGGTTTTCAATGTCAGGAACAAATAAAATTTTGCAAATAGAAGTCATCAAATAATTCAACAGTAAGACCATACTGGACACAGATGTTGTCAGTTACTTCTGGACAATGTGGTAACATGGATCTTTCAGTCACTGGTAACAATGTCAGGGTTAACACCCAGTGAGTTACCTGAAAGAATTTGGGTTGCAAAATTTGAAATTAATTAGTTTATTTTGAGATTGATTTTCTACATGGGCCAATTTTATGTCCATTACCTAAAGCCACTATCTCCCACTCTAAAGAGTTAAAGGATGAAAACACCCAACGACTACACTGGAATGGCAGACTGAATATTCAAGCATTTTGGCATTTAATGCCGCTAAATTTTTGTCTGATTATATATAGATTTGATGTATATTATTACCCAGTAAATTCTTCTTGGGAATTTTGTATACATTATGAAATATTAGGATAAGTTTTTGTAGGTCAGAAGAATTTCAAGTAGTTTTTAGACAAAACATATCCATGAGTGTGAAAAAAGCTGTGTTGACGAATAGATTACATTACACATTTACCAGGAGGTCAGTAAAAAATAGTGCTTATTTACATAGTCAATATAATTTAATGTTCTAAAAATAATATCTTTGATCTGCCCAATATTTAATGTATCATTTGAGATTTTTTTAAATGCAGCCACTCCTTTATGTAAACATTAAGATATGCCTATGTTTCTTTAACTATACAGCCTCTTTACAATAAATTTCTTGATTTTTGTGCACAGAATAGTATTGCAAACTGCTATTTAACCTTTGGTGCCTTAAAATTATTACAAATATTTAACAATATGTACATAATGTAAATACTGCCAAGAGATCAGTAAGGCCAAATATTTTCTCTATTCACTTTTTATTGCTCTTGCTTTCTATTGCTACTAAAGCCTCTTTTATCCAGCTTTGTAATAGTTCCAACATTGTAGCCAATGTAAATGTTTGCTTTCAATAAATCTGAATTTGTTTAACAAGTACGGTATATGTGGGCAGTATTTTGAAAGCTCAGTTAGGCTTTAGATTCTCCTCTTGATGAATCTTGCTTCTAGGGACTATGTATTTGAAGGTCTCAAGAAACTCTAAAATTGATGTTGCCCTTTTTGTTTTTAAAATGAGGGAAAAAAAGAAGGTCTTTTCAGTATTCCCCATGTACTTTCAATGACTTGATTGTATGAGTGCCGTTTTAATTTTAAATTCTGTCAAGAAGTATAACATTGAAACAAAAGATTCTTGTATATTTGTACATGTGTCAGTTTGTAACATCTGGCCATAATATCTAAAGGAGCATTTCAAATGAACTGTCCTGAATTTTCTAAGCATTTTTGACCTAAGTAATCAGAAAATGGTTTTTAAAGCACCACTTTTTATAAAATACATCTTATTAACTGAATAGGATCTTAGTCCATAAATAAATATGGTCCTGTAAACCCATTAATAGTAAAAATTTATGAGGAGCTTACTGTATATTCTTACAATAAGTAAAATAATTTTTAACTCATGATATATTCATAATTGAGAAGCTTTAGATAGCAAACTTCTTTTGTTAGACTTGATTTCAGTTACTCTAGAAATACTTGTTGGGAATCTAGTATGCATTTTTGACAGTAAATATAAGGACTAGAGAGTATTAGATTTTGTCTTGCCCTTAAGGAACCTTCCATTTTTTTGTGAAAAGAAAGCAGACACATTTGGAAATAATTCTAGAATAGTACAAGATGAACAATGCAGAATGGAAAAGACAAATGCAAGCAAAACTTGGGGAAAAGAACAAACCATTGCATTCACTGAAACAAAAACTGCACCCTTAATATCTTGAATCCTTAAATTAGTACTAGTGAGTAATGTTAATATTATTAATTTCCATTTAATCACCAGACACTTCACAACTCTAAAACAAAATCTAATAATCTCTTGGCCCTTATACTGACGGTCAAGATTCATCCTAGGCTCTTAACAAGTATTTCTAGAGTGATTGGAATCAAGACACATACTTTGTTGTTGATCATACATATATTAGAAAGCACTTAATTTTTTGCTGATTTTTAAAATTTTTAATGATGTTTGTTACTCCTGTGACACTTACCTGTCTTCCTCACGGAAGCTGCTCGGAGCATAGTTCTAACTCTTCAGTTAACTTAATTTACCTTTCCCGGTCCCCCCACTTTGAATGACCCCTGGCTAGCCAGATAAAATCACCTGTGCTTTAAAAAACTATACAGGCTGCTTTATTGGAAGGCCAATGTTAAAAGTTACTTAAAGTGTCTGAATTTATTTGGCCTCTATTTCTGTTCCCAACTTCTGGGTCCCTGTTTTTAATTATTTCAAATAACAATGACTTGTAACGTGGATCTAAGAAGACATCTTTTCAAAGATAACCAACATGAATATAGTTTAAAAAATCATGTATTCTTCACTTTCAGACAGATAAAAGTTTTGATTAAACAGTTTTTACTTTATATAGCACTTTATAATTTAGAAAGCACTTTTACATAGATTGTCTTATTTTCTCTTCAAAAATAAGACAATGTGGAATGTACTTAGTAGGTATCGTGGTATCATGGATGAGAAGCTAATCACTTTCCAAAGAGGGCACTATGCTCCGAAGCTAGCATCAGGGATTCTCAGTCTCATCTCTGAGCTTTCTAATAAACCAGGTGTATTACTGCTGAGATCCCAGCTTGGCAAAACTCACAGCAAAGGTAAGAATTATAGGAGACTAGTGAGAAGAGTCAATGAAGAGGGAGTGCTGACTGCCTTGAAGAACTGTGTCAGGGAAACCTGAAATACCATTGTATAGGCTGGATGTGATTTTATTCTAGAGAGCTTGGAAGGAAAGAAGTCTGCACTTGATGTAATTGGCAATGGAAAAATCATTGTCGGCCCTTGGGTGAGTGACATGAAAGTGAGATTTTAGAAGCATGTTGGCAGCTGTATGCAGAAAGAATTTCTGAGAGGGAGGCAGAAAGCAAGAAGAGATATTCTATATCTATTGTAGTAATTCTGACAGGAATTAGAGAAGAAGAACTGAGAAAAAGAATGGATATAAGAAACAGAATATTTAGGAAGAAGCAGTAGGAAATGAAATCCAATTTATAGTAATATAAATTGAGAATAATTTCCCCCTTGATTTTTTAATGGAGATCGATTAAGATTCTCTCATAGCATTTAGTATTCCGAGAAGGACTGACTGAATACAAATGACTTGGCTATGCTGGCTGTACACTAAGAAGTCTGAGCACATATTCAGCCATGTGAAGGGAAAGAAGAGAGAAGGAGTATTCTGAATCACATGGAGACATGTTTGAGAACAAATCCCCCCTACACCTGTAAAACCAGGCTTACTAAATACTGAGATCTGTAAGAGAATGGTTGCAGTAGTGCAGTAAATCTCATGTCTGTTTTAATGTGATTTATTTCCAAGATCTATCGTGTGTGTGTGTGTGTGTGTGTGTGTGTGTGTGTGTGTGTGAGATGCATTTTAGCCTGGGTAACACGACTCACCACCAAGGATGATCGCATTGTACTCTTTACACTCCACTTGAAAGACACAACCCACTGTGAATGGCTCCAACTCTGACCCGTAGTCTGAGGACTCTTAAATCTGTAGCTCTTACTTGTATCTTTCCCTTTAGCTTCAAAATTACGTGATCAAATACCTCCAAACAAACATCTCTTCCTGAATGCTCCAAGGACACCTCAAACTCTAACCAATGTCCCCAACCCCCACCATTCTACTCTTCTTGCACTATTATCATTGAACCAATGAATGGCCACACCTTCCACCCTTTTGCCCAAGTGAGAAGATAAATTATCCCCTATCCCCTTCCCTTTCACCCAGTCCCATCCCCCAATCAATAGCTAAGCCTTGTTAATTTTTCTTGTTGAGTGTCTTGATGTGTTCGACAGTCTTGTTCTCTCCTGTGACTTCCTTTGCTAACATTCATGTAGGTTATAGCAATATCCTTCAGGCGACTTTCCTTAACTGAATCCAGTACCCTTTGCCAAGAACAAATTCAGCTAGCACATAGTACACTTATGATTGGTAAAATACTGACACTACATCCAGTCCCAAATTGCTCAGATGCAGCAACAAAAATGTTAGCTTAACAGACAGAGGAACTTCCTCCTGTACTTTGGCCCCGGCTAAATAGGCTATGACTGGCTCTACCTCCTTCCTGACCCTTTGCCCTCTCTTAATGCTGGAGCTAAAGTGATCTTACTGAAATGAAAATCCACTTTTGTAATTTCTTTGCTTAAAATCCCTTCAGTATCTCCCAGTTTCTCACGCAGTAAAAATTTCTCACCAAACCTTTCACACATGACCCTTCATGGTCAAGCCCCTGCTTCCCTCTCATCCCTTTGCAGCCTCATTTTCCACCACCCCCTAACACTCAGCATTACAACTTCACTGAATTCTTGGCAGTTCCAAGAACAGCCCATTGCTTCCCACCTCTCACTTGCTTTTTCTTTCTGACCCGGTCACCATTTCCAATTTATACTTCTTTTGACTCTCAACTTTTTCCCAGTCTAGACCAAATGGTCCTTCTAGATCTTTTCCAAGTATCTGGCCATAGTTCATCTATTTCACTTAGCACATAGTGTTGAAAATGTTTATTGATTTGCCTGTTTTTCCCCCCCTGGCTACCCTTCCTCCATGCCACCATGCATAGATTATTTTCAGTACTGACTAAATGTTTGGGACTTAAGTGGGTGTACACATACACAATATTACAAATGTTTATCTGAGAAAAACAGTCTTCGAAAAAAGTGGCATTAAAGCTGAAAATATTTAGATATGTCTTCTATTGTTACATACTAGATTCATAAATCTAAATAAATACCCATGGTGGGGACATGTTAAGCCAAGGCTATCACTGTTCTGGTCACCATCATCACTATCATCCTGGGCATCATTTCCAGCTCTATCACCTGCAGGAAAATGTAGAAATCTCATAATGTTGGCAACATCTACACTCTCTCTCACTCTTGAAGTATATATTTTCATTTTAACTTTAGATCAAGCAATACCTGGATTGGAAGGTCGCTTTGAGGGCCCAGAATGAAACATAAAACTAGATACTTGCAAATTTATAATTTAATGTCAGTAATTTGCATAACCCAAGGATCATTGCTCTGCTAAATAATTACCTTAAATAATGAGCTTCCCTAACATACTTGAGTTCATTTACAGGTCATTAACTACGTGACATACAAGACAAGAAAAAGAGCTACTTTAAGCTATAGTACAATAATATTCATTACCAATAAAAGTAAATCAGTGATGGAATTAAGCACATCTATAACTATAAGTCAATGGGAAAATAAAGTTTCTTCCAAAGGAATTGAATTCTTCTAACATAGTATAAATTGTAACTAACCAGAATTTTATTACACATTTTTCTCTGTCGACATCTAACTTAATTTTTGCAGCCCTGTAATTGGGAGCATTTCTATTCTTAGTGTGTTTCCTGGTTAACTTCTGGGATACATATTTCTTAATAGTTGTAGGCTTACAGCACAGTCAATTTTCTAGTTCTAATAACAGCAGCTCAGGAGTGGAATATCTTTCCATAGTGTATTATTTGGATTCTTTTTCTTTGAGTTGCTGCCTGTTGCAAATCTACCCATAATTCAAGGTCAAGTTCATGTACTCCTGAGTACATGAATACTTGTACTTTTCTTCTAGCCATAAAAGATCTCTCTCTGCTCCAAATACCTGAAACATTTTGTAGTTCTCCTGGAGCACTGATTTATAGCTATCACTATTTCTAGGGCTCTTTTCGTAAAAAATTGCATTCCTGAACATAACATTCTACCACCACTAACAATTTCTCTCTGTTAATGTTATGCTTAATTCTGTAAGTTTAACCTGTTAAATATTCAGCGTTTAACTTTTTAAAACTTTATAATTAAATAGCATTTGACATTTCAGTTAGTAGTATTGAAGGAAGTGACAGAGTGAGTCCAGACACTGAACTGAAGCCAACCACTGTCTCTTCACTTCTTTGATAATATCTCCGCTTCTACGCCACCAGGATGATTTGTAGGGAGTAACAGGGCAGAGTTACCATTGAGCCCCATACTATAACAATTTAATGAATAACAGATCCACCACTTTTGTTTCATTCTTTCTATGGGAGTTTTCTTAAAATTTTTAGGGTAAAATAGTTTGGTTGTTCATTGGACTTCAGGCAAGATATTAAGTTGCATATTGAACTCAGAAAACATCTGACAAATGCACAGGTTACCTTTTAATATATGGAAGTTTAAAAAATATATGTGTAAACAAACATTAAATTTCATAAGCATATTGATTTTGTTTTATAATTGTCTGATGTCATCCATTTATAGAGATCAGGCATGCTATTTTAGCTTGCATTTTGTGATTTTGGAAGAGTGTGCTAGCACATTTTCCCATCAAAATAGCAGTGACAATTTCTTACTGTCTTATTTCTGTCCAAGGCACTACCATCCAAAGTCACCAGGTTGAAAACCACTTCCTTGCCTTCCCCATCCACTCAGCCCCCAGGAAGTGTCAAGTATCTATCCAAGATACCCCTGATTTCCCTGGACTGGTACAATATTTGTCAGCTGTGATATTTTCAGTTATTTATTCAAAAGACTTTTTTAGTCCATGATATGTACCAAGTTCTAACTAGTGTTCTCTAGAAGTTCCTCTTTCAATAAGTAGTTCTTTACTTAAAAAGAATCTTCAGTCTATAAAAAAGTATATATGAGAAGCAGTTACAATCCAGTATGATGCATGATATTGTAGGATAGGTACATGGAAGGAAACCTCTCACTGAGCTTTAAAGACCTGGTCAAGGTACTCTCCTGTGCAATAAATCCTGCGGCTGTCATTGCTATATAGACTACACATCCTTGTTTGTAAGCCCTCTATGAAGAAACAAAACTGTTCTCCATCTTTTTTTTAAATGTGTGACAAAATCACTTCATATACCTTTTATTTTCAGTCAACCCAGGGTTCCCACTAATTGCAAATCTACAAACTACAGACTCTGTTAATTCTATGCCTTTCCTCACTGTTTCCATTTGATTTGAATCATTCTATCTATTCTCACTGTCAGAAGAGTATATTTTAGTTCTCCTTCCTTAAAATCTCAAAGGAAATCCAACTTCCTGTCTGAAGCCCCTCACCAGGCATAATCTTTCTTCCTTGCAATCTCATAGCTACTAAGGCAAATGTATTTTGGGTATGGGGGACATCTGCTGTGAATAACAGCACCAGCATTTCTTCCACAAGCCTGAAAGCTCCTATGGGTAAGAAACTGTATATTTTTATTTCCTGGTGTCCTCCACCACCCCAAGTAAGTAGTATGTTATCAGCAAGTATGTTGGAGTGAATAAACTTTTAAAATGTAATTTGAAAACTCTGTAGGCAAAGCAGTATTGCTGTATCCCATCATCACATTCTTACGTGATTTCTGCCCTTGCACACCAATGGTACCAAACTAATCTGAGGACAGATAATGTATCTAAACTCTGTTTTACAAATTGAGTACAGCAAAATGGCTGCCTTTTGTGCAGGTAACAACTGGAAATCCCCTCTCAGAAAAAAAGAAAAATGTCAAACCTCAGCCCGTGATCCTGATTGTTACTCATGTTTCCTATTTTGCCTTGGAAATACAGCTATCTGATGCCTTCCTCACAGCAAAGCCTGGCCTGGCCTGGTTGAGATTAACATGTTTGTTGGCTACAGAAGTGAGAGTCAAAAGGAGAAGCTAAACGCTGAGACTCCTTTCCTGGAGAGCTGTACGGCCTCTAGTCTCCACTGACTCCTGCCCTCATCTGCACTGGCTCAAACTTCCTGTTTTAGCTTCCACAGAAAGTCTCAAGAGACTAACTAAAATGGATATTTCGGTCTCCGTGTGGCTACTTTTTCTTCTGCAGGTGAGAAAAGAGTCTTGCGAAGGGGTCCCCAACCCAAGAGGCTGAAGTTTTCTTGGAGAAGAAAACTTTTGGAGTTTTCTGAGGGCATGATTGGAGAAGCCCTCTGAAAACCCTAGAAGAGCCGCCATGTATTTCCCTTTGTTGATATGAGGTGAGAAGCTGGGCACCAGGAAAGAGGGTAGAAGCCTGAATTTTATTACTCACACAGGCAACAGAGGAGGGAAGCCCAGGTCAAAAACAGCAGTGAGAGGGAGAGAGACGGAGCTACATGGAGGCCTCTGGGATAATCTCGGTGCCCTCTGAAACCAAGAAGAGTATCAAGAGAAATTCATTTCTCAGCCCTCTACTTAGAAGCCCCATGTGAACCCTGACTCTATTCCATGCTTATTTTTCATGCTACTTTGTATAAATACTCAATTTTTGTTTAAATGCTTAGTAACTTGCTTGGTTGTCTTCATAGCTCTGCTGCTTTTATTCCTTTGAAATTGTCTAGCTATTCAAGTCAAAAAAATTACATATTTATTTTTCTGTGATGTTTCATTTATCTGTATAAATAAGCTTTTTCCTCAGCATGACTATAACCACAGTTCTACCCACAAACTCACCTCCACAACTGCCCTGCAAGTATCTGTGTTGTTGACATATTTTCAAAAACATCAGTCTGGAAGGTGACAAGGTTAAAAAGTTGGCCCATATTGAGTTGTGACACTGTTGACAAGGTGTCACCATCTTAGGAGTTGCAGACAAAAGGCAAGCAATGTGAGCAAAGCTTAGGAATCCAGCAACCAGCACAATTTTCTACGTGACCAACAATAGATCCCACAACAACCGAGAGATCAAAGTGAAAAGGTTTAAAGGCAGTGACAGCGGCTGACATTTAATAAAGGTGGCAAAGACAAGAAGTTAAACATTATGTTCAGGCTACAAGATAGCAACTTCTCTTTGCAATGGAACTATCTAGTGTATTCAGTTTGTCAAAGAAAACATGTAATTCACTTATTTGCCTTCTGTTTTCCTGGAAGGTGTAGAATGGGGTGTTGGGCACTGAGTATGCATGAGATACTCTAATTAATTATACAGTTTTTTTCTGAGATTTTTTTAACCCTACATGATTTGATCCCTCCCATCAGTCTAACCTCATCTCCTATCACCTGTCCCTCTCAACTCCCTGAATTGAATGATTTTCTTTTTTCTGTATGTCCTCTCAACACAACATGAACCTATTCAGTCTCAGGAGGACACTGAGTAATCTTCCTTGCTTAGAAGGTCCTCTTCCTCTGTCCTCTAGGTACCAGGCTCCCGTAAATACCTGCAGGCCCAAGCTAAGGTCCGCCCCCTCCATGAACTCTTTTTAAACTATAACCTCTATTGTTTAGAGGGGCTTTGTGAGTTTTTATTTTCTCTCCCTAATATTTTATAAAGTCCTACATGGAAAGAAACATCATTTATACTTTAGATTTCTGCACAGGTCAGCATACAGCAAGAACTCAATAAACAATTATTGAATGAGCAAACTGAATTGACCAGTTAATTGAATGTTAAGAGAATGAGAAAGCTAGGATTTGAGGAAGACTGGATATGTAGCCAAAAAATGTCTATATTAAAAATATTTAGGTATTCCTACTTCTCTGCCCACACAGCACTCATATATACTCCTGCTTAAAGTTTTCTCACAAATGTAACTGTTTATACAATAATGTCTCTCTGTGTTTTGTGAGATTAAAGTGCTGGAGTTATTCACCTGTGTCTTGTGCTTTAGCCCAGGGCCTGATACAGACAAGGCACTCAATATACCTTGATAAATGAACTAGTTACCCAGTGAAAAAATGAATTAAGTGAAAACAAGATCAAATTTGGAGGCCTCTAAGCAATACCTACTCACGTCTATAAGGGGATTATGTCCTGTATTGAAAATACTCCTGTGGGCCCCAGGAGAAATACATCCTTGGACTAAAAAGGATAGTTAGGATGTAGATGCTTGGAGGAAAGAGGGGGCAGGCATTCTAAGTAATGAGACCTACCTGAAAGCCTTTGTGAGAGTGGAAACCCTTAAAGCGTGCAAGCTTTTGGAAAGGGTATAGTTTCCATTCATTCTATTCCTTTTTGGTGCCAGGATTTGTGTCATCCTACTCTGGCGCATTATGTTTACTTTGAATTTGCCTTTCTCATCACTGGTGGCTTCCCTTGTTGTCTCCACTCTCCTCTTGAACTCCAATTATTCCGAAATGCAAACTGAAGGTGGACAGAGAATGAGAGGTCCAGGAGTCAGCCTAAAGGCCAGGATGCTGGGTGAAGGGCTTATTTCTCCTGATTGAATGAATCAGGGATGAAAATTAGGGCATGTTCTAATAGGATATAGTAAGCAATTTGAAGCATTTCACTACATATGAATACTTTTTAAAAATAGGAATAGCTACTGTGGCCCAGGTACTCTGCTAGGCACTGGGGAGATGCCAAGGTAAAGGCACCTCAATCCTTGCCCTTCAGCAGTATGCAGACTCTGCATTGCTTTTAAGTAAGGATGATGATGATGATGATGACCAACACTATGCACAAAGTATTGTTCTTATCATTCCACATGGCTAAGTTCATTTAATACTTAAAATAATCTTTTAGGTTGATACCATTATTATCTCCTTTTTATGTATTAGAAGACCAATGCAAAAAGACATAGCAATTTGCCCTAGGTTACATATTCAGTGAACAGTGGAATCAAAGCCATCCAACTCAAGCTCACATTTTTAACTGCTCTGTGATTTTTGTCTCCCTCACCCTCTGCTCAGCACAGTTCCAAGCACAGAATCCACATGCCAAAATGTTTACTGAACTGAATCACTGTGTAAGGAGGGTTCATACAATCTCTCCATCCACGTTTTTTGAACTAATTTTGGCATTTAGAATGGCTCAGAAAAAGACATTGGCCAGGGAGAAAATCCTTATAGGAATAAGAGGAACAGCTGCTAATCTAAATGCTACTCATAACACTGAGAGAGTTTGCCAACAAGTTCAGCAGAATCTTGGAAATGTCTGCTCCAGAAAAGCTTGCGATCGATTCCAATGCCCATCTTATGCCCAGATTGCACAAGGTGAATCCAATGATCTTCTCACAGAACGTTGAGTGCAACATCTGCAAGAAGGGCTGTTGGGACAGGCTCTGTCCTACAAAATACAACATAATGAAACCTGGAAATTGTCACAACAATTTACATCACCTGGAATACAGTGACACTGATAATCCTCCGGACTATGAAGCCTTGGAAGGATATCAGATTTATGAGGTCTAAAGCAAAACACCAGAGAAAATTCAATATGTATAGAGAACTAAAATGCCCACGAGGGAAGTGAAAGCTATGTCCTGCTTTTTCGATATCATGTGATGAAACTGCCATTCAAACTGTCTTCCTGTGAAGCAGTTTGTCAGAGTTGTGGAGGGAACCGTGAGATCAAAATGATTATTTATTTCGTACCTGTTTCATTTACCTATTAAGGTAATCAAGATGTATATTTGCCACTTATAATGTGCAATTGCCACAAAAGGAGTTAGGAAAACAGATGAAATAGAATGAAATGCTCAGACTGTTTGTGAAGGCTGAGAAAATGTTTCTGATTTTTCACCAAGCTTCCAATCCTGGGCATTTTTGCCTTAGAATCCATTCTGCACTCTTCCTCTGCTGTGCTCTGTACCACGGTGGGAGACAAACTTACAGATGACACTTCTCAGGCTCTTTTAATCGAGGGCTTCCAAATGAACCAATAACAATGGAAAGGACTAATAGATTGAAGAACAGGAGAAAGGAGCATCCAGGCTATTTCTCCCTCAGTTTGTTCCGTGATGGCCTCTCCAATAGAGGCTGTTTCTCCTGCATGGTTTCAGGTAGCTTTCATAGGCAAGTAGCTTTCTTAGGCAGGTAGTCATGGTTCCAGTTTATGAAGGGTGACCCCAGCTCCTGGGCTCTTGCAGCATCTCCTCTTTCAGCTTCACCAGTGTTGGGGTGCTGGTGGTTTCCTATTATTAACTTCTGGCTGCTTCCATGGGCCCTGTTTGGATTCTAATCTCCTCCATCACCTAAACTACCACTACTCCATTTAAACCCCCTCTGTTGTAAATATTCAAAATACTTTCTATTTTAGACCCTGATTAAGATAACTGCTTATTTCCTGTGCCTAGAACAGAGTCTACCACATGCTTATTTGTGAGTCTACCACACACACACATATATATAATATTTTTTTTCTCTTTGAGACAGTCTCACTCTGTCACCCAGGCTGGAGTGCAGGGAGGCAATCGCGGCTCACTGCAACTTCTGCCTCCCAGGTTCAAGCAAGTCTCCTGCCTCAGTCTCTCGAGTAGCTGGGAGACTAGGTGCAGCCACCATGCACCTAGGTGCTCAGTCTCTCGAGTAGCTGGGAGACAGGTGCAGCCACCATGCCCGGCTAATTTTTGTATTTTTATTAGAGATAGAGTTTCGCCATGTTGGCCAGGCTGGTCTCAAACTCCTGACCTCAAGTGATCCACCTGCCTCTGCCTCTCAGAGTGCTAGAATTACAGGTGTGAGCCACCCCTTCCACATATTTAAATGAACAAATAGCTAAATGGGGTGCAATAGTTGTACAGATTACTATAATATATATACATTATACATCATTAAACGGATATGCACTACAGGAACATAGAAGAAAAAATTCTTGGTGTGTTTGAAAACATAGGAAAATCTGAATTTTGAAGAAGAAATTTTCAGGTCAACAACAAGCAACAACAATTCATGTATCAGAAAACATGAATCGAGGCAAAAAGACAAAAAAGAGAAAGGTATAAGAGCTCAGGACACTACTTAGTATTTCCTCACAAGTAGGATATAAAATTACTGTCTGAGTATTGTGGGAATTAAATTAAAAGATGGTCAGGTTTAGACTACAAAAGAATTCATGTCCAACCTAAGGAGTTGAGACACATTGTGCAGAATTATTGAAAAATTACTAGCAAGGAAATTACATAAGCACACACAAAAAAACCTGATATTCATGATATGCCCATTCTAAAACCAAAATAAGCATTTTATAATCATTGAATGTCTACTTTTTTTGTTTATTTTGTGTCACAAAAAAACAACTTGGGGAAATATTTTATCTAATTAAAATGATTTTCAATGGTAATGGATGTTTCAGTTTGAAGATGCTTTTATGAATACTAATTAGTTAATACTCTCAGATTTTATGAGGTTCTATTACAGTAAACATCAACCACTTTTTGTTTTGTTTTTAACCACTGATGCATCATCTTATAATGTCAAAGTTGTGCTTCTTAAACAGGCTGCCAGATGGCTGCAATATGACAGTCACCTAAAACTCCACAAGAATGTCATCTACAGACTAAAATTATAGAGAAATTCGGAAAGAAGATGACAGGTTATTAGGAAGCCTTGTTTTTACAACTGTGTTAATCTGGAAGCTTTGCTAAGTTTACATTATAGCCCCAATTGCTGGAAGGAATACCTGACTTATTGCCTGTGGCTATGGAGGAGTGGTAGCCAACAATGATGACTTGGATTTGTGAAGCACAGAGATTGTGGCACCACCTGCTTTGAAAGATTTTTAAAAATATTTTGTTGCCTCCTTACCATTTGAACTTTAGATACAATTGACTTAAATGCCTAGGTCAATGCATTGTGGAAATACAAAGCCTTACTCAAGATTTCTATAGACTGTTCACGTAAAGAGGTCTGCTTCACCTCCTGGACTCTGATGTATACAATTTCTGTGCTGTTAAATCCTTTCAGTCACCTGTCCCTGGGGTTTCCTCACTGGCTCTTCATCAACTATCCATGCCACTATATTTCAGCTTCCTCGCTATAATACTTAATAAGGAATTTAAATGATACAATTTCCAGCTTCTTAAATGAATGTATCTTTATTCTAGCTTATCTACCATGTCCCATCTTAATTCAAATGAGGACAAAACTTCTCAAAGCAGTTAATTCAGCATATGGCATCAATGTAAGTCATTGTATCATTGGGGATATTACCATGGTTTAAATATCTTTAGGTCCTGGATCCCTCGAGAATCTAATGAAAGCATATGACTATCACCTCAAAGAAATCCACATGGGGAACAAAGTGTGCATACAATATTGGGATGTTATGGACCTTTCTAAAGTCCAACCATAAGCCAACTTTGTAAGGTTCATGGACCCATGTTGTACAGGAAACTTGCGCTGCTACTCCAGAGGGAGTGTCCACCATCACCCTAACCCCACTTTGTTGCTATGCTATCTGGAAATGCTTGCGCAAAAGCATTGATACAAAATGAAGGATACGTTTGCTGGTGACAAACTGTTAGTTTTCCTTTATCTGAGAATGTCCTGCATTCCTGAATTGTTTCCAGTGGATATCCAAGGATTCTGGGTTAAGAGTTCCCTTTTTTCAGCACTTGAAAATGTTTTCTACTTCCATGTGGCTTCATGACTCCTGATAAGAAGTCCATTGTCGTTCAAATTGCTTTTTCCCTATAGATCAGGTGTCATTTCTCTTGAGCTACTTTAAGACTTTTTGCCTTTGCTTTTCGGAAGTTCAATTGTGATGTATCTTGGTATGGATTTCTTTGGGTTTACTTCACTTCTGGTGTCTGTAGGTTTATGTCATTTGCCAAATTTGAGAGATTTTCAGCCATTATTTCTTTGAGTACTTTTTTTTTTTTTTTTTTTTTTTTTGAGACGGAGTCTCGCTCTGTCGCCCAGGCTGGAGTGCAGTGGCGGGATCTCAGCTCACTGCAAGCTCCGCCTCCCGGGTTCGGGCCATTCTCCTGTCTCAGCCTCCTGAGTAGCTGGGACTACAGGCGCCCGCCACCTCGCCCGGCTAGTTTTTTGTATTTTTTTAGTAGAGACGGGGTTTCACCGTGTTAGCCAGGATGGTCTCGATCTCCTGACCTAGTGATCCGCCCGTCTCGGCCTCCCAAAGTGCTGGGATTACAGGCTTGAGCCACCGCGCCCGGCCAACTTTTTCAACCCTGCCATCTTCTTTCTCTCTTCAGAGACCCACAATGATATGAATGTGACATCTTTTTTTATAGTCTCTTAGGTCCCTGAGGCACTGTTCATTTTCCTATGTTATTTTCTCTGTTATTCAGATTGGATCTTTCCTACTGTTCTATCTTTCAGTTCACTGATCCTTTCCTCTGTGCCCTCCATTCTGCTGTTAAAATTTTTACTTCAGTTTTGTATTTCAGGTCTAAAATTTCCTTTTGGTTCTTTTTTAAATATCTTCTATTTCTCTGTTAAGACTTTCTATTTCTCTGTGACAGTTTCTATTTCTTCATTTGTTTCAAACGTGTTCATAAGTACTCAGTGAAACATTTTTATAATTGCTTGTTTAAAATTCTACTCTCTCTACCATCTAGATGTGGACATCTGTCTTTTTTCATTCAGTTTGAGATATTCCTGGTTCTTGTGTGAGAAATGATTTTTAATTGAAACATAGACATTTTGGGTGTTAAGTTTTAAGGTTCTGGATTTAGCTAAAGCTCCTATTTTACTTTTAGCTGTCCCCCCACCCCACCCCACCATCTCTTTGGCTGGGGAATGAGGGGTGCTACCTATTTAGTGCCAAGTCAGGTAGAAATTCAGGTTGCCCACTCAGTCTCCATAGAGACTTGAGCAGGTGGACTTCTAGCTACTGTTGGATGAGCGGTGAGTTCTGGCTCACTCTAGGCCTCGACGGATGCCTCCTTGGCTGAGAGGGGCTACAGTGCCTTGTTACTGCTTTCCATATAACCTTCACTGAAACCATGGAGCGGTGTTGTCCTCACCATTCCTGGGCCATAATGGAAGTCCTGACTCTACTAGGTATCCTTGGATGCCTAGTAGAAAGGAATTAGAAAGAGTATTTCATGTCTGCCAGTTGAGAATGAAGTATAGGCTCCCAACAAGGTCTGTGGCATGTGCTTGTCAAGGATAGAGTGATTATTATCTAAAACTTCTCTTTCATGCGAAGCTGCCTCTTTCTTGGTCCTTTGACTACAGAGAACAGGCTCTTGTTTGGGTTTCATTTGTCTGTACCTGTTGATGTTTCCAGGTTACTAGCTTTTTCAGCTCCCAAGTCAGAATATACAAGAAAAAAAATAAATAAATCCTAGAGAACTCACCACTATTTTGTCGCTTGAGTTCCCAGGTCACTAGCCAGTCTGCCGTATTTTGTCCACCTTTCATAGACTTCTTATGTTTGTTTTATGGATAATGGTTTTTAGCTGTACTTAGCAGAGAAATAGGGAAAATAGGTCTACTTCATCTTCCTAGAAGTGGAAGTTCACTGATTTCTCATTTTTGTGAATTTTTGTTTTTATTATTTCACGAATGTTCTGCTGAAGATCGTTATGTTTCTAACTATTGAATTATCATTGCTATTTTTTATTTCATTACCTATTTATTGTTTAAGACTATTAACAATGCCATATTGGTGCAAATATTTTACCAGCTTTTTGATGGACCTAAATTTCAATTATAATGTTGATATATAAACATTTTAATATTTATGTAGTCAAATCCTTTGTGATTTTTCCCTTATATAAAGCTTCAAAAGTCTCTCCTTCTCCAAATATCAGATAAACATTTGTCCATATTTTCTTTTAGATTTTAAAAATGATTTTATCATTTTCTTTCACTTTTTACCCTTTTATCTATCTAAAATTAATTTTGGCATATTGTCTCAGGAGTGAAAGTTTGTTGACTATGATTTTAGGAGAGGAACTCCTGACTGCGTTAAAGACTTGACAATGTTTCCAAATATCCTAAATCCAGTACAAGATCTTGATGCAATAACAAGAGACTGTGACATTTACTTCCCACGTGGATTAACATCAGTACTTCCTAAACATGCATCTGCATTCACCTCAGTTCATGATGGGGATGACAGGGAAATAGATTTGCCTGAGCTTTCAACAATGTGCTTTAGCACCATAGGGAAATGGCCAAGCTGACAAGCCTTCGTGAATGATAAATGATGAGTGATGCTGTGATCTGGACTATTTGAGGATATTGGTTGAAGCATCATGTTATTTGACATACCATTCCAAGCTCAGCAACAGAAGGTAGCTCTGCTGAAATATTAATGAAGTGGTTTGTTTCAAGCACCTTGATTCAATTTCAAGCAAGATTTCGAAGACAGGTGCATGTTATGGCTCCTTTGGTTTCTCTGACAAGTGTTAGTCTGTATTAAGAACGGTGGTCTGTATTAGTCTGTATTAGACCTGAACCTCGGTCATGGCCACTTATTTGGAAGCCAGGGGACTCTATGAACATTTCCCAGATGCCAATGGACTAGTGTGGTGCTGCCATCTTGAGACACCAGGAAGAGATTCCTAGTAGCAGGCATAGCACTGAAATAAACCTTTTAGAGCTCCTTGTCATGACTTGTTCTCTGGCCCCTCTCCCCACCTTTTTTTTTTTTTTTTTTTTTTTTTTTTTTTTTTTTTTTGAGATGGAGTCTTGCACTGTTGCCCAGGCTGGAGTGCAGTGGCATGATCTCAGCTCACTGCAAGCTCCGCCTCTTGGGTTCATGCCATTCTTCTGCCTCAGCTTCCCGAGGAGCTGGGACTACAGTCACCCACCACCACGCCCGGCTAATTTTTTGTACTTTTAGTAAAGACGGGGTTTCACTGTGTTAGCCAGGATGGTCTCAATTTCCTGACCTCGTGATCAGCCTGCTTCGGTCTCCCAAAGTGCTGGGATTACAGGCCTCGCCCCACCTTTTGTGCTTCTAAGCCTTAAATTCTTCTGTGCTTAATGCATCAAGTAAAGAAGAGACAATTCGTAACTCTTTATCAATTAGAGTAACTCAGAAATGGAATCACAAAAGGAAATCTCATTGCTGAAGTAAGATAAAAAGCTACATTAATAGTAATTATGACAGATATAAAGACTTCATAGAAATACGGAAGAGATTTCTGGAATACACTACGTAAAAAAAATCAAGGTGCAAAATAATGTGCTCACCATATTAGGAAATAAACTCAAAGTATGGTAGTAGTAACTTGCAAGTGAATTTTTTTTCTAAACCTTATGTAATATTGAGTATTTAGAAGATATTCTAAAATTGCATTTTTACAGTTTTGATTAATTAAGGAAGGGGAATTATACAAAAGAGGGAGTTACCTTGTTGTCTGTTCTTTGTTGTTGCTCCCTGGAGTTACAGATCAAGTGATTTTAGAGTAGGGCTTACATGAACTAGTTCTCTGGCCATAAAATATTTTTTTATTGAAGGTTGCCTTATCATTGCCTGAATTTTTATCACTACACAACCCAAGAGTGGATTAAAAATACATCAAATGTTATAGGGCTTTATAAATTTCAGTGTTGTTTTATAAGCTATGCCCAGATTGAGGAGACTACAAGATAAAAGAGCTTCGGCTACTTCCCAAAGCAGCCCCTCTGCTGCTGTCTCTGAGCTGTGTGAAAGATGTTTAAAACCAATGAAACAAGAAAGTACCAGCAGAGGAGATTTGTTTCCTTGGGGTGTGCTTTTCACAGAGGCACTTGCCGGGAAACTCAGTAGACAGAATTTCTTTGGGGCCAATTTCTTGGCCTTCAATCATACCAAGAATTAGTGGGGAAGAAAACCCCAGAAGCATTCTATTCTCTAGAAGGCAAATTTTGGTGCAGACCAAAGGCAAATCTATGGCCACGGTGTATCTCCAGGGCAAGTGAGTTTCATGCTTTACAGTAGAAACAGCAAAGCACAAGTATTGTTTGCAAGTTGGGAACAGAAACTATATAAATAGTTGCAAAAGAAAAAGAGAAACTTCATAAGTAGTACATGAAGTACAGGTGCTGCCCCAACACACACACACACAACACAACACACACACACACACGCACACCCTCAAGGCAGCGGTGGGTGGGGGTTATAAACATATTTGGCAAACAGAAGGGAAAAGCCTCCTGGAACCAAAGGAAGGTTAAACAATGTATAAAAAAAGAACCGAAGCTGAATGAGTGGGGGTGAAGGAATGGGAGAAAAAATGTTTGACACGAAGTCCCAGTCATGTCCACAGGTCTCTGGATAGACACTGATCCACTCTCTCTGAAAATCAACTAATGCAGACTTTTCTATACCTCTTGAAGAGTCTGTATGTATATGTGGACAGAATCTTAAATATGTAGGCTATATGTTTATTTTGTATTTATCGAGCAAATACCCTATTTGTTACAAGTCTTTGTTAGGCAAAAGTCTTGAAGTTCTTTTAAAAAACTTGTGAATATTGGTGTGCAAACTATGATGGCACTAAACTGATGCCTACAGAACACCTGACCCTTGTAGAAGAAAGAGAAGACAGAAGATTGGCAGCAACTCAAAAAGAAAGACTTCACATCCCTATGTCTTACTTGGTGCTCCTGAGTGCATTATTATTGTCATCGTATGTCACTAAGATAAGGAGGCTCATAGACTTGCCCAAGGCCACAGGCTAAAACAACTGAGCTAGGAATTAGAACACAAGTTCTCTGCTTCCTTAATCTCAAGTCAGGTTTAATGTATTTATACTTAGTTGCATAAATACCATACAGAAAAACCACTCTGGTTTCATTGCTCCAGTCTCTACCCCAAAGGGGGACAGTCCTCTGGTACTGATCATTGGACACCAATGACAGAGCACAACAAATTCTCACCTCTGTGTTGTGTCAGCTTCCACTGAGGTCATTT
This sequence comes from Macaca mulatta, assembly GCF_049350105.2. Classification (NCBI taxonomy): domain Eukaryota; kingdom Metazoa; phylum Chordata; class Mammalia; order Primates; family Cercopithecidae; genus Macaca; species Macaca mulatta. Next base: position 58,530,572 of record NC_133411.1, read on the forward strand.
TAATTCTATAGCCAGTCCTTTCTTCTTATGTTCCCTGATGGGTAATTTACATGGCAAACCAGAGCCTCCTATTAAAAATATGCACACAATTTTTTTCCAGTAAGACTACACTATGTATTTTTAGTTTAGAAAAATGAAAAGGCTAATGTAAATTTTCCAGACCAGTATTTCTCTAGGAAACATTCACCTACGTGTTTTTTTCTGCTTGCCTCATTATTTTTCCATATTAAAGTAATCCCTAAATGCCAGCAGGATTCTGATATGTGTCATTATTCACCTGACACTTTCTTATTGTTGGGGTATTCTATTTGCATGCAATTGCATTATTCCACTGTTGATGTCTCTATCAGATTCTGCAAGTGTTAGTGTTGTATCTGCCACAATAACTTTCAAATAATAAAAATAAATAGTGGAGGCTTGAAGCTTCAAAAGTAATCAAAGAGATACTTCTATTATAATCTGTTTTCACCTTCGAATGCAATCATATTTCTTTTGGCCTGAAGTGAGTTTCATAGAGTGGATAGAAGCAAAAGAAATAAATGCATTTAAGGAAATTTTTGTCTATGCAGTTTCTCCAATTTCTACTCTTATATCGTTCTTCTTTCCTTTTTATTTCTTTTTATCAATTTTCCCTCAACAAGGTATTATTTGTAATACTTTGAATGTATCATTTGCAGTATATTGAAAAGGCAAAATTGACAAATATGTTTGCTTTAGTAAGATTGATTGTCTTTCTTACATAGGGTTCCATGAGTTGAATTTCTAATGCAGCATCATTCCTCTTATCATTCTCTTGGCCATTCGCTCAGAGAAAAAGAGAAATAAAGGCTACATTTTCACATTTAAAAATGCATCATGGTTGTTCTCCTGAATCAAGAGCCTGAGGCCAAGCCTGGAGGGGCTTAAGGATGGAGCCAGCATTCTCAGGTTGAGTCATTCACAACATGTGCCCCTGTGGGGATCTCCTCAAATTGTCCTGTGGGCACATGGCTTTGTACACTTTTGAGAATCTGGATGTGGGGAGCATACAAAAGAAACTGGAGATAATGGTGACAAGTGGATTGGCTCAGCATGCAGCAAATTTTTGAAAGGAAAGGAAACAGTGGTAGAAGGTTTAACATTCAGTTCAGAGTGTCCCTGTAGAAACACTTACAAGTCACTCTAAAGATGATCTTAAACTCTACAAGCCTGGCATGGAGTACATAAAAATGACCACATGTTATAACAAATTACAAAGGTTCTTAAAGAGTTTAGTTTCTCTCTAAGTAAAATAGATTTCTTACAATATTGTACTCAGAAACTCCATGTTGAAATTCCAGAAATTTTGCCTGTCCTAGAACTGCGGCTTCTTTCTACATGTGTTGTAGAGTGGTGGCAGTAAACTCTGCCTTTTGTTTAGTTTGTGTTTATTTAATTGAAACGAAGTTGATATTTACTCTTCACTCGCCTTACACAGTCTAAAAGTAAATGGCCAATTTATATATTTTTAGTTCCAAGAGCAAATTGATTGGGCTGCCTTGGGTTTCGAATACCACTTTAGAGTTTGTTGTTGTTGGCTTTGATTCATACTTCTTATCAGTTTCCAAGTAGAGACATCACTGCTGAAAGATCGACTGAAAAGTGCTATCTTTGTCTTATTTCTTATCTAATTTGTTATCCCCATGGTATATCTGGTCTGTCTAAACCAATAGTTCTCAAAGTGTGATCCAAGCCCCTGTCTGGGTCCCTGAACACCTATCAGGAGTCTGTAGGGTCAAAGTTATTTGCATAATACTACTATGATACCATTTGCCTTTTGTACTCGGATTCTCTTTTGAACCTACTGTGGCATTTTCCAGAGGCTGCAAGGTGTGTGATAACTCAAATCAACTGATTTCATTCATATCATCTCAAATGCAGAGCAGATATGAAAATCCAGCTGTGTTCTTCTCAGTCAGGCATTAAAGAAATTTGCAAATAGATAAAACAATGCCACTCTTCTCACTATCTTTTATTTGGAAAATAATTATTTTTCTTTAAAATACCTTATTTATGTTAATATATAACAGTTTATTGACATGATTTTTAAATGAATAAATTAACAAATACATTATAATTTTTCAGTCATGTTCTTCTTAGGTAAACATAAAAAAATAAAACCCACAAGAGTCAAGGCTTTTTTGAATCCTCAGTAATTTAGAACATGTTAAAGTGCAACCAAAAGTTGGTGAACTGCTGCTGTTTCCTCTACCCTCATTTAATTCCTTATTTCTCTATTTTGCCTTTGAATGACTGAATCTTATTTATGAGGCACACATTACATCTTTTTCTTTTATTTTGCTCACAGACCCAGAGTCTTCTCCTTCCCACAGGATCCCTCATGGAGCACACTCACAGGGGTTTAACCAACTCTTTTATGCTCAGCAGAATATGACACTGGAAGAAAATGAAGGAAAAGGGCTAGTGTAATAGAAAGAACACTAGATGTAGTTAGCTTGTGTGGGCTCTGGTCCCTCCACCAGGGACACAAATTAATATCCCTTGTCTGTAAAATAAGAGAAAAGATGAGTTATTTTAAAACTGCATACCGCAGAGCTTTAGGACTCTGAAAATGTGACAGTTCCAGTGGGTAGGTGAAGTGACTGAACGGATAACTTCATCCTCCCCTGATTCAACTAAGCAGAGCCATTTCTATGCCATCTTATGTATCCATGTTCAGAGTAAGACCTCATTTGATGAAAGAAAGTTTGCATTAAAAAAAGTTTGGAAACCACCTGTTTAGGTGATTCCTGACAGCCCTTTCAGCCATAACTTGACAGAAGAGCATCGGCTCCTCATAAGAAAATGTGTTATTCTTACTAAGACAATGTGATTTTGTTGTTGTTGTTCTGTACTTTGTGAGTTAAGGAAGGACCTCTAATGAATTCGAGATGGAAGCTATGCACAGATCTTATGTGAAAAGGACTCGGAGAGAATTTTCCTGTGCTCTATTTGTTCGGTGTTTCTTCAACGTTTGAACACAGCCCTCTGACCTGAATCTCACTCCAATACTTGGCTGTACTCTCTTTAATGGGGCCACTAACTTCCAAAAGCAATTTTACTTTGATGTGGTAGAATATGATTGAGTAGCAAATTCAGGAGCTTGTCAGAGGAGGTTTCTTTTCTCCACTGGAGTTTATGAAACTTTTGCTTTGCTGTTGAGATGGAGAACGAAAAAAAAAAAACTGCAAGATCTAAAAAAAAACTATTGAAGTAGAGGAATCAAAGCAATAAAATATTGCAATCAAGCAGTTTTGTTTTTGTTTTTTGTTTTGTTTGTTTGTTTGTTTTTACTTTAAGAAGTCTTCCATGTATAGCATCTCAGTTTTCTTTTCCTCGACTCAATAAAATATTTAGACAAGATGTTCTCTCCATTTGACAACTTAAAAAACTGAGGCATAGAGAGGTGGAACAACCCGTGTGGATTCACTAGCGATAAAGAGACGACCATAATGCAAGGATTTTGACTCATCACCTGGGTTCCTTGCTTTACATTCAGGAGAGTGGGTTTCTTTCCAGTTCTAGGAAGTGGTCTAGGAATATCTTTTTACAAGAGGAAGTATTTCCTGGAGAAAAAATTCTCTTAGGTAGAACATGTATGTTTTCATCTCTAGACCACTTTTCATCTTCTACTCCAAGAATCTAGCTCCCTCCTCCCTCTCTTTTCTTATCATAAGCATCTTATGTATTCCATGTGAAATAAGTTTCAAGTAAGCTATAATTACCATTTTCATGACAGAAAGGCTACCCATTTTCACTTCCATTTTATAGTTTTGGTTATACTTTGAAAAGCACTAGCATTTTCAAATATTTATAATTTTAAAATATAAAGAAAAATGCATGGTTCTACTGACATAGGTTTACCATGGAAGGAGGCAAAACAGGGACATTCTATGCTGACTTAAATTCCCGGTAAATTATTGTTTAAATTCAATTTCTCTAGAATTAGAAAAGCTACCATTTAAACGCCTAGCTTTTGAGACAATTTTAAAACCAGTAACAATTTTGTTAAAAAAATTAGAAGGTTTAAAAATCTTCAATGAAAAATGATTTACAAAGATTTTAAGAGATTTTTCTCATCAGTCACAGTGATGCCTCTTTCAAGGATGTGCTTTCTAATCCAGTTCTGTCCACATTTATGACCTACTCTATAGTTTGATTTTCCTCTCATATAATGAGTGCTCAGTGTTTTCACTTGGATCATGAAAATAAGAAAACATGAAAGATAAAAAGCACTATGGAATTCAGAATCCACTTGATGCAATCACTTGATGCAAGTCATGCTATCACAGTCAGTTATTTTGAGGGGTATTTGGGGAGTTTTTTGTTTGTTTCTTTGGACCAGTTCTATAGTGAACTAAATTAGTTAATTAACGTCAACTCTTTCAGCTCTAAGCTACATATAACCCATTTTTGTATGCTTATCTGGGAACAATTCATTATTGACTTAGCTTGGAATAGATATAATATACTCATCTTAGTCATCAGAAATATGCCCTACTTGGAGAAATTTTCCATTTACTTTATTTCCCAAATCCACAGACCACTTTGAAAAGTCCTTATCTACAAACAACAGTGGGGAGCAGTTTTACACTCTAGGAATTCATCACAAGCCCCTGGAGAATTTAATGTATCGTTACGCATCTAACTTCTCTGCCTGAAGTAAATTTCAGCATAAATCCTTACTTGGTGAAATGAAATTCATCCAACCATTTATTTGCATAGTTTGAAGATTATAACAACACTGATGGTTCTATTTTGAAAGGAAAAAATATAGCCTCAATTGCTGATCGGACACAAAACAAAACAAAACTACTGCAAGTTTTGCAAATTCTTAGAAATGTCTAGATTTGGAATGGAAATGAATTACTGCTTCCCTTTTACAGTTTTATTTTGATTTCCCAGTTTTATTTTCTCTTTTCACTCCTCCTCTCTTTCACAGAATCCCCACCTTCCTTTGGCCAATCTGCTGCTATATGTCAGGAATCACCCTTTCTTTCCACATTGCTCCTCTTCGTCACTGTTCTAAGCAAATACAGTCTAGAGAATGAAAAGATGAGGTGTATCCAACCGAATATTCCATCAATTGCAAACGTCACAAGAAAAATATTTCTTGCTTTGGAGAAGTAGAATTTCAAATAAGACTTTTGCTTTCCTGTGTTTTTGGTGAAATCCTCATTAGGTAGCAACAATGGATGTTGTCTAGTGGGGTCTCATTTGTCTCTCCATATAAACACTGGAATGTTAAATCTGGGATGTTGCAGGAGTGGTGTTATCACAGGAACCTGGAAGAGCTTTTCCCTTTGTCCTAGTATGAAGTAACACTCTTCGGCATCCTGGAGGGCACCGTGCATTCAGTGCTACTCTTCTGATTTGTTTTGATTTATGTAATAACAATAATATTTTGGAATGCAGTAACCCAAGTGGAAGCCATTTACAACGTATCAGTTTATTGGCTTCTATATTTGGAAAGAAACATTTCCTCTTAATCAGAGGAAGAAGCTAGATTAAAAGTAGCTGTCAGCTAGGTTTGCTGTTATATAAGTCAGGGCTTTAGAGAGAAACAGAATCAATAAGGGTGTGTGTGTGTGCGTGCTTGTATGCGTGTGTGTCTGTGTGTGCGTGTGTGTGTGTAGAGAGAGAGAGAGAGAGACATTGATTTCTTTTAAAAATTGGCTCACATGAATGTGAGGGCTGGCAAGTCCAAAACGTACAAGGCAGGCTGGCAGGCTGGCAGGCTGGAGACCTCAAGAAGAACTGATACTGTAGTCCTGAGTCCGAAGACAGACTGAGGCAGAAATCCTCTTGTCAAAGGACCTTTTAAGGCCTTCAGTTGATTGGAGGGCAATCTGCTTTACTCAAAGTCTAATGATGTATATTCTAATCACATCTAAAATATACCTTCACAGCAATATCTAGACTGGCATTTGACCAATTAACTGGGCATCATAGCCTAGCCAAGTTGACATACATATAAAATTAGCCATCAAAAGTGGATTTTACAATAAAGTGGTGGCAACCCATTGTGACACTATGTCCAAGGGCACCGCTCATGTTCTTGCTGTTAGTTAACCACTGCTAAGCATCTAATAAAGGTAGTGATGTCAGCCAATCTGTTGTACAGCCATGTTAATGTGGAAATAATCGGTACCATAATGATCTCTTCTACATGCACTAGCTACATAATGCATCCAGGAAGGATACACAACGAACGGATATGCATACTAAATGCTCACTTTCTGCAGGCACAAAACCACACAACACAGCCTCCTGCATTAGTCTGGCTTTTTGAATCCATTATGTATCACTGAAGATGTGATTTCTGTCTCATCATCATTTTAATGTAGTGGATTCACATTTTGAAAATAGGGGGCTTCTGAACCCTTCCTTCAAACGAAATGTTTGGAAGTATAGCAATGAAATGGAGCACCAACCATGCCCTGGTGCAAGTGGATTCTTCACAACTGGGCCTCACCCCATCCCTACCATTTTAAAACACCATACTATAAAAATAGGGAAAGACCTTGTTTTTCTGTATTTCATATACTGGCAATATCAAATCTTCAGAACCAAACCACACACAAAAAAGCAAACTTTTCTCTGATAATTTGAAACCGTTATTGTAAAACTTCTGCTTTATAAACCCAGATGTCATTGTTTCAGCCATCATGTGTGGCCTCGTTGGTCCCAATTTATTCTTCTCTCCTTCACCAAGCCCAATTAGGTGCCTTCTCAGGCCACCACATGTTGTGGTGGTAAACAAACTGCTTACTTGGAAAGTAAGGATACAAATGAAATAGCCTCTTGGGTCTTCCTCTCTCTGACTAAAAGAAAGTGATAGTTTCAGGCAAACAAGATGAGAAGAGAAATGGCAGAGGAGACACAGGTGGGAAGGTCACTAGGCAGAGTCACTGAGTGGTGATGGATGTTTGTGTTGAAAATAATGAGTCAAAACTAATTTAACTTATAGTCAGTAGCCTCTCTTTAAGAGAGCAAATGAGTATATTAGAAAGCTTCCAAGTAGATAAGTTAACATTTTTTTTAAAGTTTTTAGTGTACAATATGGGTAAAAGTCAGTTTGAGGAAACTTCATTTACATAAAACTCAGATTGCTAATTAAATAATGCACTTATTTATATGATCATTTTACAATCATCTCAAAAAATGATTTATTTTTCTAGTTCGAGCTCAATTTCAGAACTTGAAACGCTGTGATGTTGATTTTTGAGGTGATCTTTTACTGTAGTTATGGAAAAATGAGTACACATAAATAATGCACTTATTTACATGATCATTTTATAATCATCTGGAAAAATGATTTATTGTTCCAGTCAATCTCAATTTCAGAACTTGAAACACTGTGCTGTTCATCTTTGAGGAGGACCTTTTACTCTAGTTACAGAAAAACAAGCACATTTAATTTGTAATTAAAATAAAGAAGACAACAACTATAATAGTCATTATTTAGCAGTTACCAAGTGCTTCCTCTGGGTCAAGCACTGATCTAAGTATTTCACAGTAAGGAATTATTTAACCCTCCCACAACCCTCTGATGTATATAATATTCTTCCCTGTTTTGCAGCTCAGGAAACAGAAGCATATGAAGTTTGGTAATTTAAGACTGTATTGCTGATACATGGAGAGACAGGATGAACATGCAGCCAGTCTGGCAATAAACTCCATGCTCAGGCACTTAATGGCGTGCAGTACGCTGCACCCAGAGTTTTCTCAGAGAAGCCTGTGGATGAAATGGTTCTTAGTCACTGAAGGAGCATGGACAGGTAGTAGAAAGGTAAGAAGGATTACACAATGAGAAATAGCAAAAGCTCTCGAGGAGAAAGGTGCAAAAAAGAGTGGAGAAAAGACTTCCTGGGCTGAAGTGAGGTGTTCATGGGGCGTTACAGCAGGGAATTGGGAGAACGGTGATAGAGACGGTCAGTTGATGCAGGATCTCCTGTCAAGAGTCCAAATTTGGCACTGAAATCCAAAAGGACGAATGGAATCCACTGGAGGCTCATGAGTATGGAAAGTTTATAATGGAAATGACTTGGGAGAAATAAATAATCTTGGGAAGTTGGTACTATAGAGTGAGGAGAAGTTGATTTGAGGAAAGATCTGGACTATGCTAATGTTGTCCCTGAATGCTGTTTGCCGAAGAACATAGGTTAAGTTTTACATGCTTTCCTAGCAGCTCACTGAGGTGCATTTCCCACACTATCACCAAGGGGTCCCAGGGCATCTCAGGAAACTCGTAGGGGAACAGCAAATATTTTAAATTTTCAAAGGAAGCAAGACCATATCTGTCAGACATAAGCAAATTATTAGCTTAAATACATTCCCAGTTGCATCACTGAGTTGTACTACATTCCTCTTAATAATGTCATAACTTTGAAAAGTTGAGTTTTCTTAAGGATGCTGTGATAAAAAGCAAGTAGCCTGCAGAATTCAATGTAAAAGAGGAAATAAGGGTGGCAGTGTGCAATCTGCTTACAGGTTTGAGAAGCTGTGCAGTGCCCAAGAGGTGCTCACATGCAACCCATTAGTAATGGTATTGGTTAAGGATGAAATAAAATAAAATTGTTTCCAGTATATGTGTGTATGTACACTCACGAAAATATTTTTTGAGACACCAAGGGTACCATCTTAGTCTGCTTGGGCTGCTATAACAAAATACCATAGACTGGGTGGTTTATAAACAACAGAATTTTATTTCTCACAGTTCTGAAAACTGAGAAGTCCAAGATCAAGGCACCAGCAGATCAAGGGTCTGGTAAGGGTCTGCTTTCTAGTTCATAGATGGCACCTTCTTTCTGTGTGCTCACATGATAGAAGGGGAACAAACTCTCCAGGGCTTGCTTTGTCAGGGCACTAATCCCATTCATGACAGCTCTTCCCTCACAACATAATCACCTACCTCCCATGTCACCACTTTTACGATAAGGGTTTCAATATATACATTTTGGGGAGACTCAAACATTCAGAACATAGCAGGAACCATGTACTGAGAAAGTGGGCAAACTTCTATCCAAGAGATTGTGACTGTGTTTACTACCTGCTACCAGTTGAAGATTGAGTTTCAAAATGTGCTAAATCTGTAGTTTTTTCAAGTGTCTGCGTATGAAAGAGAGAAAATGCACGCATGAAGGAGAGAGAAATAGAAGTTTTGCATGCATTTTGACTGTATAACACTCCTATTTTTAAAAAAGAACATTTAAGTTTTAAAAGCATAGTGACATTTAATCTCATTTCAAAATATCCTTCTCTTTCCTTATCTAGTTTGCCCCACCTTGGTAAAAATGATATTACTATAAAATCCAAAACCTAAGCATAATCCTTTATTCTTATCTCTTTGTTACCCTTCACAGTGAACCTATCACTGAGTCTTGTTGCTTCTGCCTTCAACATATATCTGAAGTCCATCCATTCAACATATATCTGAAGTCCATCCATTTCTCTCTGGCCCCATGGCTGTCTCTTTGCCCAAACCACCCTCCTTCCTCCCCTAGACCTTGACAACCGCAACAGCCTCCCACATGTCTTTCTGCATCCTTCCTTCCCCTCTTTCTGTTCTCAGCAAAACAGCATCAATAATCTTTTGAAAACATAAACAGAATCAGGTTATTCTATTACTTGAAATCTTTGATAACTTCTCATTTCATCTTAAGCTTAGAAAAAGAAAATCTATACTACTTACTATGGCTTCGACAAATCCTACATAATTTCTTCTCTGTCTCTGTGACCTCACCTAGATCTGCATCACATCCTCAGACTCCATGCATCAGCTCTCTATCTCTTTCAGTTTCCCAAAGACACTGAGCTCGTCTCTAAGTTTTTACACCACTTCCTGGAACACATCCAACCATCATTACTGATGTGTCTGACTCCTTTAATTCTTCAGGCAACAACTTAACTGTGCCTTCCTCAACAAAACTTCCTGTGACCACAATGCCTTACATAGAACCCCTCCATACATTCTTAAGCAGAAATACTCTCATGGCCTGAACTAGTCACAGTTTTTATTTATAGTTGTCCATTTGCTTCTTTATTGCTTGTCTGGCTCCACTAAAACTGGAATGTTGTACTAAGGTAGGTGGTGGGTCTTTGCATTCACATTCAGCAGTGTATACCCAATATCTAGCAGTGTCTCTGGCATTATAATCATGGTGTAAATGAATAAACAGGTGAGGAAATGGGAGACGCACTGCCTCTATCAGATGCGTGGGTTGGGATGTAGGAGTTGTCAGTTGATCTATACTTCTCTGCTGGCTATTTTATCTAGCCTGGGTTCCTGGTCTTTGCCCCCAGTATCACCTGCAGAATGGAATTTTAAAGTAACCCAATAAGGCTGTAAGATTAAGTTGAATTTAAGGACACAGATAAGGAAGCACAGCACTTTTTCTCCCCCTCTGAATAATTCTCCGAATCCCCTAACTTTTTGAGTACATAATAAATTAAGGTTTCAGATTGTTTTCCTTGGATTACTCTTCCTTTTTCCTGTCCTAAGAACATGGCTATTTTAATACTTCCTAGATGATTTGAATATTGACCACTTACACAAGATTTCCTGAGCAACTATTTTTCCTATGTTAAACATTCTGTCGTGGTTTTTCTATTTATAGAAGTTGCGGCAATAATGTTCATATGAATGAAATAGGAGCAAAATTTCTCCCGCTATCTGCTACATACAGCACAGAAGATGTTGCAAAGCAATATTTCAGTTTTCTGAAAATAAATCTTATCTCCAACCATCTACTCTATTAAAAATGTTATTATGGTTCAAAATCCAGGGGAAAGAACTTTATTTGGTTCCTGAAAATAAGAAATTTGTGCATAAATGCATTATAATAGTCAGAAAGGGATTTTGAAAGAACACTAATTTGCCCTGCATGTTTTTTGTTCATTTTAATTCTTAAAAATCTTAGTGAAATTTGTGTATGTTACATCAGTTTAACATTTTTTGTTAATATAAATGAAATATTTATTTCTTAAATACAAGGGGATCAGACTGTATAGTAAACACCAAAGAGAAAACAAAACCACCTAAGACCTGGTTCCCACCTGCTGAGAGTTTACATTCTAACTGGGAACATTAGACATGTGTACACACAGCTATACTGTGATGTCCTTTGGAATATAATTTATTCTCACAGAACACATAATAAGCAATGCTGAGATAGGAGGGGTTTCCTTTAATTCTTTTAATTAATGAAAATGCTATGTAAAATATGGGATGTTTACTGGTCCTTGAAGAGTAGATTTCTTTATACGTAGAATTTCAAAAAATTTATTCTATAGAGAAGGAATGTGCCAAGAGTCAGAGCTATCCTTGGAAAATATGACAAATGGATGAAGACAAGAAGCAAATTTTAGAGGTCTCTATTAGTGGCCTAAGATGGAGGATGGTCCAAATAATGACCCTTTATCTGCAACTGACATCCACCTCAAACATCAGGGATACATTTGGTTTAATGATGTCCTGGTGGTTATGGCCCCCTCATTTTTCCCACTCCTGATCAGCAGAACAACACTGGGCCCTTATCTGACACTCTTCCACTCAGAAAAAAATGAGCAAATGGATGCATCTTAATAACTTCTTCAACATAAAAGATTCAATAGAGAAGACATTGGCTTATCCCTCTGACTCTTGCTGATAGACTATTGGCTTGGTCCAGGTTGCTCTGTGATGAGTAAAGTCCCAAGAAGGGAATGTCCGTCAGCACATAAACAGAGTTTGAGTGACACAGTATCTTCCAAGTCTTTACCTTAATAGCTTTACCCAGAAGAATCTTGGATCAGCATCTCTCAGTGGGTGCTTCCACTTATCCTTTGAGAAGATTGTTCTAATTAGGAAAAACTGTTTCAGAGGAAGGGATAAATTCAAGTGAAGCTGGCAACAGAATCTAAGACTGCTGATTGCAACTTTTACTTTAGGTCTGATATACTTTTGTCTTTTATTTTACTTAAAATACTTTGGATTCAGTAGAAAGCTGAAGGTTTAATATTTTATAAAGTATATATCAAAATATACTCTCCACAAAATAAAGAATGGTAAATAGCATTGTGTTTATGCCCTTCAGTATTCAGTTGGAGGATTGAATTGATTCTAAAAAATGCAATTAAAATGTAAGTGCTTTATGCCCAGTTTAAGTCAATAGGCAATTGATGTTACTATGCAGAAGGTAACATAAAAATAGCTGTGGAGGATGTAAAGAGTTTAATGCATGCTCTCTGCCATCAATTGGAAAAGGACATATAATATCAGGAAATACAAAATATATAAGGCAATATGTAAGCACCAAGTTAAGAGATTCAGCAATTTAAATTTAAAGATTGAAAGCCTCATTTTCATTGCAAATTACATAATTGCATTTTCATGTTTTACAACAAATGAGTTGAATTTCTCTCCAAATTGTTCTTCTCTTGGAGAAACTACTTGGCTTGAGAAAGCCTATCCCAAAAGCCAGAGCCAAGCACCTTAGATGAGAGCTTTGCTGTTCTGGAACAGCACAGCCCTGCATGTGTCTTCTGGGCTGGGGGGACTGAAAAGGTCTGATTCAATTAAAAAATGGAATATGCCATTTATATGGATGACTAATTTGGAGATCAAGGGAAGATTTTCTCTTTTCTAGAACTATGAAAATGAGTTACTATGTTTTGTCAGTAAATAAATGAGAGAGTTAATTTATAGGAGATTACACATTGGTGTTTAAAATTACACTTGGATATTTGAAGTATTTGGACAGGAAGAAGAGCTATGGCTCAAATGTGTGGTTCAAAGACAAGAATTCTAAGGTAGGTTTTGCAGAGTGGAGAAGGTGTGGCAGAAGGCTACCTTTTATTACCTAACATTCAGTCAGTATGGGCTTGGAGTGTTTTCTCCAATATTCAAGAGATCTAAACCATGCAAACTATTCTATTGTTATAAATTCAAATGATTAAATGGATGAGATTTTCTGAGTGAACTGTACAATTATTATTTTAAATATTGAGAGACTAATTTATGCAGTAAGGTGTGAGCTTGAACCCATGTTCAGCTCACTGGTGGATGTTCAGGATTATCTGACAGGTTGAAAAAAATAGGTGGCATCTATTCATTTATATTTGTTGATTATCACAGGGGCAAGTTTTTGTGCAGCAAAAAAGAGAGGGAGGGAATTGGGATGGGCATCAAAATATCTGACCCAGATATGTGTCTCACAATGAGTCTATTACTGTAAGTAGCAGGTCAGACACGAGCAGGGCAGGAGAGGGCTGCCCCCGCCCCACACGCACACATTAGGAATGTCGGGCGACTATCAGGTGATGGTCAGGCTGTTGTTAACTGTCTCTCTAAAATAATAATTGGTCACAGCTGGTTCTAGGGAAAGGCGGGCTCCTAACAGATGAAACACCTGAAACCGGTGATCAGCAGCTTCCTGATAAGATCTCAGGAGCTGGGAAAGTGGGCTCAAGTATGTGCATGCAGACAGCCCACCCCAAAGGAAAAATCAGGGTAGAAGTAAAGCAAGACCCCGGAAGTATGCCGAGGTGTAAAACCGCAAGTTAAAAGGTCCAACTGCACACCGTCTTTCAAGTTGCCCACTTGGCCCTCTCCAAGTGTACTTTCTTTCCTTCCTGCCCTAAAGTTTTTTTTAATAAACTTTCATTCCTGCTCTAAAACTTGCTTTGGTCGCTCCTTCGGCCTTATGCCTTTCAGTCAAATTCTTTCTTCTGAGGAGGCAAGAATTGAGGTTGCCGCAGAACTGAGGTTGCCGCAGATAACAAGTCCATCTGATAGCTGCTTGGCCTACTGGCCGTTTCCCCTTCTTTGAAATGTGCTCTCTTTCCCTGGAGGTAGGTGTCCTATAGATATTTTGTATGATAGAATCCCTTTGTATCTGGAGTAGACATCCTACTTAAGATGGATCACTTTGATTTTCTTTCCTGTTAATCTGGAATTGAAGAAATTCCAGAACACTCAGGAAGTCTCTCCATGGAACTCAATCATATAAACAGTTACATTGTAGTCACAGCAATAGAGTTTGCCAAGTAAAAAGAAGCAGGAAAAGCTGGGTCAGGAGAGGGATAAAGAAGTGTGATATTGATACACTAGAAACCTGAGGTCCCAGAGGTACACCTATGACCTAGAGAGGAGGAAGGTAGTTTTGTATTTAATGAGGAACCACCAGTACTGTAACGGAGGGCACGGTGAGTGGTGGCAGTGTTCAAGGACACCTGGAAGTGACCTTGAAGATCAGGTCAGTAGGTAACAAAAGGAAAATGGTGCTGACAGACTGACGGATGAGTATTACCTAGAGACCTCAAGATACACCTGGGTAAGATTTGGATCTGGCTGGGCACAGTGGCTCACGCCTATAATCACAGCACTTTGGGAGGCCAAGGCAGGCAGATCACGAGGTCAGGAGTTTGAGACCATCCTGGCCAACATGTTGCAAGCCCATCTCTTCTAAAAATACAAAAATTAGTCAGGCGTGGTGGCAGGCGCCTGTAGTCCCAGCTACTAGGGAGGCTGAGGCAGGAGAATCACTTGAAACCAGAAGGTGGAGGTTGCAGTGAGCCAAAATTGCACTACTGCACTCCAGCCTGGGCAATAAGAATGAAACTCTGTCTCAAAAAAAAAAAAAGATTTGCATCCATGAGATGAGGATGGTAGTGAGCCCCTGAACATTAGCTAACTCTAATAGTATTATAGTGATCCCTTTAGTACTAATAATCAGTTAGGCTTAAGGAACCTTGCAATCGTGTAAGAGCAAGGGATTGTATTTCCAGGGCAATTGCTTTCAAATGGTAACCAAAGAATACAGCACAGTGGTAGTTTTGCATTCAGATGCACTATTCTGAAATAAGTGTCACTAAGTGGCCAGGTGGCCTTGGCTAAATCAGTCACCTTCTCAGGACCTCATTTGCTCATTTATAAAATGAAGCATCTGAGCAAGATGATTCATGTGATTTTTTTCTTGGTCTGAAATCAGTATTTTTGTGAAGCTATGATTATCTTACATTTGTTCTCTTCCTCCTTCAAAAACATTCACAAATAGTATTTTGGGGTAATTCATTACGTTTTTCCCTATGCTTAGAGTTTTTGTCTATATGTATTTTATTATAAATCAACATTTGTTTCAATCTTTCTTATAAGCTGAAGTACAAATGAGCAACTTTCTTCAGGCAAAATTCCAAAAGAGCAGGGTTTATTCATTTATTTATTTATTTATTTTAAACTATGAATTTGAAAAGAAGTGTGTGAAATGAATCTTTCCCCTATGAAGTATGGGTCCCAAAAGCCATGATAAACATGCCTCTGGTACCATGTCAGTGGCTCAGCATTGGAAAGAAGCAATTTGGCTGTTGTCAAAAATCTGATTTGTGTTTGTTGAAGTATTGCAGGCGCCCCGTGTGTGGAAACCTTCCTGAAGCTCTGACCAGCAGCAGCAGTGCACCAATAGAGGCCTGGAAAGTGAAAAGTTGGTGAGAGCAGTGGAAGAAGGAGGATAATTAATGCACCTAAATCTTTGACAGGTAGTGGAACATTATGCTCTTCATAAATCTGAGTTTGGCAGAGGAGTCAAAAGAAAAAAAAATGGAGGCACAAAATTACAGACACAAGATTTCTACTGGAGACACAAAATTCCTTATAGGCTATCCTATATCCCATCCTGAAGGCATGAATGAGGCTTGAAAATGAACTGCGAAATTACAACCTCTACTATAGAATCAGAGTTGTTCAATATTTTTGAATTACTCTTTTGCTGGCACCACAATGTCTATACATTCTGTAGGAATATGGAGATATAATGATAGTTTAAGCACTAAGTGTACTAGGTTAGTAGGTGATGGAAGACAGGGAGACAGAGAAAGGAAAGAGAAGTAGAAAGAAGGAAATTTTTAGAATACGAAAATGGTATCAGGAATGCTTCTGGAAACATTTATAAATGTGACTTAATTTTTTTCCCCTTAAAAAAGGACTACATTGAATGCTGAGAATAAAATGCAGTAAATGTTATTCCTTTGGGAGAAGAGTGGAGGTTTTTAAACAAGGTTATTGAATGTCAGGGGAGGCAATATAAGGTATCAGTGAAGGCTATGGATGTAGGAGTCTGGGAGGTGTGGGTTTGAATTCAAGATGCTGCACTTGCTAGTTGCTCAAAGCATCAGTTTCCTTGTCATCAAAGTGACCCTAGTGACATCTAGTTTTCATAGGCTGCTGGTCCCAGAGTAAGCATTCTTTACCCATTATCTCATTAAATCTTTACAATTGATATCTGAGGTAGATATTGTTATGCCCATTTTGCAGAAGGAGCACCTCTTGCTAAAAGTAACAGCTGGCCAGTGGCAGGAAACCCAGGTTTTATGACTCCAAGTCTAGAGCACTTTGACTTACCTGGGATTTTGACCAGAGAAGTCAGAACAAAAACAAGCAGAATGAAAATGGCGTGCCACTGCCATTTTCTTCAGGGCCCAGGTGTCCTCTTGGAGCTGGTAGTACTATGTCAGGAAATAGAGGCCCTTGAGTGAGGCCTTCCCCTTCTTGTCACTCCTGTGAGTGACAAGACCTGTGAGCTAGTGCCTGACCACATGCTGTCTATTGTGGCAAACTGGAGGTGGGACTTCATGTCAGGACACTATCCTATAAAATAGCCTAATCTCAGGCCATGACAATGACTCAAAATAAATTCAGAAGTTCTTGAAACATCCCAAGCTTTGCTCCTTATTCTCCACACACAAGGTAATTCTTCAACCCACACAAGAGGGATGGTTAACTGACCACATATTTGCTGCTGCTATTGTCTGCTTGAGGTACATGGCCCTGGGCAGCAGGCCTTTGGACCAGGCCGGACTCCTGTTTAGAACTGTTTTCCAGCACTGGGTTTTCAGAGTGGTTTTCTCCTCCTCAGTCAATTAGTATTTATTATCCCCTATAAACTCATCATTCAGGTAACAGAGAAACATTAAGAAGTCATTATCTTGATATAAAGGACTTTATAGAGTTCCCAAATAAAGGTTGGGGTGGAGGGTAGGGGGTGAGTTGATTATTTCCAACCATGATGACTGCTTGTCGCTCTCTTTCAACTGGTTCTTAACCTATAGAACTGATTCAAGCAAATCATAGATATCTCAGCAACATAGAATGCTATTAAACAGGGGAAAATATAAGGCATCAATAACGAATGATTTTGAATTCACTTTCTAGCCTTCCAAACCTGCTAGCACACAGAATAAGCAGAATTTTAAAAGACTCATCATTGAAACCATGACTTAAAACATTACACGTGTATTGTAGTTTTTGATCCACTCATAAGTAGTTGTACAGTCTTAGATGAATCACTTGACCTCTCCGGATTCTAGTATTCTTTTCTCTAAAATAAATGAAGCATAATGTGTGGGAAATTACATACCTATATTTCTTTCAGCTAGAGCCCTGAGCTTTTGGGCCCCCTCTCCTAGAAACATATTAATTTTAATTATTATGGCAGGTGGGTAGACTAGACTGTTGTTGCAGTCTTTGGTTTTTACTGAAGTTTCAGGTCTCTGCAAATGGAGGGGGCAACTTTGGGCTACAGAGCAGGGAAGGACCAAGGGCCAAAGGCCCCACCAGTGGCCTGTGAAATATCCCCTAACCTGATGGGCATCACACTATATAAGGGTTTAGACACATCTAACAATAATTACAGGTTAATAAAAATGGATTCAGAACTAGAGAGCTTTACTCCCTGTTCTGACACTAATTTGACTTATTACTTTAGGCAAGCTACTTACACTGCCAATTTTACATTTCCCTCTTGGCCAAAAGGGAAAAATCATATTGATTCTAATTATTTTATCAGACTCTTGTGAGGATCACCCTCACCCCCACCGTGCATTCTACCCAGATATAAAAGTACCTTCAATATTTGTGGGGTTTGTGGTGGCAGATCTCATTTGTCCAGAATAGATATGTCACTCACTAGCCTTTCTGCATGATTATTCTTAAAGAATAACTCTTAGCTTGCCACTTCCCTATTCTAAAACCTTCTATGGCTCCCATTCTTGAGGAAGGTAATCTGAAAAACCCAAAGCATCACAAGCCTGGTGATATGGTTTGGCTATGTCCCCACCCATATCTTGAATTGTAGCTCCCATAATTACCAGGTGTTATGGGAGGGACCCAGTGGGAGACAATTGAATAATGTGGGTGGTTTCCCCCATACCATTCTCATGGTAGTGAATAAGTCTCACGAGATCTGATGGTTTTATACGGGGAAACCCCTTCCACTTGGCTTTCATTCTGTCTCTTGCCTGCCATCACGTAAGACGTGCCTTTCGCCTTCCGCCATAATTGGAGGCCTCCCTAGCCACATGGAACTGTCAGTCCATTAAACCTCTTTTTCTTTATAAATTACCCAGTCTCGGGTATGTCTTTATCAGCAGTGTAAAAATGGACTAACACATCTGGTTACTGACAAGGTCATAGAGACCAGTTAGACTCAACATTTGCCAGCTCAGTCATCCTCAGCTGTGGACAAACAAGTCCTCCGTACTCCCTTTTCTGCACTCCTGTTTCTTCAGACACTTCCACGAGAGGCTGCCAATGATCTATCAGATCAGCTTGGGCTTCTAATCCCCTCCCATTTTCTTCCCACATCTGTTCTCCAATGAAGAGTTGCCCACCTGATCTGGTGAGCCTCTGCCTCCAACTGTCAATCAATCCCTTCTTGAGTATCCATTTCCATTGCATCAATTCTGCTGCTCAGCCCATATGACCACCGGCACCTGATTCTTCTTCCTGTGGTGGCTGCAGTCACAATGCTGAAGTCCTGGGATGCTATCAAAAGTCCTCAGCAGTCTCATCCCAAACTGCTCCAGTTGTTTGCCTAGTTCTCTCCATGGGAACTTTGTGTTCAGGGCAAAATTTCTTTCTTAACTTCAGATATCCTTCCTGCTTAGAGTAACCTCTACTCTATCATCCCTTTTATACCTTTTTAAGCTTTGTCATCTTTCAAGCTTTAATCAAAACTTCACCTGCTCCACGAAACCTTTCCTGACCCCCTCACTGAAACTCAGTAGCCTTTACTCTCAACAGCAGTAATTTTATTCCTTGCATTCTATGCATAACACTGAAATGCTGTCAGAACTGTTTGTTTGTTTGTTTTTTTCTTTTTTGAGACAGTGTCTTACCCTGTCACCTAGGCTGAGCTGCAGTGGTGTGATCATAGCTCACTGTAGCTTCAAACTCCTGGGCTAAAGCAATCCTCCTGCCTCAACCTGCTGAGTAGCTGGGACTATAGACACATGTCACTGTGCCTGGATAATATTTTTAAAAAACTGTTGGTAGAGACAGAGTCTCACTACGTAGCCCAGGATGGTCTTGAACTCCTGGCCTTAAGGGATCCTCCCTCCTTGGCCTATCGAATTGTTGGGATTATAGGCATGAGCATGCTGCAACTGACCAGAGCTGACTTTTGAAGTCAGGACTCAGTCCTAGTACAGTCTTTGCAAATCTTACTGTTTAGATGATGTTTTAAACTCATTTTTCTAGAAGTCCTATTAAGATACATACTACTTGTGGCAAAATGTTGGATACTAACAATATTACTACTCTTTCAGGTCCTGGTGAGGGATAAAAGCATTTGGTGAAGTCCTGCATTCACCAAATACCTAGTGAGCATTAATTATGTATCAGCACCATGCTGAGATTTGGTGGTAACAGAGAAGATGCTGTTCCTGTCCCATGGATCTTACATCTGTGTAGGAGAGAGGGATATTAAAAATAAACAAAAAACCTCACCTACCAAATAAGTATTATGTCACAACAATTTTGCTAAGTGTCATGGAGGAAAACTACAGTGTATCAGAGGGTACATTAAGTAGAATCTAATCTGAATTTGGCAGTAAAATGTGTCCTCTGTGGGAAGTGGCATGACCTCAGATTGAAAAGGTGAGGAAGAAGGGGGCGGAGCAAGATGGCCGAATAGGAGCAGCTCCAGTCTCCAACTCCCGGCGCGAGCGACACAGAAGACCGGTGATTTCTGCATTTTCAACTGAGGTACTGGGTTCATCTCACTAGGGAGTGCCGGACGATCGGTGCTGGTCAGCTGCTGCAGCCCGACCAGCGAGAGCTGAAGCAGGGCGAGGCATTGCCTCACCAGGGAAGCGCAAGGGGGAAGGGAATCCCTTTTCCTAGCCAGGGGAACTGAGACACACAACACCTGGAAAATCGGGTAACTCCCACCCCAATACTGCGATTTAAGCAAACAGGCACACCAGGAGATCATATCCCACACCTGGCCGGGAGGGTCCCACACCCACGGAGCCTCCCTCATTGCTAGCGCAGCAGTCTGTGATCTACTGGCAAGGCAGCAGCGAGGCTGGGGGAGGGGCGCCCGCCATTGCTGAGGCTTAAGTAGGTAAACAAAGCTGCTGGGAAGCTCGAACTGGGTGGAGCTCACAGCAGCTCAAGGAAACCTGCCTGTCTCTGTAGACTCCACCTCTGGGGACAGGGCACAGTAAACTAAACAAACGCAGCAGAAGCCTCTGCAGACGCAAACGACTCTGTCTGACAGCTTTGAAGACAGCAGTGGATCTCCCAACATGGAGGTTGAGATCTGAGAAGGGACAGACTGCCTGCTCAAGTGGGTCCCTGACCCCTGAGTAGCCTAACTGGGAGACATCCCCCACTAGGGGCAGTCTGACACCCCACACCTCACAGGGAGGAGTACACCCCTGAGAGGAAGCTTCCAAAGCAAGAATCAGACAGGTACACTCGCTGTTCAGAAATATTCCATCTTCTGCAGCATCTGCTGCTGATACCCAGGCAAACAGGGTCTGGAGTGGACCACAAGCAATCTCCAACAGACCTACAGCTGAGGGTCCTGACTGTTAGAAGGAAAACTATCAAACAGGAAGGACACCTACACCAAAACCCCATCAGTACATCACCATCATCAAAGACCAGAGGCAGATAAAACCACAAAGATGGGGAAAAAGCAGGGCAGAAAAGCTGGAAATTCAAAAAATAAGAGGGCATCTCCCCCGGCAAAGGAGCGCAGCTCATCGCCAGCAACGGATCAAAGCTGGACGGAGAATGACTTTGACGAGATGAGAGAAGAAGGCTTCAGTCCATCAAATTTCTCAGAGCTAAAGGAGGAATTACGTACCCAGCGCAAAGAAACTAAAAATCTTGAAAAAAAAGTGGAAGAATTGATGGCTAGAGTAATTAATGCAGAGAAGGTCATAAACGAAATGAAAGAAATGAAAACCATGACACGAGAAATACGTGACAAATGCACAAGCTTCAGTAACCGACTCGATCAACTGGAAGAAAGAGTATCAGCGATTGAGGATCAAATGAATGAAATGAAGCGAGAAGAGAAACCAAAAGAAAAAAGAAGAAAAAGAAATGAACAAAGCCTGCAAGAAGTATGGGATTATGTAAAAAGACCAAATCTACGTCTGATTGGGGTGCCTGAAAGTGAGGGGGAAAATGGAACCAAGTTGGAAAACACTCTTCAGGATATCATCCAGGAGAACTTCCCCAACCTAGTAGGGCAGGCCAACATTCAAATCCAGGAAATACAGAGAACGCCACAAAGATACTCCTCGAGAAGAGCAACTCCAAGACACATAATTGCCAGATTCACCAAAGTTGAAATGAAGGAAAAAATCTTAAGGGCAGCCAGAGAGAAAGGTCGGGTTACCCACAAAGGGAAGCCCATCAGACTAACAGCAGATCTCTCAGCAGAAACTCTACAAGCCAGAAGAGAGTGGGGGCCAATATTCAACGTTCTTAAAGAAAAGAATTTTAAACCCAGAATTTCATATCCAGCCAAACTAAGTTTCATAAGTGAAGGAGAAATAAAATCCTTTACAGATAAGCAAATGCTTAGAGATTTTGTCACCACCAGGCCTGCCTTACAAGAGACCCTGAAGGAAGCACTAAACATGGAAAGGAACAACCGGTACCAGCCATTGCAAAAACATGCCAAAATGTAAAGACCATGGAGGCTAGGAAGAAACTGCATCAACTAATGAGCAAAATAACCAGTTAATATCATAATGGCAGGATCAAGTTCACACATAACAATCTTAACCTTAAATGTAAATGGACTAAATGCTCCAATTAAAAGACACAGACTGGCAAACTGGATAAAGAGTCAAGACCCATCAGTCTGCTGTATTCAGGAGACCCATCTCACATGCAGAGACATACATAGGCTCAAAATAAAGGGATGGAGGAAGATTTACCAAGCAAATGGAGAACAAAAAAAAGCAGGGGTTGCAATACTAGTCTCTGATAAAACAGACTTTAAACTATCAAGTATCAAAAGAAACAAAGAAGGCCATTACATAATGGTAAAGGGATCAATTCAACAGGAAGAGCTAACTATCCTAAATATATATGCACCCAATACAGGAGCACCAAGATTCATAAAGCAAGTCCTTAGAGACTTACAAAGAGACTTAGACTCCCATACAATAATAATGGGAGACTTCAACACTCCACTGTCAACATTAGACAGATCAACGAGACAGAAAGTTAACAAGGATATCCAGGAATTGAACTCATCTCTGCAGCAAGCAGACCTAATAGACATCTATAGAACTCTCCACCCCAAATCAACAGAATATACATTCTTCTCAGCACCACATCATACTTACTCCAAAACTGACCACGTAATTGGAAGTAAAGCACTCCTCAGCAAATGTACAAGAACAGAAATTATAACAAACTGTCTCTCAGACCACAGTGCAATCAAACTAGAACTCAGGACTAAGAAACTCAATCAAAACCGCTCAACTACATGGAAACTGAACAACCTGCTCCTGAATGACTACTGGGTACATAACGAAATGAAGGCAGAAATAAAGATATTCTTTGAAACCAATGAGAACAAAGATACAACATACCAGAATCTCTGGGACACATTTAAAGCAGTGTGTAGAGGGAAATTGATAGCACTAAATGCCCACAAGAGAAAGCAGGAAAGATCTAAAATTGACACTCTAACATCGCAATTAAAAGAACTAGAGAAGCAAGAGCAAACACATTCGAAAGCTAGCAGAAGGCAAGAAATAACTAAGATCAGAGCAGAACTGAAGGAGATAGAGACACAAAAAACCCTCCAAAAAATCAATGAATCCAGGAGTTGGTTTTTTGAAAAGATCAACAAAATTGACAGCCCACTAGCCAGACTAATAAAGAAGAAAAGAGAGAAGAATCAAATCAACGCAATTAAAAATGATAAAGGGGATATCACCACCGACCCCACAGAAATACAAACTACCATCAGAGAATACTATAAACACCTCTACACAAATAAACTGGAAAATCTAGAAGAAATGGATAATTTCCTGGACACTTACACTCTTCCAAGACTAAACCAGGAAGAAGTTGAATCCCTGAATAGACCAATAGCAGGCTCTGAAATTGAGGCAACAATTAATAGCCTACCAACCAAAAAAAGTCCAGGACCAGATGGATTCACAGCTGAATTCTACCAGAGGTACAAGGAGGAGTTGGTACCATTCCTTCTGAAACTATTCCAATCAATAGAGGGAAGGGAATCCCTCTAACTCATTTTATGAGGCCAACATCATCCTGATACCAAAGCCTGACAGAGACACAACAAAAAAAGAGAATTTTAGACCAATATCCCTGATGAACATCGATGCAAAAATCCTCAATAAAATACTGGCAAACCAGATTCAGCAACACATCAAAAAGCTTATCCACCATGATCAAGTGGGCTTCATCCCTGGGATGCAAGGCTGGTTCAACATTCGCAAATTAATAAACATAATCCAGCATATAAACAGAACCAAAGACAAGTACCACATGATTATCTCAACTGATGCAGAAAAGGCTTTTGACAAAATTCAACAGCCCTTCATGCTAAAAACGCTCAATAAATTCGGTATTGATGGAACGTACCTCAAAATAATAAGAGCTATTTATGACAAACCCACAGCCAATATCATACTGAATGGGCAAAAACTGGAAAAATTCCCTTTGAAAACTGGCACAAGACAGGGATGCCCTCTCTCACCACTCCTATTCAACATAGTGTTGGAAGTTCTGGCTAGGGCAATCAGGCCAGAGAAAGAAATCAAGGGTATTCAGTCAGGAAAAGAAGAAGTCAAATTGTCCCTGTTTGCAGATGACATGATTGTATATTTAGAAAACCCCATTGTCTCAGCACAAAATCTCCTTAAGCTGATAAGCAACTTCAGCAAAGTCTCAGGATACAAAATTAATGTGCAAAAATCACAAGCATTCTTATACACCAGTAACAGACAAACAGAGAGCCAAATCAGGAATGAACTTCCATTCACAATTGCTTCAAAGAGAATCAAATACCTAGGAATCCAACTTACAAGGGATGTAAAGGACCTCTTCAAGGAGAACTACAAACCACTGCTCAGTGAAATAAAAGAGGACACAAACAAATGGAAGAACATACCATGCTCATGGATAGGAAGAATCAATATCGTGAAAATGGCCATACTGCCCAAGGTAATTTATAGATTCAATGCCATCCCCATCAAGCTACCAATGAGTTTCTTCACAGAATTGGAAAAAACTGCTTTAAAGTTCATATGGAACCAAAAAAGAGCCTGCATCTCCAAGACAATCCTAAGTCAAAAGAACAAAGCTGGAGGCATCACGCTACCTGACTTCAAACTATACTACAAGGCTACAGTAACCAAAACAGCATGGTACTGGTACCAAAACAGAGATATAGACCAATGGAACAGAACAGAGTCCTCAGAAATAATACCACACATCTACAGCCATTTGATCTTTGACAAACCTGAGAGAAACAAGAAATGGGGAAAGGATTCCCTATTTAATAAATGGTGCTGGGAAAATTGGCTAGCCATAAGTAGAAAGCTGAAACTGGATCCTTTCCTTACTCCTTATATGAAAATTAATTCAAGATGGATTAGAGACTTAAATGTTAGACCTAATACCATAAAAATCCTAGAGGAAAACCTAGGTAGTACCATTCAGGACATAGGCATGGGCAAAGACTTCATGTCTAAAACACCAAAAGCAACGGCAGCAAAAGCCAAAATTGACAAATGGGATCTCATTAAACTAAAGAGCTTCTGCACAGCAAGAGACACTACCATCAGAGTGAACAGGCAACCTACAGAATGGGAGAAAATTTTTGCAATCTACTCATCTGACAAAGGGCTAATATCCAGAACCTACAAAGAACTCAAACAAATTTACAAGAAAAAAACAAACAACCCCATCAAAAAGTGGGCAAAGGATATGAACAGACATTTCTCAAAAGAAGACATTCATACAGCCAACAGACACATGAAAAAATGCTCATCATCACTGGCCATCAGAGAAATGCAAATCAAAACCACAATGAGATACCATCTCACACCAGTTAGAATGGCAATCATTAAAAAGTCAGGAAACAACAGGTGCTGGAGAGGATGTGGGGAAATAGGAACACTTTTACACTGTTGGTGGGATTGTAAACTAGTTCAACCATTATGGAAAACAGTATGGCGATTCCTCAAGGATCTAGAACTAGATGTACCATATGACCCAGCCATCCCATTACTGGGTATATACCCAAAGGATTATAAATTATGCTGCTATAAAGACACATGCACACGTATGTTTATTGCAGCACTATTCACAATAGCAAAGACTTGGAATCAACCCAAATGTCCATCAGTGACAGATTGGATTAAGAAAATGTGGCACATGACACCATGGAATACTATGCAGCCATAAAAAAGGATGAGTTTGAGTCCTTTGTAGGGACTTGGATGCAGCTGGAATCCATCATTCTTAGCAAACTATCACAAGAACAGAAAACCAAACACCGCATGTTCTCACTCATAGGTGGGAACTGAACAATGAGATCACTCGGACTCAGGAAGGGGAACATCACACACCGGGGCCTATCATGGGGAGGGGGGAGGGGGGAGGGATTGCATTGGGAGCTATACCTGATGTAAATGACGATTTGATGGGTGCAGCACAGCAACATGGCACAAGTATACATATGTAACAAACCTGCACGTTATGCACATGTACCCTACAACTTAAAGTATAATAATAAAAAAAAAAAAGTTAAAATTAAAAAAAAAAAAAAAAAGAAAAGTTGAGGAAGAATTAGCCAGGTAGAAATGAGAGGAGGCCATCATCCAGTGAGAAAACAGCCCCTGTAGGGTATTGGGGTGGGAAGGAGCATGGGGACTGGGGTAACAGAAAGAAGCTCTCTGCACAGAACAGGGTGATCTACAAAGGGAGTGATGGGGATGAGGCTGCACAGAGTATCAGCCAGTGGCTGGATCATAGAGGTCTTTTAGGCCATGACAATAATTTTGATTTTAATCCTAAAAGTGAGGTGACACACATGCCTAATTTTAAGGAATGCTATGATCATGTTGAGGTTTTTTTTAATGAAAAGATAAATCCCAAGAAGAAAGGTTTTGGGGTGGTGTAAAAAGTGAACTAGATGCATTCTTTAACAACAGAGGGTTTCATAGGAGAGAAAGTTAGGGCAATATGAATATCTAACTTCCCCTGTTAAACATGTCTACCAGAACTGGCCTTCACAGTGGCCCACTCTCAGGTTCATTCTTGCTGTAAAGTTCCCAAGTAAATTCCTGCTCTAAAGTTCCAAGTTCCTGCTGTAAACTTCCTGTTGTAAACTCCCAGGGTAAGGAAGACTCCTCCTGAGGCAGCAGACTGCTTCGGCTTACCCAGCCAGACTCTCTCTGGTTCTCATGGAGAGAGGAGTGTGATAAAGGGCAGGTAGAAAGAATGATTGTGAGTTGGTCCTCTCTCCTTCATGAAGCTGGACAAGTAGCACAAGTAGCAGTTACCCTCTTGCCCACCAGTAAAGAAATAGAACTGATTATTCTGTAGGTGTTATCTTTTTTTTTTTTCCTCAATATCACACTAATCAACTCCCTGTGGCTGTGATGACAAGAGATGCTAAATTGCTGAAACGGCAGACTCTCAGAGGAGATGAAACTGAGCACCTGCTTTTAGGTCCATAAATAACTGAGGGTTATTTTCCTTGGGGACTCACATGCTGGTCCTAACATTCCCACCAAATGTTAATGTAGTCATTACACTGTGTCTGATTGAATTACCATTGTAACTTCAGGAGAAAAGCTTTGGCTTGGCCAGAGCAAAAAATGTATTTTAAGACGCACTAGTTTATACCTTAATTAGGTTTTTTGGCTGAACATCTATGAATGTACAAAATCAAGAAAAAAAATCTTACTTTAGTTGTTCACCTTTTTTTGTACTCGAGTATGCCTAACCTCAAATCTGGTTGTTGTTGTCAAACCCAACATGGGTCCATAATTATTATCAATTTTGTCTTATCTGTCATAAAATAAGCATTATTGAAAAATAACCATGTCTAAAACTATACTGGCAATCAATTTTCTTCCACCTGGTAGCTTTTAAAGAATTGATCTTGCCCATCTACTTTTCTAGTGAAATAATTGCAGCATCACTTCTTTGCTAGGTAACATAGGACATATTTGGGGATTCTGTCTGCATGTGGAAGGATTTTCTCTTCTGTAGCTATGAAGTATTCTCTCTTCTGGTGGCCTTTGACATAAGTATTATAAATCTACCAGTTATCAGAAGTGTGTAATGTTGCCCATCTCCCAAATCTTCCTTAAATGCTTGTCCACAGAAATATTGGAACAATTGAATAACACTCTACTTTTCATACAGACATTCCAGAATCATAAAGACAAGCCCTAGGCTCTTTCATGTTATTTTTTACTTGAAAGCGACCTTCCTATAATAGGCTGATTCTTAGCACCTAGCAGTTATCATCTAGAGTTCCTAAGAGCTTTTCCCAATATCTTTCTTTCATCCTTCATTTCTAGTTCGTTTGAGATTTCCCAGCCTCACTATCACTCTCACCACCTCTCATCTGCCATGTGGAAAAGATATTTCACTGGCGTTCCTACTTCCCTGCTCAATCACATGCAAGGTTCACCATGAGTCATAGTTGTTAATGGCTCCCCCCTGCCTTTTGTACTTGTTTCAAATTCTGCAACTCAGCCTTCAAGGCCCCCCAATTAACTGGCTCCCATTGAACCATCTTCCACAGTGCCTCAAAGGAACTCTTATTCTTTCATCAGCCTGGTTTTCCCATTGCATCTGCCCCTCACACTCCCAACACATACGTATAACTCATATTCATTTCAGCTGCATGAATTTATGAATAATTTGTCCCTCCATGCAATGCTCTATTTCCCTTCATTTCACTGCTTCAAATAAAAACCCATTGCACATATTTAATGTGTATTTGGACATATGTATACACCTGGATACCATCACCACAATTAAGGCAATAAGCACATCGATCACTTTCAAAGTTTCCTTGTGTCCCTTTGCTTTTTAACTTAATTTTATTTATTTTGTGGTAAGAGCACTTAACATGAGGTCTGCTCTCTTAACAACTTTTAAGTGCATACCACTGTATTGTTAACTATAGACACTACAGCAGATATCTCAAAGTTATTTATCTGGTAAGACCATTAATATCTTAAATTTTATTTCTTTAACTTTATGCCCAGCTGATAACTCAGTTACTTACAGATTTACATGTTTGATTCACTTTCTTTCAAAAATTTGAAGGCTTTACACTACTATGTTCTAGCTTCTAGTGTTACTTCTGGGAATTCTAATGTCATTTTGATTCTCGATTATTTATACAGGACACACTTTTATTCTCTTTGGAAGCTTTAAGGTCTTTTTTCCCATTAACTGAAATGTCATCATATCATGACTTGGTATGAGTCATTTCTCACTTATGATGCTAGGCTCTCAGAGAACTCACTCAAGATGGAAACTTGTGCCTTTTACTTCAGAAATATTTATTATTTTTGTCATTATTTTTATAATCATTACTAAATTTTCTATGTTCTCTTTTTATTCTGAAAGTCCTGTTATTTGGGTGCTGGACATCTGACAATGATCCTCTAATATCATGTATTTGTAC
Organism: Macaca mulatta; assembly: GCF_049350105.2. Classification (NCBI taxonomy): domain Eukaryota; kingdom Metazoa; phylum Chordata; class Mammalia; order Primates; family Cercopithecidae; genus Macaca; species Macaca mulatta. The sequence continues at coordinate 58,559,572 of NC_133411.1, forward strand.
TCTTCTATTTTCAACCTAGCTGTTTTTGGTTTTACTTTTTGAAATATATCTTCAGTATTGTCTTCAAAAATTATATACAATTTTTTTAATGGGTATCACATTTTTTGTTTTTCAAGAGTCATTTTATCTTGTGATTTGCTTGTTTCTTTTATATAGATTTATGTTATTCAATAGATGTAATACTTTATATGTGCAGTGGGTTTTTTTGTATATCAGTTATACCTCAATAAAGTTTTAAAAAAAGAAACTAGAAAAAATACAGTTGACCCTTGAACAACGTAGGGGATTGGGAAACTGACCCCCTGTGCAGTTGAAAATCCACATATAACTTTGTACTACTCCAAAACTTAACTACTAGTAGCCTACTGTTGACTGGAAGGTTTACCCGTAACATAAACAGTCTATTAGCACATTTTGTATGTTATACGTATCATATACTGTATTCTTAAAATAGTCTAGAAAAAAAAAGTGTTATTAAGAAAATCATAAGGAAGAGAAAACACATTTTTACATTACTGTATTGTATTTATCCATACTGTAAGTTTGTGTTGCCTGTTTACAAGATAAATTGTCTATTTGCAATGGCAGGCAACCACAGCTGCAAATCTTATCTATGGTACATATCAAGCAATCCAACTTTTCCTGGTAATATCATGACTTTTCTCTGCTTCTTGGGAGCACTTCTGGCATCACTAGAGGTACTTCGTATGGGTCCTATGGTGTTATTCAATGTTTATGGTATTGCACTATACATGAAAAATACACCAGAACCACAAGAGATCACTTTTTACTGTGATTTGCATTTTACTGGGGAGATGAACTGCTCACAGGGAGATGATGAGCATAACATGGCATTTTAAGAGGATACTTGGCAACACTTGAGCTCAAGGCAAAAGCAACAGGAGGTGGCCACAAAATTATTACAGTAGTACAGTATGTACTACAGTTAATTTTATACAGTTATAATTTAATAATACTCCATCTTTACATTTCTTTACATTTCTCTTGACTTTGAATGGCATCATGTACAGTCTGTGTGCATAAGTTTTAGTAAATTTTAACTTCTTGTAATGGATCTGTGCATATTTTATGGTAGTAAATGATAAAATAGACTAATAGCTATGTATAATTTACATGTTGATGTCATACATAACGTTTTCTCGTTTTACTTTTCTGTATTTCTAGGCATTGCAGTTTGCAAGTTTTTTCGAATTGACACAAATCTCCAAAAAATTTCCAATATATTTATGTAAAAAAATGTTTATAAGGGGACTCATGCCATTCAAACTTGTGGTGTTCAAGGATTAACTGTAGAGACCATAATGGTCTAAAAAACACCTAACTTTCCACGTACTGTTTCTCATGAGTATCTATTTGAAGATTTGCTCCTTTTGAAAATTGAGTTATTGATTTTTTAAGTAATTCGGTTGTAGGAGTTTCTTATTTATTTTGAAAACTAACTCCTTGTCATATATATGGTTTGCAAATATTTTCCCCCATTTCATATGTCAATTGGTTCCTTTGCTGTGCAGAATCTTATTAGTTTTGTATCATCCCACTTAGTTATTTTTGTTTTTGTCTTGTATGCTTTCAGTGTCCTATCTATGAAATCATTGCCAAAACCCATGTTGTGAAGGTTTTAAGTTTTATGTTTAAGTCTTTCATCCATTTTGAGTTGATTTTTGTATAAGGGTTCAATTTTATTCTTTTGCCTGTGCATTATTTTATATGTATATTCTTTTGCAGTTTCCTCAGCACCATTTGTTGATGAGACTATGCTTTCCTCACTGCATATTCTTGGTACCCTTGTCAAAGACCAGTTGACCATATATGCAACCGTTTATGCCAGTACCATACTATTTTGATTACTGTAGCCTTGTAATATATTTTGAAATCATTATATGTGATGCCTCTAATGAGCTAAGGTAATGAATAGACATGTCCAAAGAAAATGCATTAGTCTGTTTTCACACTGATATAAAGAACTTACTGATGCTGGGTAATTTATAAAGGAAAGAGGTTTAATTGACTCACATTTCTGCATGGCTAGGGAGGCCTGAGGACACTTACAATTATGGTAGAAAGGAAAGCAGGCACGTCCTACATGGTGGCAGTTGAGAGACAGCATATGAAGGAGGAACTGTTGAACGCTTATAAAACTATCAGATCCACGAGAGCCCACTCACTATCACAAGAACAGCATGGGAGAAACTGCTCCTATGATTCAGTCACCTCCCACTATGTCCCTCCCTTGAAACATGGGGATTGTGGGGATTACAATTCGAGATGAGATTTGGGTGGGAACACAGAGCCAAACCATATCAGAAGATGTACAAATAGCCAAGAGGTATGTAAAAAGTCATTAACATTACTAATCATCAGGGAAAGGCAAATTAAAACCATGATGAGATATCTCCTAACCCCTGTCAGTATGGCTATTATCAAAAAACTAAAAGAAAACAAGTGGGTGATGATGTGAAGAAATTTGAACTTTTGCATATTGTTGGTGGGAATGTAAAATGGTGCAGCTCCTGTGGAAAACAGTATGAGGTTTCTCAAAAAGTTAAAAATAGAACTACCATATGATCCAGCAATCCTGCTTCTGTGCATTTACCCAGAAGAATAGAAATAATGATCTCAAAGAATATTAACACTCTTTTGTTCATTGCCTTACACAATAGTCAAGATGTGAAAACAATCTGAATGTCTATTGACAGATGACTGGATAAAGAAAATGTAGCATATACATAGAATGGAATACTATTCAGCCTCAAAAAACAAGAAAGTTTTGTTATATTCAATAAATCTTCTCTTCTTCCTCCTCATCTCCTTCTTCTTCCTCCTCTCTTCCTCCCCTCTCTCCTCCTCCTTCTTCTTCTCCATCTTCTTCTCCTTCTTCTTCTTCTGACAGAATCTCACTCTGTTGCCCAGGCTGGAGTGCAGTGGTACAATCACAGCTCACAGCAGCCCCTACCTCCTGGATTCAAGCAGTCCTCCCACTGTAGACTCCCAACTAGCTGGGACCACAGGCATGTGCTACCATGTTCAACTAATTTTTAAAATTTTTGTAGAGACAAAGTTTCACTATGTTGCCCAGACTGGTCTCAGTCTCCTGGGCTCAAGCAATCCTCCTGCCCTAGATTCCTAAACTGTTGAGATTTCTGGCATTGAGCCACTGCGCCTGGCAAGTATATGGATAAATCTTGAGAACATTGTGCTAAGTGAAATAAGCCAGTCTCAGAGAAACAAATACTGTGCTGTTTTATTCTACGTATATGTGATACCTAAAATAGTCAGATTCATTCAAGTGGTTGCCAAGGGCTAGGGAGGGGAGAAATGGGAAGTTACTAATCAGTGGGCACAAAGTTTCAGTCAAGCAAGATGAGTCAGTTCTAGAGATGTGCTGCATGACATGGTATCTATAGTCAACAGTAATGTATAGTTCATGTAAAAATTTGTTAAGAAGGTAAATCTAATGTTAAATGTCCACAATAAAATAAAATTAAAGAAAGTTTACTCCCACAAAATAAGGAAATAAGCCAAAATGAGAAAAAATCAGATACAAGACATGGAATAGTGTCACAAAACAATAGCTCCAGCGGCCTGCGGTATGATCAGACCGAATTAATAAGGAAATTATCTAAAAACATCTTCAGTTCAAAGACCAATATGCATTTGGCTTCGTTTTTTAAAGCTAAAATACACACAACTAGAATCAGCTTATTATTGTTGTTCTGTAAACTAGCATGGGACTACGCATTTCCTGTGAATTAATCTATAGATAAAATGTGACAAATGGCAAACTCTAAACATAAAAGCAAACAAGCATTGGTAAAGCTAAATGCCATTTCAACCTTATGTTTTACAAATGCAAGTTATTTCCCTCAATTCGACACAGAGTTTTTGTTTGTTTGTTTTCCCCAACAGATTTGTCTGTGTAAGCTCATTCCACACTGTAGGCCCACAGTTAATGCTATGACAAAGGCCAACTGAGCCTTTGTCACTTGCTCACTCTGTCCCTCTACTATGGTCCTGCCTCTGACCCTCTTCCTCCTATTAGTGTCTACAGATTTCTCCCTCTGCTAATACCTGCCCTCTGCAATTTCTCTAACACCAGGAAAAGTGTTTGGAATGTCAACAATTTACCCATCCTAGGAGCACATCTTTGACAAGAACCAGACTATTCCCTCCTACCCTCTTCTTCCTCCAAGAGAAGACAGATCCTTCCCAAAATTGGTGCTACTACTTAAATTTCATCATTTCAAGAGTTCCTCTGGCTGTTATTCTCAAAACTCTTGGGAAAGTAGAGTTGTGAGGATGATTAGAAACCTTGTCAATAGAAATTACATCAGTTTCTTTTTAATCTCTTGATCAGTGAAAAAACAAACAAATAATGCAAGGCATTGTGGGTTTGGCTGTCTTCAAGAGAACTTAATGTAGACAGATCTGACTACCTTAAAAATGATCCTGTCTCTTACTTTATCTTTTAGTGAGTTTGTCATGTTAATCAGTTACATGAATTTAGCCAAGGGCTGCAGCATTAACTTAATTTCATTTTGTTATACCATCAGTTTAGGGGTGTCTTTACTTATTAAATAAATATAGTATGGTTTAGTTTTAAATTTCAATTTGGGATAATTTATACCTGTTTAGGATAATTTATACTTGTTTATGTGCCAATGAGGTAGGTACTTTTTAGCTCTTGCTCGATGGGGAGATTTTAAAGGATATCAGGTGTTGGTGCTGCAATTAATTTTCTATTAGTGAATCCAATGGAATCTTCTTACTTGGCAGAAAATTAAGTTAAAAAACAGTTGGAAGTTCAATACTGTGTGACTCAATATAATATATGTTAGTATTATTTTGAAGAGTTACCACCCTTCAGTAACTGTTGAACTCAGAGTCAAAGTCTTCTTTGGTTAGAAACTCAATGTGTAACATTAAGAAAATCACTTAACTTTTCTAGATAGCAATTTCTTAGCAGTAAAATGAAAGGGTTGGACAAAATTATCTCTAAGACCAATTTCTAGAAATACCTGATTTTACACTTTCTATGCTTATGATTGGAAAAAAGTGATAAAAATAAGAAAGTTAAAAAGTCTTACTTGAAAAGTGAATACAAGTGACTGGCCTCAAATTCATTGTCAAGGTAAAAATGATTTATGTTTTGCCTGAGGAAATTATTATGATTAAGAAAAAAAAGTGGCTAGCCAGGTGGTTCATGCCTGTAATCCCAGCACTTTGGGAGGCTGAGGAGGGTGGATCATGAGGTCAAGAGATCAAGACCATCCTGACCAACATGGTGAAACCTCTTCTATACTAAAAATATAAAAATTAGCTGGGCGTGGTGGCACACATTTGTAGTCCCAGCTACTCGGGAGGCTGAGGCAGGAGAATCACTTAAACCCAGGAGCAGAGGTTGCAGTGAGCCAAGATCGCGCCACCGCACTCCAGCCTGGTGACAGAGCTAGACTGTCTCAAAAAAAGAAAAAAGAAGAAAAAAATGTGAAATGAAAGGGATCTACTTCCAAATTATTTTCCTTTTGGGTATCATTACAAGTTTTGAACCTTATAGTTCTTATTAATATAATATTGGGCTCATACTTATGTAGTAATTTAGTTTCCTAACCCTCTCATCTATTGTTTATTAATAAGAGCAATTACATACGGAGGCTTATTATGAGCTTTTAGGAATATTTTCCAATTTAATTCTCATATCTATATGAATATAGTATTATCACCAATATATTGAGGAGTAAAATGAGGCAAAGTGAGTTTGGATAATTATTCAAGATCATAAAATTAGCTAATGACAGATTTTTTAACCTGGAACCATCAGACTTCACAGCCATCCTGTTAACCATGGTATTACCCTGCTTTTATTTCTCCATAAATGTTCTAGTAAATGTGCTACAACTTTCTCCTTTTTCTAGTCACTGTGTCATGACTGAAAGTTCACAATCTCCCCAAATGTACATGTTGAAACTCCTCCCATTGTGATAGTTTTAGGAGGTAGGGCCTTTGGAAGGTGATTAGACTTAGATGAGGTCATGAGGGAAGATATGTCATGAATGGGTTTAGTATCCTTATAACAGTCCCTAGAGTGTTTGCTTCTCTCTGCTCTCCATTACATGAGGACACAACAAGTCCATAGTCTGCAGCCAGTAAGAGAGCCCTCACCAGAACCTGACCATGCTGGCACCCTGTTCTCAGACTTTCAGCCTCCAGAACTGTAAAAAATTAAATTTCTGCCATTTATAAGCCACCCAGTCTATGGTAATTTGTTATAGTAGCCTGACCTGAATAGGAAATTCTGTAAAACATTGGCAAACTCTTTTTTCTTTTGAGCAACATTCTCACTGTTACAAATAATAATAATAATAATTGTCCTGCCATTTAAACACAGATGAAAATGTTAACCATAGAATAAAGATGTTTCTTTGCCATTTATATGAGTCCAAGATCTTGTGAAACAAGCAGAAAATTAAATCAAAAGACTTTCTTGACGTTGTGTATTTAAATGTTTTTTTGTTTTTTTTTCATAAACAACATGGAGCTACTTTATTAGGTACAGAATCAATGGTGAGTTAGAGATTAGTAAGTCTGCAGGAGGCACAGGTTACTTTCCACTCAAACCATTAAAACAATGCAGTATCTAGTTCCAAAAGAAAAGATGTTATCATCTCATGGCCAGTTGACAAATTTTATTGGTACCATTCAAGTGAAAAAACAACAACTAAATCTTAGTTTTTATGTAATCTATGTGTTATGGGTGAAATCATGTCCCTCCAAAATGATAGGGTAGAGTCCTAACTCGCAGTACCTCAAATGTGACTTTATTTGGAGATGTAGTCTTCGCAGTACAATCAATTTAAACGTTTTCTAGGTCATGGACTAAATTTGGAAAATGACAAGATTTTAAGTAGCTACTGCTTTAAGATTTAGTACCATACTTTCTATTATCCCAAAATAGTTTCTTCTTAACCTTTACCTTCTACCTCTGAATATGCTATAAACAGTCCACTTACATTTTCAAAATTAACAGTTATCATGAGTACATTAAAAGGGCACCATTGTGAAGTTTGTTTCATGTTTCTTTCCATTAAAATGCATTATTTTCAACATCTTGCTGTTTTACTTCTTTTCCCTGGTGTGGAACACAATTACCACCATATTCTTAGCACTGCTTTAAAGCCCTCTTTCCAGCTGAAAGCCACACTATATTGTTAACTCCACAAGGTCCAATAACATTTTCCCAAACATGTTGTGACTGTCACCACTGGAGAGCAAGGCTTTTAGGGAAAAATGTGGAGTTGTTATGCAGCACATTCCTTTCTTTCTTTTATGCTTTCCTAATTTCAGGTAATTATTGAGTTGAAGTTTATTAGCTAATTGTATGCATGCTGTGGTATTCAAGCACTTTCATTTATGTGGTTGACAGTGACTAGAGTTTTCTTTCATATAGGTATTTTCTTCAGATTTGGGAGGTGAAACTTACTCTAATTGTGGTACTTGGAAGCCTAGTGTGACTCTAACTAGAATTTAATCAGTTGCATTTATTAGAGAATTATTCCATGTAAGTTGGGAATTGTAATAATTTTTCTATACTAGGATATTATCCAGTGAGAGCTACACTGAGATGCCTACAAACCATGGACATTGTTTTGCCTGTAACGCTGGGGACAAAGTCAGAAACAAAAACTTGAACCACCTGAATCAAATAAATGGATTCTGGTTCAGTATTATGGTGACATTTGAACATTTCTAGTTCTGTTCCTCTCAATCATTTCAGAAAACATATAATTGATTTCAGTTAAAATTTATTTCTTGGGCACATACTTGAAAAACCCTTAGCTTAGTTTGAATTGACTTATTGGTCACTAAAAAAGATATTTTACAAATTGAATTTAATTTCCCTGGTACCTTCAGCAAAGCTTTGTGGCATTCCTTATTTTTAGTTCAAGGTGCCATTTGGTGTAAAGCCCTGTATGAATAGATCTCTTTGGTAGGGATGAAAGTTTACCATACAAGATTAAAACTTGTTCATCAATTCTCAAAATTGTCCTTGGACTAAATAATTGCCAGTGCTTTTCCTAGGATTTCAATTAAAGGTTGGTCATCTGACAAAGTGTACTTCCAAGACCATGTCCTGGGAACTGAGAGAAACCACTCAAACGGAGCCCAGGGGTTCTGACCAAGGGAGGTGAGAGAACACAATGATTTCAGACACATGAGACAACCTATGGTGTTTCTTCTTCTTCTTCTTCTTCTTCTTCTTCTTCTTCTTCTTCTTCTTCTTCTTCTTCTTCTTCTTCTTCTTCTTCTTCTTCTTCTTCTTCATAGCTTTATACTGGATGTATAACAAATTGCATGAAATGATTTATTTATTTTCAATTACAACTTTTTTTTTGAGTTTAGGTCTTGCTCTGTTGCCCAGGCTGGAGTTCAGTGGTATGATCATCACTCACTGCAGCCTTGAACTCAAATGATCCTCCCACCTTAGCCTCCTGAGGAGCTGGGATTACAGGTGCATGCCACTGAACCTGGCTAATTTTGTATATTTTTTGTAGAGATGGGGGGGTCTCACTATGTTGCCCAGGCTGGTCTTGAACTCCTGGCCTCAAGCAACTCCTTGGCTTCTAGAAGCACTGATATTACAGGCAGGAGCCATGGCACATGCCTGCATATATTTAAAACTTACAATTTGATCAGAAGCCCACCCGTTATTCCCAAAAGATTCCTCATGCCTGTCTGTCATTCTCCCTCCCAATTCTCTACCTGCCCCATTCCTGGGAAACCAGCAATTTGCTTTTTGCCATGATAGATCAAATTTTCTCGAAGTTTATATTGATGGGGCTCAGGACATGCCACCCCCAAATATGGCATGTTGGCATTTGAAAAAACAACAAAAGCAAGGAAGTCACTCTCAACTTCTGCTCGCCCTTCCTCCCCTGAAGTAGGCCATAAAACCCAGATGATCTTTTCCTAAAGTAGGTCATGAAACTGTCATTCTAGAGATGCCATTCCTATATTTCATATCCAGAGCAAAGAGACATCCTTATCCTTGAAAACACAGAGATACCAAGAAGAATCTGAACAAACAGGCCCAAGATCCCCCTAGTTGATCACCATTAGGTCATACCCCTTTGCCCAATCATACTTTTGCACAATTGTCCACTGTTCATCAAACCTAAGCCTAAAAAATACACACATTTCCCTATTTCTTTGAGTCTTCTTTTCTCAAGGCTCCCATGCCACATACCATTTATATTAAATAAATTCGTATGATTTTTCTCTTGCTAACCTGCATTTTTGCTATAGGAGCCTCAGCCATGAACTTTGTGATGCGTGAGGAAAAGATGTTACCTTTTCTCCCTGACAATAAAAATAGAATCATACAGTATATATTCCTTTTTGTTTGGCTTTTGTCACTCAGAATAATTAGCTTGAATTTCACTCGCGTCATTGAGTGCATTAAGAGTGCACTGCTTTTATTGCTGAATCATATTCAACTCTATGGATATATCGTGATTTGTTTATTCATTTACCTATTGATGGAAACCAGAAAGAAAATGAGCACCTCAACCCTACAACCACAAGGAAATAAATTCCACTAACAACCTGAATGAGCTTGAAATAGAATCTTGAGCCTTAGATAAGTTGGCATGTATCAACAATTTTTTTTTAAGTCTGGTGAGACTCTGAGCAGAGGACTCAGTTAACCTCAGTTAACCAGAGTCACAACTCAAGGGAACTGTGAGGTAATAAATTTGTCTTGTTGTAATGCTCTATGTCTTTTGTGATTTGTTATGCAGCAGAAGTCAAGAAATGCTGCCATGAGGAAGGAACACATGAAGGAGTAGACTTCTCCAAGGTGATACTAGGACAGAGACAATAGCCTGCTTAGACGCCCAGTGGTAGAAGGGAACACAGAGCATTCAAGGGAACCGAAAGAAAGGTCTGGCTGGATTGCAGCTACTCAAACGGAGAATGAACTGGGAAGAGGCTAGAGATGTAGTCAGACCCTATAATTTTTTTTTTTTTTTTTTTTTTTTTTTTTTTTTTTTTGAGCATTGAGACCTCAGGAAGGGTTTTTGATAGGTGTGGAGGAGAGGGTGGAGTGACTTAACATGATAAGCCTTACTGTGTTGGAAAGATTATTCTCACTGCAATTTGGAGGATGGGCTTGGAGAGGGCAACAGTGTATGTGGAAACCAGTAAGAAATGCAGTGTTGTAGTCCCAGAGAAAGAAGTAGGCAGTATGAATTTGGGCAGTAACAGTGGAAGCTAGAAGTGAACAAATTTGAGAAATATTTAGGAAGAACTTTGGAGACAACCAGTCACATGGAGGTATTGGGTAGAGAGTTGCATGTACTGATTCAAAGCTAAAAAGTTAAGTCCATACTGGAGAAAGACTCATTGGCCTGCAGAGGATAACCAAAGCTGTGAGTGTGTATGAAATAATCTAAGGTACTGAATGTTTCAACACTTAGTTCCTGCAAAATAATCTTGCAAAGGAGACTTTCAGTAACCAAAGATATACAAGGGAAGAAAGTGTTAAGGAAGCCCAAAGGAGAGTATTTTGAAAAGAGAGGAAATAATTTTGAAAATGAGGAAATAATCTACAGTAAAAATAAATGCTGAAAAGTCAAATAATATGAGATTTGAAGATGCCAGTTGTATTCTGAAGCTCTTAGAAAGAACTGCTTTGGTGTGATAATGAGGGTGATGAGAAAAACGGGAACATTGTAATTTGGCCAGCATTTGGGAAAGTTTGTGGACAAGAGGATGGAGAGACTCTAGCTTAAAGAGAAAAGAAGTCAATGAACCTTTTTGTTTTTTGCTTGTTTGTTTAAAAATAGAAAATATTTAAATAAAGAGATTCGGTTAAAGGGTGAACCATTAAGTAACTCATTATTGCTGTGTTTTTATTGCTTAGTGTGACTATCTCATGGAAAATGAAAAAGTTTTTATTTAACAGCATAGTCTTCAAAGGCATTTGAGCTATTCTTCTTTTACCTTATTTTTTAATACCCTGTCTTAAACTTGAATCACAAATAACTCTGAAGAAGGTTTTTTTTGCAATAAATAAGCAAATACAGAAACTCATTTGGAGCTCACAGTATTTGTTTTTATAGGTGTTCCATGGCATGAGTTAATCAGTTAACAAGGCAGTAACCTTTAATAGCAGCCCCTTTCTTCTGAATACTGTCTAAGCATTTGTGATAATTGTTCAAGCTCTAAAAGACAGGATCACTGCTCCCCAGGAGTTCAAAATTGAATGGATGAAATGATGAATAAAAGCACTGGAAGGTTTGTGGAATACTAATGGGAAGAAAAACTGAAGGAGAATTTATCTTTCCTGTAGTATCATTAAATCTCACTTTAAAAACTAAATCCTTGTCCTAAGAAGTTTATACAATTTTTTTCATGACATATATGAAAACTAAAGCCAAGAAATTCTATTATTACCACCCTTAAAATTGGGCTGTATCCATGCCACACACACAAAAAAATTTTTAAGAAAGCATGATAGTCATTTGTTCATTGATTAGTAAACTTTATGTATGAAGTCAGTGTAGCACACAAACTTTTTTTTCCAATAGGATAACTGCAATTTTCACCCTCCTAGTTTCTATTTTTCCTCCTGAAATTCCTATTATCATTCAGGCAGCAGCCAGGACTTTTCTGTATGTCCTACCCTCAGGGTGTGCTTGATATTGTAAAACCGCTGAGTCATTGCTTACTTTGTGTTTCAAAATAAACTTGACAAGTACAGCAGAATAAAATACAGCTTTGAAATAAATAAACCTGGATATTTTGAGTACCAAGTCCACAGTTTACATCATAGGAGAATAATAATAAATGAAGAGAACTGAAGTTCCCCAGTCAGCTCTGTTAGACTGCCTAACTGATACCATATCAAGAACCATCTTTGCCGATTCTAGAAGCCAAGTGAGAGTCAAATTGGCTTCTAAGGTCACTCAGTGACTATTCATGAATGTGTTTTCTGAGCACTGGCTGTGCTACGCAAACCTTCCTGTAGGTACCCTGAAAAGTTGTTTCACGGTTAGCATCTAGCACACAGTCTATTGATCGTCTAGTGGGGTGACCGGCAAGTATACAGCTCAGTCATTTTTAGTGTATTTGCAGAGTTGTGCCACCATCCCCATAATCTAATTTTAGAATATTTTCATCACCCCAAAAGAAACCTTGTGCCCATTAGTAGTCACTCCCCTTAGCCCTTGGCAACCACCAATCTATTTTCTGTCTCTAGATTTTTCTTTTCTGGACCTTTCATGTAAACAGTATCATAGAATAATGGTGATATGGTTTGGCTGTGTCCCACCCAAATCTCATCTTGAATCTGTTGTGGAAGGGAGGTAACTGAATCATGGGGGGAGGTCTTTCCCATGCTGTTCTTGTGATAATGAGTAAGTCTCATGAAATCTGATGGTTATTATAAGGGGGAATTTTCCTGCACAAGCTCTCTTTTCTTGTCTGCCACCATGTGAGACGTGGCTTTTGCCTTCTGCTGTGATTGTGAGGCCTCCCCAGCCAGGTGGAACTGTAAGTCCTATAAATCCATTTCTATTGTAAATTGCTCAGTCTCGAGTATGGGTATGTCTTTATCAGCAGCGTGAAAATGGACTAATACATATGGTCATTTGTTACTGGCTTTTTTCACACAGTTTATCCATGCTTTAGCATTTATCAGTGCTTCATTTCTTTTATTATGTTTCATGTACGACATAATATTCCATTGTACACATAACCACTGCATCAGTTGTTGCACATTTGGGTTGTTTCTACTTTTTGGGTCTTATAACTATTGCTGCTATGAACACTTTTGTACATGTTTTTGTGTAAACATATGTTTTTTCTTTTGGCTAGATTGCTATATAACACATGACAATTTTTAGCAACTACCCCTGAAAGGTTTAGACCTCTATAGACCGGGTGTTTTGGAAAGGTCTCATTCTCCCAACCCTTGCCCTCATGTATAATCAATGCTTGGTATATCAGTTAGGGTTCTCCAGAGAAACAGAACTAAAAGGATATATGTACAGGAAGAGATTTATTAGAGGAATTGTCTTATGTGATTATGTGAGAAGCACCATGATCTGCTGTCTACAAGCTGGTGACCCAGGAAAGTTGGCAGTGTAATTCCAGTTCAAGTCCAAAAGCCTTGATAAAATAAAGGAGTCAAGGGTGTAAATTTTAATCCAAAGACAAGAAAAGACCAATGTTCCAGCTCAAGTAGGTAGGCAGGAAGTACAAAAGGGCAAATTCCTCTTTCCTCCACCTTTTTGTTCTATTCAGGTCCTCAATGTGCACCCACATTGGGGAGGGCAATCTGCTGAGTCCGCTGACTCAAATGTGAATGTCATCTGAAAACACACACATAGATATACCCAGAAATGATGTTTAATCTGGGCACTCCATAGCATAGTCAAGTTGACACAAAAAACTAACCATTATACTTTGCTGCTCTATGCCAAGAACACAGTGTGGTGAACGTTTTTCCTGTTTTTGCACAGGTCATTTGTATATATTTTATCTGGTTCTACATGGGTTTATGTAGTCAGTACACAGGAAGCTACAACAAGATAATTGGAATTAATAAAATTCTTAGAATATGTTGAGGAAACTCGGTGTTAATGAATCGTTTCATTCAAAATAAATGAGTCATCTAAAAATAATTTAATTGAAATAAATATCTATAATTAATTGAGAAGTTTTGGGAGCAGTATATGATAGTCAAGTACCAAAAAAAAATCCTAGTAAAATAATAGACTCTAAAAATAGAAAGACCTACTTTTGAGTTTCAACTTTTTCACTTGTTATTTTGCTTTAAGCAAGTTGTTTAACCTCTGTAAGCCTATCTAATAATTTCTAAAGCAGGATTAATAACAGTACTTATTTTTTAGGATTGTTGTTAAAATTAAATAAGATAATGTTTGTAAAGATTGAGTGTAGAGCCTGGTTTATAACAAGAGCTCAAGAAATAGGCTTTTCTCAGCTGCCACCAAGGTGCTCTGTCCTTCTGAGGATGCTAAGGCTGCCTTGGAGTGACACCTTCACTTACCTTCACTTCAGTAGATAACTAACACCTCACTCACCTGGCAGCACCAACTGCGGACTTGCCTGCACCATGGCCTCCATCTCCGAGCTTACTTGCATCTACTAAGCCCTCATTCTGCACAGTGACGAGGTGACCATCACAGAGGATAAGATAAATGCCATCTTTTAAGCAGCTGTATAAATGTGGAGCCTCCTGGCCTTCTGTGGTTGTTGAAGTAATGACTCTTTTACAGGGATTCTCATGGATTGCTCAATGCAGTTCTTCAGCATGAATATTACTGTTTATGTCAAAAAAGTCATCTTTGACAATTTGATGCTATCAGGTAAAATTGCCCTATGTCACTGCTGCCTTCTTCTGAAAAGTGATGTTTATGACATGGAAGTTGCTTAATTATATGGTTGACTTGGTTTCTTGAAGTCTATTGAATACTTTCTTTTTTTGACTTAGGAATTGTTTGAGAATACCTTTCATGTGAAATAGTGTAAAATCATTGACTAAGAAATATGTAAAATATCTACATAGAAAAAGTTCTAGAAAGGTATAGAATAAAATGTTTACATTAGCTTTGTAGGAGAAAGTTGAATAGCAGAGATGGAAATGGTGGCAAAGGCTGAGAAGGCAGAATTTTAATTGTTACTGTATATATTTCTACACTGCTCTTTTTGGTTGTTAAACAATGATCTGCTATTAGCTTTGCAACTGAAAACGTGTGTGCCTTGAGAAACTCATGTGACATTTTTTGAACATGCATTTTCTCCTTTTTCTAGGTATCACTGTTCCCATTTTACATATAAAATACACCAAAAGAGATGCCTCCCTGACTAGAGAATGCTTTTATTATTTTCCTCTTTTTCCTACTAAAAAGATTTGTAAAATGAGAACACTAGAACATTCGGATTAAATAAATATCAATAATGGCACTAAAGTCTCAAGATAGAAATTCAGTAACATCCATTAATCACAGAGTATGTGTATCTTGTTTATAAATCATCTCCAAATAAACTTACTTTGGTATAGTAAGTGGATTTTGGTTTAGTGAACATTTAGAGTGATATGTTTCCAGAATAAGAATTTCAGCAATGGACTATTTTGTGCATTCATGTTACGTATAGGGAGTAACAAATCCTATCAATGCTTATTGTACTTTTTATTATTCCCATAATAAGAAATACAGTAAAGTAGAATATAAATGTCCTGAGACACTCACTGTTTTATTTAAATAAGATTTTTAATTCAGGAAGAAAAGACATAATTACTTATTTTAATTTAGTCATAGTTTTTTGTCATTTTATACCTTTACATCAGCTGCTATAATCATGCCTAAAATGCCATTGCACCAAATGAAAGGCTGGAAATGGTAAAGTGAATATTGCTGAAGAAATTGAGATGTTATTTCAGGTACATTCTTCAGGAGGAAATCTCCTTTACCTTGTTTTAGATGATGGTCTTGAAACATCTCATTTTTTTTAGTTACAATTATGTGACTTTTTATTCTTTTAATGTCACAAAGTAATAAGTAATATTGCAATCTCCAAGTGACTTTGAATATGGCAATTTTAGCTTTTATAGTAATTTTCTTGATAGTTGAATTTTAAATGTATCAATTAATTAGAAAAAAAGTCATCCTAGTTTTGGAGACAAATCAAAATAATAGGAAGGAAACCTTAAAATCATTTTTAAAGATATTCAGATAACTTTTAAGGATATTATTATTATTTAAAAACAATTGAAAATTATTTTTAAAGACCTTAAAACTATTTTTTCATAATCTAATGAATATTTATCAAGTGATTTCAAGAATGAGACAATGATACAGGTATTTTAGGACATTCATTCATTCATTCATTCATTCAAAAATATTTACTAGGCATCTACTATGTATCAAGTTCTATTCTAAATTCTGGTAACACAGTGGCAAATAAAGGATCAAAAGAAATGTTTGACCACCATTATATTCCAGACACTATGCTTGGTACTGGGATATAGTAATAAATTAAAAAGAAAAAATTCTCTCTTGTCATGGAACTTATCTTCTAACTCATACATTCAAAAATATGAAAGATAAATGAGTAAAACAGATAGTATGTTTGACAGTGATAAGTACTCAGAGGTAACATAATTGAGTGTGTGTATGTGTGTGTGTGTATGTGTGCATGAAATTTTAAATAGGGTGCCAGGATAAAACTAATTGAGAGCATGATTTCTTGAATAAGCACTTGAAAGAAGCAGGCAGAGCTCTACCTGAGAGATTATCTGGTATCTAGGTGAAGAGAGTCCTAGGCAAAGGCAATAGAGGTGGTAAAAGCCCTGAGGAAAGATTGTGACAGAAATATTCCAGGAAGAGCCAGGAGGTAACATGGCCACTGTGAAGAGAACAAGATGGAGTGGAGAGGAGATTAGGTTAGAGGTGCAATGCAAATCGGTTTCCTTTGTAACAGATTGTATATGATCTTGTAAGGATTTGAGCTTTTACACTAAGATAAATGAATCATTGGAATTTTTTTTAAGCAAGGAGATGACACCACTTATGTTTCAACAGGATCATTTTGACTTCTGTTTCAACAGTATCAATTTTTTCTGTTGCCTTCAAAATATATGGCAATGTGGCAAGGAAAAAGCAAGAAGACTAGTTGGGAGGCCACCTTAATTACTGATTTTGGAGGTGATGTTGGCCTTGATTGTGGTGATTAAGTTGGTAGACACCTAGAAATATTTTGAAAGTAGATCCAACTTCAGCATTTATATGGAGACAACTCTATATTAATATTGTGACAATCGTTATACAGAGGATGACAGAAGGGAAAAAAATGACTCTAAGATGTTGGGCTGATTGTATTCCAGTAAGTGTCCGTTATTTAACTGAAATGGGAAAAAATTATAGCAAATGGAAGATTCCCCTCTGTAGCCCCACCCCCAAGAATGGTGTTTAGTAATTCAGTTTTGCATGTGTCAAATTTGGATGCCTTTGGACATTCAAGTGGAGATATCAGGATATATGGTGAAAGATCCAGGCTGGTAAAATCATTGAACATCATTTCCATGTGCATAATAATTAATGCCATAAAATGAACTAACTTCATTTAAGGAGTTAGTATAGATGGAAAAGAGAAGACTTCCAATGACTAAACCTTGGGTACTCCAATATTTAGAGTTTGGGTAAATAAGGAATCCCAGCAAACGAGACAGAGAAGGAGTCACCAGAAGTGTAGGAGGTAATCAAGGTACATGTTGTTCCTTGGAAGCCAAGAGAAAACGTACTTCAAGGAAGCAAGAGTAGTCAATCATGCCAAATAACACTAGATAAAGTACTATGAGGACTAAGACATAAACATTAGATTTAGCAAAATGCAGAGTTTTTTTTTCAAATGATCTTGATGAGAACAGTTTTACTGGACTGATGGGGATAAAACTTTGAGTGTATTCAGGAGAATGGGGTGGAGGGGAAGAGAAAGTGCGAGAAACTGCAGGTGTTGGGTACAGCATGGACAACTCTGCCAAGGAGTTATATTTTAAATAAAAGAAAAGAAGGAATAGTAGCTGGAGGTGGAAATGAAGTCAAGATATAAAATATATGACTATACATAATGTTTATGGTTTTGAATCTTGAATTACTGCATTTTGATTATAGCATCTCATACAAGTCACATTATAATCGATAATTAAGAAAAAAAATAAGAGATCATAGTTTGATTCAAATTTAGAAAATGGGCAAGCAATGACTGAAGAGACTTTATGCCTAAGAGGCTCACCTGCCAATGAACATGATTTTTACAGTTGTATTATGATTATGATGAACTGATAGGTCTCAGAAATGTCAAGTGATTTGCTATAAAGTTTATAAGAAAATCAACTAGCAAGGAGTCATTGTATTAGAAAGAGCCTTGAGCTTGCTGAAGCAGCAACAGTTTGCAAAGTCACAATGTCATTTTCATTTAAATTGGAATTAAGACTTTAGGGAAAATGCCCCTATGGGAGGAAAGACTTTCCAGAAGGAATTACAAAAAGCCAGATGCATGTTATGAATCTTTAGTCTTTGCAAAGAAGTGTTCTTGAAATAAGAGATGGGAATCATAAAACTTAAATATTTTATATGCTGGGTTTATTATTATGTATTATGAGTCAAATTGTGTGTCCCTAAAAGACATGTTGGACTCCGAACCTTCAGTACCTCAGGACGTGGCCTTATTTGGAAAGGTGACTGCAGATGTAATGAGTTAAAATGAGGTCACACTGGAGTAGGATGAGCCCTTAACCCAGTATGATTGGTGTCCCGAGAAGAGGAAAAGAGACCCAGAGACACAGACATATAAGGGGAGAACACTGTGTGATGACAGAGGCAGAGATTACAGCACTGCAGCTGTCAGCCACGGAACACCAAGGAGTGCCAGCAACCACCAAGGCTAAGGAGAGGCAAGGAAGCTCTCTCCCCTCCAGGTTTCAAAGGAAGCATGGCCCTGCTGATAGTTTGATTTTGGACTTCTACAGAACTGTGAGATAATAATTTTCTTCTTCTTTATTTCCAGATTTTCTACTTAATAAGGTTATTAAAATCATGTTTGTAAAACTCACCCAGTTTATAAAAGCCACCCAGTTTGTGGTACTTTGTTACAGCAGCCCTATGAAACACATACACTATCTATAGCCAAATGTAGGAAAATATAGTGAAAAAAACCTTGCGTAGAGTTTGAGTTCGAGTCTGAAAAACAAAAACAATGTAGCAATGGGGCAGCGGTGGATGAATAACAATATAAAGCGAAGAATCCAACAGTATTATTATATTATTAAATACAATTATTAAGAACAGACTATGTGATACTTTCCCTGCATTATCCCAAATCTCCAGAATAGCCTATCTGCAGTGTATGTATTATAGCTCCTATTTCATAGATAAGGAAACCAAAGCCTAAGGGAGTGAAAATATGAGGGAGACAGAATTCTGGCAGATCCAAACAATTTCTATGAAACGCCTCCCTTCCATTAAAGTGTAGAAGAAAATAGCACATAAGAAAGTTATCAAAGTTATATATCAATGTGTGTGAAGATATGTTCCTAAAACTCATTTAATAATTTTTTTCTTATTAACAAAAGGCATGTATATGATTTTCTCACACTTCATTTTTTAAAATATAAGAACTTTGCTTCATGTTTTATATGAGGGTAAAGAGATTTAATCTGTAGAGCCATTAAACAAGTATTGAATTGGTGCATGACCTGTATGAAATCATAATGTGGCTCTAAAAATAAGACTTTTTAAAAACAGATACCGTAATTTCTAGAACGATTGCTCAAAGAAATGAATGGTCCTAAACCCCAAACAACCAAAGAAAACAGAAAAGCCTGGTAGAGATCTTTATTAAAATGTATGACCTCAGGGAAGAAAATATAAAATGTGACAAAATCAGAATAAATCAACATGAACAAAAACTTAGTAAGACAAACATGATTTTAATAGCTTTATTAAGCAGAAAATCTGGAAATAATTGAGCCCTGAAACTTAAAAGAGAGATAAAATGTATTGTGATTTTTGGTTACTTAGTCGATGTTTGTGTTTTGAAGAAAATGATAAAAATACATATTTATAAGGGAAAATATTCTGCTTAAAAAAATTAGTGGAAAAGTCAGAGTATTTTTGGCTATATACCAGTCCTATATAGCAGGGGTCCCCAACCCCGGGGCAGTGGCCTGCTAGAAATCGGGCCACACAGCAAGAGGTGAATGATGGGCCAGTGAGCTAGTGATATGGTTGGGCTGTGTCCGCACCCAAATCTTACCTTAAATTGTAATAATCCCCTCTTGCCAATGGCGGGGCCAGGTTCAGGTAATTGAATCATGGGGGTGGTTTCCTCCATGCCATTCTTGTGGTAGTGACTAAGTCTCACGAGATCTGATGGTTTTATAAATGGGAATTCCCCTGCACACACTCCCTCTTGCCTATTGCCATGGAAGACAAGATGGGCCTTTGCTTCTCCTTTGCCTTGTGCCATGATTGTGAGACCTCCCTGGCCACGTAGAACTGTGAGTCCATTAAACCTCTTTCCTTTATAAATTACCCAATCTCAGGTATATCTTCATTAGCAGCGTGAGAACAGACTAATACAGCTAGCATTCCTGCTTGAACTCCGCCTCCTGTCAAATCAGCTGTGGCATTAGATTCTCACAGGAGCGCGAACCCTCCTGTGAAGTGCGCATGCAAAGGACCTAGACTGTGCGCCCCTTATGAGAATCTAATGCCTGATTATGCCTGAGGTGGAACAGTTTCATCCGGAAACCACCCCTCGACCCCGATCTGTGGAAAAATTGTCTTCCATAAAACCTGTCCCTGGTGCCAAAAAGGTTGGGGACTGCTGATACACAGTATCTGCATATGTGTTTTAATGCTTAGGTTATTGATCTTTTGCATTATCTTATGAATCTCCCCCATATCAATGTTTAGTAAAGAAAAAGTTTTTTTTCACTACATTTTTCTTCAGATAACAGGCTTCAGCCTTGATGGAAAAATTTCCTTATGTTCAATTCTTCAAAATGATCTATTTACACGAGTGTCATATGGCTAAGTTCCTGGCCCTAATCTCAGCTAAATTTCGTTCTTTCTTGTCCTAGGAGGGCAAACATCTTTATCTTTTTGTCAGTTGGGAGAAAGATAAAAGATGAAGCAGCTCCAGAGAACCGTGGCTGTGGAGGAGTGGTTACTATTCTTTGACTCCAGTCCTCTTCATTTGTAGCCACTTCCTCTCTTGTACCTCTGCTGTCTTATCCCAAAGAAAACTGCTCACTGAGGCAAGTGGCATTTTCAAGAAGATATTGCAACGGCATCCACAAAGCCTATTCATGTTGAGAAATGAGGGAGAATGTGCTTCATAGAGTGGTCCTGTCATATAGTCTTTTAGGAGCCAAGATAAAAACTGTCATTTCCTCTTCTTTAATAGCAAAAATTATGTGTAATAATTTCATGCATTATTGTGAAACAAACAACATAGTAATTAAGAGAATAAACTTAGGTACTAGACAGAACTGGTTTCTAGTTTCAGTTTTTTCAACTTTCTAAAGTGATGCATGGCAAATGATTAAATCTCTCTAAGCCCAAATTTCCTCTGGTGATAGGGTTTATGAGAGCAAAGGAGATCATACTTGGAAAGCACCAATTTCAGTGCCTGTAGAAAGTACATGATAACAGTAAAGTATTGTTATTGTTTATCTTTTTTTTTTTTTTTTTTTTTTTTTTTTTTTGAGACAGGATCTCACTCTGTCAGCCGGGCTGGAGTGCAGTGGCCTGATCTCGGCACACTGCAACCTCCGCCCTCGAGTTCAAGCAATCCTCCTGCCTCAGCCTCTCTAGTAGCTGGGATTACAGGCATGTACCACCACAACCAGCTAATTTTTTGTATTTGTAGTAGAGACGGGGTTTCGCCATGTTGCCAGGCTGGTCTCGCACTCCTAACCTCAGGTGACCCGCCTGCTTCGGCCTCCCAAAGTGCTGGGATTAGAGACATGAGCCGCTGTGCCCAGCCTGTTATTGTTTATCTATGTGACCTTAGATAAGTTACTCAATCACTCTGTGCCTCAGTTTTCTTATCTGTAAAATGGGATAATTATATTCCTGCTCCATAGAGCTACTGTGATGAAAAAATAGACTATATCTAAAGCACTCAGAGTAGCGTTTGACATGTCCTAAGTGTTCAGTAAATGAAAGTCACCATTATTATTGTTATTACCATTATTGTCAGCAGTGTCATTTATTAATGTAATAATAATAAAATTAGATTCTAATTGTGTTCATTTATAGTTGATATACATTAAGGGTGGCCAGCCAGCATTATATAGGTATGATTTGGAGGTTGCTAGAAAAAATCTCCCTCCCACTCCACCTCAATCTACACGAGTCTTGCTTAGAGAACTCCCAACAACTAAAAAAGCTCATCGTAAGACTCTGAATGTAGAAGTCTCTTTGCCAAAGGATCTCCCTTAAAATGAGAGTTTACAAAATGTAAACATTCCAGTTTCCGAAATAATAATACCCAAATTAAATTATAGTATGGATCAATTTATCAGGTCAATTTCCTTCTTGGTAGCAAGAACATAGTAAAATTCAAGAGCAATGAGATTCTCAGAGTGTTCAATCAGGTTCTGTAGCCAGAATAAAATCAGAGCAAGAGGCAAAGAAAGAACGTGTGGAAACTGACAAAGATAAGCACTGTCACTTTAAAATTTGAGTGGATTTTATTCAAATGACTGGAAATACTGAAAGTGCCATTCTTGTTCTTCCCTTGATGCAAAGGTAACTCCAAAAAGGTTTGCGTAGGGAATCAGTGGCAAAACATGATTTATGAAAAATTTCCTTAGAACGCTGCAGGAGGCAAGCCCAAAGTAGAATGTCTTTCCTCAGAAACAGTGAAACAAATGGATGCATTCATTCGAATCTTCCATAATGGGGAAAAGAGGCTGGTGATAAGAAATGGCTGCCTGATTATTCTTTTGAAGAATAAGATGTAATAGAAAATGTGCATAAACAGAAGAATTGGAAAAGTTTTGGCTTATGAAGAGGAAAATGTTCTCAGCAAAAAGTCACTAAGTTATAAAATCATTTGCTAACTAAAAAATGAAAGATGGAATTGGAAATTCAGTAAGGTTATATAGTTTGGATGTTTGTCCCCTCCAGATTTCATGTTGAAATGTCACCTCTAATGTTGGAGATGAGTCTAGTGGGAGATGTTTGGGTCATGGGGTGGATCCTTCATGAGTGGGTTGGTGCCATCCTTGTGGTTATAAGTGAGTGCCCACTCTATGAGTTCATAAGAAAGCTGGTTGTTTAAAAGAGCCTGGCACCTCATCCCCTCTCTCTTGCTCCCTCTCTTGTTATGTGATGTGCCCAGTCTTCCTTTGCCTTCTGCCATGAGTAAAAGCTTCCTGAGGCCTCACCAGAAGTTGAGCAGATGCTGGTACCATGTTTGTACACCCTGCAGACCTGTGAACCAAATAAACTTTTTTTATTTATAAATTTCCCCATCTCAAGTAGTTTTTTATAGCAATGCAGAATGGATTAACACATCAGGAATATATTAAGTACTAATATTTGCATGACATTGTTGGTTTCAGTGACTTTTACCCAGTAGCAAATTTATGTAGTGTTATAAGCAATGTAGTGAATCTACATTACACAGACAATATGAGCATTTTAAAGAAAATGGTCCCATCACACAGAATTTTTGAAGTTGACTAACCTTGGAAATTCCTTTTCTGGCACAGGTACAAAATTATCCAGATTGACTTTCCATGTGTTCACATTAACCACGTAATAGTCAATCAGGAGATAACAGTTTTTGAATTCAGTTTAACTTTATAGGCTTAGCCACTGTAACAGGACCTTTATTTTGCAGGATTGTAGCCTATAGAAAAATGACTATAAGGTGATGAAATATGTAATCAATACATATTGATTACATAGAATAAGGACCTGCCAATGGAAAACTGATTTAGATTATCATACAGGACAAGGGTGCCCAGTGCTTGTTTGAGACTTTGGGGTGGGTGAAGGTTGGGATGGCTGTGGCAATTTCTTAAAATAAAACAGCAGTGAAGTTTGCCACATTGATTGACTCTTCCTATCACAAAAGATTTCTCTGTAGCGTGTGATGATGTTTGGTCACATTTTATCCACAGTAGAATTTCTTTCAAAATTGAAGTCAGCCTTCTCTAATGGTTGTGGATGGAAAACCAATCGGGGATTGGGTGGGGGAGTAAATGCAAGTTCCATGGAAATTGTCACTGACTTAAAAATTTTACTTAAACATTTACTGTTACAACATTTTCAATAAAGGATTTTACTGAAACACAAAAGTTAAAGCCAAACTTGTAAGTAAAGTTAGATCATCATCATCCTTATCTCTATGAAAAAAAAAACAACAAAACTTGATTTCTATCTCACTCCATACCCCAAAGTTTTGTTTTGTTTTGTTTTGTTGAGATGGGGTCTTGCTCTGTTGCCTAGACTGGAGGGCAGTGGTGTGATCTCGACCTACTGCAACTTCTGCTTTCTGGGCTCAGGTGATCCTCCCGCCTCACCTCCCATAAGCTCACGACCATAAGCTCGTGCCACCATGCCTGGCTAATATTTTGTATTTTCGGTAGAGACCGGGTTTCACCATGTTGCCCAGGCTGGTCTTGAACTGCTGAGGTCAAGCCATCTGCCTGCCTCAGTCTCCCAAAGTGCTGGACTTATAGTTGTGAGCCACCAAACCTGGACCTACACCCCAAAGTTAATTCATGATGGATCATGGACCTTAATATAAAACAGTACTGTAATGTGGCTGGGCATGGTGGCTCACGCCTGTAATCCCAGCACTTTGGGAGGCCAAGGCAGGCGGATCACGAGGTCAGGAGTTTGAACCAGCCTGGCCAACATGGTGAAACCTCACCTCCACTAAAAATACAAAGATTAGCTGGGCATGGTGGTGGGGACCTATGATCCCAGATACTTGGGAGGCTGAGGCAGGAGAATCCTTTGAACCTGGGAGGTGGAGGTTGCAGTGAGCTGAGATGGCACCATCGCACTCCAACCTAGGTGACAGGGTGAGACTATGTCTCAGAAAAAACAAACAAACAACAACAACAAAAAAGAAAAACAAAACAAAAACAGTACTATAATGCATTTAGAAGAAACTTTTGGTAGGTGGAAATTTCTTGGAGAGAACACTAAGAGCAGTACTATAAAAGCAAAAAAAAAAAAAAAAAAGATTGGATTTCATCAAAACTGAATAGATTTATCAAAAGTCACCACAAAGAAAATAGACAAGCCATACATTGGGAAAATTATTTGTAGCGTATATATGGCAGAAGACTTGTGTCTAAAACACAAAAAACCAACCTATAAGTCAACAATAAAAATACAAACAATTCAATAAAAGAATGGAAATAGAGATACTTCACAAAGAACATATACAAAATACCAATAAGCATATGAGAAGGTGCTTAACACTATTAGTTGCCAAGAAAATTCAAAATAAAATGACAATTAGATACCATTTCACACTCACTAGAATGACTAAATTAAAAAAAAATCATCCTTAATACAGGCATAACTCAGAGATATTGCAAGCTCAGTTCCAAGTCACTTGCAAATATCCCAATGAAGCAAGTCACACAATTTTTTTGGTTTCCTAGTATATATAAAAGCTATGCTTACACTTTACTATAGTCTATTAAGTGTGCAATAGAATTATGCCTAAAAATGTATGTACCTTAACTAAAAATACTTTATTGTTAAAAATTGCTAACATTCATCTCAATCTTCAAAGGGTTGTAATCTTTTTGCTGGTGGAAGGTCTTGCTGGATGTTTACGGATGCTGATTGATCAGTGGTGATTGCTGAAGGTTGGGGCAATTTCTTAAAATAAGACAGTAATGAAGTTTTCCCACATTGATTAACTCTTTCTTCCACAAAAATTTCCCTGTAGCATGTGATGCTGTTTTTTTGGTTGCATTTTACCCACAGTAGAATTTATTTCAGAATTAAAGTCAATCATCTTAAACCCTGCCACTGCTTTATCAACTAAGTTTATGCAATATTCTCAACCTCCTCTTTTTGTTTATCATTTCAACAACATTCACAGCATCTTCACCAGGAATAGATTCCAACTCAATAAACCACTTTCTTTGCTTTTCTGTAAGAAGCAACTCCTCATCCATTCAAGTTTTCCTGTGAGTTTGCAGCTATTCAGTAACATCTTCAGGATCCACTTCTAATTCTGGTTCTCTTGCTATTTCTACCACATCTGCACTTACTTCCCCCACTGAAGTCTTGAAACACTCAAAGTCATCCAGGAGGGTTGAAATCAACTTCTTCCAAACTGCTGTTAATGTTGATATTTTGACCTTCTCCCATAAGTCACAAATGCTCTTAATGGCATTAGAATGGTGAATCTTTTCCAGACAGTTTTCAATTTACTTTTCTTAAATTCATCAGCAGAATCACAATCTCTGGCAGCTATCACCTTACAAAACGTATCTCTTAAATAATAAGACTTCAAGGTAAAAATTATTCATTGATCCATGAACTGCAGAATAAATGTTGTGTTAGCAGGCATAAAACCAAAATTAATCTCCTTGTACATCTCTATCAGAGCTCTTGGGTGACCAGGAGAATCGTCAATGGGCAGTAACATTTTGAAAGAATTTTTTGTTTTTTCTGAGCAACAAGTCTCAACATCGGGCTTAACATACTCAGTAAACTGTGCTGTAAACAGATGTGTTGGAATTAGATTTTGTATTTCATTAGTAGAGCTGAGTAGATTTAAAATAACTCTTAAAGGTCCTTGGATTTTCAAAATCCTAAATGAGCGTTGGCTTATTAGTGACTTAAGTCGCCAGCTGCGTTAGCCCCTAACAAGAGATTCAGCATGTCTTTATAGCTTTGGAGCCAGACATTGACTTCTCTTCTCCAGCTGTGAAAGCCCTAGATGACATCTTCTTCAGTGATAAGCCTGTTTTATCTAAATTGAAAAGTTGTTGTTCTATATAGCCACTTTCATCAATTATCTTATCTAAATCTTCTGGATAATTTGCTGTGAGTTGTACATTAACACTTGCTGCTTCATCTTGCACTTTTATGTTATGAAGATGGCTTCTTTTCTTAAATCTCATGAACCCACTTCAACTAGCTTCAAAATTGTCTTCTGCAACTTCTGTCTCTCAGCCTTCATAGAACTGAAGAGAGTTAGGGCCTTGCTCTGGATTAAGCTTTGGCTCAAGGGAATATTGTAGCTTGTTTGATCTTTTATGCAGACCACTCAAACTTTCTCCATATCAGCAGTAAGGTTCTTTTGTTTTCTCATCATTTGTGTGAGTGGCACTTTTAATTTCTTTCAAGAGCTTTTTCTTTGCTTTCACAACTTGACTGTTTCGTGCAAGAAGTGCAAGAAGACTACCTTTCAGCCTATCTTGGCTTTTGACATGCCTTCCTTGCTAAGCTTAATTATTTCTATCTTTTGATTTAAAGTAAGAGACATGTGGCTGTTGCTTTCACTTGAAAACTTAGGGGTCTTTGTAGCATTGCTAAATGGCTTCATTTCAGTATTACTGTGTCTCAGGGAATAGGGAACCCAAGAAGAGGAAAAAGAAATGGGAAAATGGCTGATAAGTGGAGCAGTCAGAAAATATAACATTTATCAATTAAGTTCACCATCTTATATGGGTGCTATTTGTGGCACCCCAAAGTAATTTCAATAGTAACAATAAAGAACATTGATCACAGACAACCATAGCTGATATAATAATAATGAAAAATTTGAAATATTACAAGAAGTCTTAAAATGCAACACAGAGACATGAAGTGAGCACATGCTATTGGAACAATGACACCAATAGACTTGCTCAGCACAGCGTTACCACAAATCTTCAATCTGTAAAAAAACACACTATCTGCAAAGTGCAAGAAAATGACGTGTAATAAAATGAGGAATGCCTATATAGGCTAGGCTATAGGGCAACTGAAATTCTTATACATTGCTTGTAGGAGTTTAAAATGGTCCAGTCATGGCTGTGCACAGTGGCTCACGCCTATCATACCAGCACTTTGGGAGGCTGAAGTGGGTGGATCACAAGGTCGGGAAATAGAGACAATCCTGGCCAACGTGGTGAAACCCCATCTCTACTAAAAATATAAAAATTAGCTGGGTGTGGTGGTGCATGACTGTAATCCCTGCGACTCGGGAGGCTGAAGCAGGAGAATTGCTTGAACCCGGGAGGCAGAGGTTGCAGTGAGCTGGGATCACGCCATCGCACTCCAGCCTGGCAATGGAGCGAGACTCCATCTCACAAACAAAACAAAACAAAAAAAAACAACAAAAAAAACCACAAAAGCAAAAAACAATAAAAATAAAAATAATTAAAAAAAATAAAATGGTCCAGTTGTTGTAGAGAACAGTTTGGTAGTTTATTATAAAGTTAAATATACATCTACTCTATGATCCAGTAATTCTACTTCTAAGTATTTATTAAAGAGAAATGAAAACATAAAATCACAAAAAACTTGTACAAGAATATTGATTGCAGTTTTATTCATAAGAGCTAAAAATGGATCACTCAAATGTTCATTAAATATTAAAGGATAAAAAAATTATAGTGTATATATATTGTAGTATATATAGTATATAATATATATGACAATATATTCAGCAATAAAAAAGCACTACCTACTACATGCAACATCGTAAATTAAATCTCAGAAACAAACATGTTCAGCAAAGAATGCCAGGCACAGAAAAGTGCATACTCTCTGACTCAGTTTGCTAAAGTCAGGCAAGTTTATAATAATACAAATTTAAAAGTGTTCGCCTAAGTGGTGGAAAGGTGGTGTAGAGGAAGAGGGATGGTAAAATGGACTGGAAGGGAGTTTGAAGGAACTTCCTGGAGCTATGGAAATGTTCTACATCTTGTTTTAGGTGGTGCTTTCATGGATTGATAGAATAACCAAAATCTTAAAATCTGTGCATTTTTTTACATGTTAATTATATATCGATATAAAATGATTCTCAAATGGACTCTCATATGTTGGATTCCTATTGCATACCAGGCATTCTGCTTGTGCCTTTAAACCTATCAGTTCTTTATGGGAATTTGTATATAAATTTTTCTTATTTTAACATAGGAGGAAATTGGAACTCTTTAGATCAACTCCATGAAACTTATATGGCTAGTAAATATCAGAAATGTTATTTAAATCAAGGTCTAATGTTGAAACCTTTACTCTTCCTAAAATGTCACACTTGCATAGTCAGTGACACTTATAGTCTCTAACGACAAAATAAAAGGACTTGGAAATTTGTGGGTGCAGTTGAAATAGATGGAGATACGGAGAATGAAATTCAAAGACTGTGACTTGATGTCAGAAAATTTGTTTGTAAGAACCCATGTGTCATAGAGAGAAGCACAAAAGGATTCTTAAGCATAATGCCAAACTTACAATGCTCATTATCTAAATAATTAGAATGTGAACTATTTTAAGAAACTGAGTTATTTGGTGCACGTGCCTGTTAGAATAAATCACCTTATAATTTTTTCATTTGATAGAATTACAACTGTCAAAAAGATTCAGACCATAAAAAAAGGTATTTTTTTCTCCTTTAATTGTTCCCTGCTAAAATAGCATTTTACTAAGAGAAAGCAACAATGGAAACATGGAGAACAAATCTGACTTTTAAAAGCACAGCCTAAATACTACTGAAGTAAATGATATAGCTAGAGAGGCTCTCAGAAAGTATCTTTCTATACATGAGTTTCCCTTGCTCTTTATCACAGTATTCGATTTTTTTTCTGTATCAGAGATCCATTTCTTTTGGGGTTTGATGATATTTTGCTCCTCACGAATACCTTACTGAAATGCCAATACCTCTTAAAAGAAGTGAACCATTATATCAATAAAAACATGAGATTCTGGATAAGGAAGTAGAAAACAGAAAGCAATTATGTTAGTCAGGATAGGATAAGCTATGCTGTGGTAATAAATAAATCCTGAAATCCCTGCTGGGTACGGTGGCTCACACCTGTAATTCCAGCACTTTGGGAGGCCAAGGTGGGTAGATCATCTGAGGTCAGGAGCTCAAGACTAGCCTGGTCAACATGGTGAAACCCCATCTCTGCTAAAAATACAAAAATTAGCCAGGCATGGTGGTGGGCACCTGTAATCCCACCTACTGGGGAGGCTGAGGCAGGAAATCACTAAAACCTCAGAGGCAGAGGTTGCAGTGAGCCGAGATTGCACCATTGCACTCCAACCTGGGCAACAAGAGTGAAACTCTGTCTCAGAAAAAAAAGAAAAAGAAAAGAGGTGACATTCATAGCCTCTGGCAAAGAATGGTGAGCATCACCTCTACTCACATCCTGTTGATCAGGACTCAGTCTCCCTGTCCATTTTATGGAGAATGAGGGAATATTTTCCTACATGTGTAGGCATAGGAAATGATGTCATAAATACACACACCCTTCCACAGCAGAGTTATAGTGATGAGAAAAACACAGAAAAAGAAGCTTGCAATTTCAAATGTGAATTTAATCAATTTCAAGGACCATCTAGGTTTGTTAATCTTGCATAAAAATGTAAACTTTAGAAACCACAGCTACCTCATTCCATATCTATATGTTCTCTTTGTGTGTTCCTTAGACCTACAAGTGTCTACTGCCCTTTTGATTGTGCCATCTTGTTAACTCTCAAACCTTATCCTTAGGAGAGATCTGATGTGCTCTTTTCTACTAAGGCATAGGAAAGTCACCATCAGAACTCTGACCAAACATTCTCACTATTTTTTCACATTCCTAAGCACTTTGGGAGGCCGAGACGGGCAGATCACGAGGTCAGGAGATGGAGACCATCCTGGCGAACACAGTGAAACCCCGTCTCTACCAAAAAATACAAAAAAAAAAAAAAAAAAAAAAAAAAAAAAAAAAAACTAGCCAGGCGAGGTGGCGGGCGCCTGTAGTCCCAGCTACTCGGGAGGCTGAGGCAAGAGAATGGCGTAAACCCAGGAGGCGGAGCTTGCAGTGAGCCGAGATCCGGCCACTGCACTCCAGCCTGGGCAACACAGCGAGACTCCATCTC
The DNA here is from genome assembly GCF_049350105.2 of Macaca mulatta. Lineage (NCBI taxonomy): Eukaryota > Metazoa > Chordata > Mammalia > Primates > Cercopithecidae > Macaca > Macaca mulatta. Next base: position 58,590,246 of record NC_133411.1, read on the forward strand.
CAAAAAAAAAAAAAAAAAAGAAGTAAATAGCTAGAATTATGTGGCATTCCTTCAGGTAACATGAACTTAAGAGAATGCTACTTATTTTAAATCTGTAAAACAAAACCAAACAAAAACTTATTTTATTTGTAGATTCCATATGCTTTAAAAATCTCGTATTTTACAAACTCCTTTGGATCATGAAACATAACTTCCTAAAGAAAGAGACATAAAGGGAAGACAAAGCAGACTGACTATGAATAAATCACAATCTTAATTAATATTTGTTTTCTTTTTTTTTTTTTTTTTTTTTTTTTTTTTTTTTTTTTGAGACGGAGTCTCACGCTGTTTCCCAGGCTGGAGTGCAGTGGCGCGATCTCGGCTCACTGCAAGCTCCGCCTCCCGGGTTCCCGCCATTCTCCTGCCTCAGCCTCCTGAGTAGCTGGGACTACAGGCGCCCGCCACCGCGCCCGGCTAATTTTTTGTATTTTTAGTAGAGACGGGGTTTCACTGTGGTCTCGATCTCCTGACCTTGTGATCCGCCCGCCTCGGCCTCCCAAAGTGCTGGGATTACAGGCTTGAGCCACCGCGCCCGGCCTGTTTTCTTTAAGTATTCTTTACAGGAAAGTTATTTTCCAAGTTTTCTCGTCAGAATTTGCAATTATGATGAAATGCATCACTGAGAAATCAAGAGATGGAGAATAAAATTTTGCTTTTTGTTTTAAAATTATCTTTATGAAAATTAAATTACACACTCTTTAATATGCAGTAGATTAAAAAAGAAACAAAAAATGAAACAAAAATTTTTTGAGACAAATGAAAATGGAAACACAGCATATCAAAACTCAAGTGGTGCAGCAAAAGCAGATCTAAGAAGGAAGTCTATAGCAATAAATGACCACATTAACAGAAAAAAAAATCTTAAATAAACAACTTACCTTTACACCTTAAAGAACTAGAAAAGAAAACTAAGCTCAAATTCACCAGAAAGAAAAAATAATCATAAATATCAGAGCAGAAGTAAATTAAATGGAGACTAGAAAAACAATGGATCAGTGAAACTGAGATGTTTTCTGAAAATACAAACAAAATTAGCAAACCTTTAGCTAAACTAAGAAACAAGAGAGAAGATTCAAAGAAGATTCGAAGTTAAAAAATTAAAGAAGAGGCAATCCAGCTGATTTCACAGAAATACAAAAGATGGTAAAAGGTTATAATGAACTGTGAACAAGTATATGCCGTAAATTGGATAATCTAAAAGAAATTGGTAAATTTTTAAAAACACAGGCTACCAAGAAAGAATCATGAAGAAAAAGAAAATCTTAACAGACTAATGTTGAGTAAGGGAATTAAGTAATCAAAAACCTCCAAAAAAGAAAAGACCCAGAATCCGTGGCTTCACTGGTGAATTCTATCAAACAGCTAAAGAAGAAGTAACATCAATCCTTCTAAAACTCATCCAGAAACTTAAAAGGAAGGGAACACTTCGAACTCATTATGTTAGGCCTTCATTATCCTGATATCAAAATCAGACAAAAACACTACAAGAAAATAAAATTACAGGCCAATATTCCTGATGAACATCATCGGTGCAAAAATCCTCAATCAAATATTAGCAAACTGAATTCAACAGCACATTAAACGGATTATACACCATGATCAAATGGGATTTTTCTTTGGGATGTAAAGATATTTTAATATATGCAAATCAATAAGTATGATTGTACCATATTGATGGAATAAAGAAAAAATCCTATGATTGTCTTAATAGATACAGAAAAAAAATTGACAAAATTCAACATCCTTTCATGGCAAAAACTGTTAACAAATTAGGTATAGAAGGAATGTACCTCAGCATAACAGAGGCCATATATGACAGGACCGCTGTGAACATTATTGGTGAAAAGATGAAAGCTTTTCCTCTAGGATAAGGAACAAGATGGGGATACCCAATCTTATCACTTCTATTTGACGAAGCACTGAAAGTTCTAGGCAGAGCAATTAGCCAAGAAAAAGAAACAAAATGCTCCAAATTGGAAAGAGGTAAAGTTGTCTCCATTTGCATATGATATAATCTTATACATAGAAAACCTTAATACCTCATCAATAAAATGGTGAGAACTAATTAACAAATTCAGTGAAGTTGTACAATACAAAATCAACAGTGTGTTTGATTATGTTTCTATATAGTACCAAAGAACTACCCAAAAGAGAAATTTTAAAAAATGCTATTTTCAATAGCTTCACAAAAATACAAATAAATTTAACTGAGGCGAAGAAATATCTGTGTAATGAAAACTGTAAAACATTGATTTAAAAATTGATGAATACACAAATAAATGGAAAGATACCCTATGTCCATGGATTGGATGAATTAATATTGTTAAAATGTCTGCACTGACAGGCACAGAAAGACCAATGTTGCATGTTCTCACTTATTTGTGGGATCTAAAAATCAAAACAATTACACACACACACACAGAGAATAGAAGGATGGTTTCCAGAGGCTGGAAAGGGTAGTGGATAGGGGTAAGTGGATATGGTTAATGGGTACAAAAAGTAATTATAAAAAATGAAGAAGATTTAGTACTTCATAGCACAATATGGAGACTATAGTCAATAATAATTTAGTTATACATTTTAAAATAACTAAAAGTTATTTAGTTATTTACAAACTGGGCTGTTTGTAACACAAAGGATAGATGTTTAAGGAAATGAATATCTCATTTTCCATAGAGTGATTAGTACACATTGCATGCCTGTATTAAAACATCTCATGTACCCCCAAAATATATATGCTTACTATGTACTCACAAAAATTAAAAAATTAAAAAATAAAGAAAAATGTCTGTAATATCCAAAGCAATCTACAGTTTCAATGTAATTACTATCAAAATTCTAGTGATTTTTCCACAAAAATAGAAAAGAAATCCAAAGTTCATATAGAACCACAAAAGATCCCGAATAGCCAAAGCAATCTTAAGCAAGAAGAACAAAGCTGCAAGCATCACACTCCCCGATTTCAAAACCTACTATGAAGCAGTAGTATCAAAACTACATAGTATTGGCATAAAAACAGACTCATAGACCAAAGCAACAGAATAGAGAGTACAGAAATAAATTCATGCATTTATAGTCAAATGATCTTCAGCAAAGGTGCCAAGAATACACGACGAGGAAAAGGGCAATCTCTCCAATAAACAGTGATGGGAAGACTGGAAATCCACATGCAGAAGAATGAAATTGATCCATATTTCACAATACATACAAAAATAAACTCAAAATGAAAGAAAGACATAAATGTAAACCTGGAAACTGTAAAACTACTGAAAAAAAAAAGTGGGAGAATAGCTCCACATCATTTTTATGGGCACTGATGTTTTTGGATGTGACCCAAAAAGCACAGGAAATAAAAGCAAAAAACAAAAACAAAAACAAACTCAAATGGGATTACATCAAACTAAAAAGCTTCTGCACAGCAAAGGAAGCAACTGACTCAGGGGATCACCTATGGGATGGATGAAAATATCTGCAAATCATACATCGGATAAGGGGATAATGTGCAAAATAGATAAGAAATTCAACTGACGCAGTAGAAAGAAAACAAATAACCTGATTTAAAAACTGGTAAAGGATCTCAATGAATATTTTTCAAAAGAAGACAAATGGCCAAAAGGTATATGAAAAAATGCTGAACGTCACTAATTATAACGGAAATGCAAATTAAAACCACAATGATATATCACCTCACACCTGTTAGAATGATGATTATGAAAAAGATAAGTGTTGTCAAGGATAGGGAGAGAAGGGAATCCTTGTACACTGTTGATGGAAATGAAAGTTAGTACAGCCATTATGGGAAATACTATGGAGGTTCCTCAAAAATTTGAAAATAGAGTTACTATATAATCCAGTTATCTCGTTTTTGGATATGTATCCAGAAGAAATGAAATCAGTATGCTGAAGATATATCTGCACTCTCATGTTGGCTGAAGCATAATTCAAAATAGCCAAGCTATGAAAACAACCTGAGTGTTCATCAGTGGATGAATGGGGTATATGTACGATGAAATACTATTCAGTTTTAAAAAGAAAGAAATCTTATTATTTGGGACAGCATACATGAACTTACAGGACATTATACTAAGTGGAAAAAAAGACAAAGAAAGACAAATACCGCATGATGTCATTTATTTGTGGGATCTAAAAATGTCAAACTCATAGAAGCATAGTGTGGTTGCCAGGAGTCAAAGTGGGGTTGGGGCAATGAGGAGATGTTGGTGAAAGGGTACAAAGTTTCAGTTAGACAGGGTAAATAAGAGTGATATCTTATACAGCATGGTGACTATATTTAATAACAATAAGTTGTATACTTTAAAGTCGCTGAGATATTAAATCTTACATGTTCTTACAACAACAAAAGTATGTAAAGTGATGGATATAGCAATTAGCTTGATTTAACCATTTCACAATGTATATTATATCAAAACATCACGTTATATACCATATATGTACAATTTTTATTTGTCACCTATATCTTAATAAAAAGATAAATATGAATAAATAATCTGAGCCTTTAAGAAAAAAAAAGAAAATGATCATTACAGGGTAAGGTTTCGGTTTATCATAAAAAAAGAAAAATGTAAGCAAAACTTTCACTTAGCTCTGGAATATCTTTTTATCAAGATAAGGAGACAGAAAATAAATTCTTCATTGAAGCCAATTTCAAAAGGCTATACCACTCTTCTACAGGAAATACTGTTTCGCTCCATTATATATAATAAGAATTGATTGTCACCAGCTCAATTTGGTAATATAGTTGCAACAATTACTTCTGACACTGTCACAAGAATCAAAATGTTTAACAAATATTTCACAAATGTAGTGAAGATAATTATAATAAGTGATTTTTCACTATATTTCTTTGTTATTTGATAAATATAGCAAAATGCCAGATGATTCTCATTACCATAGAAGTCAATTAGCAGGTGACAAATAATTTTTACAAAGTTATTGAATCAATGTGAGAATCAGTTGTGATAGACTTGCTATGAGTAGAACAACTGATTGTTTCTGACATCATTGTTTTCTGAGTATGAGATTTAAATAAATAATAGAATTGTAAGGGTTAGAGAAATGGCCTCAAAATTAAAAGAAAAGATTTATATGCATTCTGAATAGAAACCAGAGGAAACTGGAGAAACCACCACCATTACAGCAACATCCAGCTTTTGATTACTTATAATCATTACCATTTGATTGCTAATTGATAGAAATAGTCTTTTACAGCAAGTAAATTTGATGAAAAATTCCCATCACATTGAGTATTTCTTTCAGGACACATGGCTTTGATGACTTTGAACCCCTTTCTCTTCCTTTTTGTCTTGGTGGCCATGATGCAATAATCTGTAAGAATAGGGAGATGATGAGGCTGAATTGAGCAGCTGTTTGATTGACCATCACAGTGGTCAGAATCCAGAGGACCCAATCAGCTCACTGGGGTGAGGATTAGCACGCAGGAACTGCTGATTGATGTGCACCGCCTCTTCTCAGCTTCAACACAACACCACTCGTCCTGCAACAGTGATATCTGAAATATGAGATTGTGGAGTGAAGATGACTTGAAGTGAGGGTGCTTTCCTGAGGAAAAGAGAAAATTAGGGAGAAAGAAAAAAAAAAAAGCTTGATTATAAGCACTATGATTAGGACCATGATAACCACAGCTCAAACTGAAGCATAAAAGGTATTTGTTTTTTTTTTAAACATGTGAACACGGCAGATGCAGCTTTGACTTGCCTCAGCAATAGACTTTATTTGGTGTAAGTCTAGCCTCCTTATATACTTAGCAATTTAAATGTGTTGAAGAAGATTTTTAAAAGAAAAGGATATTTAGTACTCGAGAATATTAATACATGTGTTTCCTAAAGTTTATAGGGGAAAAAAGATAATGTCCCAATTATATGTTCTGAACTAGCACAAGTCTAAAGTTAAGCTAAATGCAGTTTATCTTCTTGTTAAGAACTCAATGCTTGGCACACATTAGGATAAATCATGTTATTTCAGGTCAGTATCTCCCCAGAAATCGTTTTTCCAACTCTACCTGCAAACACACAACTTTCTCTATTCCCGAATACCATATATTTCATAAATGGAGAATTCTCTTACTCTAATTTAAATCAAATGGTAAGCATACAAAGTTAGTATTTCTACTGTTTTTGTCTAATAATTCCCTCCTGGTGTGAGTTTTAATATGTGGGAAGTAGAGAGGAAGGGAGTTAGATTTTGGAGTCAGTTAAAGGAGAGAAGGAAGTCAGCAAAACAAAATTTTACTTTCTTTAATTTTTTTCTAAGTACATGATTTTTGGTATTGTTTTAAGAAGACAAAGGACTGATACCAAAAAAGTCCGTTTGAATGTTTTAATTCTAAACACACAATTTCTAGATCTACCAAATGCTAATCAATGTTGGGAATACATTCATAAAATAAGGGAGTAAACTCCTAGAATGAGAATTTTTTTTAGTGCAGAAAAGAAATTTTTAAGGTAGAACGTGAATATGTTTTCAGCGCCATTTTTTTTAAACGTGGGAAATTAAATTATCTGGAATTTGGTTACAGAGGAGCAGCTTGTATGCAAACTAAGTCAAGACTATTTCTCAATAATTTTCTAAGTGTTATTTAAAAGTGGAACACACAAAAGAGAAAATGGTCCTTATCTTCTCAGATCAACTCATCAGATCTACCACATTTTCCAGTGGCAAGAAGTCATTCTGGCTGGGTGCAGTGACTCACGCCCGTAATCCCAGCAACTGGGGAGGCTGAGGCAGGAAGATCAGTTAAGTCCAGGAGTTTGAGATCAGCCTGGGCAAAATAGAGAGACCCTACCTCTTAAAAAAAAAAAAAAAAAAAAAAAAAAAAAAAAAGACTGTACCAGAAGCAGTTTTCATGGCAGTGAGAGGAGCACAGTGCAAAATGAGAAAGACAATGAGTAACAAGGCTTTTACAAACCTAGAGGCTATGTTAAGAATTATTTTGCTTTTGTTTTAGATTTAGTTTTAGGTTTTTGTTTTTGTTTTTTTTTTTAATTCTAAGAACACTAGGAAATTGTTTAACATTTTTTGGTTTGTGTTTTAAGGAAGAATATGGGTCAGATTTGGGTTCTGGAAAGATAACTCTGCTGATGCTGAGATAGATAATTCATTAAAAGGGAGCAAACGTACATATAGGAAGAGTGTTTGCGATATTATAATAATCAAGGAGGAAGATGTTGCCTGCTTGGACTAGGCTGGTGACAGTAGAGATGGAGAGACGGGGATAGATTTGAAAAATACTTAGGGCATGAATAGTAGACTTTGGAGCTGGAGTTGATATGAGGGTGTGGGAAGACTTCAAGAGCAAATTAAAGGTGCTTGTGATTTCAAAGAGGGACTGTTAGATGAAGTTTGAAGGTGAGGATGGGGAAAGAAGATCTTGAGTTTAAATCCAAACACCTTGGTATTGAGGTGCCTGTAAAGGTTCAAAGAAGAGATACAGAGCAGAGATTTGTTTGTACTCATCTGGAGCTTAGAGAAGTAATCCAAACCAAAGATAATGCTTGTGATTCAAATCTTATAGACAAATCATAGCAGTGGGAATGAATGATGCAATCCATGGGGTGAAAAGAGAAGAGGTCCACATATTGAGAGACTTCATTACTTCATGCCTAGATAAAAAGGGAATTAACTTGGAAAAAAGTCTGAGGAGAAGCACCCAGACACATAGGGAGAAAACTATTACATACCAGAAACCAAAAAAAAAAAAAAAAAAAAAAAAGTATCTTAAAAAGTAGCAAGAAGTCAAAATGTCAAACACATATGATAAATCAGGATTCAATAGTGTGCACTGGATTTACTGACATGTACAGTCCACTCATGGCCTTGGGGAGAGGAAGAAGAGATTCATTTATGACATGGTTGTTGGATGAGATAAATTCTAAAGTTCCTTTCAACTGTAAGATTTGTCAAATTTTTGTCATACATTTCCAAATTATTTTGTGGTAAGATTTTTAAGTCACTTGCCCCTTCAAAAATGTTTTCTAAATTTGGGATAATATTCATTAGAAAAAAAGTGCAAATTTATGTAAGAATGTTCATAACTTCTCAAAGGCAATGGTTAAAGTTAAAATATTAATACATTTTGTTTTCGTGTTAATAAAATCTCCAGCTGGGCTGCTTCTTCCTGTAAACAACAATTCACACTATGTTCAAATTGTAATCCATTTCCAGTCTGGAATTAGTCACAGAGGAGCGGCTTGTACGCAAACTAAGTGAAGATGAAGGTTTGACTAGTTCTCGCTCATAAGAAACGCCGGAAGACCTAGGGATCAAGGTCCTGGAATCTCACTGTTGAGGGAAGCTGAATGAACGTGAGTTTAAGTATCTTTATTTTTTACTTAATCTGGGAAATCAATGGAAAATATCAAATTTTGGTCACTGTACTAAATCACAGTTCTTCAGAAATGAGAGATAGTTTCGCAGTGATATATTTATCTAAGGCTTGGAAAACTTTAATAACCTTTTGGATATTGTCAGAGATTACTTTCCATTGGTAAATAGCAGCAAGGGTCTATTCTTGGCTTGGTAAATAATTGGAAGCCTGATTTGCAATATGGCTCCCACTATGCTCTATGCTATAATTTCTCTGTCTATAAAATGTGCTAATCTCCATTGCAGAGTTCTATGGATGCAGTTATATCAGTGATGGTCATAGATAAATAGTTATAACAATTCAAAGTCTGTCTTAAAACATAATTATCTATAATTCTCTTTTCCAGGTTGACACTCTTAAGAGTGTCAGGTGGCTGAATTATAATTATTTTCTCTATGGCTTCTTCGTGGAGAATACCTCCAGAATTTCTGGATCTTCAGTTCAACTAGATGCCCTTGCAAGTAAAATGATTATTCTGTCTTTCTGCTGAGTGTGAATATCACAACCTCTACCTGCTCTGTGAATAGTAGGTCAACAATGGGAGCTGCCTTTCACTCTTCCTTTTGTGCCATTGCTAGTTTTCCTCAAAGAGCTTTGGCTGAGAGGACTTGCATGAGTTTACCTCTCTTTCTCTTGGCTACTGCCTGTGATTCCTCTCATCAGTGGTATCTTCAATCTGTACTCTCAGTAGTTTTTTCTCCTACAACTTCCAGAGGAAGCTCTGGGCAACTGTCTGTGGCAGTGGCAGCTCTGCTTTTCATAGCTTCTCAAACTAGTAGTTTACTCTTGGAGTCAGTTTCCCTCAACTGTGAGATTCCATGACCCTGATCCCCAAGTCTTCCTGCATTTCTTATGAGTAAGAACCAGTCAAACCTACTGAGTTTGCTGCTCTTGGTCCTCCCTAGTAGTTACTTTCACTACCAGCCTGTGCCAGGTATCTGGCATCCCTTGCTCCCTACCTGACAGTTCTTGGCTAAATCCCTAACCAGTTAAGTAACCCAAAATCACTCTCAGTTATATCTGGAAGTAATAACAAAAAGACCCTTCTAGGGCTCTTGAAATGGCTTTAATGGCTACATTCTCTTAAAAATAGCCCTTCCAAGTTACTCATTGAAAATCTTCCTAGGGGTAGGGAAAAAAAAAAATCTTCAATACTTCCTACATAGTCACTCTCTTGATTTTCCTGTTACACTTACCTGTGCCCTAACGTTAGTTTACTCAGGGCAAGTTTTCTTAATCATCAATATTATTTCAAAAGGCAGAGTTTGAACAACTTCCAGGCAGTGTCCCAATTCAATAGAGAGAGGTCTTAAAAACTGTCCCAGCAAGAGCATCTGCTTCACAGGCCATTTGATAACAATACATGATGTGGCTTAGAAATAGTTCTGGATATTCTGCAGTGCAATACAAGGAAGACGGCATAGCATAGTAGCTGAGTGTGAGATCTGACATTAGAATAACCTGTGCTAAGTTTCTACCTCTTCCACTTACTGAGCATGTAACTTTGGGGAAGTGAGTTTACCTTACCAGGTTCTAGTAACCTTGTCTGTAAAATGAGGTGACAATACCTGCCTTACATGGATGTTACCAATAGCCTATAGTAAGCAGTCCACACATTTTAATTTTGTAAGTTTTCCCACAGTACTTGCAATTGAACAGTTTCCTAAAAACTATTCTGATCTTCCTCATGAGTCAAAAAGTGAATCTAATAAATCAACCATTATGTAATGCTTGCTTTCCTTTGATAAAAATAATCAGCTTCTCAGAGTTCCACTCTGTTCCCTGCCTCTCTGCAAGATGGCATCAGATATATCATAGTAGAGAAGAAAAGGTCCAGAGAGCCATGTGCTTTTCTCGGTCTCCATAGTGACGACTTTCTGGATCCTGCTTGTCCTGCTGATATCCTAGCTCAGGTCTGGGCATTTGCTGATCTTTCTCTAGATTTCATTATTTCCTTGTGGAGCACCCCACAGGAATCAGCCCTCCCTTGGATCTTGCTTGCACTCTGGACACCCTTGAACCTCTCCAGTGACCTCTGGGCTTAAACCTAGAGAAAGGACCTGCATGTCTTCTTCCTTATCTCTCAAGGTCAGAAAGGACAGACTTCTCCTGTACCTCCTCTAGATCCTGCCTTCCTTGTTCACAGATTCAGCCTTGTGACTAAAATCTAATGCCAGGTTCGATGTAGATATCAAATTGAAATTTACTTATTGGTAATGGAGCCCAAATTCGGAGGTGTCTTAGTCCCTTTGCATTGCTATTTTTAAAAATTTCTGGCCAGATGTAGTGGCCCATCCCAGCACTTTGGGAGGCCAAGGCAAGCAGATCACTTAAGCCCAGGAACTCAAGACCAGCCTTGGCAACATGGCAAAACCCCATCTCCACACAAAAAATAAAAAAATTAGCCAGGTGTGGTTGTGCCTACCTTTAGTACCAGCTACTCAGGAGGCTGAGATAAGAGGATCTCTGGAGCCAAGTAGGTCAAGGCTGCAGTGAACTGTGATTGCACCACTGCACTCCAGTCTAGGTGACACAGCAAGACCCTCCTTTTTTCTTTCAAATGCAACAACAATAAAAACACTTGAGGCTGAGTAATTTATAAAGAATGGTTTATTTGGATCATGATTTTATAGGCTATATAAGAAGCACAGCACCATTATCTGCTTCTGGTGAGGGCTTCAGGGATCTTCCACTCATGGTAAAAAGTGGAGGGGAGCAGGCATATGGCAAGAGAAAAGGATAAGGGGAGGAAGGGAAGTGCCAAACTCTTTTTAGCAGCCACATCTCATGGAAACTGAGAGTGAGAGCTCACTCAATCCCTCCAGAAGAGCATTAAGCCATTCATAAGGGATCTGCTTCCATGACCCAAACAACTCCTACTAGGACCCCTTGCAACACTGAGGATCAAATTTCAAAGTGAAAATTGGAGGAGGAAAATATCCAAACTATATCAGGAGGCATTTCAAAATATTTTATCTTTTTTATTCTTTTCCTATTAGACTTCCAATTTCCCATATCAAATTTCCAAGAGGTGGATTTTAGGTCTCTAAATCAGATCTATTTCTCTGTTCATCTCTGGTTCCTTCAAACGTGACCAGAAATTCTGGATATCAATGTGAAAGTCTGTACCCTGCTGTAAAAGTCATTACATCCTACAGTCTTAATTCTTTCCCAGCAATGAGTCCATTTACCTTGCAGCTGAAAAATTGTAGAGTCAGGAAGAAACCTCTCAAGGATTGGATATTAACAATGGGAGAGGTGAGTAGTATCTTACCTAAAGGCAGTAGGAGCTGTAATCTGGCTCCTAGCTTTTTCCAGGCCTTCCTTTCTCCCTTTGTCTCTAAATTGAGAGAAAAATAGCTGAACTGATCTGGGTACCTCAGGATCACATGATTCCTGCCTTGATGTCTACATTATTAATTACGGATTTTCTTTCTGAGTTGCCTAAGAATGTTTACTGGTCTCAATTTTATGTCCCAAGTTTTCATGATAGAATTGGGCTTCCCTCTGTTGAGTCAAAGGAGGGAGATTAAAGATGACTTTCCATTACCTGACCCTTTCTTTCTTCAACTGACTATCCCTTACCTGCCTAAGCATTACATTTCTTTAGCAGAGCTACTGTAGCCTTGATTTTAATGTGATTAAGTAAAGATTTGAAATCAGTCCAAAGTGCAGATGTTTTCTGCACACAGATATTTTCAAAAGAAAAACACAACAGGATTCTGCACTATGAAATTCCTGCTTTTTCCCAAGTATTGGTTTTTTTTCTTTCCTATTCACCTTTGTTGGTTTTTTCCCTTGTGTTCAAGTGTATACACTTGAGATCAGAAGTCAAACATTGTTGTTTAGTACATAAATCGATGGGTACTTCACTTGTTTTCCTAATGAGAATTCACTCAAGTCGAGTCTAGAATTTTGAAAGCCACCTGCTGTTAAGATTATTTGCAAAAGTCTAAGTAGTTCCCTTACAGCAAAGTTTAACAGAACTCCTAAAAATGCTGGGAAATTTTTCATTAATAGTTATGATGGGGAAAACTTGTAGCATTCCTAGTATATGCCTAATAAGGCCACCAGAAATGATGCAATGGCTTTTTCTCCTTATTTCTTGATGTTGGGCAAGAATGCCATGGGTCTCAATTTGATTGAGTCAAAGAGGTGAGGTATAGAAAAACCTCACTGATTGTATAGTTAACCTTGAACCAAGTAATGACCCTCAGATCAAGTTAGTGAAAAGGTCATCTGATAGTCATAACCCCATTTATTCTACATTTGGAATACAGTAAAGTATGGCTCTCACAGTCAAATGTAGCTTGTGAATGAGAACAAATCGTAGAAGACATAAATTCAGGACAGAGATCCAATTTCCTCCCCAGTATCTACTTCCATCTGCAGGAACAGGGAAATAGTCAGATAAAACGTGTAGATTAAAGTGCAAGTATTTTTTTTTTTGGAATATAAAAATCCATTTCTGAGAGTAGGAGCATTGCCAGATAATGCCCTGAAATATTTATCTATGCACTTTCTTTTTCCACTACCCAGTCAGAGTCATACAGGGCCTCAAGGCAAAGTATAAATAAAAATAAATAATAAGCTAAATTTAAAATAAGACAATAAAAAAGCAAGAAATAGTCTGTCTTAGTCCATTTTGTGTGGCTGTAATAGAATACCACAGACTGGGTAATTTATAAAGAGAAGCACTTTGTTTGACTCATGGCATAGAGTTTGGGAAGTCCAAGATCAAGGGCAAGCCTCTGGTGAGGGCCTTCTCACTGCATCATCCCATAGCAGAAGGTGAGAGAGCAGGAGAAAGGGGATCAAACTTCATCCTTTTATCAGGAACCCATTTCCACAATAACAACATTAATCATCATGAGGGCAAAGACCTCATGACACGATAACCTCTTATTAGGCCCACCTCCCAACACTGTTGTGTTGGGATTAAGTTTCGGATATGGTTTCGATATTTGTACCCTCCAAATGTCATGTTGAAATGTGATTTTCAATGTTGGAGGTGGGGCCTAGTGGGAGGTATTGGATCATGGGGATGCATTCCTCATGAATGGCTTAACACCGTCCCCGTGGTGACGAGTGAGTTCTTGCTCAGTTAGTTCATGTGGGATCTGGTTGTTTAGGAGTCTGGGACCTCTCTGTTCTCTCTCTCGTGCTCTCTCTCTTTTGCCGTGTGGCATGCTGGCTCCCCTTCACCTTGCACCATGACTGTAAGCTTCCGGAGGTCCTCATCAGAAGCAGATGCCAGCACCATGCTTCCTGTACAGCCTCCAGAACCATGAGCCAAAAAGGAACCTCTTTTTCTATGGATTACCCAGCCGTGGGTATTCCTTTATAGCAAGGCAAGAATAGACTAATCCAGAAAATTGATACTGAAGAGTGAGGCATTGCTACAAAGATTCCCAAAGATGTGGAAGTGGCTTTAAAACAGTAATGGGCAGAAGTTTGGAGGGCTCAGAAGAAGATAGAAAGTTCAGGGAAAGTCTAAAACTTCTTCGATGGTTAAATGGTGTGGGCTGAAGTGCTGATAGAAATATGGACATTATGTGTTCTCTTCACAAGATGGTGGATAGGAAGCAGTGCTAGAGTGCCTCTCCCACTTGGAAGGAGAGAAACGTGAAGAGATTCACACTGTGAATTGTTGTTCCAAGAACTACTGCAGGAATTTTCCAGGAAAACTGAAAGAATTCACATGTCCTTTAAGAGAATGCCATGGCAAACTCTGTGAGACAGGCAAAAAACTGTGAGTTCCCAGAGCGGAAGATGGGGAGAGCCTACCCTTGAACATACATCCCCACTGAGGAATCTGAAAATCCAGATCACAGGAGAAGGTTTCAACCTTACCTACAGCTGGAATGAATTAGAGAGTGGCATGAAATATAAAAAAGTAGAAGCATCAGTAGGAAGAGCCTTGTAGGTATTCCCAGTCTCCGGCTGGAGCCCAGGGAAGCTATTCCTGACTATATATCACAGGGGTCCTTGGCGAAGGCAGCCAGTGAACTTAGGGAGGGGTTGCAGGGTGAAAGAAGCTCTCAACTAAATTTTGTGATAATTTTGAGTGGGCATGAATTCCCTTAAACAGAACCCAGGGGGAAAATGGAAACTGCTGCAGATACAAGTGCAGGAACTGGATGCTGCCATTATGGGCAGACAAAGAGGGGCAGGGCCTGAAAGCCATGCTTGCTTTTTCATCAGGGAAGCTTATGGCCTGGGGCAGGTCTGGGTTCTGTGTGAAGGCTGCCTGGATCTAAACTCAGCACTCATAGCAGGACACTGTTGGTGTGAGACTGGCCTTGCCAACCGCTTGGTAGCTGAGAGAGGCCTACAGCTACAAGTTATTCCCCACTCCCCATGTGGACTCTATTGCACAGTAGAGGCAGCCATACTCCCCTCTGTAACATAACCTCATTAGCCTGAAAACCACATCCCCATACCCACAGTGGCTATGGTAAAAGCCCACCCAGGGAGAGTCTGAGCTCAGCCCTGCCTAACCCGCCCTGACCCAATGGTCTTTCTCTATCCACCCTGGTTGCTAAACACAAAAGACATAAACTCTTGTGAGCTTTATGGCCCTGCCTGTCACCTGAGAAACCAGAAACTTACCCTGGCCAATTTAGGGCAAGCTTAAATCCCACTGCTAATAACTCAGCTGGTGGTCTCTTGAAAGCACCACCTCCTGGCTGGAGGACAACCAACTCAGGCCATTACAGTAACTCTTGGCAGAATAACACTTTATTTTTTCCTGCTCCCAGGAAAAAGAAAACAGCAGGTAAGACTGCTGCCTGCAACACCCTGGCTAACCAGAGGTTCTGAGTCTGTCCACATGATAATCTCACTGCTAGCATAACCATCATTTGGGAAAGCCAGCACACTAAACCTATCTACAACCGAGGAATCTCACAGAATCTGCATAATTCCCCTGCCGCCTCCATCAGAGCAGGTGCTGATATCCATGGCTAGGAAACCTAAAGACTAATCACACCATTGGACTCTTTGCAGACATTCCCCACACCAGCCTGGAGCCTGGCAGCCTGGGTGGTTAGGCCCAGAGGAGCAATAGCAATCACTTCATTCTTGCTCTCAGGAAGCCCCATCCCTAGTGGAAGGAGAGGAGTACCACATCAAGGGATCACCCCAAGGGGACAAAAGAATCTGAACAGCAGGCCTTGTGTTCCAGATCCTTTCACTGGTGGGAAGTTTCTTATAGCAGAGGCACAACTGCAGTGTTGGACACAGTAGGGAAAGTCTGCACCTACACCCCAACAGGCAGGCAGCCTCTGGGATCATGAAGGGGCTTGGCAAAGGAGTCCTTGTTCACCCCTGGCACTCCACTTTGGACACATTTGGGGCTTTCCTCACAGAAACACACCATGGAGGCACCTATAGGCAGCTTTCCCAGACAAATCTAGGGTGAGCACAGCCCCACAAGAAGAGCACACACCAGATTCAGGCCTGCATGAGAGGCACCATCACAATTCCTCCCTACTTGGAACATCAACATTCCTACAGATGAAAAGAGGTGCCAGTCTGACCTGAATAGCTGAAACACTGGGAGAGGAGTAAGGCTGCTAAGTGAACAGTTTTCCTTCTTGACTGTCTGGGAAGCTGAGGTATCTCCCACTCTTCACCCTATCAAACCTCAATACATCTAATTGAGAGCTCACCCAGCCACCCTCATCAAGGCTGCGACCTCACTCCACCGTTGGGTATTAAATCTATACACCTACCTTAGCCACAACCAGTTCCTGGCTTGGGATACCTCCCTTATTTGCCTATAGCCCAAATCATCAACTCAAATAAAATACTGGGGGAAAAAAGACAAAGAAGCACATTATATAATGATAAAAAGCTTGGTTCATCAGGAAGATATTACAATACAAAATACATATGCACCTAACACTGAGCTCCCACATTCATAAAACAATTACAACTAGACCTAAGAAATGAGATAGACAGCAACACAATAATAGCGGGGAACTTCAATACTTCACTAACAGCACTAGACAGATCATCAAGACAAAGTCAACAAAGAAACAATAGACTTACACTATATCCTAGAACAAATGAACTTAGCAGATATTTATAGATCATTCTACCCAACACTTGCAGAATATACATTCTATTCATCAGCACATGGAACATTCTCCAAGATAGATAATATGATAGGCCACAAAACAAGTCTCAATAAATTTTGGAAAATTGGAATCATATTAAGTATCTTTCCAGTTAACAGTGGAATAAAACTGGAAGCTGACTCCAAAAGGAACCCTCAAAACCATACAAATACATGGAAATTAAATAATCTGCTCCTGAATGATCCTTGGGTCAACAATTAAATCAAAATGGAAGTTGAAAAATTCTTTAAACTGAATAATAGTGACACAATTTATCAAAACCTCTGGGATACAGCAAAAGTGGTGCTAAGAGGAAATTTCATAGCATTAAATGCCTGCAACCAAAAGTCTGAAAGAGTACAAATAGACAACCTGATGTCACACCTCAAGGAACTAGAAAAACAATAAACCTATACCCAGTAGAAGAAAAGAAATAACAAAAATAGGAGCAGGAGCAAATGAAATTGAAATAGCAAAATACAAAAGACAAATAAAACAAAAAGGCTGTTCTTTGAAATGATAAAATTGATAGACCCTTAGTGAGGTTAAACAAGAAAAGAAGAGAGACAATCCAAGTAATCTCAATTAGAAATGAAATAGGAGATATTACAATTGTATTATAGAAATACAAAAGGTCATTCAAGGCTACTATGAACACCCTTATGCACACAAACTAGAAAATCTAGAGGAGATGGATAAATTCCTGGAAATATGCAACCTTCCTGGATTAAATCAGGAAGAAATAGAAACTCTGAACAAATAACAAGCAGCAAGAATGAATTAGTAATTTAAAAACTGCCAACAAAAAAAGTTCAGGACCAGATGGATTCGCAGCTGAATTCTATCAGAAATTCAAAAAAGAACTGATACTAATCCTGCTAAAATTATTCCAAAAGATAGAGAAAGAGGGAATCCTCCCTAAGTCATTCTATGAAGCCAGTAGTAGCCTAATACCAAAACCAGGAAAAGGCATAACATAAAAAAAAAAACCTACAGGCAAATATCCCTGATGAACATAGACGTAAAAATCCTCAACAAAATATTAGCTAGCTGAATCCAGCAGCATATCAAAAAGATCAAATGGGTTTCTGCCGGGGATACAGAGATGATTTAACATACACAAGTCAATAAATGTGATACATCATATACACAAAATTGAAAACAAAAATCATATGATCATTTCAACAGATTCAGGAAAAACATTTGACAAAATACAACATCTGTTTTTGATAAAAACCCTCAATAAAATTGGCATAAAAGGGACATACCTCAAAGTAATAAAAGCTATCTGATATGGTTTTGTTCTGTGTCCCCACCCAAATCTCATCTCTATTTGTAATCCCCACACGTCGAGGGAGGGACTTGTAATCCCCATATGTCAAGGGAGGGAGGTGATTGGATCTGGGGGACAGTTTCCCTCATTCTGTTCTCATGATAGTGAGTGAGTTCTCATGACATTTGATGGTTTTATAAATGTTCCTCCTTCACTCTTTCTCACTTGCTACCATGTAAGAAGTTCCTGCTTCCCCTTCTGCCATGATTGTAACTTTCCTGAGGCCTCCTCAGCTATGCAAAACTGAGTCAGTTAAACCTCTTTCCTTTATAAATTACTCTGTGTAGTGTAGTACTTTATAGCAGTGTGGAAATGGACTAATCCACTATCTATTACAAACCCACGGCTAACATCCTACTGAATGGGGAAGCATTGAAAGCATTCCCCCTGAGAACTGGAATAAGACAAGGATATCCACTTTCCTCACTTCTATTCAACATAGTATTGAAGTCCCAGCCAGAGGAATAAGACAAGAGAAAAAAATAAAGGGCATCCAAATTGGAAAAGAGGAAGTCAAACAGTTGCTGTTCACCAATGATATAATTGTATGCCTAGAAAACTCTAAAGACTCATTCATAAAGCTCCCAAATCTGACAAACAAATTCAGTAAAGTTTAAGGATACAGAATCAATGTATATAAATCAGCAGCACTGCTATACACCAACAGTGACCAAGCTGAGAATCAAACCAAGAACTGAATCCCTTTACAACAGCTGCAAAGAAATAAAACACTTAGAATTATAGTTACACAAGGAGGTAAAAGATCTTTACAAGGAAAACTACAAAACACTGCTGAAAGAAATCATCGATGACACAAACACATGGAAACACATCCTATGCTCATGAATAGTTAGAATCAATATAGTGAAAATGACCATACTGGAAAAAGCAATCTACAGATTCAACACATTTAGAATCAAAATACCATCATCATTCTTCACAGAACTAGAAAAAAAAATCCTAAAATTCATATGGAACCCAAAAAGAGCCTGCATAGCCAAAGAAATACTAAGCAAAAAGGACAAATCTGGAGGCATCACGTTACCTGACTTCAAAATATATTACAAGGCTATCATTATCAAAACAGCATGGTACTGGTATAAAAATAAGCCTGTAGACCAATGGAACAGAATAGGGAAGCCAGAAATAAAGCTAAATACTTACAGCCAACTGATATTCAACAAAACGTACAAAAACATAAACTGGAGAAAGGACATCAAATTCAGGCATGGTGTGGTGGCTCACACCTATAATCCCAGCACTTTGGCAGGTCAAGGTGGGTGGATCAGCCTCATTCAAGGCCAACCTGGCCAACATAGTAAAACTATGGTGAAACCCCATCTCTACTAAAAATTCAAACATTAACCAGGCATGGTGGTGGGTGCCTGTAATCCCAGATACTCAGGAGGCTGAGGCAGAAGAATCACTTGAACCCAGGAGCCACAGGTTGCATTGAGCCAAGATCATGCCATTGCGCTGCTGCCTGGGCAACAAGAGTGAGACTCTATCTCAAACAAATGAACAAAGAAGGACATCCTACTCAATAAATGGTGCTGTAATAACTGGCAAGCCACATGTAGAAGGATGAAACTGGATCTTCATGTCTCACCATATACAAACATCAACTCAAGATGGGTTAAAGACTTAAATCTAAGACCCGAAAACATAAAAATTCTAGAAGATAACATTAGTAAAACTCTTCTAGATACTGGTTTAGGTGATCAAATTATGACTAAGACCCTAAAAACAATTGCAATAAAAGCAAAAATAAATAAATGGGACCTAATGAAACTAAAAAGCTCCTGCACAGCAAAATAAATAATCAGCAGGGTAAACAGACTACTCACAGAGTGAGAGAAAATATTCACAAACTATGCATCCAACAAAAAATTAATATCCAGAATCTATAAGGAACTCAAACAAATCAGTAAGAAAAAGAACAAATAATCTCATCAAAAAGTGGGCAAAGGATATGAATAGAAAATTCTCAAAAGAGGATATACACACAACCAACAAATATATGAGAAAATGCTCAAAATCACTAGTTATCAGGGAAATGCAAATTAAAACCATAATAAGATACCACCTTACCCCTGCAAAAATGGCCATAATTAAAAAATCAAAAACCAATAGATGTTGGTGTGGATGTGTTGAAAAGAGAACACTTTTACACTGCTGGTGGGAAGGTAAACTGGTACAACCACTATGAAAAACAGCATGGAGCTTCCTTAAATAAGTAATAGTAGAACTACCATTTGATCCAGCAATCCTACTACTGTGTATCTAACCAGAGGAAAATGTTATTATATGAAAAAGACATGCACATGCATGTTTATACAGCACAATTCACAGTTGCAAAAATTTGGAACCAACCTAAATGCCTATCAACTAACAAGTGGACAAAGAAAATGTGGTATATATACAGCATGGAATACTACTCAGCCATAAAATGGAATGAAATAATGGCACTTACAGTAACTTAGACAGAGTTAGAGGCCATTATTCTAAATGAAGTAACTCAGGAATGGAAAACCAAGTATCATATATTCTCATGTGTAACTGGGAGCTAAGCTGTGAGGATGCAAAAGCATAAAAATGATAGAATGGACTTTGGGGACTAGGTGTGGGGATGGGTGGGTGGGAGGGAGTGAGGGATGAAAGACTACATATTAGGTACTGTGTACACTGCTAGGGTGATGGGCATGCCATAATCTCAGAAATCACCACTAAAGAACTTATCCATGTAACCAAAAACCACTTGTTCCCCAAAACTATTGAAATATAATAATAATAATAATAATAATAGAAATATGGACAGTGAAGGTCAGGCTGACAAGGTCTCAGATGGAAATAAGGAAGTTATGGGAACTGGAGTAAAAGTCACCGATGTTACTCCCTAGTAAAGAGCTTGGCTTCATTGTGTCCATGTTCTAGGGATCTGTGGATGGTTGAACTTAAGAGTGATGACTTAGGGTATCTGGCAGAAGAAATTTCTAAGCAGCAAAGCATTCAAGATGTGGCTTGGCTGCTTCTAATAACCTATAGTCAGATAAAAGAAGCAAAGAAATGACTTAAAATCTAAACTTAGATTTAAAAGGGAGTAAGAGTGTAAAACTTTGGAAATTTGGCAGCCTGGCCCTGTGATAGAGAAATAATCTGAACAGACTGGGAAGCAACTACTTGCTAGAAGGATTAGCATGGCTAAAAGGGAGCCAAGGATATTCCCCAATATCCAAGACAATGGGGAAAAGGCCTCAAAGGGATTTCAGAGATCTTTGAGGCAGCCCCTCCTATCACAGGCCAAGAGGCCAGGAGGTAAGAATGGTTTGAGGGTCCAGGGCCAGGGCCAGGGCTATGCTGCCCTACTCATCCCCAGGACACTGCTCTCTGCAACCCGTGAGCTTCAGCAGCTCTAGCTTCAGCCTCAGCTCACAGGGCCCCAGATACACCTCAGATAGCCACTCTGGGGGTGGGGGTTGCAAGCTGTAAGCCTTGGTGGCTTCTATGTGGTATTACTTCTGCAGGGTCACCAATGCGATACTGAAGGAGGTATGGAAACTTCCACCCAGATTTCAGAGGATGTATGGGAAAGCCTGGGTGCCCAGGCAGAAGCCTGCCATAAGGCAGAACCCTCACAAAGGATCTCTACTAGGACAATACTAAGGGAAAATTTGGGGTTGTATCCCCCACAGAGAGTCCCCAGTCCCTACCAGGTCACTGCCTAACAGAACTGTGGGAAGGGGACCGTTGCCCTTAACACCTGAGAATGGTAAAGCCAGTGACAGCTGCAATCCTGAGCCTGGAAAAGCTGCAGACACTCAACCCTAATCCATCAGAGCAGTCACAGGGGCTTCACCCTTCAAAGCCACAGGGATGGAGCTGCCAAGGCTTTGGGAGCCCATCCCTTACACCAGTGTTCCCTGAACACAGGACATGGAGTCAAGGGTTATTTGGGGGCTTTAAGATTTAATAACTACCCTGCTAGATTTTAGACTTATGTAGGGCTTACTGGCCCTTTCTTTTGTTCAATTTCTCCCTCTTGGAATGAAAATATCTCCTTAATGCCTGTATCACCATCGCATAAAAATATCTCCTTTTGGAATGAAAATATCTCCTCAATGCCTGTATCACCATTGTACCTTGGAAGTAAATAACTTGTCCTTGATTTCACAGGCTGATAAGTGGAAGGAGTTAAGTCTCAGATGAGACTTAGGACTTTGGACTTGATGATGGAACAAGTTAATACCTTGTGGGACTATTGGGAAAGGATGATTGTATTTTGCAATGTGAAAAGGACATGATATTTAGGGGGTTGGGTGGAATGATGTCGTTTGGGTGTTTTTCTCCTCTAAATCTCATGTTGAAATGTAATTCCCAACATAAGATTTGGAGTAGTGGCCGGTATTGGATCATGAGGACAAATCCCTCATGAATGGCTTAGCACCATCCCTGTGGTGATGAGTGAGCTCTTACTCAGTTCATGTGAGAACTGGTTGTTTAAAAGAGTCTGGAACCTCCCCCTTCTCTCTCTCTCTCTTGCCCCTGCTCTTGCCCTGTGACATGCCTGCTCCCCCCTTTGCCTTCTGCCGTGGCTGGAAGTTTCCTGGGGCCCTCACCAGATACTGCCATCATGTTTCCTATACACCCTGCAGAACTGTGAGCCAAAATAAAACCTGTTTTCTTCATAAATTACTCATCCTCAGGTATTTCTTTATAGCAGTGAAAGAACAGACTAACACAGTTTCCAACACAGAAACTGTGAGGGACACATTCCAATTATAGCATAGTCTATGCTGAGATTTTTACTTTAAGAACAGACTTTTTCCTTTCCATTTGAGCAAAGTCACAGGTCATCTGGGAGAAGGAGTCTCCTTACCTTCTCCATCACTGGGGTGTGAACCTCCCAGCTACTGTCTATATGTTGTATGGGGTGGCCTATCAGTTACTTGTTCCCCTACGTATTGTCAAGCCAGGATACTCTTAAGTCAATCTCAATGATCAGTGATGAGTATCCTTAATACCCAACAGGCTGATGATATCCTGCAGCATGACTGCCAAAGAGAAATCAACTTCCTTCATGTCAATGATTAATATTTTATTTACCATGTCATTATAGAAAAGCAAAACTAGTTACCTTAGATGACCCACCAATGCACACTTCAGAGAGAAATCCGAAATAACTAATTCAATGACAAGTTCCTAAATATTCAGGACATCATTAATTTTTTTGTCATTTCAGCATAACTAAGTGCTAATGGAAATATGGCCATACAACCAATATCAAATAACCATGGAAGCCAATTGTTATTATTATTATCTGATATTATAGCAAGAGACTGTTTTGATTTTTGAAAGATCTAGATGATCTAATATTTAAACAGATACAAACAGTACCTGTTTTATCCCTACCCTCCCTCAAAATAATGTAAGATACTGATGTATTGCTATTGGATATGAAAATGGTACACTTATGAACAGATTTTGATTTTTGCAGGTCCATGGCACATTAGTTCAAACTAAAAATTTTCATAGAGACAAATCTACTTAGCTCAGTTGGTGAGGGATACAATGATATCATGTGGAAATCCTATGACTCCAAGCTAGTATAGTTGGGGAAATATTTCACTCAGGAGCAGCTCAAGCATGTATGTGCTGGTGCAAATACACCGACAGCCTAGGTGTAGGGGAGCACACTTTTATGTTAGCAAAATGAAACCCATCCTCTGTGGACGATTCTGTACAAAAACAAAAGTGCAGTAGCACCAAATCAGCATGCTGGCCTCTCAGTGCAGGCTGGCTGGCAGCCAAGTCCAGCCTGCTGAGAGAGAAAATTGAAAGAAGAAATAAAGCAACTGCACAAGATGAAGTCTGATGGTGGATGTGGAGACTCTTCTGGGAAAGCTGGGGAAAAGGTCAAGGTTTTGCTCATGGGCACTTTTAGAGCTGGACCCACTGCTGGCAGTCCTAGTTTCATGAAATGTCAGATCCGTTTTGTGGGGGAAATACACACACATACAAGCTAACTCAGAGTGTGAGCACTGAAGTGTGCTCTTAGAAACAGGTATTCGCCAGCAGCCACTGTTTTGTTTTTAGTATGTGTCATTTGCAGTAGATCTGGATTTCAAAAACGATTCGCTGACCACCACTGGGCCAGGATCAGTGCCTCCCCAAAATTAATGCAGTCTGTAGATGTGCTTCATTCTGAGAAGGTACAGAAGAGAAGTGACATCATTGCAGAAAGATGTTCTGAATAAGAGTGCAAAAGGATATACTTTTCTGGCCACAGGCTTTGGTACCCAAGTCTTAGTCAAACATCTCTCACTGCATCATTGTTTGTCACAGGGCTCCTTGCTAAAGAACACAGAAGTCCATTTTCCTCTCAAGGCTCTTAACTGAGAAACTCACGATGACTTGTCTCTTTGACAATTGCTACAGTTCATTTAATGGATGATTACTGAGTTCTTAATGTGTGCTGCATAACTTTTTAGTATTTTATTTCTTAACATATGCATTTATAGTTGTCATTTTCCTGATTATATCCCATCTAGGGCTATGAGGTGCATAGCTCTAGGTGACACCACTCATGTTGTATTCTATGTAAATGACCACCTTGGAGTTGTGTCATGCAGAGTCCTTGCTATTTTGACCAAGAGGACAAGTTCTTTGGGGGCAGAACAAATGTGTGTTGCTACTTGAATTTACTTCCAGGGTTAAAGAAAAGATGCTGCACATGGTAGTTGCTCAGTTAATGGAAGTAGATTATTATGACAATGATGAGTATTTTGAATTTGTTTCCGTCAATGAAAGAATCACTTCAAGTATGTGCAAAGGTTGTTAAGGTTGTTTGGTCCCTGAAAATTTATCAATCAATGCCCTTTCATGACCATGTTATTTTTATTTCTCATCTTGATAATGTAAAGAGTTAATATATTTGGGAAAGATTTCACTGTGATATCTGCTTTTATTAAGGAAAATAATTGCATTTAAATCAAACACAGTTTAAAAATGATATAACTATAGATCACTACTGTTCACACTAGCCAGAAAGAAATATCTTTGCTTTTGCCCAACTACATATGCAATCTAAACTGTTTTTTATACTAAATAAAATAGAAGTATTAACTTCTTTATTGCAGTGCACATGAATATAGCTCCTTATTTATGCTTCATTAATGTTAAGATTGATAAAACACACTCAAGGGCCTCTGAACAAAGCTGTGTCCAAATGTTACCTAGACCACTTGGAATGAACTAGTCCTTATCCTGGCTTCAAAACTGATTTTCCATTCCATGATGACATTTTCAGTTATCACATATATGTGAGAAAATATCATACTTCATATTTGGAAACCATATAGTTTCACAAATTAAACTTTACAATTTATTTAATTTGCAGATATAGTCCTGAATTAACATAATTAGAAATTACAACTATAAATAAATAAAAGGAAAATATCAAGCAAAGACCCAATTTACAAATACATATTGTTCATCAAAGTGTTAGACTGGAACATAGATGATTTAAAAACATGGTTCTTATGGTCAAAGAACACACAATTTGAAAATTAATGAAAACAATTACAACTGGTTGAAAACAATACATGGTAATATGTTGCTTACCAGTGGGCATACAGTCTGAGAAACACATCCTTAGGCAATTTCACTGTGAAATGAACATCACACAGTGTGCTTACACAAACTTAGGGTAGCCTACTACACACCTAGGCTCTATGGTATAGTCTATTGATTCCAGGCTGCAAATCTGTATAGTATGTTACTATACTAAATACTGTAGGCAATTGTAGCAGAAAGGGAAGTATTTGCATATCTAAACATATCTAAACACAGAAAAGGTACAGTAAAAATACAGTGTATTAGATAAAAAATGGTATACCTGTATAGTAGAAGAAGTACACCCTAAAACAATGATAAAAAGTATAGTATAAATGTAAACCGTAACACAGTTGTTTATTATCATTATTGAGTATTATGTATTATACATATTTGTATGTGCTATACCTTCATATGACTGTCAGTGCAGGTTTGTTCACATCAGCTGCACCACAAACACGTGAGTATTGTGTTGTCCTGTGATGTTACAACTGCTACAATGTCACTAAAACATAGGATTTTTTCATCTCCAGTATAATCTTATGAGATCATGGTTATATAAACTGGCCGTTGTTGGCCAAAACAATGTTATGTGGTGCTTGATTGTACTGATATTAAGGCTGTGTTTTACATTTAGGATTGTTGTAAGTATTTCCCCCCTGCCGCAAAAAAGTTTAATGATCAATGAAGAACGGGCTGAAGCTTGAACTGGGACTTTAAAAATAAATTGAAAGTGAACATACCTCTCAGTCTCCATCATTACTGGAATAACTAAGTATTGAATAAGCAGCAGCATTTGTCCAACCTAGGGCATTCCCTTTACCTGAAATGTTTTCCTCCTGTTCCTGCTCACTGTGTCTTACTATTCCTGATCATCATCCTTAAGGTCTCAAATTAGTTCCCCATTATACTCCTTCTTTTACTCTACATTCTCCCTTTGTTGCATGAAATATTTACTTATGCCATTACATTTTAATGGTGCATTTTTGCTAAAAAAATGTATATTCCAAAGGGTGAGGATCAAATATATTTTGTTTACTACCTATCACAGTGCCTAACACATTAGGCATTCGATGCCTCATATGAATGAATGAATGAGCCAAGCATAGTGATATTGGGGGAAGAAAGATGAATAAAGCCTTATATGACTCTTAGAGAACACACAATATAACAAAGAAGAGCAGGCACCCATAAAACTGCTAAGATTTTAGGGCCAGCTGTTCTAGAAAAGTTTTAAAATAAAGACTCTTCACTTGGGAGAGGATTTGTGGCATTCCTGACTTGTGAAGATCACTTTGTCCCACAACATATAATTCAAGCTACTTAATATAAGCCTGAATGGTTGCACTACAAGATCTACTTGCAGATTTTAAAGAATTATGAGTTGAATGCCTTTGATAGAGTAAATGCATTTGAAGCACAGTACCCTTAAAATGAATTACAATCTGAGACGGTACTCTAGGGAGTATGGAGAGATTCAAAATGCTCTTTGTTCTTTGATGTTTTTTCTTTATCCATATGTAATAATTCTAGTCTTTCACCTTTAGGATTATTGTTTTATGCTTCATATTTCAGGTTGTTTATTATAATACAAAACTTAGTAACTGTCACACAAATTAACCAGCAGTTAAGTGCATTTACTATTTTATGAAGCCAAAGAGATGGCAATTAACAGGTTTAGAACACTGGTGATTTTATTTTTAGATGTATTTTCCTAATATTAATCACTATATGTAAATCATCACATTACTCAGTTGTAGTGGTTTTAATTGGGCTGGATGAAAGAAACAATGATAATTAAGAAATGCATATGGATATGTTAAAAAATATAAATAGCAAAAATATAAAAATTGTCTTTAGTGAAGGTTTAAGAGGAATTTAACTCAAACTACACTAAGCATTTCAAAACAAAGTGAATTAGAAAACTTGATGTCTTCTGCTTAAAACAAAAATAAGAACTTGAATAAAATGTTATCCATGATTGTAATAATGAAATAAAGATTTGTTCAAGGGAGAAAATTATATTGGAGAATTTAAGTCCACAAAATACTTGACTGTTGCTACTTAACACAAGAAACTTGCTTGCTTATGGATGAGCATAACAGCATCAGAATTGCTGGTATAGGAAATGAAGCTTAGTCATCAAACATTCTGCATGTGAACTTTATGTATGGATTTTAGGGTGTTGCACAATAAACAGATATTTAATTGAAGAATACTCTCTTCTTCCTTTTTTTCCCCTTTTGGTTGAGGAACAAATAAATGTCCCTCTTCTTACTTTTAGTTCAAATGAATAAATATTACATAGGTAGGCATATGTAATGTAATGTATATCATGTACAATATCATGCATAGTTGAATATTCACCAAGGAATTATATAATATCTGGCTAACAATGGCTTCTAAAAAGTTAAATTCATTTTCTTGTGTAACAATCATTTTGGAGAAAGTCAACATAGGGTGAGTGTAGCTGCTCAAGAAAGTCATGGGAGACCCAGATTGCTTCTTTATTTATGCTCTGTCATGGTGTGGCATGTTCTAAAACCTGCTAATTGCCATCTGTTTGGCTTCATAAAATAGTAAATGTGCATAACTGCTGGTTATTTTGTGACAGTTATTAATTTTTGTAATATAATAAGCAACTTGAAATGTGAAGCATTAAACAGTACTTCTCAAAAGACTAGAATAATTATTTATGAATAAAGAAAAAAATCAAACATGCTCCAACAGCATCTCAAGATGGTTGCATTTCCAAGTAAAACACCCACATTCCAGGTAGGAGGAAAGGGGGAGAGAAGAGATTTTTCCCCATTGAGCCTACATTAGGGAACGAAACCTCTGTCCAGGAATTGTTGTCTCCATCTTATTGACCAGAATCGTATCACAAAGCCACCTCCAACTGCAAGAAAGGCTGGGAACTTGAGAATTCTATTTTTTAGCCCTATTGGAAAAGATGATAAAAGTTGGATGGGGGTTGGAATGGGTGTTGATTGAGCCAATTTAAAAGAATCTGCAATAATACTACTTAAGAAGTTGCACCTTCCCTTAGAGACATCCTCATAACACAGATTCTGAGGAAAGGTAGAGAGTGGATAACCACTTGGTTATTCTAGCTGTGTAACAAACCACCCTAAACTTGGTGGCAAAAACAGTAACTTTTCTTATGGTCCTGTATTCTATTGTGTAGCAATTCAGAAGGGCACAGTGGGCACGGCTTGTCTCTCTGTTTCTCTGCTCCACAGTGTCTGGGGTCTCATTTGATACAATAGAGCACATGGTTGAGAGTGACTTTCATCACAGGGGGCACTGGAATTATCTGGAGGCTGCTTCACTCACATGTCAGGCTCCTGGGCTGGGATTTCTTGAAGGCTGAGCTCCACTAGAGCTATTGACCAGATACCCACACTTGGTTTTCTCAGGGGCTTGGGCTTCTATCAGGGATGGGTCTGGATTCGGAGAGAAGACACTAGAAGAACAAGTATGCCAACAGATCCAAGCAGAAGTTACATGGCTTTTATGACTGGACCTGAAAGTCACATGGTGACTTGTAAAAATAGTTACCAGCCCACCCAGATTCAAGGGGAGGGCACAAAGACCACTTCCTTTCAATGGAGGATGCCCAAAGAATTTGCAGCCATTTTTAAAAACTGCCACAGTCACAGTGATGGTACTCAATATTCAACATGATTTTCTTCTCTTTCCCCTCCCCTCCCTTCCCCTCCCCTCCCCTCCCCTCCCCTCCCCTCCCCTCCCCTCCCCTCCTCTCCCCTCCCCTCCCTTCCCCTCCCCTCCCCTCCCCTCCCCTCCCCTCCCCTCGTCTCTTCTCTTCTCTTCTCTTCTCTTCTCTTCTCTTCTCTTCTCTTCTCTTCTCTTCTCTTTCCTTTTGAGTCAAGGTCTCGCTCTGTCACCCTGGCTGGAGTCCAGTAGCCCGATCATGTCTCACTCTGAACCCTGATTGATCAGGATCTCCTAAGAATGGTCTTATTCAACTTTCTTTCCATTATCCCCATTCCTCAAGCACACTAAGAAAAGACTATGTTACATGGACACATGGAGGGGAACAACACACACTGGGTGGAGGGAGAGGGGGAGGCAGAGCATCAGGAAGAAGAGCTAATGCATGCTGGGCTTAATACCTAGGTGATGGGATGACCTGTGCAGCAAACCACCATGACACACGTCTACCTATGTAACAAACCTGCACATCCTGCACATGTACCCCAGAACTTAAAAGTTGAAGAAAAATAAAAAATCCAGGTGAAATTTTCCAAAAACAACAACAACAGCAACAACAGCAACAAAAGAATGCTTTTGGAGTTCCTGGACCAGGTGGCACAAATTCAGTCAACAGATACCCTCCAGCATCAAGTCTCACAGAGAAACAACAATTCTCTACCTCAATGCAGAAAGAAAAAGTGAGGCCCTCCAGAGCTACTGGTTACAATAATATTACATTCTTTTTTACTACCTTGTACCTGGTGCCAGGGCCATATCCCACAGATTCAAAATTCAGCTCTTGTAGTACAATCCATATGGATAATCATAATGGTTGCTGACCTATCTCATTCCAGGGGTGGGTCTAAATCTTGAGACTGTAAACCAAAAACAAAATGCTAAGGCCCCCCAACAATCTGAATGGACTTCCTCCTTAGCCGAGGCACTCTTAAAATTTAACCTGAAAGACTGGAAGACTGGTTGAGGCCATGATGGGGTCGTGGGTGTCGGA
Organism: Macaca mulatta; assembly: GCF_049350105.2. Lineage (NCBI taxonomy): Eukaryota > Metazoa > Chordata > Mammalia > Primates > Cercopithecidae > Macaca > Macaca mulatta. The sequence goes on from NC_133411.1 coordinate 58,620,482, forward strand.
TATGCCTCATTATACCTCTCCGGCAATAGCATCAACACAGCCCTTAAGTCTGATAAGAAGCATCTGAAGCATTTACAATAGATTCTCTCTGAAGCCTGATGCTTGAAGGCTTCCTCTGCATGATAAGAACTGTGATCTTCACAATCCTTTAACCCAGACACTTCCTTCCAATTGATCCCAGGTATTCAGATAAACTCAAGCCAGAAATTATTTGTTTGTTTGTTTGTTTGTTTGTTTATTTATTTTGAGATGGAGTGTCACTCTTTTGCCAGGCTGGAGTCCCGTGACGTGATCTCGGCTCACTGCAACCTCTGCCTCCCGGGTTCAAGCGATTCTCCTGCCTCAACCTCCTGAGTAGCTGGGACTACAGACGCACCACCACACCCAGCTAATTTTTGTATTTTTAGTAGAAATGGGGTTTCATCATGTTGGCCAGGTTGGTCTCCATCTCTTGACCTTGTGATTCACCCACCTCGGCCTCCCAAAGTGCTGGGATTACAGGTGTGAGCCACCATGCCTGGCCCAGAAAAATTGTAAATTCACCTATAACTTGGAAGCCACCTCCCCCACCACCCATCTGCCTCCTGTTCCCTGCCCCGCTTCAAGTTGTTCCATCTTTCTGACCAGAACCAACGTATTTCTTAAATGTATTTGATTGAAGTAGCATGCCTCCCTAAAATGTATTAAACCAAGCTGCACCCTGACCACCTTGGGCACATGTTCTCAGGACCTCCTAAGGACTGTATCACAGGTCATGGTCACTCATATTTGGCTCAGAATAAATCTCTTCAAATATTAAAAAAAAACCCAAAAAACTGTTAAATCTATTGATGAAAGCCTCTTTCCAGTGTTTCTGAAGGAGGAGTGAGCTGTTGATCCACTGGCTGGGAGAGACCTTCAGAGATGAGGCTGCTCCGCCAAGGCCAGCTTGGTGGTGTCTGCCTAGTGAGCATGACCAGGATAGGGCAACAGTCACAGAATTAAGCAATCTCATCTTAACAAAAATGGCTGGGTTTTTCTATGTGCATATTCAAGTGTAGATAATCGCTTGTCTATTTTCCATGCAGTTTGGAATGTATGACCTGTGTTTGTACCAAGGAAGCTAGATATAAGGTTAGATCATGAAAAGACGGTGAAGTGGAATCCAAGAAGGTTCCTCGTGATCTGCAGTGAAGAGTGACACATTGTGATACTCTTCATAGCACAGGAAAAACATCACAGCAACATTTCTAAGTGTATGAGGTCTATGAAGAACAATTTCAGGCACTAGATATCATTTCTGGTTTTGAGCCCCATATAGTCCTATTCTTTGCAGGTAAGTGCAGTGGAATGATTTAATCTTATCTCTGACATGTACTAACTCTGGGACTCTGAGCAAGTTCACATAGTTCACTCTCAGTTTCTTTTTCTCACCTCAGATAATGGGGATAAAAATGCCCATCTTAAACCGCCATTGTGAGGATTAAATGCATATTTTTCTTCCCTCTTGCTTCCCTGAACTCCTATCTTTCTACCCCTGCTCCTAATGATGAACAGTCTGCTGGTGCTGAAGGATGTCACTTCCTCCTGGAAACCGTATGACATGCCATCAAAGACTGGGTCAGCTATCTCTCCTATGTGCTTCCAAATAAAGCTCTGTGCTTACACTCATCATAACTCTTAACATCCAGCAATTCATTTCATTAATTCTAGCAAAAAAATGAGTATGTGCCAGGCACTCTCCCAGGGTCTGGAAACAAAGCAACAAATAACACTGGAGAGGTCTCTGCCCTTGTGTTTTGAACTCTCTAGTAGGCAAAATAGACAATTAATAAGCAAGCAAATAAGATGAATAGTAATTCCACAGAGTGATAGGCCCACAAGGAATTAAAGAACATGGTAGGAATGAGACTGACTCTTGAGGAGAGCCTGGTTTTAAAAGGCCGATGAGTCTCAAAACAAATATATAAAAAAGACCGATGGGAAAATTCCAGTCAAGGACATGACATTTGAGCTGAAATCTGGATATTGAGAAGTAGCTAGGTATATAATCTAAATACCAGGCACCCTTATTAGCACTCTGAGTGTATTAATTCATTTTATCCTCACAACAACTTATTGAAGTAAATGCTCTTCTTATTCCTACTTTACAGATGAGACGACAAAGATCCAAGGGTGAAGCAACTTGCACAAGATTACACGGCTAGCAAATGGCAGAATTTGTATTCAACCCAAACAGGCTGCCTTCAAAGTCCATATTTCCAGTCACTGTGTTGTAACTGCCTCTCAAAAGGATTTGATATTGCATCAACCTTGACTTTTTTCTTGTATGTTTCTCTTACTGGATAGCAAATTAGTTTATGGTTAGCGCCTAGTCCCAAGAATGCCCAGCTCTTAGTCTGTGTGTGTGTGTGTGTGTGTGTGTGTGTATTATTTTTCTTCTTTTGGTCTGAGAGAGGGTCTCGCTCTGTTGCCCAGGCTGGAGTACAGTGGCGCAACCATAGCTCATTGCAGCCTCAACCTCCCAACTCAAACAATCCTCTCACCTCAGCCTCTCTAGTAGCTGGGACGAAAGGCACACACCATTACGCCTCGCTAATTTTTAAGTTTTTTGTAAACATGAGGTCTCCCCCTGTGTTGCCCAGGCTGTTCTCAAACTCCTGGGCTCAAGCGATTTCTCCTGCCTCAGCCTCCCAAAGTGCTGAGTTTACAGTTTTGAGCCACCTTAGTACATTCTTAATAAGTATTTATCAAATGAATTCATGATTTCAATGAGCAAATATATTTGACATGAAGGATCTCACTTAGTGCTCAGCATCAGATAAGTGATTAACATGTTAATTCTTCCTCCCTCCCTCCCTTCCTAACTCCCCAAGTTAGACTCATATATCCTGCTGCTGCACTAAAAGTACCTGGAAGATTTATAGAGGAAGGGTGGGGGGCTGCCTTCATAACATATCAAAGAAGAAATTAGAAGAAGTTTTTCAGTTTGTTAGCAAAAGATGGAAAAGTAACTTGAGTGAGCTCTAAAGAAAAACACATGCAAGCAAGGAGCTTGTAAAGTAATAAATTTCTCCACTCCAACACTAAAATGATGTTCTCTGTGCTTTAAGGAAAAACAATTTGGAAAATTTCCACACATACACATTTTGGGGAAAATGTAGGGAGAAATATGAAGTTAGTTAAATGTCTTTCTTAGGCACTTCAAAGCCATGAACCATTAAATCATTTCCACAGCTTTTTGACTGTTATCTCCCCTACCCCCAGAACATTGCCAAAACCACTCCTTTAAAGGTTACAATAAATTTGAAAGCCAAATCAGATTTGGAAATGTTGCACAAAATAGAACTATATCTTGTACTTTAGATACATTTTTTTAAATGTCAGCACAGAGCTACATCCTGCCAAAGATGAACTTGGAAGCAGTGACCTTTGTGGATGACTTCTCTTTGTTAGATTTTTGCCCTACAGGATTTTAGAAGCCTGGTCACAAGAACATTTAAGGATACCAGGTGGTTTTGAAATGCATGGTTGAGCTGGATGACTTATCTGGGCCTGAATGTAAATTTGGGAAAAGAATTCTGTCATGAAGAAAGTGAACATTTGTACAAGAAGAATCAGCCGCAGTGTTCTCAAAAGTAACTGTAACCTTCCCGCTGCCGCTGAGTTTGATGGAGAAAGATGGTGAGCTTAAGAAGAAAGCAAGAGATCATTCTCTGCATTTTTTTACCCAGTGCTGTGTTGAATTTCTTTCTAGTTACAATTGTAAAGTGTCACAAACAAAAGTCATTTAGCTTATGCAACTTCTGCCATTAAGGCGTTGCCTCTAGAAAATGAACTAAAATGTTAGCAGATGCTCCGGCAATATTAGGGAGAGACCTCCTTGCTAAATGAATTACAGAGATGGGCACACTTATAAGAAAAAGGTAACATTTTGTGCACTTAATCTCCTAGAATTCACATAAAGGATTGAGGAACAACATACATTTAATCTCCGAAGTGAGAGAACTGAACCTGCTCAGTAGTAAAGGAGCACAAAGGGAGTAAAGAAACAGGAAGCAACATTTACTGCAGCCCAACTCTCCTGACAGTGAGTGTGGCAGAAAGATGAGAGTGTGGTATACAAGCAACCAAGATAGCAAAGCGGAGGTTGGGCAGCTGGAAGCATGGAGTACAAATAAATGCTATTAATTCGTTAGTGGACTGCAGTTACACATGGTGTCTCCAGCTTACAATTCTGGCCTCAACAATTTAAAGACTGATTTCCTCAGTGACCAGCCTGCTGTTCTTGAAAGAAGAAAGAAATAGGGTTTCTTAGATTATTATACTACTAATTTAAAAGACAGAATGTGACAAAGGAAGTAAACTTCTACAAATATTAAATGCAGCTACTCGTTTGAAGGTCATGTTTAAGTGTGATCACATGACAGGATCTGGCAATGCATCAGTTTTGTTATCTTTACCCACCCCTTACGTTAGAAAATACACCATAAACGATGGATAGCATTGACAGCTTTCGTAAATGTAGGCTGAACAGCAGGTGGCAGCAAAAGATACTGTAAGAAACACTTACAATAGAATATCTGAGAAAATTCTAGAGAACTTATTTTGGTGAGGTGCAGGTAGAGAAGGCATTCAAAGATGATTGCTCTCTTACCTCTGACTAAAGCACATGATAGAAAAAGAAAGCTATTGGGAAGGTTGACCATGATAACCAAGTTTAAATGCTTTTCTGTCGTTTTAATCACCTTTCCACTAAATGAAAGGATTGAAAAAGCTTATCAAAAGTACAAGCATCCCACAGCAAAGCCTGACTAATCCTCTTACAAAATGGGAAAGCATCTGAAGAGAGATCTTTATAATAAGAAATGACATGCAATATTTATTATAAAATTATCATTCAATCTAGTATGGAAATATGCCAGTTGGAGGTTATCTGTCTCTTGGCTCAGAAGAAATACTAATGGAAGAATATTAACATCCTTCAAAGAAAGAAAGATATATGTAAATAAAACATTAAGGCCTCATTCATCATGCATGGCTCTTTGAGAATGAGACAATAACATGGGACAAATGAGACAGGACAGAGCATCTGGATCTTTTGATAAAAAACCCCAAAATAAAAAGGATGAAAATATCATAAGGAAAAGGATGAGCCTTAATTTGTTGGAAGGGTAGGTTTCTGGGAAAAGGGGAAATGTGCCTACCTGTGAGTAATTATAATCCAGGGGAATCTACCTATATGCAGATAACAGACATAATTCAACATTAAGACCAGGCTCTAGGTTCCTGAGAAAACCAAAGCAATGATCTTAGTAAATCAGGTTTTGAAAAAGACTGCAACTTACTTCTGTACATCTTGGCTGTGATATTATCTGTTTTACTTGATGCCCAACTAGATCAGTGAGTAATTAGATGGAGTTGAATATTCCTCCAACATAGTCAAAATAAGTAACTGATAGAAAGAAACGCACATGGCAGAATAATTTTAGATTCTGGAATTATAACAACTGGTCTCCAAATGCCATCATAAAGTAAAGTTCTATGTTTAGATGGAGACAAAATACCTAAGAAGATTACCTCGGTACGACCAAGGACTGATGCTAAACAGTAGTATATAGCAGATGATGTAAACATGGCGATGGGCACAGTTCTCCATTCTAACCACAAATAAAGTCTAACTTTATTTGAATTCCAATTTCATATTCCTTTTCTTTCTTTCTTTCCTTTTTTTTTTTTTTTTTTTCTTTTTGAGATGGAGTTCAGCTCTTTCACCCAGGCTGGAGTGCAGTGGCAGGGATCGCGGCTCACTGCAACCTCCGCCTCCCAGGTTCAAGTGATTCTCCTGCCTCAGTCTCCTGAGTAGCTAGGATTACAGGCACGTGCCACCACGCCCAACTAATTTTTGTATTCTTAGTTTCACTATGTTTCACAGGGTTTCACTATGTTGACCAGGCTGGTCTCAAACTGCTGACCTCAGGTGATCTGCCCACCTCAGCCTCCCAAAGTGCTGGGAGAGAGACTTTGATTTCTCCGAATCCTTGTAAAAGAGATTCATCCCTTTCCAGTCAGTTGTGGGCAGGGAGAAGGTAGAGGTAATGGTAGTTAGATTGGTTGCGCAGTAAAAATCTGGCTGCCCAGGTTCAGGTCTGTGGCAGGAGGCGGAGTTCTCATAGCAGTTGTCATGAAGTGGTCAGTTACCTCAACATGTGTGTGCTACCGCCACTACTATTACTATACACACGCCTGTACTCGCTCCAGCACATTCTCTTCTTTATGTCACATTATCATGTAAACTACCATAAAATGAAAGCAAATTATTTATGAACTCTTTTTGTTTTGCTTAAACATCACAGATAAAATTTTTTAAGTAATCATAAAACATAACATTTTTGGAACCAAGTTGCCAAGAATACTGTGAAAATCTCAAATACCAGCAAGACTTCAAAGCAAGTCCCTTAATCAAACTAGTGCTTATTTACTAGGAAAAAATTCAAAAGGCTGGGATGCATAGCCCAGATAAGCCAGTTCTGAAGTTGCTGTCATAAATGAGGTATGGGGTGTGAACAGCGTCAGTGCTTGTGTCTTTGAAATGTTCAGTCTCTCTGTAACCTTAAGAATAATTACCTCTTATGATTAAAAACTGTATTTGTCATATGATTGATACTTTATTTTACTAAAAGATATTAATATGAGTGTTGATGTAACCATGGAACGTTTAAGTGCTATATTGTGTTGTGATTCTTGATCAGAATTAACAAAGTGAAAACATCATGTTTTGTTGCTGTTTACAATTTTTTTCTGTTTCCTTTGAGATACTTCACTTTTAATTGGTCCCTTCCCAGCACATTTTTCTGCCGATACCAATAATCACAGCCTCCTCTGCTAAAGTGTCTTGGTGATGCACATCTGATTCTTCAGAACTAAAACCCAGAAAGGGTCTCAAATATTTCATGCTGAAGCCCCTCAAAGGGCAGTCAATCACAAGTATCTGCTCACCACTTAGCCAGAGTGGTAAAGCAGATGACGTAAAGATGGCGATGGGCACAGTTCTCCATTCTAACCACAAATAAGGTCTAACTTTATTATGAAGTCCCATTTCATATTCCTTTTCCTTCTTCCTTTTTTTTTTTTTTTTTTTTTTTTTTTTTGGAGTTCAGCTCTTTTGCCCAGGCTGAAGTGCAGTGGAAGAAAAATTCAGCCTTTTCTTACCTTTTAAATATCAATTCATTTGCAGAGACAGTAGCACAACTATCAAAAATACTATGCCTGGATTGCAGGACTGGTGGGGTGAATGGAGCAGTAACGATAGGTTGCTAATTTTATTTTAGTGTAAGTTTGTGCTATATTTCCCTAATGTTTATATGATTTTTTTTTTTTTGGTGCCAGAGAAAAATTTCTGGATATGCTTTGACTATAGAAAAAGCCACATTTCAAAAATCTGGATTTATAATAATAATTCCTCTTTAAAAGGATGAATATAACATATAAAACATATATCTGTAACCTTTTTAGTAACATGTGTTTCCTCTAGTGTTTTAGGTTTATACATTCACTAAATCTAGAAAGTAAGTTAAAATTATCCAATGGGATCATTTCATTTGTGGAAGAGGAAATTGAGGCATAGCTTGATTAAAAGAATTGTTCAAAGTGAGTTAACAACTTACCGCAATAAGAATCTGGTGTCTACCTTAGAGTGGTGGACTGCTATTACTTGCCCTCCTCACAATTATAATTCTATGTTAATTCTATTGTTATCATTATTGATAACACTACATATATTTTACCCCCAAGGAAAGAAGGAAGGAAGCAAGAACCTAGTCTTAAAAATCTTAAATTATTTCAAGATGCTGAAACTCAAATCACTTTTCCAATAACCTGAAAAAAATATTTTTCAAATAATATATCCCAAGTAGCCCAGGAAATAATGGTGAGCCTGTGGTTTTCTAGGTTAAATAAGTAAATATCAAATGATATATAAAAATTAAATATCAAGCCAGTTAACTTTTTCGCTTGCACTCTAACCAGCAATTATTTTTGAAAGGCCAGGAAATTCTCAAATATTGGTTCTCTACTTTGATAGCACATTATATTATCCGGGAAAAGAAAAAATTGCCTAAGACCAATAATCAGAATATCAGAATCCCTGAAGGTGGTCGCGCGCGCGCGCGTGTGTGTGTGTGTTTACTATTTCGGTTAGACTACTAGTGTGAACTGCGGTTGAGAATCGCTTTCCCAGTCTCAGCGCTCAACCCTATTCCACTCTAGTCCGCTAAGGGACAGCATCAGACCGCTCAAACTCAGAGGGCACGCCGAGAACCGCGTCTCTTCCCCTTGAAGCCACGAGAGGGCGCTCCTGAACCGGGTTTCTTCGTTGGCCGCCTCTTATCCCCCAAACTTAGAGACAACACCGCAGAAAAGGCTTTCATTTGGAAGCGGGCAGAAAGAGAAACGGCAGGGAATTGCCTTTATATATCCGAGGGCCGACGGATAATTTCTGTAAACAACAATACCCCCCAAGATGAGCTCTTCCGAGCTTCCTACCCAGTGGCAGCTCCACATTTTCTCCTTTGGACTTGGAAAAACTTCACTTCCCGAAAGGAGAAAGTCGGGGGGCCGGCGGCTGGGTGGGATGGTTTATGGCTTTGGATCTTGAGCAGTTCACTGTTCAAATAAATCTTGGTGAGTCTTAGAGAACAATCTCCACATTAATCTTGTGTAATTAGCGTTATAACCCTCGGCAGCGTAAGAAGCAGGAAAGACAAAGCTTTATGCAAATGTGACTGCCCTGGCCTCGGCTCCTCCTCCGCCCGGGCCCTTTTCTCCCTGGGCCCCTCGGTAGCGCGCCGCAGACTGCGAGCCTTTTTTTAATGGCACGGTACCTTAAAATCAGTGATAAGGTTCTTGACTTTAAAAACAAAAAATGAAAAAGGAGAAGCAGCGGCAACCGAAGGAGGGGAGAGGCGTGCGCAAGCTGAGGCTATTAGAAGGATTTAGCCTCTGGGGTATTGGCACCTGCCTTTGGCAGCCAGCACAGTCCAGTTAAGGACGGAACCCAACACATGGGGAGACTTAAGGACTGGGAGGTGGCGTTTTCTCCAACCAGCAGCACTTGGGAGGGGGTTGGGTAGGAGGGCGCGGGGGCAAACCCGTGGCTGGGGCGCTTTTCTGGCAGAGAGAGGCAGCTCTCTGAGTTCGCCCCGGGGACCTCACTCTGCTTTCCAGACCCGCACATTTCCTAGGCAGGAGTCTTGAACCGAGCCCTCAGATGACAGTCTCTGCTAAGCCGAGACAAGGCCCCACAGGAGGAGGAGGGTGTGAGGAACCCCAACAAGCAAGTCTTTACTTGCAAAGGTTGGGGAGGGGGTTGGGAGAGCGGTGCCCTCAGAGGCCGAGGTGCGCGCATAGCCGCGCACACGCTCTGGCACCGACGCGAAGCCGAGAGGATGCAGATCCCCCGCCTGGCTCTGGATTATCTGCTCTGTGTTTACTGTTTCGGAGGGCTTTACGTGAAACGAATAAATTTTTACTTGCTCCCAGGGACCGGCTTGTTGTTTTATGGCATGTACTTATTTAAAAGCCTCTTTTTGTCGGTGTTGAAATGGTCCAAGCTCCCAAATCCTGTGTCGGGCTATGAGCGTAGAACCAGCCGAACTGCAATGAGCATCATTGCAGCAGCAAAAGGCAGTGAAGAGAGGAGCCGTATTCTTTCCAGTACACACACACAGGCACACACACACGCACATGCACACACTCACGCCCTGAATGCTTGCTTTTCTTTTTCACAAACCAGAAACTAATTCTTTTTAATGTCTTACACAGGGGGCTAAGGGAATGTATTCTAGCCAATTGTACCTGAAATACTGCAGGCTTTAAAATTTTTCTACAGAAACTGTATTCTGATTAAAAACAAACCTCAATACAAATCTATTTATCCTCCTTCCATCTGTATCCGCTTAGGGTTTATTCCTTCCTTTTCTGACTCCCCCACCCTCAAAAAGGTAAGCATAATGCCAGGCAAAAGCTAAGATTGGACTCTTTTAACCCGTAATCGCTGTCGTCTCTACACTTTGTTTATGAAACGGAATAAGAATGGGAGAGAGACTTAATTTAACAGCAAAACCGGACTGTATAAATACAATATTCATTTTTTAAAAGTGAAGTGGATTTGGTTTACTCTGAAGAACAGTAATTCAAACAGCACCTATCTGCTCCAGATAGAGTAGCTATGCACATCTATATGGGCAAGTTTGAAATTTAGAACAAGGCTTTGATTTATTCCCTTTCTATCAGTGATTAATGCCCCTTAATTAGCTAATCTCAAAGCCATTATTTACAACTAGGGCAGACAAAGGGAAAACTGATGATCCAACACTTATGTCAGTTTGAAATTTTGAAACAACAAAAAGTGCTTTATTCAGAGTGGAATTCTGAATCTCTTACATGAATCTCAAAATAACAAAGAAACTCAAAAAAATTTTAAACAAAAATAAAACAAAATAAATGGGAACAAATAAAACTCCATCCCCCAAACAATCCCTGCCGCCCCTCCTTTTTGGCAGAAATCGCTGCCTGGAGCAATTTGAAATGCGGCTATTTAAACGGAAAAGGAATCTATCTTGTCTTCATTCCATCTAAAATCTGTAAGTTTTCAATTTTAGTATACGAGGAGAAAGCGTTTATAGCTGAGTTTTTCCAAATTGTTTAAAAGGAAACGGCTTTGGGATTTGAAAAATCAGTTTTCTTTTTGTACTTTTCCAAGGCGGGGGTTCGAAGCTGGGCACTAGATTTACTTCTCAAGATATGGTGCCTCAAACGTTGGGGAAGGGGCTGCGGGGGAGTGTGGGGAGAGGAGGTTTGTAAGGCGCCCTTTAACACGGACGTGGCCTAGGCTGCCGAAGAATTTCTCTTTGAACTCTGCTCCCTAAAGCACCGCCCTCGCAGCAGCTCAATTTCAAGAGACCCTTAAAACCCGTTTACGGACAGAACTGCAGGTCTTCGGGGTCTTTCTCGGTAGAAAACCATTCAGATCGGGTATCCTTGGGGCTGTCAGGGGGTTCTTGAAGGTTCCAGGGAGTCTCCTCAGGAACCGGAGAGCGCAGGCCTCGGTTGCCTGATGTTGCAGAGGAGCCTAAGGAAGGGGCGGAGCAGGCCATGTCTGAGCCGGGGCCTGAGTCCTCCACTGTGGACGCGCTGCGGTCGCCTCAGACCGCTTAGGTCATCTCGGCGGTTTATCCAGCTCTCCCCCGCTTCAGAGCCCGGAGTAAGGAGAGCACCCCCACCCCCACCTTCACCTCCATCATTTTTACGAGGAAACCCTGTTCATTCGCTGCATCTGGGGACCCTTATGTGCGTTTGCCTGTTCAGAAATAGAATATGTGAAAGGAACAATACCGCGGGACACGTTGCCAAGTCGACGTGGGCAGCTTAAGGTGTGCAAAAGTGGAACTCAGGAGGACCTCGAAAGTCCTTCGATCTGAACGGTTGGGAAAAAAACTTTAGGTTTATTCCCGGGCTCCTGAATCCATGACCTGAACGGGAACAGAAAAAGCCCTCTGGAAATCGGAACATGCCTTCAGGCAGCAATAGAATGGGATTAGAAATCCCTCCTGGAAAGTATGAGGCGAAGGAGAGGGAAACTACAGGGGAATGGAAACTGGGGTAGGAGAGGCAGAGCTCGGGAGAGGGGTGTGTGTCTGCGTAGGAGATGGGGACTCCGGGCCAGGGAGGAAGGAAAAGAAGACGGTAAAAAAAGAAGCTAGAGGAGCGAAGAAGGAAAAACTAGAGGACCTCGTGTCTTTCGTGTGAAAGCATCCGCGTCCTAAATCGTAGGAACGAGGTCGTCATTAGCGCTCTGACCCGGAGGAAAGACACATTAGAGAAAGAAATGAACACAGAACATGCACCTCCCTGCCTGGTTCATTTCGCTTTCCTTGAAATCCCTGGGCCTCAAGGTTCCCATCGCTTAAGCTTTCCCATCTCTCCCTCCCCCGCCCCTTCAACATACAATGCACTGAGGCTGAGAGGGGAGGAACCGAGCGAGTCAGGGAGAGAAACCATGAAGCTTTTCAGGGTAAAATAACAAACCTGCGCATCCAGCTTGCCAACACGTTTTTAACATTTGCATCGACTTATTTGTAAACAGCCGTTGGGGTGATAATTTCGCCTGAGAGATTAACCATTCAAGTCTCAAAGTTCCCAAGGATTGTGAAATCCTACTTGTAAAAATACAGATTTTGAAGGGTTTCTTTTTTCTCCCTTTCCCAAATGAAACCCCGAGAATGCGCTTTGGACTTGGGGACTGAGGGCGTGGTGGGCAGACAGCTGTTGAATCCAAACAAAGACTATTCTGGATCTGACGCCGTTTTGGTTTCCATCTGGGAGTACTTTTCATTTCCTTCTTCCCATTCCAATGGAGAGAAATGGATTAGGAACGGGGCAGTCAGAATTATGTGTTTATGGCGGACAGATGGAACAGGAGAGAATGAACCTTCAGCAACAAAAGGATCTTTGAGATTTGGTTCCTGGGTGTGCAAATTTGGAAACAAACAAAATAACCAAGGAAGCTCTGGGGATACCAAGACTCTTGTGCTATCGACAATGTTGACTCATAGATGAATCATCTCTCCTTCTCTACTTTCCTCTCATCAATCAAGAATTGTGGCCCCATCTCACAAACTGCCGCGGAAGCCAAAATTGCAGGACATTTTGAGAAACAAGTCTTGAAATCTGCCTGAAACTAACAAAAGCCACCCGCCAGTCAACCAGAGTCAGTCTCTCTCTCCCTTTCTTCCCTCCTCTCCCGCCTCTCTTCCTTCTCTCCCGCCCCCCACCCCCCACTCTCCTATCTTTCTCCAGTTAGCCTCGCCCCAATTAACGCCCTACAGCAAGTCAGCCTTACACCTGCTGGAGAAATCTTGGTGGCAGTGGTGGGAGGTGGTGGTTTTGGTTTTTAGCAGTGCGCGGGAGCACCGTGTCACACCCGTCTGCGACCGCCCTAGGACCGTCCTCGGGAATATCTTGGAGCCAGGAGCCAGGGAGGCTCTCCTCAGCCCCAGTCGTTTCCTGTCGCCGCTTTCGGTTTCTCTTCCCTAACAGCACCCGCCACCCCTTTTCTCTGAAATTCTCAAAGCAATTTCATCCTTTGCAGAGTTTGTAAAGCTCTCCTACTGACTTGGGGTGTGCGGCTTAAAAAGGGGAGAATGGAGTAGCTCGAAAGGGAAGGAAGATCACATTGAAATTATCCTTTTTAAAATTTTAATTTCATTGACACGTCTTGAAAGGTTTGTTTTGGTATAAGGCAACGCTGCCAATTCCAAATACAAACAGACAGACACACACTGTGTGTATCAGATGTTGGGAATAAAAATGGTTTATTGATTGAAATAATAGAGGCATTATTTTGATTTGTCTTGACATGGACGCTGATTTATAGAGCTCTTCCCCCAGTGATTTCTTCTTGTAGTCCAGACACATGGAAATGATAAAAATCTCACCAAAGCTCACCTTAGTGCTAATCAAGACTGCTCGATGCACGTTATAAATCTGATACAATATTTATTGCTTATCTGTATTCGAGGGGTTAGTCTCCATCCTAGGATTGTCCCCTTTCAAAACATTTTTTTTTCGGATGCATCTGTTTTCACTTTGCACTTTCAACGGGCTGGAGCAGACAATAGTGTGAAAAACATCTGAATATATGAGGCGACGGAGCTGCATGTGTGTTTCATTTCTGCGGTGTTAGGGGAGAAAGTAACAAAAGAAACACACACTGCAACACACACACGCACACGCACGCACACACACGCACGCACGCACACACACACCGGCCCAGGACCTCAGCACAAAGGGCGCGCTGACCCAGCGCTAACACACAAGACAAATTAAAGAAAGGGGCAAATCGGAGCACGGGCTAAGGCGAGGGTCCAGGCATTTCGGGAAAAGATCAAGGACAAGGATAGTTAAGAAACTGAACGTGGGCCAGGGAAGATCGGAGAGAGAGAAAGTAAAGTGTCCAGGACTGGAACTCACGTCCCTGAGGCTGGAGACAGTAAGTTTGCTTGTAACACCGACAGTTTTCCTTGACTGCAGGAAACAACAAAAATAGTAATAAAACAAGCACAAATCCCCCAAACATCAAGGGGGTAAAAACTCCACTACTAGCCACCCCAAACCAAAACCAAAACCGTGTCTTTTCTGCTGAATTGCTGCAAGATCACAAGAGACCAAGAGACCCGGAGTCAGACTGTGAGCTCGGGAAAGATAAGTTGCCCGGCGAGGTTGGAGGTAGACTGAGGAACTCCTTTTTTTTGTGAAGGACACAAATATTTGCAGAGTTTAAAGCTGCAGGAATACAAAAGCAGGAGTGAGACTATCTGATTACAGATACAGGATGTTCGAGTTGTTGCCTCCCAAAAATGACTGCGTTAAAAAAAAATAAATAAAAGGTCAGTTCGAAAAGGGAAATTTTAATATCAGTGAAAGCATCAGAGGGAATCGGATTGAACACGGCAGCTCCGGAACTGGACGACAACTGCGTGGTGCAGCCAATCCCGGGGCCTGTGGGAGCGAGCTACAGATCTCAGGACCACGCGGGCGAGAGCGAGGAGCCTCCCGGCCACAGAGCCACGGGCGCTGCGGAACCCAGCCAGGACTCCCCCGGGCTGGAGTGTGCGAAGGGCTTCCGGCCCTGGGGCCCAGAGGGGTCTTAGTGAAAAAGGGATGGCGCTTCAGCACAGACCGCGTTGCCCTGGGTTCTCCATTTCCGCTTCCCGAGTCTCTCTGCCTCTGTTTCCCCATGGCCCGGAGGACATGCTACGGAAGAGACGTCTGGTCGGGGGGGTGGGGACGGGGGTAGCGGAAAAGGGAGGGGAAGGTCGCATCCCTGGGACGTTGACACCCCCCTCCGCGCGGCACTCCAGCTCCGAAGAGCGAGCTTCGGTTCCGCCCACCCTCCAGCCATTTGCTTATTCTCGCTATTGTTTTAATTCATTGTGCAGCCTGTTGCGCCGCGGGCCCGGCTGAGCCACTTGGGGTCCTCCAGATGCCCTGCAGGGCGCCTGTCCCCGGACGACCACTCCGCAGGAGCAGCGGGGGCACGCCCGTGTTTTCTTGTGGATAACTGCCTCGGACTTGGAGGGGTCGGTCCCCACCTGAAGCTCACCTCAGGCAGTCGCTAGAAGTTCCAATCCAATCGTGAGCTTTCCTCTGGGAGGGACAGGACAGGATCCCCTTGAATTCCTGAGGCTGCTCCTCTGGGCGAATCCCACAATAATTGCGCATTTCTCTCCATTTAGTGCTTTGGAAATTTAGAAAGCGCGCTTTTATTTGTACATCGCCTGCCGACAGCCCGTTTGCTGGTTAGAGAATCCTTGTTCCCCCTCCCCACACGTACGCACACTCATTTTTAGTTTTAATAAATGATTTAAAAATCAAAACAAACCTCTGAGTCAGTCCGCCCAATTTTATGCTCCATCTCCTCTGTGTATGTGTTCGATTCTCGCCAATCGATGGGAAAGAGCATTTAGGGGCATTTGCAATTTCCTTTGTCACTTGCCACTCTGTGCGTATAGATTTTACATATCATTTGTTTACCAAATCAGTTCGTATTTTCTTAGCCCAGAATTCAGGATTTTATGTTTGTGAATTAATTGCCCAGTACCCAAAGGGCAGGACAGTCAGGGGAGCCACCTGAGGCAAAAAGGGTCAGCTCACGTTAGGGCAAAACAAGGAGTTTTTGCGAGTCCTTCTGCCGGCTCTGAATTAACACAAACAGCCCTCTTTGCCTTCCTAGGTCTTGTTAAAAGGACCGTACCTTGAAGGGATAGTGTGGTGCCTAATGTCTGCTAGCCTTTAACTCAGGCATTACAAGATCATTTTTGCCCAGCCCAAAGAAACTGTGTAAATCAAACAGCCCTGGTTGAAGATAATACCTAGTCACTTCAGTTCTGGCCATATGGTGCCTACCTGCATTCTAGTCTTGAACAGTCTCAGGTTCCTCACTGGGTCTCACTTATTGATTCCTTGACTAGATTACATCATAATTTAATATGGCTGAGTGATGTGGAGGTTGTGGATGATCCTTTTATTGCCCTGATTAAAATCCACACAGTAAGAAATTTTTTAAATGAAGGTTGATGATGGAAGCTTCCTCAATAAGTATCCTTCAGTCAAGAAATGACTGAACTTTAAATTATAAGAATCTCAAAATTACTATGCAAGTGTTTGGCAACCAATTTCCGGTTTTCATGACAACAGGAGCCTAGGCCATAGGATGGCAAACTAAATTCAATGATCACTTGTCTGCTTCTGCAGATAATCTTAAAGGAAGCTTCATTACAATTCACCCACCAAACAACTGGCATCTCAAAATGCATCAAGAGCTTTGTCTATTTAAGCAGATAGTACATTCTATGGCATTTGAATTTTATAAAAATAATTTAAAAATATATTTTGAGGTCAAACTTAATTTTTATTTGGACCAATTTGCCTTAACATTTATAAAGATATCCTTAGGTGTGTGTCATTACATCAAGCTTTCAGCTGTCTCTAGGGACACATTAAGGTGAGGTGGTGATGCTAAGATTCTAAGGACAGCATTCATGGGTAAACAACAGAAAATCCCTGTGCCCATAACCTTACTTCAGAGAACAGCAGTTCCACTAGATTCAAGGTGGCTTCTTCCTACTCTTGTGTTCATAATTGAACATAATTTGATCTTATTTAAGATTATAATACGTTCCCTGACAGTCAGAGCAATGCTGGCCCAGGATATAGTCTCTTTCTTGTGAATGAAAGGACAATTAATAGAAAACCCTGTTGGTCTTCTATATTGTCTTTGTCATGATGTGGGCAGAGTGAGTCAATAAATAGAATTTGAAATCAGCAACACGTTTGCCCTCCAAATCTTAAGCTACAATTCAATATCTAATGGATTTGAGGAAAGAAAAAAGAGGCACCTGGTCTTCTGAGCTGATAGAGGGTTAGATTATAACCTGATTGAAGGATTGGCAAAAAAAGTAATAGACACAATTGATGGCTTATTTTCATTCAACCACCAGCTAGGCAGATTTGGACCAAGGAAATTCCACTTCAATTTTCTTTATTCTGATTCCATGTTCACCAAGAAACTTTCTGATTATAATTGAAATTGCTGTTTATATCTGCTAAGTAATGGGATTGTGTTTAGGTCTCTGAGATTTTTTTGGTATATATATACACACACACACACACACACACATATAGTATACATATGTATGTATACTATAAACATACAAAACATTTTAATCAATGGATTCTAGTCTTAATCACTGTGGTTAAAGTGATTTTGCTCTGAGAGACAGTTTGCTAAGAAGTCAGGTTTCTGGCTAGGTGTGGTGACTCACACCTGTAATCCCACCACTTTGGGAGGCTGAGGCTGGTGGATCACCTGAGGTCAGGAGTTCAAGACCAGCCTGACCAACATGGTGAAACCCCGTCTCTACTAAAAATACAAAAAATTAGCTGGGCTTTGTGGCAGGTGCCTGTAATCCCAGCTACTTGGGAGGTTGAGGCAGGAGAATCCCTTGAACCTGGGAGGCAGAGGTTGCAGTGAGTCGAGATCCCACCATTGCACTCCAGCCTGGGTGACAAGAGGGAAACTCTGTTTCTAAATAAATAAATAAAATAAAAGTCAGGTTTCCAAGCCTGTGAGATCTAGAATTAGGCATGGCAGACTATGAGGAGCTTTCCCAGAAAAATACCCAACCAACGTTTCAGGAATGGCTAGTTACATCTTCCTAGTAGCAATACTATCTTATTGGCCGTTTGCCCATACTTCAACAGATAGCAATTTTGCCACTGTATTTTCAGTCCTTAAACTTAGAAGTGTTTGAGAATTATTATTATTATTATCATTATTATTATTATTATTATTATTATTTAGACAGAGCTCAGCCCTTCCGCCCAGGCTGGAGCACAGTAATGGGATCTCGGCTCACTGCAAACTCCACCTTCTGGTTTCAGGCGATTCTCCTGCCTCAACCTCCTGAGTAGCTGGGATTATAGACACCCGCCACCACGACCAGCTAATTTTTGTATTTTTAGTTTAGTTTAGTTTGATTTAGAGATGGAGTTTCACCTTGTTGGCCAGGCTTTTCTTGAACTTCTGAGCTCAGGCAATTGGCCCACCTCGGCCTCCCAAAGTGCTGGGATTACAGGAGTCAGCTATCATGCCCTGCTATTTTCTAAATCAACAAATCAAAATCTCACATACGTCCCCAGCTTTTATCAAAAATTAACTTATCTAAGCTATTGTTGAAATTAATTATAGCTTTGGTCTCCACCAAATCTTGGGTTTATTGTTTGATACCTATCACTGTAAAATATCAGGTTCTTTAACATTTAATGTAATTTAGTTGGGTGTTCTCTAGGTGCTGAATTCTGCCTTTTGGTGAGTACAGATATTTTATTATTTTATTATCTTTGTAATTCTGTTAACCCTTTTCTTTCCTCAGAACAAAGTACTAGCAAATTTATTTATTTGCTGTCCTCACAGAAAACTCTTCATCTCCCGATTATAAAAGTTGCTTAACACTTTCATGTTAGTTTTTTTTTTCTTGTGTGGCAGACAACATTACATCCCCTACTTTAAAGATTTTGTAAAAATTTAATACCTACCTTTAGGAATGTTGCAGCATTAAATTAGATAACCCGTCCGTGTAAAGGATTTAGCACAATGACTGGCACTTAGTAGGTAAAAATGTATTAATTGGTGCAAGTTTTAGCATAGATGTCCCCTGGCTGAAAGTTTTAAGGGATGGACAATATTGGCCTCTGTTTCCTTTGCCTGCGGCTAATTACTTGGAATTCTTCCCTCTTAATCACATATTTAGAATTATTTTTCCCTAAAAACATTTCATTAAAGTTGTTTATGTTCAGGGATTTAACATAAATGTAGAGATTGTTGCTTTTGCTGCGTAACTCTTTTTACAGATTATTTTAACCAAAGTTAAAATAAGGTATAATTCATCATTGATCTTTTGGTGACCTCATTTTTTTGTATGGCTCTGCTCATAGATATTTTTACTCATCCCTTCCATTTCTTTGAATCCTGGAGTTAGAAAACAGCCCTGAAGATCAAAGAATTGTAGAATCATTGAATTTTCAACTATAAATGAATTTAGATATAGCTGGTTTCTAGAACCAAAGCCAATTCTTTATTCATCCATGGTAACTAAGCTATTTTTCTCTTTAAATGCTCTTACAAAAGTCCTTTTAAAAGTATACCTGAATTGTATCTCCTAATTTCCTCTACTTCACAGGGTTTTTCAGTCCTCTTAAAAATGCTTTCCTGTTAGCAAGTAATAATTTCTTCTTATATAGTGCGTACTGGCTCTTCTCTATTACCTGATGCTTCCTTTAAAAAAACAGATCCTTTGCATTTAAATACATTTCCTCTAATTGCTAAGAATTGAAGTGAAACATCCTAGTTATCTCTAGGTAAATGTTTATAGATAGATTTGTTTTTGCAACCCATCAGAACTACAGTCCAGTGAGGAGTTGTATAAGAAATTATACATCGTCATTTAAAATATCTCAATTTCACATTTAAGTGTTACAAACAATATTTGAATGACTATTATTTGGGAAAATTATATCTGGACAAATTATCCAGATGATTTGTTTATGACGCACCTGTTAAGTAAGTCTTGAATACCCTGCACTGCTATAACTGTGATAACTTTAACCCCTTCCCATGTCTTCAAAGAATTTCAGAGCAAAGGAGTTCTTAGTTTTATCATTATTGCTTTTGCCACCTTGAATATAACTTTTACAGATTAATGAATGTAAGTAAAATGATTTTAAAAGAGCCATAAACCAAAAATCTGAGTATTTGGGCTAGGCACTATCATCATAATTTACTGTGTGACTATAATAAAACCCCCTAAGCTGTTTCTCTTTATTATTTATTCATTTGTTAAATGAGGATAATACTTCATTTTACTATAAAGGTTTTGTGATGTGTGTGTGTGTGTGTGTGTGTGTGTGTGTGCGTGTGTGTTAGCCAGTTCAGGCTGCTATAACAAAAATAAGATAGACCGGGAGGCTTAAACATAGAAATTTATTTCTCACAATGCTGAGGGCTGGCAGCTCCAAGAAAAAGGCGTGGGCAGACCTGGTTTCTGGTGAGGCCCACTTTCTGGTTTGTGGAAGGTCATCTTTTCCTTGTATCCTCACAGAATGAAAAACAGCAAGAGAAAGCAAGCTTTCTTGTGGGCTTTTATAATGGCAGTAATCTCATTCAGAGGGATCCATTCTCATGACCTAATTATCTCCCAAAGGCCCTGCCTCCTAATACCATCATGTGAGAGGTTAGAATTTTTAACATAAGAATTTTGAGGGGACACACATATGGCTCTGTGTGTGCGTGTGTGTGTGTGTGTGTGTGTATGTGCACGTGCATGTGAGAGGCTGAAGTTAGACCCTGTAATTTATACATCCAAGGGAAAAGAAGAAAACTGTTTAAACCGCCTTCCCTGGGCATGCCTTGTTTGGGGCATGCTATATCTATTATTCCATTTTATAGTATCGTCACTCACCTTCTTGAAGAATATTATTAGAAAAATTATCCAGTTCGAATTTCTAGTTCTCTACTTCTTTCTATATCTGATTCTATGTTTGCCAATCAGGTTTTACCAATCAAATTCCAATATCTTGATTCTATTCTTTTTCATAATAGCCTGTTCTTGGTTTAGGGATGTGATAGCCTCTCTGATCTCTTGTAGGATGTCAATTACATATAGATTTTGAAGACCCCATCTGCTCTAGAGATTTTGTTTCTACAGATGGTGATACTCCTGACTTTAGAATTGAGAACCTTGCTTTTAAGGTTTTGGCTTTGCTAAAATGTTTGTTATTTTTTGGCTATGTTCTTGCCTTTGTTCTTGAGTGTTTCTATTTGTGTATGGACATATCTTGTCTTTACTGGCTGTAAGGAATGTTAAGGATATTTGGGAGGGTAGAGTGTGTAAGTAGCTCATTTTCTGAGCTCAAAATATTCTTGTTTTGTCTGGGTATCATCTGCCAATAGGATGCAACATTGTGTTTCCAACCCAAGCATCAACAGGCACTGGTGACAAATATTTCTGCTGTCCTCTCTTGTCACAAAGAAAATGGGAAGGCTCCTTTCCCCCAATCATTTGCCTGAGTCTTGCTTCTCTTGTTTCTGAAACTGGAGCAGACCTGAAACTGCTTTCAATATTTGCAACAGTTTTAAGCTGTGCTGCTCTGGACTGCTTACCCACCTGGTTCTCAAATGTCCCAGGTGCCACAGCAAATTCACATGGTACCATGGGATATTTAAGCAATACAAGAGAAACACAGTGATATTCGCCATCTGTCAGACACTGCAGGAACTACCAGTGAAACTATCAACTCACAGTTTCAACATTAGATCATGCTACATTCCTTTGGATGATACTATATTTTTGTGAACCTGATATTTTAGAGGTTTCTGTGATTAAAAAAAGTATCATGTGAAAGTCAATTTGAAACAAGAAATAAGGATGACAATGTCAACTTCCAAGATTCGAAAAGATGTGTACACATCCTACTAGTAAATATTTGTGGTTATTTAAGAATGAATATTTTGCTTTCAATCATATGTATTACCTTTTTAGTGGCTATGAAGCTTTTAAGACACAAATACTTATTAAGTTGTTTGTACCTAATTACTTAATAAATGGAACTGTTAGGTATTTCTTTTAGCACCAGGGCATGATTTAAAAAATGACAAAGACGCTAAAGGTGGTATAAACAAAGAGGGTTTGGGAACCTCTGGCTTTAACATTTTTCATTGTGGTTTCCCCACCAACTGCTCTGGTATATGCCCAATAGATATTTGTATTCATAAATGTTGAAACATGATTCATGATCTGATTTGAAAATTTAGAACTTTTATGAAATCATCTCTCTTTTTCTGCATTGAGCTTTTTAATAAAATAGTTTTCCCCTTTAGACTTGGGGCAACACTGAAGATTTCTTTTGGGCAATAAATGGGAGAAAAAAATAACCTCTCCGTCTCTTTTCTTTCTGGATTCCCTCAATTTGGCTAGCACTATGCTTAAAAGAAGCACAGAAATTTTTCAACCATATATTTCCGCTTCTGCAGACTACACAGTTGTGGGAAGTTCAAATGAAATTATATTTACACAACATAAAACAATTGATTTAAAATTCTAAATCAAACTGGTTATTGGTCAACATACCCACACATGGGCATGTGCACACACACACACACACACAGCACTGTCACGCATGTCTGCACACATAAACACAACCTGACCCACCCACAGGTACAAGCAGACACAAGTGCCATGGGGCAGAGTTGCCATCACATATACCATTTGGAAGTTTTCTGGTTTTATGTCAATGGATGAGATAAAACCTGGGACATATCTTGGTCCCTGCCCTTGTCTATAGCCCCATTTCTCTTAAGGCTGCTGTAATGCTTAAAGTCAGCTCTACTTTTTCTCAGTGAATTGTCCAGTGGTACTAATGATGCATTGTTTTATAAGAACCTATTAGTTTACTTTACCAGATGAACTTTAACAGAGAGAACCCTGAGCACAGAGGCAATGCATAGGTAAATTTTAAGGGGTGAGCAGGATGACAGAAAAGTTTTGTGATTATTTTTGTGTCAGGTGATTAATGAAGGAGCCATGATCTGTGAAGCCTGTAGCTCCCAAGTATAAGAGTAGCACCCAGGCATCCTAAAAGTAGATTTATGAAAAATAGAAGTGATGTATAAACCTTAACTACATCAAGAGTTGGCCTGGTGTCAACTCCATGTCTCTTTGGGTTTATCCTTCAACTCCTACATTCCTAACCATCCAACTGACTAGGCAGGTAGAATCTGATCCTTCATAAGAACCCTACACCCCAAAGGGCCATGAGGTGAAAGCCCTCTTTAGTACCTTCAGAACTTTCAACAGAATTACTCCAAACCTTCTATATTGACAATCCAAATCAAGTTCCAGAAATTTTGCAAAGAAGAGAATAGTAAAACCTCATTACAGAAATTGGCATCACTAAGTTGGAATTTGCATTAATTCAAATGGGAGCCTCTCTGAGTTGAGCCGTTATTAGCAAACAATACGAGTTAGAGTAATAGTCTACATTAAGTTTCAGTGAGAAGAAATGTGGAAAACTTAAAAAACAAAATGCTTGAAAATATCCTAGAGTTCTTCAATCTGCATTTTGTTGATCTAATCAAAGTTTGTATGGTAATTCAAACAATAATTTAAAAAATATGTATAATGTGATTACAACTTCCACTATTTCCTCTCTTTCTTGGAAGACAGATTGTTGCCGTATTGCTCTGAAACTAGTGGGGGATCTTGATTGATAAGAAAAATTCTCAATTTATTAACATAGTTTGGGAAGAAAAATTCTCAATTTATTAGCATAGTTTGGTCCACAAGTACTTTAGAGATGGAAAGCTTGAATATATTTACTTAAGGTACACTTACACGTAAGTTTCCTAGTTTGGCTTATAAGGTTGGTCATGCACTTTCAAACTAAAAATATAAATCAGCAAATAAGTTCAAAATTTTCCAGGTCATGCTAGCTGAAGTGTTCCCAAACTGAGATAGTAATCTTGATGATAAGCCCAGTTTGGCAGGCTCAGTTCCATATGTTCCATTTCTTGTTTAAATATTTGATTTCTTAGAACTTGGGGATGAGAAATCTCTCACTTAAAATGTAGTTATTAGACAAATGACAGCCTACTTTGTAAAGAAATCCCATTGTTGCTATGCTTCATAGCTGTCAGCAGGTTGAAGTATGTTGAGGTGAGGTCCTTGCTGTGTTTGAGCTTGTGATTCACTATTTAGCAAACAGAATCATGTCCCTATCATTGCAGCTTTGCAGAAAAATAACAGCTGAGAACAGGGGAGAAAAGTCCTGGTTTTCTTATTCTGAGATAATTTTATTTTCTAGAAATATGGATCTGAATAAGAAAAGTAAGTGAGTCGGTTGCAAATCAAAGATGATTGAAGTACTGCTCTCGTTTTACAAAACAGACACATTTTGGTTCATCTTTCTCTTCATTCTTTTGCACATCTGTTTTCTTTGTCACAGGCATACCTTCTTAGTCTCCCCAAGCGGCAATTCTTTCTCACTACCAGTGATATTCTTATTTGACCAATGCACAACAGCACATTCCATCGGCAAATGTTATTTTGGAGATGAGGAAACTGAGACCAAAGTAGGAAAGTCTATTATTCATGGTCACCAACCTAGTTGGTTGGAAACACAGCAGGAATGAGAATCCACTTCTGGCTCCTAATCAAGCTCTCTCTACTGACTTCAAAGCTGAGTTCCTCCTGATGTGATTTCAAAATACCTAACTATTGCTTAAGTTTCACTTTCAGCTTTTGATATAATTTGACCCTTAAAAGGCAAGATAGATTGGGTTGATTCATGAACAAACAGCATAAAGAAAGTGATAAATATGTTTGATTAGAAAACAAGTATGAGTCCCTATGATAGGAGCCTCACTACTTCCAAAGGAAGGTAAAGCATAAGTGTAATTTCTCATGCTTTATTGTTTGGGAAATGAATTATGTATAAATTGTTCCTAAAATAGCATGACAATTTATTAACATACTTTCAATGACTTCCAGGAAAGTGTTCGAAGATAATCATAGAATTTACCATTTTAATGTAGATTTTTTTGGTAGGACATCTTATCAGGCCAGTTTGGAATGACAGTGGTATAATAAACTATTTTTTTTTTAATCTGCTGTTTTGTTCTATAGAAACAAACAAAAATGAAAGGAAAAAACACCACTTAATTGACTCAGTACAAACATGCTTTAAATAGTCTCTCCAGAACTGGTTCACCTTTTTTGTTGTTGTTTTGTTTTGTTTTTCAAATCCTTTCCCTCCCTGTCTCTTTTCTTTTCAATAAATGTAAAACATGATGTAGAATGTGCAATTTTTATGAGGTTTCCATTTATGTCAACTCATTCCTACCCTTTCATTGTTTATTTGGCAATTAAGGCAATCTGTACTGCTATTCAGTTTATTTTGTCAACAAGCATTTGTTACAAAGCTACTAATTTTCCTGGGTTCAAAAGAAGTGGAAATCCTGGCATAGTCCCAGGAGACATAACATTTAAGAACTCAAAATGCTTAGTAAATAATATTCTAAGTTATTTAGATTGTTCTGTGTGTGTGTAGGAGGGTATGGTTTTTTTTAGAAATGCAATCTCAAGGTGGGAGAAGCATAGGAGATGCATATAATATACCGTCATTATAGAACAAATTTAACATTGACATTTTGATGCAACATCATTGTATTTGAATATCAATGACTAGTTCTACTAAGTCAAGTTCCAGTCTTCATTTAGGTATTAGAGTAAAGAATAAGCTTTTTCACTCTGCTCTTCATAAAAGACGTTTTCAATTACGAGTGCATCTCTAAAAGCCTAAAATATAAGATCTGACTCATTTTCAAAACTGTAAAACTTTTTTCATACAGATTAATTTCATGCATATTATCTATATGTCTTCTAATATCTCTAAAGTTTTAATAATCTAAGCTTTCTTTTATTCCTCTAAAATAATTCAATGTATTATATTCTGAATGACACAACGAAAGAACATTTGATAAAACAAGTTTTATGTGTTATTTATGAGGAAGACACTTAAGGATTTAAATAAGCCTTTAAAATATTTACATTTTTACTTCTGACTTTTTGTTTCACACTTTAAAAAAAAAAGGACTTTTCTCTTATATTTGATGTAGGTTTCAAACTTTAGATTTATATTTCAACACCTCACAACAAATTTTGTAAATATTCGGTGGGGGCTTGGCCTGAAATGTAAACACTTCTTGCTATTGAAGCACTGAAGAAAAGCAGAACCCCTCATTTATTATGAGACATCCAGAAGACTAAAGAGATTTTGAACTTTTTTTTCTTTTTTTTTGGAACATCTTCTTCAACAAGAAAAATGAAATGTCATCATGCTAAGGTGAATCATAATAAATGTTATGTCTTGTCTGACACTGAAAATAAATCCAAGTAAGTTTGGAGAAATATTGGTGGCTTTTTCCCCCATAGAGGTTTAGATCAGCTTTATAAATTAAACAGTATGCGTTGACAGCTCAGGGCAGTAAGTAAACTATTCAGTAGATAATCTCCATAGAAACAAAAAAAGTTTAAGCATCTCAATCTAAAATAGCACTTCTGGAATCAGCAGTTGAATATAACAGGAGCAAATCCTTCCTTTCTTCAAATTAGCAACAAAATTACCTTTTATTTAGAAGAGTATGATATAAAATAACTTAGAAGTATCACATAGGTATTAATGGTTGTGGTGGTAATCTCAATATAAATTTATCCCCTGAAACTGTCTGATAATCTTGGCTGACTTTCAGAGAGTACTGTTTGTTTACCAGACATTTTTCTAAGCATTTTATATATATCAGCTCAGTCAGTCCTATACCAATGAAAGGAGATTTTTTCTATTATCCCCATTTGACAGATGAGGAAACTGAAGCACAGAGAGTCAATGACCCTACATAATTGGTGAAGCCTGGGCTCTGTGGTCTGCCATATTCACCATATAAACCACAGGGCTTCCCCACAGCACAAACTTGCATGAACATTTGGGTCGGTATTTTGTGGTCAAGGAGACAATATTATTTTGAATGATAAAACCTTAACTCAGTGTTAATCCTCCATCAATCTCTGGTGATGCAACTTGACAGATATTAAAAGGTATATTCTCCAACATTTACCTGTATTTGAGCAGGGGTCCCCAATCCCTGGCTATGGCCTATTAGGAACTGGGCTGCACTACAGGAGGTGAGCAGCGGGTGAGTGAGCATTATCGCCTGAGCTCTGCCACCTGTTAGATCAGTGGAAACATTAGATTCTCATAGAGGCACAAATCCTATTGTGAACTGCTCCTGAGAGGGATCTAGGTTGCAAGCTTCCTATGAGAATCTAATGCCTGATGATCTGTCACTGTCTCCCATCACCCCCATCTGGGACAACATAGTTGCAGGAAAACAAGCTCAGAGCTCCCACTGATTCTACATTATGGTGAGTTGTATAATTATTTCATTACATATTACAATGCAATGATAATAGAAATAAACTGCACAATAAATGTAATGTATCTGAGTCATCCCCAAACCATGCCCTCTCCCTGGTCTGTAGAAAAATAGTCTTCCATGAAACTAGTCCCTGGTGCCGAAAAGTTTGGGGATCGCTGATCTAAAGTTGGCAACTGCCTGAATTGCACATTATCTCCCGCTCCTTTGGTGATAAAGGACTGTAGAATATAGCAGGAAATCTTATAAATTGCAAAGGGCAATAAGCATAGATTAGTTTTTATGTTTGTTTAGCTAGTGTGGAGTACTTGGTTTCCCTCCCAAAATTCATGCCCACCTGGAACCTGTGAATGTAAACTTATTTGGAAATAGGGTTTTTGCAGATATTCTTTAAGATGAGGTCATGCTGTAGTATGGTGAGTCTTAAATCCGGTGTGACTGGTGTCCTTATAAGAAGAGGAAAATTTAGACACAAAGACGCTGGCACACAGAGCAGAAGGCCATGTGAAGAGAAGGAAGAGATTGGAGTGAGGCAACTATAAGACAAGAAACACCAAGACTGCCAGCAACTATTGGAAGCCAGAAGAGGTGAGGAAGATTTCCTCACTAGAGCCTTTGGAGGGAACATAGCCCTGCTGACATCTTGATATTTAGACTTCTAGCCTCTGGAAATGTGAGAGAATACATTAATATTGCTTAAGCAATCCAATCTGCTACACTTCATTATGGCAGCCCTGGAAACTAAGACAACTAGTAATTAGCATCCATTGCCACCAGAAGAGTACAAAAACTTAAGGAACAAGTACAGCAGGCAGATTTGAGTGGTACTGCCTGGGGTTGCTAAACTGTCTCAAATTGAACTATGAGTTGGAAGAGCACTGGCACTTAGAAGAATCCAAATTAAAAATGTAGGAAAGGTTTTAGAAGAGTAAATCCTCAAGGGAGAACTAAAGAGGCACTAGTTAAAAGCATTTCCAGCCTCATAATCCTAACCAGGGCTTGTCTAACCAAAAAGCAGAAGTTTGCAGAGAATTAGTGAGCTTCACTTTGCCCCTCCATTCCCCTTGTCTAGAAGCATTCTTCAAAGGTGCACTATTATGCTGACATAGTTTACTAAATTAATCAGACACAGTGACAATGTCTTTTTCATCTCTATATGCATACTACAAAGTGCATACTATCAGACTAGGGCTGGGCCCAAATCTACACATGAAAATCACTTCCTCTCTGCTTCTGTTGCCTGTGACATTTGTTTCTCATTGGATAAAGCTTAATCTGCATTTGGATAGAGGCTCATTCAGATGTTTCTCTCAAAATCAGCCTAAGAACTATCCAAGGTTTGACCATCAGATACTATGTTACTGAAGTCTAGGAGCTCTCACTACAGTTTCACCTTTTCTAGGTGGGCCAATATGTTGCTGTACATTTTGTAATATTTTCTCTCTTTTTCTTTCCTTCTCCCTTCACTTGCCACGGGTATCACTTTTTGTCCAGAATAGAGCCCTTGGTATTCAATATTTATTTATTAAATAGTTAATTATCATAAAAAATATGCCAGGCATAAGTCTTAATCTTAGCAATACTGCAATGAACAAGATGGCCTCTGCTGTCAAGGCACTACTGCCTGGTAAGGCAGACTGACACATAAAAAGGCAATTATAAATCAGTGGAATAGTGTTTGAATGGAATAGAATTGTGGTAGGAGAAACTTTCCTCTTGGAGGAGCTGGGTTTTAAATAGAAGTGAGCCCTTTTTGTCAGGTTCTTTCTCGAATGGAGATAGAAAAGCATATGAAAGACAACTCACAAGGAAATACAAATGGTTATTAAGCACATTGTCTTATTTCTTCCAAATATACTATAATTTCTATAACTATGAGCTCATAATGATAAAATTTTCGTCCTTATAGCTGGTCATAGAAGATGAAGTTTTTAAAGAAATGGATGTTTTTTTAGTTTTCTTAAATAACTTGAAGTCAGTAACCACTGACTTTGCTTTTTGTGTAGCCAATCTTTTGTCCATATCTTAGTCTGAAACCCATTATTTCCTTCTTTGAATTTGGTGAGAAGTTATTTTGGTGAAACCTTAGCAAACCCTTTCAAAGTATCACTCTGTGCTGAATTTAGTCTTTGGAAAGACATCAGTCAACAAGACAGACAAGCTCCCTGCCCTCCCTGCAGCTTGCTGTCCTAGGAAAAGAAATAATTGTCTTTCTCAGAGAATTACTTGCATCCTCATTTGAATTGTGCCCAAGATTTGCTAGAGGAGATATAACCACAGCTGTGAGATGGTTTAAGGCTATTCCACCACAAAGGCAACAATGGGTGGAAATGGAAGCGTTCTGGTTGTTTTTGTTTACTTGAAGTCAGCAAGCCCTTGGCCTGATATAACCCATACCTTGATAACCAATAGAATTTAAACCAAGTGGTGAACTTAGCCCAGTCTGTGAGTATTTCAATCTTTTGATCTTTTGTGGCTACACAAAAAGCAAAGTCAGTGGTTACTGACTTCAAGTTATTTAAGAAAACTAAAAAAACATCCATTTCTTTAAAAACTTCATCTTCTATGACCAGCTATAAGGACGAAAATTTTATCATTATGAGCTCATAGTTATAGAAATTATAGTATATTTGGAAGAAATAAGACAATGTGCTTAATAACCATTTGTATTTCCTTGTGAGTTGTCTTTCATATGCTTTTCTATCTCCATTCGAGAGAGAACCTGACAAAAAGGGCTCACTTCTATTTAAAACCCAGCTCCTCCAAGAGGAAAGTTTCTCCTACCACAATTCTATTCCATTCAAACACTATTCCACTGATTTATAATTGCCTTTTTATGTGTCAGTCTGCCTTACCAGGCAGTAGTGCCTTGACAGCAGAGGCCATCTTGTTCATTGCAGTATTGCTAAGATTTGCATCTTTGTAGATGCGCCAAAAAAAAAAAAAAAAAAAAAAAAAAAAGAAAAAAAATCCCAATTAAAAGCTCAAAAGTATTTAGTTACTTTCTTTTGAGACTTTAACTGTTTATTACTCTTCAACTACTCCAGAGCACAGTATTTTTTTATTGGTGACAGATTGTCCAAACCATTGCCAGTGACCTAATCTCCCTCAGCAAACATGACTGCAAACTGTGGAAAGGTGTTCTCTTGAACGAGAAAAAGGTGTGTGTCTCTCTTATGGCAAGTGTACCACTCTTTGTTGCCCCAAATATGTATTATGGGTTTATGCAGAACTATTATGTGGTTCATCATTTTTCACTTAAAATCTTGGCATTGGATGTGGCTTGATATGCATTCATATGGCTTAGTTCTTTGAATCAGTTCCTCCTTATGTTTTGTGTGGAAATTTGGTATTTGGTGTCCGAAGTTATTTACGACATGTGATTTGTGGTTCTAAGAAGAAGCCCAAGTGTAGATCCCTAGCTTCAAAAGCAAGTGTCAGGAAAAAAAAAGACCCTATTTTTAACTTCCCTAATCACCTTTAGCCAACTCACTGGCCTTTGTACCTCAGTTTTCATGTGTGTTAAACAGTACTATTCATAGCTTTGCTTATGTATGGAGTTCAGATGAGAGCCCGCTCATATAAGATAAGGGTTAATTATTGCTGTCAAAGATAGTGGCAGGATCCACTGGCTTAATAATCACATTTTATTATCTGTTTCTTTCTCAGCACTTCGTGAGGTAGTGTTCATTGATTTAAATTACTTGAGTCAGAATAAAATTAGTTTAATGTGTCACATCAGCAAAGAAGCAGGTAATGACAGATTTGAATGAAAAATAATATTAAAGAGTCTATGGGATCTTTCCTGCCTTATCTCCTTGTATATAATATATGTAATCATGTATATGTGTATAAATATATAATCTCTTAATTATTAACATTTCAAAAGATTATTTGGCACTTGTTATCAATGAGTCCTTGCAGGAACCTGGCACAATAATGTATAGAGAGATAACAGGTGATTTGACAAAGAATTTTTGAGGAAAAAAACATGTTCAGTTCATGCATATAAACCTCAATCATGTGTCCTCTTACTCCTTTACTAGCTATAGATTATAAGATGAAGAAAAGTGAGGAAAAAAAGAAACATAGAAATCTTCTGTATCTACCATTCTAATTTTCAACCCCAAAGATTAAAATGTTTCAATGTTATGATTGGTAGGGATGTAACTGACTTTAAATTATGTATACATAAGTAACATCATAGGTGCTAGAGAGTTTTTATAGGCAGGCATGGTCTACAATACTATGAAACTGAAGTGGCAATGCTTACTGACCGAAGAATATATGAAGGTGAATTCATTCCTTTATAAGCAAAAGGCTAATAAGTTATGATTCTTATACAACCTAGATGAGACTCAATAATATGTTTGCAAAAGGTTACATTTTGCATGTATGAAATAATTGCACAGACACTAAGAATTTTACTTCCATTTGTGCATGCTTTGCTGATATATGAGCTTTGGTAGAAGTTCAACTACAAGAGGCTGGTGGGGTTAAATAAATTTCAGGTAACATCCAAAGCATGGTTAGTTAGAACTGCCCCCCTAACAACCTCTTTCCACATACACATTCACTCTCTTCTCTCTTATATAAACATTATATGTTTGATATTGTCACAATCATAGGTTAAGAAAAAATCTTTGCTAACTTTTAGGAAAAATTAAAAACATTTGAACACATATATACAAATAACAATTCATATATTTTCGGGCCTACATATTTAAGGTTCTACTAATATTATTGACTGTTTTATATTTTTAAGATATATATCATAATCTACTCAAAGTTTATGTTTAATTTTTCAGTAACAAAAGATAACAAATATACTTTCCAAAATTGAAATATTCATACAGTATAAAAGAAAATATAATCAAACCTGGGCTTTCACACTAATTATCTAAATTGAGAATTTGTTTACTTTACTTTGAGAACAGATGTGATCCATCACAGTAGTCCATAAATATGGTGTCAGAATGTTTGGCTGATCAATGAATATGAATTATTTAAAAATAGTGTAACTCTAAGGTCACCAAGGAATTGAGTTTAGTGTTATTTAAAAGGAAGAATTTCCTTTCTTAAAAATATATGTGCAGACTTAAGAATGAGTGGTTCTATTCTAAATGGAATTTCTAGCCTTCAAAGGCAGATTTGTGTTTGCTCATAAGAATAAATGATAATTCTCAGAGTCTCTTTCAGCAACTTCATTAGAGACAATTCTTTTAGAATTCTTACATAATTTTCTGTGGTAATTAAAATATGTCCACATCTGCAAATCCTTTGTTGCTCTTCCCTTTAAAGGTATAGACTGATTTCTCTCTCCTTGAATGTGGGCTATTTATTATATTCAGTAACTCAACTTTTAATTAATCGAATATGGGGGACATAATTATGTGTGACTTCCAGGGCTAGTCCTGAAAGACATTGTCACTTCTGCCTTGCTCTCTCTTGGACTATCTGATCTGGGGGAAGCCCAGCTGCCATGTTGTGAGGACACTCAAGCATTCTGTGAAGATGTCAACATTGAGGGAAACTAAGGTCTCCTTGACAAATAGCACAACTCACCAAACATGTAGGTCAGTGTGTCCTTCAGCCCCAGTCAACCTTCGGATGAGACTTTAGCTTTGAGGTATGTGTTAATTGTAATGTCATGAAAGAGCTAGTTAAGTTGGTCCTGAATTCCTGACCCACAGAAACTGGATAAGAAGTGTTTACTATGGTTCGAAATCTCCAACTTTTGGAGGAATTTGTGAATGCAGCAATAGATAACTAAAAAATATAAACTCATTTATTTATTTATTTGTGACCCTGCAAGGCTGGTGAAGTGGAGAACATTTTTCACCTTTACCAATAGTAGCCTGTGGGCATTAACTGTAGAGAATAACTCTATTGGTGGCAGGCCAGCAGAAAACATATTTTAGGAAAAGAAGGGTCTTTAAATTGTAATAGGCAGGCGGGCATGATGTCTCACACCTGTAACGTCAGCACTTCGGGAGGCTGAGGCGGGTGGATCAGCTGAGGTCAGGAGTTTGAGACCAGCCCGGCCAACATGATAAAATCCTGTCTCTAGTAAAAATAAAAAAAATTAGCCAGGTGTGGTTGTGCATGCCTGTGGACCAAGCTACTTGGGAGGCCGAGGCAGGAGAATCCCTTGTACCTGGGAGGAAGAGGTTGCAGTGAGCTGAGATCCCCCACTGCACTCCAGCCTGGGTGACAGATCCAGACTCTGTCTCAAAAAACAAAAACAAAAACAAACAAACAAAAATTATAATAGGTAAACTGCTGCCAAATTCATAGTGTATAACTTGGTTTTTCTACTTTGTGCATTGTTGTCATGCTTCTAGTAATGAGATTGCTATCAGTCAGGGCCTATATACTTTTCAAAAGCCTACCAAAAAAAAAACCATTTAAAACAAACAAAGATTCCAAAAATTATGAACAATGAAAAGCAGTTAGAAAATAAAAATTGTACATCATGCTAAACTTGAAAAAATAAAAAGAAATTACAAAATAGACATTAGTAGTTAATGTAATGTTTACAGAGTATCACTAATCAACTACATCTTAAATAAGCTCTTCTGATTATATAAAAATTATACTTAATGTAGGATGTGTCTGCAAAGTAAGAGTTCTTGGGGCCTGCAAAGGTCCTGAGTGCCTCTGAATTTATTGGGTCTGTATAGAATAAATTCTGTATTTATCTATATTTCTATTTGTGGATGCCCCTGGAACAAAAAAGGAATTACATATTCTTCATACAAATTGAGACTATTTACTCTTTTCTCTTGGTAGCTTTTGACAGACATACCCTTTCAGGAAGTGAGACTTGGAATTTTATAAATGGCAATTATTTAAATGGTGTATCTAAATAAGTATAAGAGAAGTGTTGAAGGGAAAAATGGAATCCTAATAAGGCTTAGTAGTCCTTTCTTCTTTCTTTACCTCTCCCTCTTTCCTTTTCTTCCTCACTCCCTTCCTTCCTTTTGTCGTTTTTTCTTTTGGGTCATTAGAGCAAGCATTTTCTGAAGGATTTTGGATGACACATTGCAAGATAAAGTAAAAAAAGCTTGGTAGAAAAGTTTAAGTATGGGCAGAAAGTTGGAAGTCTGAACAGTCATATTTTAATGTTTTATTCATTTCATGGCCTGAGGTGAATTTCTTACTTTTGATAATTTTTCTCATCTACATAGTGAAATAATAATAGCTCAGATTTTTATAGAGTGTTGCGAATACATTTTTGTAAGTCCCTTTGAAAATAAAAGTGTCACATAAATGCAAAGTATCTTGATAAGAATACCATTGAGGAAATAATATCTCCGAGCCACACCACAGGGCCTCCCACAAAGGAACTGGATGCCATCTAAGCTTCAGCTTGGACAATAGAGTCCTGTGGTGCTTAGTTTTCTTTATATTCTGATCATAGAAATGTGTCCAATTTTACACACTTTCTTCTTTCTGCTCTTCCACTGCTGAAATGGAAATTTGATGAAAGATTTGATAAGTGGAAGAACAACAGTGGCCACATTTGGCTTTGGGAGAATGTAAAAATAAAAAAAATAAACCTTATTCATCCAAGTAGATTTTGGGGATGCCAAAAATATTTGTGTGCTTACTTGAGCAGAAATAATATTGCTGTTCAAAGAGAAGGGGTGTGCTCCCAAGACTCTCTGTGAGGAATTTGCTGGTGGTTGTTTTCTGAGGAGAAGTGACAGTTTCACTTTAGGCTGTTCACTAAATTCCAGTCTTCTTAAGAGGTGTGCAAGTTCATGATATAGTCTTTGGTTTATAAAAATTTTCAGATAAATGGGCAGCTCTAAGGCCATCGATAAGGCCAATAATTATAAGATTGTCTGTTAGAACTAGACTTCTCAGGTACCTTTTCTGTTCCAAATTTTTTCTTTCCTAGCGATCCATGTAATTAAGAGTATAATCTGATACTATGTTCATTTGAAGAAATCTGAATCATTGATATTTCTTTCAATTCTAGGACAAGACGAATGTGGAAAAGATATTTGAGGCAAATAACACCAGTATTCTCTTCTCATTAGATAGAATAGATGTGATTTATATTATATAAATATAATTCAATAAGTAAATGAGTGAGCTACAAGAAAAATTAGTTTTGGTCTAATTTTAGTTTTCAAGACCACTTTTCTGTCCTAGCTATGAGTTAGTTATGAACTTGATCATATGGGAGTTTTGGTAAAAGAGTTGCATTTTATGAAATGAGGTGAAATGAGGTGAAAGAGTAATCAATATGCCATAGGCAGAATGCTACTACAGTCCCCAAGATTCCTGGCCCCTGGTGCATACACATGAACACACACCTTTTCTCAGTTATTCCAACACCAATCTATGTAGTACTATGAGGGGATTTGCAGATATAATCTAGGTCCCAAATAAGTTTACCTTAAGATAAGAGGATTACCCAGGTGGGCGTGACCTAATCACATGATCTCTTTAAATCTGGATTTAGAGTTCAAAGACTAGAGACGTCAGAGATTTGAAGCATGAAACCAAAGCATTTCTGGCTTGACGATGGGGGTGGCCACATAGCAAGGACTGCATCTAGGTGCCCAGAACAGCTCCTGGTTGGCAGTCATCAAAGAAACAGGGATCTCCGTCCTACAATTGCAAGGAACTTAATTCTATCAACCACAAAAATGAGCATGGAAGTGTATGTTTTGCTGAAGCCATCAGATGAGAACAGCCTGGCTGACCGAGGCCTTATCTTCAGCCCTGCGGTACCCTGAGCAGAGAACTCAGTCACTCTGTCCTACAAAACTATGAGCTAATAAATGGATGTTGCTGTAAGCTGCTAAGTTTGTGGGATCTTCTTACACAGAAATAGAAAACTAATAAGTGATAAAATTAGTACCGTATTTGTATTTAATTTTAGCTCATGGCCACAGCAAGAAAGAACAATTAACTGATTCTTGAGATGGGTTGTTTGATACACTAGCATGCAATCGTTTTTATCTAGATACATATTGGTCATCCTTCAAACTTCAGGAACCAACAGGAACAATGTATATGGCATTTTCAGTAATACACTGATCGCTCTGGTCAGAAACGCTATCTAATCAGTGGAAGAAAATCCAACATCATCTAGGCGGTTCTCTCTCCAAATGTTTCTGAGATGCCCTCAGTTGTGAAGGTTGTGTATGTGTAACCCTGTGGTTGGGTGATTAGCACGGTGGCTTTCCCTCTCAGAGTGTCAGGGCACCTTTCTGAAATGCCACATTCCTTCATTCCATGCCCACCTTTGTGTTGCTGATCTTGGGCCATGTGCACCAATTGTTAATTTCTTTCAGGCACCTGCCTTTTCCACTGCCTGTGGGCCCCTGTGCAGTCAGTTGCTTGTTCGGAATCATGCGCAGACCACGCAGGATGTGATCTCAGGACGTGGCCTCTGTACTTTCTCTCCCTTCCTACCGCTCTCACAATGTGCCACTGGGTCTCTGTAGCTTGTCCTTCTGTTTCTGGCCACTAGGAAACTGTCTACCCCTTCATGCACAAATCTTTTTCTGTTTTGGATGTGAGAGGCAGAAGAAAGGGGGTGATGAAGACTAGCACGTCACTGACCTCTAGGGATGAATTCTGGCTCTTTTTGGCATAACCATTGACTTCCTCAGAGTGACGGGCTCTCCAAACAGGTAGAGTAGGGGGTGGTCAGGGACTGCCTGAAAGCCTTTCTACAAGCAACCAGGCCCAGCTGCTGAGTGTAGCTCCCATCTGCCCCTACTCACAGGGGTTCCCCCTCAGAGGCTTAGTTTTCCTCTCTGAAACACATTCAGTCATATTTGTGTGCGTCTAGATTTCAATGATAGACACACCTTAGTCCTTTCCCATGAGCTCCTGACTTCAGTAAAACCAAGGAGGTGATTGGCCATTTATTCGAGTCCCAAATACTTGAACATAGGAATCTTTTCACTAAAAACATAAAAAAGGGAGA
The DNA here is from genome assembly GCF_049350105.2 of Macaca mulatta. NCBI lineage: Eukaryota > Metazoa > Chordata > Mammalia > Primates > Cercopithecidae > Macaca > Macaca mulatta. The sequence goes on from NC_133411.1 coordinate 58,657,522, forward strand.
TGGGGGAGCAGTGTGATGGCTGGAGTTGCCTAACTCTACCTACAGACAGTCTGGTTGGATCCGAGGGGCAGTCAAGCTAGAACACACGTAACTCTTATTTAAATAGCATTTCCGAACTTTATCTGTAGACAAATAGCTAAAAACATAGCCTACACCTGGTTCCCCAGTGCAATGTGAAAGACTTCAGAAGCTAAAAAATATTTATGAATTGCAAATACACATGCAATTACTAATGATTTCCACCAGATTGCAGTTCTTAGCTTCTAAATTTAGACTTCTAAATAATCAATCATGGACAGACCATCAGTTTGTTAAACTTCTGTCACGACAATTAAGCAGAAATGAACCATTGTTTTGTTTTGCTTTCTGAGAAAAGGGCATTTAGGAATAAAGTTTACATTGAGTGGATATAGTTGCCTTTGTTGTGCACCTGTTGTGTCTCTAAATGCAAGTAACTTCCATGGATTTAAACCTCAGGGTAAACTTTTACTACAGATGAATTATCTGTTGAATTAGAAAGAAAAGAGGTTAAACAATAAAAGAACCCATTTTACCATTGTGCACTTCCTACATGCTTTTGTGGGAGAAATAAATATCATAGGATAAAGGGACAGAAATGGATTATGGTAGAAAATAAATACAAAACAAAATGCAAGTGACTCTTCAACTCTCAAAATGTCTCTGGTTTGAAAGGCACAGAGTCTGTTTAATGTGTTCATTGTCTTGAAAGCTTTTTAATTTTTAAAAAATTTTTTATTTTTGTGAGTACATGGTAGGTGTGTATATTTATGGATTCCATGAGATATTTTGATGCAGGCATGCAATGATAATAATCACACCAGTATAAATGGTGTATCATCATGTCAATTATTCATCCTTTGTGTTGAAACCTTTTTTAAAAAACATACATTTTATTGAGATACACTTTATATTAAATACATTATTTTAGCCAGTTGAACTTAAAATAGTACATGGAACCCTTAAAGGCAACTAACGGAGTTAGACATAGGACTCTATTTAATTGTTTGACCCTTTCCCTGGAAGATAGTTTTGTGAGAGGATTAGATTTGGCACCTTAAAACTACATTAGTCTCTGAAAAATACAGAAAACATTGATACAAATACTTATTCTTTAGCACAGCTAAAGTAGAATAATCACCTCTATTTTTGTTCATTAGATTACAAGTTTAAAAACTGTATTAAATACCTAGTGACACTGTTATTTTTCTAAAACTGTTATTCTTGGAAACAATCATGTGAAGAATTTTTCTTGGCTCCTTTTGAGTTTTTCTTTCTCCCACAAAATGTATGGGATAATTCATGTACATGCATTCATATGTATATGTTTTCAGTTTGAATTGATTACATATTTTACAACGAACTGGATTATGTTGGTCTCATCATCTCACACATACTACCTCACCTCACTTATTACTCAACATCCTGGCCCAAAAAGCTGGACTATCACACATAAATGCACACGCACACACGTACACACACACACGCAAATAGAATCACACAAAAAATAGAAGCCAAGAGAAATGATGATGAGGTTTAGAGTTGTCATTGTCCCAGACATTCCTAATACTTTATAAAAACAAAAGTAGTTTGTCTAATTTCTGCTTTAGAGTTGTTAAGTTGAATAAAAATAAATCACCTAATCTTGCAGTTTTACTGAAAGTACAAGAGAAAAAAAAAATGAGCTTTTTTTCTTTTCACTCATGAATGCAAGAATATTGGTGTGTGTAGTTCTGAGAAAACCCTTTCGTGTCATAAGTTTCAGAGTCTGGTCAATGTAAAAAATAATTCTATAAGCCCTGTATCTACTGTCTGAAGCAACTACCACTTCTACACATGTTTGAAAAACCACTTATATCTGAATTTTAAATCACTGAGACATGAAGTAGGATTTATTTTGTGTGGCTTTGTGGTGCCAGCAACTTTATTGTTATTCTACACAGCGTTAGTATTCTATTACTGAATTAGAATGAAAATGCAAGATATGTTGCTGTAATCAGTGTCTTGCCATTAATCACTTCCCTTGTCGCTTTGCCTCACCATCACTCCTTTGTGGCAATACCTTAGGGGCTATTTCAATTGTCCACCTCCACTGGTAGATCTCACGACCAAAGGGCTTGGTGCTGTGTAAGTCAGGGTCTAGAGAGAAAATAGAAACCAATATCTGTATTTAAAACAAGGGAATTTCATGTGAGACTTGGTTAGCAAGAACTGAAAAACCCACCTGAAATTGCAAATACACTCATAGATGAGCAAGAACAGGAAATCACATTGCACTAGGCTACAGGGACAAAGGTAGGAGGGCTATTATCGGAACAAGGGAATGTCTAGGATAAATATGACATTAAATAAAGTTTGGCTAGGCACAAAAAACATTAAAGTATTGATTAATGGCAATTGGAACTTTAAGAACCCTTCTGTCCTTCTGTAGTCTGTTGATATAGATTGGATGTGTGTTCCCTCCAGATCTCATGTTGAAATGTGATCCCCAATGTTGGAGCTGGGGCCTAATGGGAAGTATTGGATCATGGGAGCACATCCCACATAAATGGCTTAGTAACATCCCTTTGGTGATAAGTGAGTTCCTTCTCTGAGTTCATGCGAGGTCTGGTTGTCTAAAAGAGTATGGCACCTCTCCCCAGTTCTCTCTTGCTCCTTCTCACCACATATCACGGTAGCTCCCCATTTGACTTTCACCATGATTGTAAGTTTCCTAAGGCCTCACCAGGAAAAGATGCCAGCACCATGCTTCCTGCATAGCTGTTCACTCTTATATTCTTCAGAATGGCTACTGCAAACATTCTCCAGATGTCAAAGCTCCCTACTCCACTCTGTGCGCCTCCCGCACTCAACTTGTTAACACTCTTCACTCCCGATGCAAACCCACTTGTCCTTTCTGTCATCATGGATGTCTCTCTCTTCCCAGTACAGTTACCCTCTTGTACTTTGGTTTCCATTTCCTTTCCTTTCATTAGGAATTTTAGAGCATTCATTTTAAACTCTCCTCTGTGTCCTTAAGTCTTTCCACTTGTCGTTGGCATCCACATTTTAACATGCTCACCTCCCTCCAATAAATAAATAAATAAATAAATAAATAAATAAATACAAGAAAGAAAGAAAAAGAAGAAGAAAAAGCCCACTCCTCCATCCTCCCAGTCACAGTCAAGATTTTGCAAACATTGTTTATCCTCACCTCCCATTCACTTGTCAGCTCACTGGAGTCAGCTCACTGCACTGGATTCTGAATCCTCAGCATCCATTTACATATACATGTAAATCTCTGATTTCTAGTTATCCCTTAGCTTTCAAATCAAGAAGCAGAATTGAAGGACTCAGAAAAATACTGTAGTGAATAATATGTTACTGTTTAGAGAGAACCTTCCAAATTTTAGACAGATGCTTTGAGGCTTAATTCTTCTTCTGCCTTCACCACCAATAGGCTATAAAACAGTAATTCACTAAGTGAGGCTTTGGGACCAGCAACATCATCACCTAGAAGCTTATTAGAAATACAGAGACTCAGAATGTACCCTAGTCTAGCAATCTGGGTTTTAATAATTTATTCAGGTTATCCAATGTATGCTAAAGTTTGATAACTACTGAGGAAGGCAGCGCTCTTTTACAGAAGGAAAAGAAAGTAGAAAATACCAAAGACAAGAGATGGAGGTAGAGTAAGGTTGTTAGGTTCCAGAATGTTTGTTCCATTCCCTCTGGCATGGGAGGAATGGGGAACATCTGGTGCTGAAGGGTGGGGACAAGGGGCATCAAGGGCTGAGGGGTATAGCAGAAACCACCAAGGAGTAATGAAAGATCCTTAGAACATTACAAGGAAGGGAAATAGATGAGTTGAGTGCTTCTCCAGGCAAAACGCTTGGAGGAGATTCATGCCATCATGACAAATGTGGCTCTGCAGAGGCTGTGGCCACAAATGCATTGCAGCCAATGCCTAAATTCCAAACCCACCTTGGTGAGCTGCAGGCATAGCTGGAATGCTAGACCATGTGATCACTAAGGTCAAGAACAGGCAACCGAGGGCACATTCCTTGGTGACTAGAATCAGTTTTCATGGATGGTTCTGAGCAGTGGTGAATGTTTATATTTGGCCAAAGGTCCATATGCAAGCAGACATAGCTTGGCAGTGAACAGTGCTAGTGCAGAATAAAGTAAGTCCCCACTGCAGAGACAAGAGTATATGAGTAAAGGTCTAAGTCATTTCTTCCCCTCCACTAAGAGGACTCAGTAAGTTTGTGTACACTCCCACATCCTAGGGAATGATAAAGTTGGGGAGGAAATTAATTTGAAAGACTGAAGAATTTATCTGAAAGGGACTTTTGTCAAATGTATTAAGAAACTTTAAACTAGAAGAGCTTGTGTTGTCATTAATTGGAGAGCCTAAGTTTCTCCATTTCTCAGTAGGGTAAGAACTTGTGGAGAAGTTTGGATAACTGATGAGAAAATAAGCCACTTTTTCTTTGTATCCTGAGGATGCCTGAACATCACCTTTCTTGGTGTCTGCTGCTTTGCACTCAGTTTGCCACCCTTCCCTTGAATGCTTTCTCCCCTTGGCCTCAGTACCACCAGATGTTCACTGCCTTCTCCTTCCTCTAGGATAACTCCTTCTCCATTTGCATAACAGGTTGGTCTTCCTCCGTTAATTCCTAAAATATTGATATCATACAAAATGTTATGTACCCACCTTTCCTCTTTATTCCTCACAATCTTTGTGTTCTTATTCTTATAAACACAAAATGACTCTGGTGTCCTGAGAATCCAGTCTTCAGTTCAGGAGAAAGGAAGAAAAGAGGAAAGAAGAAAGAGGAAAGGCAAAAGAACTCTACTTGTGAAGCCTTGCTTTTTTATTTAGAAAGGTAAGCCCTTTCCAAGGAATTCCTGTCTGTATCTGAACAGTTAAAATTGTGTCACATGACCATTTCTAGCTGCAAGAGTTTTGGAAGGTAAGTATTATAGCTTAGTTTATTTACGTTAATAGAAAAAAGTGGAGCAGAGGGAGAAAAGATTTTAGGTAGTAAACTGTTAATGTCTGTCTCAATCCCTTATAATCAGTTGTTCATTAAGAAACCATAGTGATTTGACTTAAAATGAGAATTTTGTTTTAATTCTCTCTAAAAAAAATCTTTCATTAGCTTTAACAACATAACCCAGGATAAAAATTCAAGTTTCTTGGCATAACATATGAATCCCTTTATGATCTGGCTTTTTCTTTCTTGCTTCTTTTTAAATTTCATGTATTTTACTTCATTTTTTAGAGACAGGGTCTCACTCTGTCACCCAGGCTGGAGTGCAGCAGCATAATCATAGCTGACTTCAGCCTCTAACTCATGGGCTTAAGCAATACTCCTGCCTCAGCCTCCCAATCAGCTAGGACTATAGGTGTGTGCCACCATGCCCAGCTAAACTTTCTTGTCTCTTAATACTCTCCTTCCATCATTTGCTGCTTTAATCCATTTGAAGTGCTCAAAGTGCTATTTGTATCTTTGCCTATATTGTTTTATCTGTCTAGAACAATTTTTTTCTGCATTTTCATCTGGGGAACTCATATTTATTCATAGGGATTCCAATGAAGTGGTCAGAAACCTCTTGTGTCATCTGAGGCTGGGTCAGGAGTCCTCCTATATTCTCTCTTATTCATACCAAGCACAGTTACACTCTATTGTAATCTTCTGTTTACTTGTCTGTCTTCTCTCATATGACTTGATAGAAGGTATTATATCTCATTTATTATTATACATGCATCCTGGAACATAGTACATACACAATACATATTTGTTGTTTGAACAAATAAAGTAGAATCAAAGTTCAACTTTGAGTTAGTCTACTATAAACAATCAATTCAAATATATAATGAGGTCTATTTGCACTTTAACTAGAATTTGCATTTGACCTTTGTGTTACTGCTGGGGAAGAGCAGGGATAACTATCTGGAACCTGTCTAGCGAAAGAGGACCACCAGTAAGTAATTTTGGTTCTAGTTTGAAGTGTTGCCAGTTTTCATCATCTTTTAACTTTCATTCTTGTTTAGTAGGGCTTTTACAATTCTGATATCTTTCTGTGCAAAATCATTCAACCAATCCTCATGACTATATTTTGGAGATACTTTAGTTTAGATTGTCAAATAATGATCCTTTTCAATGCAGTTAAATGGTTTCAACTGTTAATAGTGGCAAAATATGAATCAAACACAGAGCTTTGGTTCACTGTATAAAGACTATGATACTGAACGTCCCGATAGTTTTTATATTATATATAAACTCATGCATGACACTCATAAGTTCATGAACATGTGTTCACATATAAATAAAGATACTAATGTGCTAAAGTCCAAAAGCCACACAAGTTCAGCCATTCACCCAAGCAGCTGTAGAAGTCTTATCAAAGACATTGTCCAGTATATCAGTCAATACTGCATTTATCAACTTTCATGTTAATCTTTTTTTAACATTTAGTGCCACGACATATTTCTATTTTTCTAACAAATTGGTAATGTTTCCACCCTCCCCTCCCCTTCCTCTTCACTTGATCTTAGCCAAAAGACCGAGAAGCAACGCCCTTCCTCTTTTTAACAAACAATGTGCATTATATACTTGACCTCTTTTCAGTAGCTACAATGAACAGGGCCAAACTAGCAATTTTATTATTGCGTTTACATTAGTTCATATACTCTAATTTCTTGCCTTCTGATTTTACATGGATGATCTTTGAATTTTTGCCTAAGCTTACATAAGCTTTAATACTTCTTTGATATTTCCACTTTTATCATAATGTTTTGATAGATGGTTTTGTTGTAATTTTCCTTAAATTCTCTGTGGAATGAGTGGTGATACAAACAAGTAACAAACTTCGATGTGTATATTCATACTTGCATAAGATTGAAAATACATAAAGGAGAAACTTGTCTATGCTTGTGCTGAGAACACCTCATAGAATAATTCTAAATGCAACATTGAGTCTAATCAGTCTCTCTTTATATTTCCTTGCTTGGGTGTTTTCTTAGTTAACATGCTTTTGCTTCCCCCGATTATATCACCATGCTGACTAATCTGACTACAATTCATACTTGCAGAAGTTCCTGAAATTATCCTGCCAGCTTAAGCATCAACAAAATAAGGGAGAATGGGAAGATTTTGTGAAAAACAATGACATAATAAACATTCTGATCTATGATAACTGATTTCAGATGTATTGTAGCAAGAGAATGGAAATTGATTTATTCAGATTGTTTAAATAACTATAGTAAAGCTTACATATTGCTATCTCTCATGTTATATGTTAGGAAACTGAGGTTCAGAGAGATTAAAGAACTTGCTCACTGCCACAGAGGTAGTAAGAGATACCCTCCAAAAATGTGATGAGATAAAAAAATCATGCTTCACCATTCCTCTGGAGGCGAGAGGAATGTGCTTTGATCCCAGACACATCTGTGAATCCTGCCACCTAATCCAGCTGTGTGAACCTGGGCAATTCTGTAACTCTCTGTGCCAGAACTTCATTATCTGAATTGGATGACATTTTATGAAGTTGTTTTCAGCAGTAAATGAGACAAATATAGAGATTTGACAGCACAGAGTCTGGCACATAGGTGGTGTTTAATAAAAGTTAACTCTTGTAAGTGAACGGGAAGATGAAATATTTTCTTTCTATATAAAACAGTGAACTACATCTCCTTAAAATATATTTCCATAGAATATATATATGTATACATATATACACAGTCATATGCCTTAGTTGGTAGGTCATTTTAACCATAAGCTACTTCATTTTCCCCCTCAGTGAAATGAGTGTACTCTTAATTTTAATGTCCTAAAACACCTAGTGTGATGCATGTGATCTCCCATCTTGGCCTCCCAAAGTGTTCACATATATTTATCTAATTTAATGTATAACAATATAATATTATAATAATTCAAGATGGAATGATACAGATCTGTGAATAGCAAGATCAAAACTGATGGGGCTTAAATCAGTTAGGTGGGGCATGTATAAGTGTACGTATGGAGGTCTGTGGAAGGCAGTGATGGGAGATAAGAGATAAGAAGATTGGGACATCTCTCCAGATGCAATGATTATGAAGAATATTGGACAGGAATCAGAACCAAGACATTTCTCTTATCTGATGTTAAAGAGACTTTCTAATTAAATCAAGTTTGATCTCCAAGTAGCTAGGACTTCAGGATGAGTTTCAGCTTGATGGAAGTTTATTTTTTCATGCCATTTAAAAACAAAGTTCAAATTTTACATCTTTTAAATGTTATGTGAAAGGGTTGGAAAGTCAAAGTGTATGATTGGGAATGGGAGGATGGATGGGATTTCTAGATTACAGGAGAACAGCTTTTCAATTTAGAGTTGGTATAAGATTTGAAATGTCACTACTGGAGGAAGATTTTTGACAATAAAGGTGTCTGTGTCCATGTTTAGCTCTGTAAAGTTGTTTGTTTCTGAGAGGAAACTTTACAATCCTGTATGGCTATTTTGGCTCAATTGTTTATATACTTCTACCAATTCGCCTAATTTGTTTAAAACATTTGGAATATAGGATACCAGAACATGCCAGAGATTGATCCTCTCATCATGAAAGAGCATCTTTAAACTTCTCTTTAAAAATGTTATTCCTGACCCCCACAATACTCCAGTTACTATGATACATACAAAAACATAGATAGGAAAAGTCTGGTAACCTACCTACTTGTAAATAGGAGCCTGGAGCAGGAGAGAGAATACTATACAAACACGCCTGGTTTCAGGCTCCTGTGAGTGGGAAAGAAGTAAGTAAACCATAGCTGTTCTATCAAATATCTCCAAGGACAATAGGAATGGGTCTATTATATTTCCCATTTCCCATTTTCCTGGCTATTGCCCATTTTCTTAGCAGAGATAAATGGATTTGCTCAAAGAACCCTGACTGACTACATGGGTGGCCCATTTAACTGGTAAAAGGAGTCCCAGTCATGAAAATATTCAGTTGGTAAATTACACACACGTACATACACACATACAGACACATCACTTTTATTTGATCTGTATAAATATTGTGTATGCCCTTGGTATCCCTTCTATGGGTTGCAAATGTAGCTATCATTTGTATACACATTCATTAATTTTCTTATTCTATGTATAGTAATACTGCTGTTTCTGACTCCGAACAAATAGCACAACACATTTAAATGAGAATCTTTGCAAGCTCAGAAGTACAAAAATAGCAATGATACATCACACTTTTAAAGAGCATTTCATTAATAGATGGATCAGAACATACTTTTGGTTGTACCTCATTTAATTGTTATGTATTTAAAATGAGACATATATCTAATATTCTTTTCAAGCTTTCATATGCCTCAAATTTATTATGTTAGTTGTTAGTGGCAATGACATCACAAGATGAATTCGAAGCAATGATTGCTTTAACATTTAAAAAGCTTAGAGTGTGCCGATTATTCAGGCTGCTAAGTGAAAGTACAAATGTCAGTTTAGCTATCTATAATCTCATACTGTTTAAAGGTTCATGAATTACACATGCAGTGGATAGAAATGGAGGAACTGAATTTGACTAAAAGACCTTTTTCACAAAAAAATTTGCTGAAAAGATTTCTTCTAATGTATTTTAGTGATTAATCAATTTGATTTAAAATGTTAGAATTATTTAAGGTCTGTACTTTGAATTTACTGTGAACTCAAAGCATGTTTATATTTATTGCATCAACTAAGTAAACAGCATATGCTTAATGCTTTTAAAATGTTCTCCAGTAAAATTTAGGTCAGTACTTACTTGTTAGCTATCAGCCCTGGAGATACATTGACATATTTGATTAACAGTGTGCTTTTCCCACACTGCTTTGTGTAATTTCTGCAATTTTATGTCACTGACAAAAATTCAGTATCAGCTGCTATCATACACTTAAGGATGTTTTACTTGCATTAATTTTTCATATTTTTCAATATTTATACTTAAGAATTATGTTTATCTTCTTTGAAGAATAAAAACTTCTAACATGTAGATATTTTTTCGAGCATAAAAACAGAGATATTCAAGATGCATTGATTTCCTACTAACACAGAGTGCTGATAGACCTGGTTTCAAATATAGTGAGGACTAATAATTATTGAAAATTAAGATTATTTGAAGTTTTAACCACTACCTGGCCCTATTAAACACTGTATATTACTATTACTATATAGGTGTATTAATGGAACCAAACTACTGAATTGTCTGGAAAGAAAGATCTTACTTCCCTTCTCCAGCAAGCAATTCTTGGTTTTGATCCAAATTATTACTGGTAAATATTAATGGATAAGTACTATAATGGACACCAAGAAAAATAGAGGGAGATAACTCAGCTAGAGATATGAGGAGGAGAAATGGTTTCAGTATATGTTGTCAACCACCAAATCTCACTTTTCTGTACTGAAGAAGATGTTTCCTGCTTATAAATCCTTCCACCCACTTAGGAAAGAAAAGAGGAAAGGAAAATGACAAATGTCAGCCCCAAACATTGAAATCCTTCCTCTCCCTCTCTCCTTCTTTCTTTCTCTTTCTATCTACGTCATGTAAAAGAATGTATGAATTGGCCGGGCGCGGTGGCTCAAGCCTGTAATCCCAGCACTTTGGGAGGCCCAGACGGGTGGATCACGAGGTCAGGAGATCAAGACCATCCTGGCTAACACGGTGAAACCCCGTCTCTACTAAAAAATACAAAAAACTAGCCGGGCAAGGTGGCGGGCGCCTGTAGTCCCAGCTACTCCGGAAGCTGAGGCAGGAGAATGGCGTGAACCCGGGAGGCGGAGCTTGCAGTGAGCTGAGATCCGGCCACTGCACTCCAGCCTGGGCGGCAGAGCGAGACTCCGTCTCAAAAAAAAAAAAAAAAAAAAAAAGAATGTATGAATATATAAATAATCGTACCAGTTCTGGCATTGAAAAATGCTGATATGGCTACATTTATTCAGCAAGCAAAATGTCCTGCTGGATAATGGACATTTGGTTTAAGGTTGAAGAGTATAGAACCACAGGCTGATAAATGGGAATTACAAGGCTGATTTCACCCAAGTAAAAATTGAGGCCACTGGACACTCCTGGCTTAGCTGAACAGTCTCCCTTAGGGTGAACAATGTTAGACCAAACTGATGAGGTATTTCACCATTGGTATCTATCTAGGAGGGGCCAACTGAAAATTATAGGATTGTTTTGCTTTTGGATTTTGAAAAGGTAGATGAATCAGTAAGCAACTGACTGGGTTTATTTATATCTTAGTAGAGGAAAAGGACACAGGATTCAAAGATTCTGCCTCATGTTTTGGAATTGTCTCTATTGTCCATGTTTTAAAATAGTTCACATTGTTTGCTTGCAGTTACCTGAGTCAGAGCATCCTTTATCTTCACCCAGATATCTTCCATGCATTCCTACTTAAGTCAAAAGTCTTCAGGGTATTTTCTCTTGGAGGTCACTTTATACTTGGTATGTTCAAATCAGAACTCATTATGTTTTCACTTTAAGTGAATCTCCTTCTCAGTGTGTCCTTCCTATGATTGGTGTTACTAGTTTTTTAAGTCAGAGAAGTAGTCCCAGTAAATTTTATTGACATTTCCCACTCTATTGAAAAGATGATGGCATCTTTTCAATCTGCCATCGACCTGACATTCCACTGTCATTTCTACCTTACCTTGGCTTCAATATTTTAAATTTATTTTTTTAAACTGACCATCTTCTTCCAGGCGATCCAGCCACCACTATTCTTAAAAGTGTCATACAACTAACATATCTAAAATATGTTCATGTTCAGAAGTTGTAGTAATGTAACACTTACAATTAGCTCCAAATTCACCTGTGTCTAGTTTTCAAAGATCTCTTAAGTTTGACTTTCCTTGTTTGAGATTAGTCTCTTCTGGCTCCAACCAGGTTAATTCCTTCCTGAGCTTTGCATATACAATTTTAATTACAGATTAGAATTTAGATCTAATACTCAGAGTAACATATATATTTTCTCAGTCTATCCAAAACCTACCTCTTTTTTTCTATGTCCTTTCATGCCTCCCAAACCCAACTTCATGTTACTTAGTCCAGTCCTTTTCAATTCATGATTATGCATTCGTTTTTGACAATCATACTTCCCATCTGAAGCCTTCTGGAGTATACGGAACTATAGCTTTATTTTCTAAGTCTCTTCTACATTTCTCTTTGTAATCCCATCTCCTTTTCCTCCTAGCAACTGCATTTCGAGCTCCCTGCAAACTTCAGTCTCCCAGACCTGATATTAAAACCCTTCTTCACTTGTTCAGTTCTCCTGAGGTCAATTCAGTTACAGTACTCACTACTGGGGCTCAATCACATTTTTTCTTAATTAATTAATTAATTTGAGATGGAGTCTTGCTTTGTCACCCAGGCTTGAGTGCAGTGGCCCAATCTCGGCTTACTGCAACCTCCACTTCCTGGGTTCCAGCGATTCTCCTGCCTCCCGGGTAGCTGGGACTACAGGCACCTGCCACAACGCCCGGCTAATTTTGTATTTTTCAAAGAGACAGGGTTTCATCATGTTGGCCAGGCTGGTCTCGAACTCCTGACCTCAGGTGATCCACCTGCCTCGGCCTCTCAAAGTGCTGGGATTACAGACGTGGGCCACCGTGCCTGGCCAAAATTTTTTTAACTAACAAAATCATAATTATGTGTATTTATAGGGTACAATGTAATGTTTTGCTGTAAGTTTACATGTGGCATGATTAAATGAGCTAATTAATGTATGTGGCATATATATACAAAACAATACTATTTAGCTGTAACAAAGATGGAAATTCTGTCATTTGCAACAACATGGATGAACCTGGATGACCTTATGCTAAGTGAAATAAGTTAGGCACAGAAAGACAAATGCTTCATGATGTCACTTATATGTGGGACCTAAAAAGTCAAACTCAAGGATGCAGAGAGTAGAATGGCAGTTACTAGACGCTGGGAGAAGAAGGTAGTAAAAGGTGGTAATAGGGGATGGTCAAAGAGTATAAAATTTCAATTAGACAAGAAGAAATAAGTTTTAGAGATCTATTGCACAGCATGGTGACTATAGTTAATAGTAATGTACTGTATATTTCAAAACTGCTAAAAGAATAGACTTTAAATGTTCTCAATGCTACTTTCTGACCTTGGATTTCACCGATTTTAAAAAGCTTTTCCTGGTAAACCTAATCAAGACCTCTACTTTCTGGAAATCAACAACACTATTTTGTGTGGGAATTGAGCATGGTAAGTTGCAGCCCTTTACAATAATTTCCCAGATTCTTTCAATAAGATCTACATTTCCTCGAACGTAGGAGAAATTTGGTTCTCCTGACTCCTTCCTGATTTCATCAGGCAATTAAGCGATACGTATGCGATTGAACTAAACTGAAAAACAGGTAGAGGGATAGGAATGATGTAATATGGAGTAAGAAGCTGGATGTTGACCTGACAGAACACCAGAGAGTCAGAAGAGGACTTCAGCAGCTTGCCCTGAAGACTTGGCAGTTTGTGGAATGGGACAGATAAAGGAAGGCCATTTGATTTTACTAGCTATTAGAACAGATCAGTGGGTCTCAAACGTGGTTGCACTTTTCCACCCTATGAGAGCTTTAGCAAAGTATTATTACTTGTTTCACTCCCTCACCACCCCCTGAACACACGCCCCCATTCTTATTTTGGTTTAATTGATCTGGGATGGAGCACTGATTATTTTTCAAAGGTGTTGTAGGTAATTATAAGGTACACAGAGATCTAAGAACCACTGATATAGGACCTGGTCACTCAATATGTGGTCCCAGGATAGACAGCACAGGCATCATCTGGGAGATTAAATCTCCTCCCCCAATCCCACCCCTGACCTTTCTGAATCAGAGTCTCTAGTTTAAACAGGATTTCCAGGTTATTTATGTGTATGTTTAAGTTTCAGATACACTGTTTTATGGGACTTACAACAATTTCATCCTAGGGGACCTCTGTGACAAGCTGAGACTCTAGTTTGGTATTACTTTGGGCAGATTCCCTACACCGGGATTAGACACGGCCCATCAAACTCTTGATGGCTGCTGGCATGCTGAATGGGTGTAAGAGAGGCAGAGGGCGGGAGAAAGAAATTGGGGCCAAGAGGAAGGCACAGCTCCCCCAACCCAGGCAATTACTCCAATTAGCCCTGGGTCCCTATGTTTTTTTCAGGATCAATTTGATGTACTGTGACTCAGCACCTCCGCCTCCTTCCTGTCTTCTAACAATTTCACCCTCCCCCAAGAAAATCTATTTCTTTGTTGATCATCCTGAGTTTTAAAGCTACTTATCCAAAGCTTCTTATGGGGAGTATTAATGCTAATGGATTTAAGGCTAACCACACCAGTCAAGATGGCAACCACATCCATGAAAGGATATTCCTGTTTCCTGCCTCTTTCATGCTGGGGAAGTAATCAATAGGAAATTTGGAAAGGATATGAGTGTCGGGGAAAGAGGACATCATCTCCTAATATTGACAAGGGCTCTCTGTCTTTCAGTAACTAACTCAAAGTTTCCTCTTAAACTTTGAAAATGTGAAACACTACTTCTGACTGAGGAGCTCACTCCTGGGTTACTTCCAAAGTCATCTGGAGCAGAATGGTGTAGAGCTGCACTGTCCAAGCTTAAGCCACCAGTCACAGGTGGCTCCTGAGCATTTGGAATATGGTTAGTCCAAATTGAGGTGTGCTGCATCAGTGAAATACACACTGCATTTGGAATACTGTATAAAAACAGAATGCAAAATACCTGAGTAAAAATTTTATGTTGATTGCCTATTAAAACCATGGTATTTGGATATATTGGACTAAATACAAATATGAATAATATTAATTTCACTTGTTACTTTTTATTTTTTAAATGAAACAATAGAAAATTTAAAATTACATATGTGGCTTGCATTATATTTCTATTAGACACACCAATCTAAAATAGCTGAGCTGTCCTTCCAGGCAGAAAAACATCTACGTTGGCATTCACCCTCACACTGATTTCATTATAATGCTAATTTACAATGAAGTAATGGGTCTCATAGACTTAAGCTATGGTTTTAGGAAGCAGCTATGTCTTGGGTGGCTAGGGCAGAGGCAGGAAATGGCAGAAACATCAAATCATAGTTAATTTAGTTTGAATGTAATTTTTTTTTCCTTTTACACCAGGCTGTCCAGAAAATTTACAAGCCTTCATAAACATTCTTAGGGTGATTCTCACGAGTTCAGAGAAAATTTTGGAGACGGTTTGTTAAAATGACATTCAGTGTTTGAGAGTACTTACAGGAGATAAGTCCTATCTAAATAGCCAATATTTATAGAACCTACTATGTGCAAGACGCTGTGCTAAGTGATGCTTCATGCTGAAAGGATTTCATATTTTATAGCGGAGATGGAAAACAGGAAAGCATGAAGATATTCTGCCTATTAGCCCAGTATCTCCAAACAAAAAAGCTAGGTCGATGTCAAGACTATATCACACTATGGAAGTTGTGCTTTCATGAACTGGGCGGACTGAATGCTCAGCATCTGTATTCAGTTTGTTTTTAACATATTAACACTTTCAAATCAGCCTTCAAAATCATCTCGTGTTTTCTTTACTCTTTCTACATTACTGAGAGTATTAGCTGTCTTTTCTCTTTCTACATTACTGAGAGTATTAGCCATGTTCTTTCTTGGGTTTCAGTGGGCCAAGCATCAGGCTAACCTTGTGTCAAATTTCACTACTTAGGAAAGATGAATTGTCAATACTCGCAACAAATATGGTATATTTTGTCTTTCTTGAGGGAAGAATATGATGATGAAATTAGAGACTTATTAATCTGTGGTTGCCAAATATTAAATTCTTAGAATATCACAGGTAGGACATTTATTTAGCTGTGCATCAAGTGTAATATTTTTTTCATGATATCAACATCTTTCAATATCTATAACAGCTTTTCCTTTGACATTTAAAAAGAACAATTTAAAAAGCATGATATAATCTACCAATGCTTGGTAAAGAAGTGACACAATATGAACAAACAGAGACCAATTATTATCAGTCTTCACTTAAAAGTTTTGATGCTGAAACAAATCAATTCTAAATGAAAAAAAAAAAGTAGAAAACACCTCACAAACCAAAAGAGAACTGATAGTGTATAATAGCATTAATGGCAAAAGTGAGCAAATGTACTATCAGAGTCCATGAGAAACAACATATTCACATAACCCATTGTGAGGAGGGTAGAGATGGACCATGCTTTAGACATCTTGGCTTTTTTTTCCCCCAAACATCAAGAGCAAAACCTAATGAGTTGTAACCAGAATTTTTATGAAAGATACAAAATATAAATATTCATTACAAGTTGTAAGGGTACGTACTGGTTCATGAAAAATCTTGCTTTAGTTGTCTGCATGTGTATATGTGTGGGAGGTGTGTGCATGTTTGTGAGTACTGGATCATTATGTAGAATATCTCTTTATTATGAGTGGTCAAAATTATTTGAAGAGCATTATAAAACACATTTTAATGGATAACTATCAAAATGATGAGTCTGAGGTCTAGAAAAATCAAATACTTCCCCAAAGCTACAGAACAGATTTTATGTTTATTTTTTTTAATTTTTAATGTTTGTGGGCTTATAGTAGGTATATATATTTATGGGGCACATGAGATATTTTGACACAGGCATGCAATGTATAATAATCACATCATAGAAAGGGTTATCCATTCCCTCAAGCATTTATCCTTTGTGTTACAAACAATCCAATTATACTCTTTTAGTTATTTTTGAATGTACAATTAAATTATTATTGACTATAGTCACCCTATTGTACTATCAAGAGAATTGATTTTAATAAAAGAAATAGGCATAGAAACTTAATGACCCCCTATAAACTTCACCACACTAGGCTGGTATTTCATTTTAATCTCAAAGATCCTACATTTGAATATGGAGAGAAGATTCTGCTTCAACTTTTATAAAAATTGAAAAGCTTATTACTTCATAGATCTTTTTGTACATGACTTTGTAGACTACACAAATAAAGTGAAAGTGTACTGATACAAAGTTTTCTTCTAGTTCTATTTTAGGTTTAAGTAACAGCAATGGTTTTCATATTTAAGGAACAGGTGGGCAGGGGGCGGTGGCTCACCCCTGTAATCCCAACACTTTGGGAGGCCGAGGCAGGTGGATCACGAGGTTAGGAAATGGAGACCAGCCTGGCCAAGACGGCGAAACCCCATTCTTTCTAAAAACACAAAAATTAGCCAGGCCTGGTGGCAGGCACCTGTAATTCCAGCTACTCGGGAGGCTGAGGCAGGAGAATTGCTTGAACCCAGGAGTGGAGGTTGCTGTAAGCCAAGATCACGCCAGTGCACTCCAGCCTGGGTGACAGAGCAAGATTCCGTCTCAAAAAAACAAATACAAACAACAACAACAAAAAAAAAAAAAAAAAAAAAAGAAAAAAAAAAGAAGGAAAGAAAAGAAAAAGAAAAAAGAAAAGAAAAGAGTGGATGCTGATTTTCTCTTTTCTGACCTAATTCTAGGTGATAAATACAAGTAGTTATACCGTGGTTACTAGGCAGTAAATTTGGTGAGCTATCATGAAAGTGTTTTCTGCTTTTCTTCAGCTAGTTAGGAGTTTATGATCCAATAGAGAGCACTATCATGAATTTTAACCAACTGCCAAAGCGTTCATTCAATAGATTTGGGTGTAGGATTCAGTATGATTGTTGAGTGAACAGAAAAATGTCCGAACTGAAGTACTTAAAGAGATTAAGCCATTTTAAGCTATTGTAAACCATTGTAAACCACCATTAGTCATTGAAAAAAGCTAAATGGAAGGGAAAGACATTTTGTAACCATAAAAATGTATGTTCCAAATGGAAAAATAGTTGAACATGTGTCTCAAAAAATGGGAATGTAAGATATTAATTAACTTTTTACCATATTACAAAGATATATTTTTATGATCTTTAAGATTATTAGCATCCACTTTAGGTGTATATTAAGAATGCAGCATCATAATACTTTATAATGTCTCCAGGGGCGAAATTTAGGTTGAGACAATACAAAGAACTTTGGACAAATCTTGTTACAGGATGCATTCTCTTCTTTTCACCAACCTACCCTGAGACCTTGAATCTTAATAAGATACACACAAAATGAACCCTGTTATTTCAAGTAACCCTGGCAATTTGCTTGTTTCCTTTCAGTAATAAGCATGAAAACATGTACCTCTTTCTAGGAAAGTACCCTCTTACCCCTTGATTCTATAATATCTTAAGGTTGACTTACGTACTTTTTTCCAAAGAATGTATGAACTACTTCTATACATGTGTAGATACATGCACATATAACTTAGACAATTATATTAGAATATTTATGGAATTATTTTTAAATTACTGGTGGAATAAATATTTTTTAAGTATAGCTGTATTAACCTCACCAGTATTTTTATTGACATCTTAATCGTTGCAAAAACATATATTTTCATATAATTATCATTAACCTACAAACAATAACGTTCTGCATGTTTAAAGTGGTTGCAGAGCTTGTTATTATAGACTGCTTTCAGTGCTGTTCATTTAGTATGCTGTGTTTTTAACACAAATGTAATCCACTCTGCATTTTCCATTTAAAATGCATAAGGCAAAGTGCATCATAACAGGATGTAACTATGTATTAATCAAATTAGCACAACACTTCAAAGGCTTGGGCTTTTTGCTCGGCTACTGTTAGATCACAATTCATGAAGGAAAGAAGCAGCATAATGAAAGGCTTGGCAAGGGAGCAGTTTATTTTCTTTCCAGAAAGATATAGAGTGGGTTAATTTTCATGATGGGAAAACATGTTGAGAAAGGGTAACAGTAAGCATTAAGCTAAAGAACAATAAGTGGAATTTAGAATACCAGGGTAGTTTTGCTCCTGATAAAACATAAATTCTATAATTATTTGATGACACAACAGAACTCCAATGACTTATGGTTAAATTATTAAATCTTCATGACCCAAACAAATAAAACCCAGTATAGTTGATATTAATATTCAGAACATGGCAGATCAGATGGTTCTTTGACATTGCGAACAGCATGCTGTATAGCAATGGAGAATATAAAGTATAGTGTATCCAAATACAGGACTCGATGCAAACATAACATGTGCCATGTAATATGGCATAATTGAAATTGATTATTGATCTTTTGGCCAGTGTTTTATTTTGCATAATCCTAAATATGTACACAGGATAGTGCACAAACAAAATAAACTGGAGAGAACTTAACTAGGACAAGTGATAAAGAAGAAATCAGAAAGCCAAATAAATGGAAGTCAATTATTTTGTAGACCATTCAACTGATTGTTATCATTAGATGCCTCATGCTCTGCAAATGTCCTCTGTATTGCTACTGACAGATAACAAATGAGCAACTAATTTACTTTTAACCTAAAGCTTTATATTTCTTGGCATGGGGCTTAGAATGAGGGGGGCACAGTGAGAAGCACTCACCCTGCTCCAGCATTTTTCTAAATGGTAGTATAAGGTTGTTTTAATGGTCGGTTCCATTGTTTTTGTTCCTCTGTGTAAGATCATGTGGTCTACTTGATGCAAGAGAGAAAACAGATAATTTTCAAGACTAGATCTAGATGAAAGTAATTTTTATTTCTGAGTGATTATAGGTGTGTGCTGCTGTATACAAATAAAGTCCTCTTTCATGGTACATAAATCCAGATACCTGCACACGGGCAAAAGATGTGTGGTATTTAGATTAAGAAATGTGGAAGGAAAGAGAGCTGAGCTTGTTTCAGAAAGTTCACAAAGGGGAGAAACAGGAGATAGGAAGGAAATGGGAAGGACAACTGAGGTGGTGTAAAGGAGAAATGATAAGGGCATAAAGGCAAGAGGAGAGAAATTGACGGGGAAGGGAGAGAAGCAGAGAGGTCAAGGAGACACATGAAAGGCTCATCCCCAGGGCAAGCAGGTGAGTTTAACTGGACACCTCATCTCTGCTCTCTATCTATAAAATGATGATCATGGTTGTTGTGGTGATAGATTAGAGGAGCCCTAAGGAGTTTATAATTCTTTCTTCTTTTTCATTCACATTCCACTTTAATCGTTTATTCAAAATTCTTGAATTTGTAAATACAAAAACACTGTAGCTTACTACTGACACAAGAATGGCAATGCACTAACAATAAAATCAAAGTAGATGCTAAACTATTTAGAGTAGCAGCTTAAAATTCAGAAGTTCTGTAACCTCTGGCTCTATGACTTTTTCTACAAGTACCCATCATTTTTTCCTTTTGTTTAATAAGAGAAAAGCTTTCTTTCATTCTTTCTTTCTTTCTTTCTTTCTTTTTTTTTTTTTGGAGATAGGGTCTCACTCGGAAACCCAGTCTGTACTGCAGTGGTGTGATCCAGGCTCACTGCAGCCTTGACCTCCTGGGCTCAAGTGATCCTCCAGCCTCAGCCCCCCAAAGTTCTGTGATGATAGGTGTGAGCCACTGCACCAGGTCATTTTTTTAAAAAAAAATTTGTGGAGATAGGGTTTCACTATGTTGCTCAGGCTGGTATCAAACTCCTGGGCTCAAGGGATCCTCCCACCTCAGCTCCCCAAAGTTCTGGGATTATTGGTATGAGGATTTCCATTTTTAAAAGGGAGGTTGCTACTTGCAGCAAAACCAGCATTGGTCTCATAAACGAACTAAAAAATCAGGAGTGTTCACATTGCTAAATCTTACACTTTGCTTTTTTAGTTGTTCAGCTTTCTCTTTGATAGAGAGTGGAATCCACATGAACTAAATGAAAAACTTTTTAGATTTCATAGCATATAGCAGCAGGTGGTCCAGGTAAGTTGAAAAAAATCTCCAGATTGTAAGATACATTTGTATTAGACCAAATTTATTTAAAAAACAAAATAGGGCTGGGTGCGGTGGCTCACACCTATAATGCCAGTACTTTGGGAAGCCAACGCGGGTGGATCACCTGAGGTCAGGAGTTCGAAACCAGCCTGACCAACAAGGAGAAACCCAGTCTCTACCAAAAATACAAAATTAGCTGGGCGGGGTGGCATAGGCCTGTAGTCCCAGACACTTGGGAAGCTGAGGCAAGAGAATCGCTTGAACTTGGGAAGCAGAGGTTGCGGTGAGCTGAGATTGCGCCATTGCACTTCAGCCTGGGCAACAAGAGTGAAACTTTGTCTAAAAAATAAAATAAAATAAAATAAAATAAACACCCAAACAGAGTGCATAGAGAAAGTAAATGAGTTTTAAGTAATATCTGAGAGTAAACGAATTACAAATATAGTTATAACAGGTTTGACAGAGAGAGAAAGAGAGTGTGTGTCTGACTCCATTTAGGTCACCGTCCACATGATTTGACTGTGACACACTTTGAAACACAAAAAATGAATTTGGTAAACACGTGATTTGCTGCTCTGAAAACCTTCCCAGAAAGACTAAAAATTAGAGTTAGCCAAGTTTATACTTACATCAGTCACTGATTAGAATCCTGTAGCAGCAGGAAGCAACATATCCCTTAATCTGACCACTTTCCGGTGAGGGAAGAATCAAATATTCTGTGCTGACCTCGCTTGAAGTTAGTTTTTCTCCATAGCTTTGCTGGGGGTCAGAGGATTTAAATGACAGGACTGTGACACTGTAGGCTAAGTCTGGGAATCATTTTGTTGAAGACCCTGTTTTTTAGGCACTCAGATACCTAAGGGAGGCACATTACATAGGACAGGTAAGTGAGTTCTGGGACATTGAGATTTTTTCTGTGATCGTTCTCAAAGTCCAGTGTGCATCAGCATCACCTGGAGGCTTTGTTAAAGTAAAGCTTGCTAGACACCAACCCAGGGCTTCTGATTCATAGATTTGGAGTGGGACCTGACAAAGTGCATTTCGAACAAATTCCCAAGTAATGCTGCTGATGCTGTGGTCTAGGGCCATATGCTGGGTGCATATGCCTCAGTGTTTTCCGAAATTAACCCTACACAAAGTTATTATTTCTTTCAGCTATTTTTTTTATTGCTTCCATTTTAGCTATTGTGCCTTTCTCACATTTGCTTATATGTTGCCTCTGAATATGTCACTAATTTTTTTCATGGTAAAAAGCTTGTCTCCTCCTATAGAATATTTGCTCTGCCTTTCACTTATCACATAGTGCTGAGTACACAATAGACTCCTGATAAATGACTCCTGAATATAGAATGAATGAAGACAATGGAAAGTGTAAACTGCAGTATATTTTATCCTTTTGATTTTTCTTCATCAAAAGTAGCTATGTTTTAGCTTGGACTAATACCAACTCCATTTTCTTCCCACTTAAGATCTTTTTTTTTCTGCATATAGACCTCATTTAGGAAGAAGAGGAACACATATTATGGCTTACATACTTCAACATGAAAAGCATATAAAAGGACTTTATAGCCATACTTCTATTTTCATTATCTAAGTGTATTAGTAAAAGCAAACCTATTACATCTTCCTTTTGAGAAGCCAAAAACATTTGGAATTTATGTTATGAGAAACAGCTTTGACAGACTTTATTTGACATGCACATCAACTGCTGAGAAAAAATATCACTAGAGGAAATGTTAAACTAGGTTATGACGCTGTCCTGCCAACAGAAGATTGAGGTTGGTTTGTTGGCTGTATCTTGAAGATGCATTAAAATATGAAGGCACAAAATGGACAGCTGTTTCGGAGAGATCAACCCCGCATTATCCTAACTGATAAATAAATGTGCTATATAATATATAATTCCGGTGTGGGGCTCCAGATCTGAGATAATTCTTAAGAGCAGGGCTCAAGTGATTTGTCATCAGACCCTTAGAAGCAACGCTTTGTGTTACATTGCTGCACACTCTGCTTTTGTTTAATGGGAACTATATCATTTTTATTTGATTTCTTATTTATATTTCAGAATTCTTGAAAGGTTATTCTGCTATCAAAGTGAAACTATGTATATACTGCCAAGCCATTTGAGCTCATATATGTATAAATAAGAGATTTCCCCTGCCCCTGGCTCCTTGATGTTCACTGAGATGTTCCACCTTTCATACTGTGATCTGTAAAAGGGAATGGACATCATATATCTGTCCATTTCCCGCCCCCCCACTCCAGAACACACCTCAAGATGTCCTCTGAAACTGTAGAAAGGAGAAAAACCTTTTTTCTTTTCTATGTTCCTCTTATTTCTGCATAAGATGGCATATATACATATATACACACACATATATACACATATATATGCATACATGTATACTTGAATTTCAAATTGAGAAACGTAAAATGATACTTCAAATTAAGATTGTCTCAGAAAATGCAGGATATAAGACCATTGCAAGTGTTTCATTTAGATACACGGGTTTTCTAAGAAATGTATGCTGTTAGCATCATGGATGCCTGTAAGGAAGAGCCAGAAGTGTTTGCACTCAAGCTTCCTTATCTTCTCTTCGGTATCTGTCCATTTTCCTTCATGGTCAGATTTCAACGTTGCTTCTTGGAAAGACCATGGTGCTTCAAGGGAGACAGAGCAAAGGGACCCCAAAGCAATGACACGTGTCTGGTTGTGTTGTGGGCCAACGATCTGATGGCACATTGCCCTCTCCCTTCAAATAAATCTGCAAAGAGCTGTTCTCCATTGTTGTGCATGTATGTCCTTTTCAAAGTCACTGGAGAGAGTTAGGTCAGAAGATCCTAAACATTAAAAAAAATTAAGAAAAGCCAACACATGGTTACAAAAATTAAAGTATATAGTAAATGTTCACATTTAATAATGCTTTTAATCATCCAAATTCAAGACAACATAATCAGGCAACTCAACAAGCAAAAAATTAAGTAAGATATATTAATATATAATGTGTTGGGTTCTATGTTTTAATGGCATGCACATTTAAAGTGATATAAAGAATATCAACTTATTTTTCCATCTTTGCAGCTTGTCTATTGTAATCTCATGTGAAAATAACATCACAAATCTAAACCTGAGGCCTTTCATGATGCGTTGAATAGGAGCTTGATACAAGATATTCTCCAGTCCATTTTGGGGAATTAAGCTCATTATTTCACAGATTTATAGCATCCTATAAAATGCTTTCCATCCAGCTTGCTCAACCTGCAGCTAGTGGGCAACATGCACCCTAGGACAACTTTGGATGGCATCCAATACAAATTCATAAACTTTCTTAAGACATAATGTTTTTTCTTTTTTTTTTTTTTCTAATCAGCTGTCATTAGTGCTAGTGTATTTTATATGTGGCCCAAGACAATTCTTCTTCCAATGTGGCCCAAGGAAGTCAAAATATTGGATATTCCTGCTTGACATGAAAGAAATCAATCACTGAAAAAAAATCTAGACTTTACTTTTTATATAGTAACTGAACTAAATTTATGCGTTGAGCAATATATATACAATATATACAATATATATACAATATATATACAATATACAATATATATACAATATATATACAATATACAATATACAATATACAATATATATACTATATATATTGTATATATTGTATATATACACAATATATATACAATATACATTGTATATACAATGTATATATATTGCTCAATGCATAAATTTAGTTCAGTTACTAAACTATATATACTATATACATATATACATATACGTGTATCTATACATATATACATGTGTATGTATATATTTGTGTGTATATATATTGCTCAAAGCATAAATTTAGTTTAGTTACTAAACTCTATGTATACTATAAACATATATATATATATATATATGTTGTACTACTGGTTAACAGAAGAGAAAATTCTGGTGCTCAGGCCCTAGTACCTATCAATCAACATAGTTAAATACCAGTAAATTTTATGTCCAAGTCTCTGATCAAGTGTTAGTTGCATCCAACTAGAATATTTTGTTGGAGAAACTTTAGTGGCTCAACCCATTAAATTGTACATAGAGACATTTTATCTTTCACTATAATTATCATGATCAAATGAGCTCTCGATTTTTTTTAAATAAAAGGAATCCTTGCTACTTTTTCTATTTTAATACTTCATTTCTAAAGAATATTCAGAATGGTCACACAACTGAAAATCAAATAAATGACCCCTTTTCTGTCTTTAGCTAAAGAAACATATTGTTAACAATAACTTTAAAGGAATTTCTTTTTGTTACAAACCAAGACAAAAGAGGAAACATCCATCAATATTCTTAGGTGTGGCCCACACCATTGAATGTACTTCAGAAAACATTTGGAGAGTGGACCCCAGTATATTCTCACTGAAACGCAGCTTCCTATAGATAATGTTCCTTGCTCCAAGTCAAGAAGTTATACGTGTACTTCTATGACTTTGCCTTTTCAGGATTTTGGAAATGCTTATCTTGAATAAGGTGTTATGCTTTGTTTTCAGATTGTATATGTTCTTGAAAGAGCTAAGATCAATAGCATAACAGGATGACTATAGTCAACAATAATTTCGCTGTACATTTAAAAATAACTAAAGGAGTGTAATTGGATTGTTTGTAACACAATGGATAAATGCTTGAGGGAATGGATACCCAACTTCCATTATGTGATTATTTCACATTGCATGTCTGTATCAAAACATCTCATATACCCTATGAGTATATGAGATAAATATATAGACCTACCATGTACCTACAAAAATTAGAAATTAAAAAAGAAAAAGAAAAAAGTGCTAAGAACATTGTAGCGATTTTGTTACCAAGTCATTTCAGGTGAATAAGTTAGATTTGTCTGGTCAAGCCATGTTTCACATTGCAGTTAGGATTTTATTAACACAGCAGGGTTTTTATGCTCATTTTCAGTTTCGACATCCTAATTATTCCTAATTTCTCTGTCTCAAAGCTTTCTAGTTGCCTCTCTGAACAAGGTAGGTATACAGTTATTTTTATGTGGAGCACAGTTCTAGCAATTCCAGCCTACTTTTGATAGCTTTTCCATATTCATCCTCCCAAATTTTCCTTAACTAGATGCTCCTTTCACTAACCTAAGGAGTATACTTAAGAAATGTTTCTCTACTCACACTGTTCACCAGATATTTATGGTTTCAAACTCAAATTCTCTACAATTTCCTCATTTTCTTTTGCTTCCTACTGACTGTCTTTTGAAACGCCAACTTCATCTGCTTCCAATTTTACCTTTCCTAAGGGAACACTAGAGGTCTAATCTGGAGACACGGATATCAGTTATTTTTCCCTTCCCAATGACTCTTCTCCCATCACTCTTGGTAACAGTCAATCAGTTTCCCTTTAATCAATCACCCTTCTTCACATCAGTCATCTGGGTGGGGTTAATTTTACCCCTTGCTCCAGCAATGGACATGTGCCCAACCTTGGCCAACGAGACTGTGACCTGGAACTTCAGCTGCAACAACTGGGAAAGAAATGCTCTCTTTCTTTTTCTCTTCTTTTTTAAAAACTTCAATCATGACATGGAATTTATTAGACAAAATTTTGATTGATAAGTAAATAAAACCATGCTTCAGAAGTTTGGAGTCCACAAAAATACCCAGTCTACTTCACAAAAACTCCCACAAAATTGCAAAAGAGACGATCCACGAAAGAGCAACTAACCATTGTGCCTTATTCTATTTAACGTGCATTCTATAATGCAGAATTCTGCTCCCAGATACTCCGATCTTCACACTCCACAAGGTATAAAATCCTCTACTTAAAGACTGTTCATAGTCTAGTTTCACATGGCCTGACCAACCTTATCCACAGCATTTTCAATACAACCTCTTTGTAGGCTGGTGGGTACAGGTACATACACAGTATTTCACTGAGGAAGAGTTCTTGAATTATTAAGACTCTTTAAGGTGGTCAGAACAGCTGAAAGGGATTAGAAACCAAAAGTGCCAATGCAATGAGTAAGTAAAGCGAGAAAGTCAGACACACATTTAGAAGGGGGAAATGGACAACAAAGTTATTTGCCTGTTTCTCTGGGAGCAAAATTGAGGCTAAAAATAGACAGCCCAAGAGGGTGATGAGTATTTCTTTAGAATTGGGTTTTGGTCTTCATCCATTTTCAGAAGTGACTATTATCCCATTTTATCCCAGCTCCATAGGGATTCTAAAATTGTGAATGTTTATAGATTTGCTCCTGAGGGAAAGAAAAGCTATTTCTACTAGGGAGACTTAGCTTAAAAGAAGTATGCCTGAAGATGCAAAGAGCCACAACCTGGAAGGGTGTGCCCAAGAACGAAACTAATACCAAGGGAGGCAGAGTTAATGTGCCTGAGTTTTTAGTTATCTTAGCCAAAACATACCTCCCTTTCCTCAGCTCTCTCCCTATATTAATTTATGAGTACCCACTATGGACCCACAAGTGTAGTAGGAAGTGGGGTAGAATACAAAGAAGTACACTACAAGTTAGTTTCAGAGATGAGACCAATGCCCATGATGCAGAAAGCAGCAAACAGGATGCATTTAAATCTCAATTGAAAAGACCCAGATGATAAATGTAGTAAGTCTGAAGATGGCAGAGACCACCAAGGTGATGTTAGCTGAAAGTACCTTTGGACAAGAGGTGTTAATTAAACTGAAAATTTAATAATACACAGAATTTTGATAGTTGTGAGGGTAAAGTTCTCTAGCTGGATACTGAGGAGATCTCCTGCTTACAAAGAGGCTGTGTTGAAAGTGCTATGTGATAAAGTTGGATAGGTCATTTGAAACTAGACTATAAAGAGTCTTTAAGGTAAGTAGAGGGTCTTATACCTTATGGAGTTTGAAGATGGGAGTAATTCTAATTTGGTAAGAAAGTAATGATATGGTGAAAGCAGTGATTTAAGACTGCTGAATCCTCAAAGCTGGCCTGCATTAAACTGCCTTAAGTGTTTGATAAAAATACAGATTTCTGCTACTGCTTCAGATCCACTGAATCAGAATCACTGGTTGGGGAGACAAGGATCTTTATTTTCAACAAACACCTGTGGAGATTTAAATATGAAGCCAGATTTAGTGGTTTGCAAATTGAGCATGGATTAACTTCACAATCATATTGACTTCTATGCTTTCCCCAGTGTTTTTCATACTGTAATTTCATTAACTCTCTCTATCACGAGATCCCTCATCTGCCTCCTCTTCATCTTAACATATATTCTAAGATGCACTGTTAAAAACAATGAAGGCTCCCTACCCTCTATATGACTCAGTTTCCTCATTTGCAAAATGGGCTTAATTATGCTAATTGAAATTTCCTAGTACTTCATGGGGCTGATAATTATTATCTTTCTCTATTTTCTCATTCTTATTTTCAATGGCATTGGAAGCCATTTATTTTCTCTTGCTTATTTCCACTATGCTATGCCATCAATCTCTATTTCTTGCCTCTATTTTCAAAACCTTGGCCACTCAGTGACAAAGTCTTTTACTGTATCTCCCTAGCAAGCCTAACAAGCCTCCCTAACACTGCACTGTAAGCGCCCTACCGTGGTTTTAAAAAGAAAGATTTCTTTTCTTCTTACAGCCAAAATATCTTGAAATTTTATTCATTCTCATGTTCTTCATTTCTTGACAGTTTATTCACTTCTTAGCTTCTTCTGTTGGTGTTTCGTAGAGCTAACAAATAGTTTCCTTCTCTCCCCTTCCTTAAATTTGGTGCAAATTAAGGGAGAGAAATAGGGATCAGTGTGAAGGAGATCAAACTATCAACCAATAAAAAATAGATTGGAGTATATGCTTACCCAGGAACTTTACTGAGCTTGATAGCAATATTGAAATAAACTTGCTCCTCCAGATTGCAGACTTTAGGAATGTGTGTGTCACTAGAAGGTGACAGTACCTATCCCACATCCTACATTGCTTGCAGCCTAGCTATGCAGACTGGATGGGCACTGTCTGTAGACAAGTGAATGACAAGAAATAATCTACAAGTAACTAAGTTGAACATACTCATTTTTTGGGGAACATGCCAATCAAGCAAATCACTCCTACCCTTACCCCTGGAGGTGCAAGTGGGGGGCTAGAAGGGGACCTAAAGTGATTTGTATATAGAAGCAATTCTATAGGAGAATGGGTGGAAAGAAGTATCACCCTAACACCCAATGAAATGAAACTGCGTAACTGAGCAACACAAATACCAAGCCTCTGTTGGTTGCCTTCCTCTACTCTCTTTTTCATGCACTCCTCTGAAGTGTTGACTACACATTGTGAGCACTTTGCTCTTTTGCCAAAGGCACCTGGCTGAGGGAAGGGTGGGAGGCTGAATTCTGGCTCCTGTGGAGCTTGCCCTTAGGATTGTAGCCACTCAGAGGAAGGGGCATCATTTTCCACTTGAAAGGCAGGTGCAGCTGGGATAGAGTCTATTTGCTTAAAATTTGTCTGGCCAGAGGCAGCTTTTAAAAAATTGGTGTAAAAGAACTCACACTGCACACTCCTAAAAACTCTTCTACCTTTTCCTCCCAAAGGGCGTAAAGCTCTCCGTTTCCATTCCTATCTCCCTGACAACCCCCTGCATTCTTTTCTGATTATTTTACTCCTTGTAACCCCTTTGGTCATCATTGTTTAGTCTTTGGCTCCAGCTAAGTTTTCTTTTGCTTTGTTGAAACAGTATTTAAGGCAGGACTGGCATGTTGCAATACTCTGGAAGGATGGTCTGCACAAATCACAGTGGACTGAGACCATCAGTTCTGTTAGGATGTTGTAGACTTTTTTTTTACTTTAGCGTCAATAATGCCACACCATTGGCTCAAAATCACACACAGTGAACAAACAATAGCCCTGCAGTCTTGTGTATATGTGCTCCTATTACTAGTATCTCTTCTGCTATTCCTAAACTTGAACTTATTAGGTTATATATGCCATTCAGTTCTGCAAACTTGACCCTGCAATGTGCTAAGTTAGGAAGATTATAAGAAAAGGATAGATGCACTACTTGGGATGAAAGAAGAAGCAGAGATTCCTATTTTATGTCCACTTTCTCATCCACTTACTGACTCACCACATGAACATTAAGCTAGGCCTTATGGATACAGAAGAATGACACTCTGTCCACACATTCTCTACCCAAGATAAAATCTTCAGATTAGAAAGCCAAGGGAAAATGCTGGCAAGAGGCACCAAGCAGCAAAGCAGAGGGGATAATAAGAGAATCCTGGCTGGGTTAATTGTGATTAAGTTTATTTATGTGGATGAAACACATTCCTTTTTCCATATCTCTATTTTCTTCTTTGTGATCCCTTCCCTATGCATTCCTGCCCTCTTGTAGTCTCATCTGTGGTTAGATATTTGTTATTCTTTCTTTATATAGGCCCTTTTCTGCCTGCACCTGATGAGGAGCTCCTTGTCCTGCTACACTGGATTTTTCTTTTTTTCTTTTGAGACAGAGTCTCACTCTGTCACCCAGGCTGGAGGGCAGTGGTGCAATCTTGGCTCACTGCAATCTCCGCCTCCCGGGTTCAAGCGATTCTCCCGCTTCAGCCTCCCAAGTAGCTGGGACTATAGGCACGTGCCACCATGCCAGGCTAATTTTTTATATATTTTAAGTAGAGACAGAGTTTCACCGTGTTAGCCAGGATGGTCTTGATCTCCTGATCTCGTGATCCACCCACCTTGGCCTCCCAAAGTGTTGGTATTACAGGCATGAGCGACCGCGTCCGGCCTACATTGGCTTCTTAGGTGTTTGTTCACCATCTTCTTCTAGGTAAGTCAGAATTATCACTGTTGCTTTTTAGAAGATTCACATAAGCAACTCTTCTCAGGATCAGAAATTATTTTTACCCTTGCAGCTTTCGAAATCTGATTTCCTAGAGTCTACAATGCATGTCTGACTTCTTGTTTATCACAAGTTCTGAAGTTATACTACTACTAATGGTAATAAACACAGACATTTCATTATTATGAGCTTTTAATTTATCCAGTTTGACTATTATCTTCTTTAAAAATTTGAGAGCAAGAGTCCTTTCAGCAAAGAGTACTGTCCCTTTTGCTTCACTACTACAGTCCTCCTAGTAAGTCAAAGTGGTGACTATCTCCTGCCACTTCTACATCTTAGAATATTAAATTGTCACCAAGACACGTTGAGAAACAGCTAGATATCCGTCTTGTAGTTGAAGGAGGTGTCTAGCAAGTGTCTGAACTACACAAACCCCTTTTGCTTTGTTTGATTTTTTAACAAGTCTTATATTTTCTACCCTTACATATCTTTGGAGTATTTCTCCTCTTCGTTAGCAGTTAAGGACACTTTAAACTGGATCAATGAATAAAGCTTCTAATTGGAATCTCTGTCCTCAGGTACTTTTCATTTAAATTTATTCTGAAATCAACTATCAGATTAATCTTAAAATTGTACTTTTAATACCTAACACTTCTGTTCAAAAATCTACAATATATTTCAAGTAACAGTAGGATAACGCCCGAACTTCTCAGCTTGACTTTCAAGGTCTCCAAGAACAACTTTACAGATTTGTTTTCTATTTCTCATTACTTCTTGGTGGTATTCCACAGGCCCAACCACATTTATATATCCTTGTCTTTTTGCCACCATTTTAATGACTTCTCCCTTCTGGCCATCCTGGACATTCTAACTCTACTAATTTTGGCATACCTTCTTAATTCAACCAGCAATGTATTTTTGCTACCATTACTTATTATATCATGTTATGGGTTAGGCAAAATTTCTGCCAGAGGGACTTATGACATACAGTTTATTGAAGGAGATAGAGTCCTAGCTAGAATTCTGTAGTGTGAGGGGAATACACTGATATACAAGAGAGAATGTGATGTGCTAATGCAAATGTCTTTACATAAGTTTTGGTAAAACAAGATAAGAAATAATTATTTCTGTCTGGAGCTTTTTGAAAGACTTTATGGAAGCAGAACCATCTGAGTTGGGCTTTGATTGATGGTTAAGATTTTGATATATCAGAGTATGGGCATTCTAGGTTAAAGAAGTAGTCAATAGTTCGGTTTGCTGAAGTGCAGCATGTATATCTGTGGTGGGTGGAGAGATAAGGCTGGAGAGTTAGATGGAATAGTGCAAAGGGTTTGCATTTTGCTGTCTTGTCAGGGAGATACTTTGGAAGGTTCTGAGCAATGGAATAAAATGATAGAATTGGTGCTTAGTGAGGGTATCTTTGGCAGCAATATACAAATCAGGGATGGCTTTGAGAGAAGGAGAAACTAAAATTGGTGATCAGATGAGCAGTTGTTGTATGGTCTGTGCCAATGGTAATGAACAATTGATCCAGAGAAAGCAGTGAGACAAGAAAGGAAGGGTTAGTGGGCAAGACATTTCTACAATAGATTCTGTACGCTTGGAAAGGGATAGAAGCTAAGCATTGGGAATTGGGGAGGAACATTAATTTATTCAGTAAGATTTCATAAGACACAATATTTGTCAAGAACTCTATTATGAGCTAGAAATACAGAAATGAATAATATAGTCTGGAATTGAAAAATTTCACAATCTAGTCAAATATAGGAATATAAACAAATACCACACAGTGTATTTAAGATCTATCTATCTATCTATCTATCTATCTATCTATCTATCTATCTATCTATCTTTTTTCCTCAGGGCACAGAGATATGAAAGATACGTCTTAGTAACATGCCTTTTGAACTAGTTCTTTAAAAATAAATAGAAGTTTGATAAATAATATGGAGTACATAGGATATTGAGGCAGAGAGAACTTTTGCAAATACACAAATAAATTAAAGTACATGGTGTTTCTAGTGTCCCTGAACAAATAGGGAAGGCAGCGGAAGTACCTGGTAGAAAGCAAGAAAGAAAATTAGCTAGATTGCACTCAGCATTTCCATTTATTCTAAAGGTGATCATAAAACATGAAAGGGTTTTAAAAGATGTTTGTGTTTAGAAAGGTAACATTGAGCTGAAGAGGAACTAGGGGTGAAGATTGAAGGCAGATAACTCAGTAGAACATTGTTGCAATAATTCAGGTTTAGGACAATGAAGTTCTGGTCTTGAGCATTATCAAAGGGAAAAAACAGAAGATTAAACATTTATGTTGTTGGTGGAATCTGGATTAATTTACCCAGTTTGTCTATTAACAAACTGAACTGAATGTGGAAAGAGGTTAGAAGGTGACTGAAGGTTTTGATATAAATGATTGAGCTGACACTGTTGCCATTGGTTGAGAAAGAATATTCAGCCTGAAGAACAGGATTTATGCAAGAAAGGGTCAGTGATCATCATAATGGTTAACGTTTACTGAGCATTTGTGTAGTGGACTCATTCTGGTACTTTGTGTGACTTAGCTGTTTAATCCACATAAAAGTGATATGAAATAAGTACACTCATTATCTCCATTTTACAGATGAAGAAATCATGTATACAGAGTTTAACTTCTCCAAGGTTGCACGACTAGTAAGATATAGAGCCAGAATTTGAACCTATACAGTATTTAATTAATTTATTTATTTTTAATTATTATACTTTAAGTTCTTGGATACATGTGCAGAATGTGCAGGTTTGTTATGTAGGGATACAGGTGCCATGAGAAGGTTTGTTGTACCCATCAACCTGTCATCTACATTAGGTATTTCTCCTAATGCTATCCTTCCCCTAGGTCCCACCCCCAACAGGCTCCGGTGTGTGACTTTCACCTCCCTGTGACCACGTGTTCTCATTGTTCAACTCCCACTTACAAGTGAGAACATGCGGTGTTTGGTTTTCTGTTCCTGTGTTAGTTTGCTGAGAATAATGGTTTCTAGCTTCATCCATGTCCCTGCAAAGGACATGAACTCATCTTTTTTATGGCTGCATAGTATTCCATGGTGTGGGAAGTATTCAATGGTGTGGAAAGTATTCAATGGTGTGGAAAGGATTCCATACTGTGGAAAAAAAAGTGCCACATTTTCTTTATCCAGTCTATCATTGATGCGCATTTGGGTTGATTCCAAATCTTTATGGTTTTTAAAGTAACTTTTGCCTACCCTTGTATCCAACTTTAGACATATGGAGTTTTCTTTATTGGTACAGAGTTGAAATTCTGAAGGGTGGGAGAGAGGTGAAAGGTAGAGCTGTGAAAATAATAGTAATATAGATTAATAGGTAAAGTGGAAGTTGAGTGAAAAAGGAAAGGACTGAGGATTGAACTTTACAAAATGTTTCTAAGTAGTGTTTGGAAGTGGTGAGTCAAGGTGAGACTCAGTTGTGATCAGAGACATAGGACGAGAGGAAGATGAGTGATATGTTAGAACCCAAGAGAGAGATACTGCCAGTAAGAAAGATGTGTTCCTTGGCACTGAGACCAAGGTGGTCAGACTGCATGAGATTTGGCATCTGAGAAGGGAGAGAAGCTAGAGATCAATGGGTGGGGTCATCTTTTGCAAGTGAGGAGGGAAGGTAGTAAGCACAGACTTTGCTTTTTTGTAGTAAGAAACACATGTGATCTATCCTTTAAAAATTTTAAGTATAAAATACAATATTGTGTAACTATAGGCACAATGTTGTACAGAAATTTTGATAACCAAAACTTAGACCTCTAGAAATTTTCATAACCAAAACTTTATACCTGTTGAACAGCTAGAAGTAAAGGTAGGTAAGCAGTTGGGGAGAATAAGGAATTAAGGGAGGCCTTAACTTTTTTTTTTTTTTTTTTTAGTGTTGCTGGGACAATTAACAGAGTAGGCCAACAAGGAGCTATAAGTAGTGAAGAAGATGAAGACACAAAGGAAAGACATTGCAAAAAATAGAATAATTTTTGGATGGCAGAGACTGGGTCCGGTATACAGATTAAAGATTAAAGTGCTGGTTTTGAAAAGAAAAATGAACACATCCTTCTATGAAAGATTAGTTGTGGGACCTACTCTAATCCATTTGAATGAACTTAAATGAAGTTTTTATATAATTTCAGAATATTCATCTGGGAGTGTTTTATATCACTGTAGCAATACTAAAAACCTGTTTCAGGGCTTTGCTACATCATCTGTGGGATTCATCCAGACAACCTCCCAGTGGACAGGCACATCTTCCTTCTCAGTATTCTCAGTCCCTTGACATCCTTGTACTGAGGCTCTGTTTGGATTTGCCCTGCCTCCTTGAACAGACTCTCCATATTCAGTCTTCGTGTCTGTGTCCCACAGTCCCATGTAAGAAGCGCTGCTTCTATTCCCTCCCCCATCCCTGGTAGGACACACTGGCTGGATCTTCTTCTGGTCTTATGCTCTGCATTAAGGGAGTGTAGTAAGATAGGACTAATCTACGAAGATCACTTTAAAAAGTGCATGTTGGATGACTTCAGTCTCCTCAGGGAAGCAAAAGGTGAAGTCATTTGCAAACAGCAAGGGAAGGGAGTGTGCTCAAGGGTTTGAGGAAAATGGAGGAAATTTGGAAGAGTCACTGTGGAGAATTTGATTGAGAGTCAAATGAATAAGAGGATTTCCAAGCAGTCCTGAGGGGCTAAATGAGATTAGATATCATCAATTTGCAGTAGGGCCAACTGGCAGCTTCTTGACTTTCTCCAATAATACTTGGCAGTGAGATAACAGGAGCAAAGGAAACATATGTTTGGATTTGCCCAACATTGGGATTGGCAGGACAGCTGCAGAGGAAGCTTGAGATGGGCTAAAGGCTCTTGATTACTAGTGAGAGAGTGCCCAGGGTGTTCAGGCAAGGCAGAGAAACAAATGATCCAACTGAAGCCAGAAGCTGACCAGGGAACAAAGGAGAGGAGTGAGGAGGGAAGGGTCTAGAGACAAACTTGAGTCTAGAGGACAATGAACATATGTGAGGAGGTGTGAGAAAGAGCTGAAACGGTGGAGGGACTGGGCATTACTTTTAGAGGGGTCTTCAGCATCTGTGAACCTGGTGGCACAAAAGAAAATGTTCAGGTGATGATAGGATGTAATGTATGCTTCCTACATGTGGCTTACAGAGTAGAATAAAGAAAAAGGTCATCCTAGTGGGAAAAGAGAAGTAATTGAAGGTCTAGGATGTTGAAAAATCTCTCATCTGTAATGTTGAAATCAACTGGGGGGGATTGGAAAATCTGTGAGGCAAGTGTGAAATTCCTCAAGGAAGATGAAAAATGAACATTGTGAGAGGTTAGAAAGGCCTAGCATGAAAGTCTTACCAACCTGGGTTTTTATCCTTGAACCCCATTCAGCCATGCACTAGCTGTGTGGAAAGATGGATGATGAGAGAATAAAAAGAAACAAATAGTTCCTTTAAATTTTATTGCACTGGAACAAAAACATTTAAAGATAAACAAACAAAGATATCCTCTTCAGTGGAGATTTTTCTTAAGTGAGATATATGTGTATATTTAAGGTACTTTTATTATATTTAATGCCATCAAAAAGCAGTCATTTGTTCTCTTTTTCTGAATAACGTCAAAGAAAATATAAAGAAGGTTCTTTTTTGGATGTCTGTAGAAAAATTCTTGATCAGATTTACATGTCAGGCCTCCAACTCTGTTATCGACTTATTATTTGTTCAGCTTTATTTCTGGACCATGGACATTGTTTTGTAAATTCTGAAAATTAAAAATTCCCTGTTTAATACAGGGCTTTTTAGCCACATGACCAACACATTTCATGAGTAATACTGTCTTCTCTCTCAGTTCTCTTCTCGAGATTACTTCACCCATGGGAATAATTATCAGGCAGCAATTTTGCAACACTTAGAGTAACTGAAAATGATCACCTTGTTGTCATGGTTTTGGATGATGTTATCCGTTTTCCCATCCAGTCAGCAATCACACACCTCACCACAGCCACAGTGGGAGTAGGAGCTTTGCTGACTGACAAATGGAAAGACCTATTAGGTTATCAAATCCATTCCCAATCAATAAAATATTATCTTCATTTACATATACCTGAGTGTTTTATTCACCATGCTTTTAAATAAGCAACATGACTTTAGCTACTTAGAATAGTCTAAGTATTCTGATAGTCTCTAAGAAAACACTTTAGTATTTGGTTTAATTGTCCTTTGTTTCACTAAAGTCAGTAAAACCTTGATTTAAATGATTATATTTTACTAAAGACATGTAAGAATGAGTTATCTTTTAATGTATTTTCAAGGTGGCACTCCAAATAGTGGATCACTTTAGGTTAATGTTAACATGACATTTACTAATTTGTAGTGAGTAGGAATGTCTTGTCATTGGAAAAAACGTTCTCCATATGTCAGACTGATTTGGTCATCTCTCTGATACAATTTTAACCAAAATTTTATGTACTAAAAAAAATCTTTAAAAATCTGGCTTATAGATGGTTTTCCCTAGTTGTCTTCATGTAACTCACTTCCAGTTAAATTCTTGGAGTCACATTTTTGTCTCACTCTCATGCTTGAGAACTGACTCTTCCTAAGCTGATCAATTGTTCAATGTCCATTTTTTAGCCTTTAAATTACTGGAAGTCCCTGATGAACTTGGTTTGCTGGTGTTCTTTTACACATCACTATTTCTTACTCATCCTATAATCTTTGGCTAAAGGGTCAACTCCTTCAGTAAATCTTTGTGTCTCCCTCTCCCAATCTCCTGGGCTGGGCAAAGTGCCTCCCTTAGGTAATCTTATAATATTCGATATGTTACTCTATCCATGCACTGGTCATGTTGTGTATATATATATATGTGTGTGTGTGTGTATATATATATATATGCGTGTGTGTGTGTGTGTGTGTGTGTGTGTGTATATATATAATTACTTGCTCATATCTCCATTTCTATTACTGGATTTTTGAAGGTAAAATTATATCTAATTCTTCTTTGTATTTTTAGTATTTAAGCTTAGACTAGGCAATCAGAGCATTTGAATAAAATAATGTACAAAAAATAGCAAAATACAGATATTTTATATTATGTGGTCAATTAATTTGGATTCTCAATAACCTCAACATACAATAGTTAGTAAAGCAGTAGACTTATTTTGATTAAGAAAAAAATCAAGGCAAGATAAATAGGCTGTTTTATATTACTGTGTATTTATGAACAGATAAACTGGTTTCCTCTACTATCCCTGTAAATGACAAAAACAAACAAACAAATAAACAAACAAACAAAAAAGTTGGTGACAGTGTCTGTTGGTAGATAGAGAAATAGCTCTAGAATGCATACTTTTATTGTTATCCACAGTTTGATCTTCAAGCCCAATTCTACTTAGGGAATTGACTGAATCACCTGTGAACCAAAATAACTTTGTCCACTGAGAATCAAACATTGAGCTAGATAGCATATCCACATTTACTTGCAGCATTAGTCACAATAGCCAATAAGTAGAAACAACTTACATGCCTATATATGGATGAATGGATAAAGAAAATAAGGTATGTGCATATAATGTGATATTATTCAGTCTCTAAAAAGGAGGAAATCCTGTCGTATGCTGCAATATGGATGAACCTTGAGAATATTATGCTAATTGAAACAAGCCAGTCTTTAAAAAACAAAACAAAACAAAACAAATACTGTAAGATTCCACTTACATGAGTTATCTAAAGCAGCCAAACTCATAGAATAGAAAGTAGAATGGTAGTTGCCAAGAGCTAGGGGAGAGGGAAAATGGAGAGTTGTTCAATGGGTATAGAGTTTCAGTTTTGTAAGATGAAAATATTCCAGAGATTTGTTACACAACAATGTGATATAGTTAATGCTACTGAAAAGCACACTCAAAAATAGTAGAGATAAATTTTATGTTTTGTGTTCTTTACCACAAATAAAAGAAAAATTAAGAAAAATAACTACTCTGAAAAAAAAAAATCAGCTCAAAGCTAGCAAGGTGATGCCTTTGATTTTCTCCCCAAGCCCACATCCTGATACTGGTTCTCTGATACCTCATGCTTTAATGTTAACAAGAGAAATGGAAGAGTTAATCCAAGAGGAGAGAGTTTTTCCTGCTTCCACAGCAACAATAGGAGAGGTCTAATATCACAGTTTATCAGTCTTTTACCATGAGCCTCACACTGGTGCCCATAAGAAAATTCAAGAGGCCAGTACTCTCACTCTAAAGTATAAGGTACAAAAGAGGTTCATCCATTGATCCAGCTGCAAAAGTAGCCAGGGATAAAGAACTCAGACAAGAGACATGTTAAGGAATGTACACTTTATTCTGTGAATATTTTCAGCTTCTCATAGCCTTTTAGCATTATAAGTGATCAAATATGTGAGTTAATGCAATTGATCTGGCAGAAGTATAGAAGAGGGATTGGAATGGTGTCAGAGAAGCTAAAGGAAAAGCTACTGCCTAAGATTGAAAGAGAGTTTAAATGTATCATTTCATTTTAGCTTCAATGATTGGATAGCCATTGGAACAACTGATTTAAATTTAATGTCATGATGGAGGTAAAATGACAAGCTTATTGGCCTAAGAAGTAAATGAGAGTTAACAAATAAGAAAGAGCAAGTATACCTGGTCTCCTGGGAATGGAGGCAGGTAAAGTATTATTTAGGGGTGAGAAGATTGCATCAATGTTTTCTTTCTTTCTTTTTTTTTTTTTTTTTGCTTAAGGAGGAAGAGACTTAAGCAGACTAGACTTAGGGTAAAGAGTTAATAGAGAGGGGGAATTAGAAGATACAAGAAGCAGAGGGGATAACTGACATATGGAGTTACCAGAGGGACCATGAATATCTAGAGTTAGGAAGAGGAATTAACATTCAATAGGAGAGGAGCACATATATTTTCAGAAAAAGTAAGAGAAAGAAGGAGAGATGTGAGATACTGGGCTTCTGAGGTTGAACAACGATGCCAATTTCCATTCTTGATTTGCAAACTGATAGTTTAGAGCCAACTTTTCATAAGTATTATTTCGCTTAATCTTGACGAGATTGGTTTAGATTATTTTCTAGTCAAGATAAGTTTGACTAAAATAATGGGTGAAATCTTTTAAGGGTGAGTTATAGATGTTTCTCATCATCACTGGAAGATAGGGCAAGACAGACATAGAGGTTTTCCAAAAATGTCCTTTATTGTGTTGAGCATAATGACCATTTACCAGGCAATCTGGTCTCTTGGAGAAGTGCAGGCAAGGGCTCAAGTCAGCCCAAGGGATGCCAGTAAAGGACATGTCCAGCAAAAAGGAAAATTGCTGAAATAATGCAGACTGTGGCTTGGGCAGAAATTCAAATCATTTTCTTATTAGGTGATTTCCCAGTGATCTCTCTATAGGAGATACTGGAAGGTTGGAAATCTTTTAGAAATGTTTTTGAAGTTATTTCATAATGATTCAGTTTCTATTTTTGTTCAGAGTACTAAGGTTATTTATAATCTTCTAACTGCTTTTTTTCAGTTATTTTTATATCATTACAAAGGAACTCCTTCAAAATGGTAAATTGCTGACACCTCTTCATATTGGCTTGACTCTTCCTCCTCATTTCATTAGTTTTGATTATGTAAAAAACTGTATCATAAAATTCCCAATACAAGCTCCTGTTGAGATGTGAAGGACAAGCATTCTCAAGAAATACAATCTTATTAAAATGTGTTACTTCATAGGGAACACTAACGCCCATTGTGAGCACAACAACATGCAGTCATAAAATGATTTAAATGTCCATGGTAATAAAATTCTGACCTTAAGTTAGTGACAGCAGATGGGTATCTTTTAAACATCAACCACTACCTGTTACTGTGGGAGGTAGAAGTAGAGAAGTAGAATGTCATGAAACTCTGATGCAGAGACGAGATAAATTCTCAAACATAGCTGAAACATAACTAATTGATGTCATTTTCCATTATACAATCTAACACATTCTCCAAAACACCTGGTTATTTACATCTATTTTGACTATCTTCTTGCCTCATTGGAAGAATATTCAGCACGACTGTATGTGGGTTCTCTTGTTGTGCCATGTTAATAAATGATACTTTGACATTAATGTATTCCTCAAGACATTTTCTTTTTGATCAGGAAGACTAAAATGTCTAAACTGAGATATATACATGCACACATATATGCATATATATTGCAAAATGTTGATGGATGTTTTGTTACATAATCATTGTAATAGCTTGAAGGAATTCTGAGAAATATGCAAACGAAAATAATCATCTGAAATCCCCCAGTCTAGATGTTAATGAATTAATAGCATTTTTGACCTAGCAGATATCTATGTTGGGGTGACAAAACAGAGCAAAGTTAGCATGGTTCCTGCCATCATGAGAACAACACTACATAAATATTTGGGCTCATTCCCTTCCGGATATCTCCTTGTGAGGATGGCTATACGTGAGTGTGGGCTCATATTTTAAATACACAAACATACACGTGTACTTTAAAAAATTAAATAAACTACAAGTCATTATCCATATCTTTCTTTTCTCAGGGAACAAGAGGTTGTAACATCGCAATTTGTCAATAATACAGAGTATAGTATCACTTTCCTTGACTGCATAGTCCTTTATTGAATTACTGTCTTAAATTGGGTTCCTTGGTAAATAGAGTCCGATTGGTGTTACAGAAAGATTATGAGAAAGTGATTGTGAGATCACCTTTGAGAGAGCAAGAGCTGTAGCACTGGTCACACAGAAGAGATGGACTGCAATGCAGTTGCAGTCAGAGTCTCATACAATGACAAAGGAAGCTCAGGAGCTGGCATGGCCCTTTAGGAATATCTCCAACTGAGGCTGCACCCGCCACCACTAAGAAGGAAGCACAACACATGGCAGGTCTCTACAGGTTCTCAAGACAGCATATTTTATTCTAAAAAACACTGCTCCAATCCATTTCCTGGGTACAAGAAAAACTACACATTTTGAGTGGGACCTAGGAAAGAAAAGGGTTCTGCTACAGGCTCAGGCTGCATTTCAAGTGGTCCTGCCAGTGGGGACCTTTAACCTGATATTAGAGATACCCTTGCCTAAGACAGAGACTACTGTAATAATGAAGGTAGTGCTTGGTGGTAGTTTGAACCAAGATGGGAGAAGTAAAAGTGGTAAGAAGGAACTGAATATATTTTGAAGGTGGAGCTAACAGGATTTTCTGACTAGTTGGATGTGGCTTATAAGAGGAAAAGATGAGTCCAGAAGGACAACAAAGTTACCTATCATAAACTATTAGTTTAAACAGTTGTTGAAGTATCACCTCCAGGAACAAAACAGTAAATTTCTAGAGAGAAGTAATCATGTCTTATTTATCTAAAGTTTTGTGGACCTTATTTAATGCCTGGTGCATAGCAGGGCCTCAGAGAAAGTGCTGAGGGCATTTTAATACACATATGTGTGAAGTATTGCCACTGCAAATATTGTGATATATTTTATTCACTTAAATAAAGATTACTTAATTTAATACTCGCTAATTATTTATGGTTGTCAAAACATTAATATTCTTAGCCCGATTATGATTATTTTTGGCACAGAAATATAGGAGATAAATGAACAAGACATGACCTGGAATAGTTCAATGTTATTTTTCCTGATTCCGAAAGTGCAATTATTGATTTTATTTTTATCATGGTTAGAATAATACTAACATTTGTCATCTCTGTCTTTTAGCACTCAGCTCATGTGGAACTATTAAAAATTGCCCTTATAGATTGTTCCATAAATAAAACCGGGTTGCAGTATATGGTGCAACATACCCTTTTAGAAGGTTAGACAAATGCAGTTGTATGCTATAATGCTAGTATGACTAGGACATTTGGGTAGCAATCAGTAAAGATAATGAGGAAGATACTTTATCAATGAATTGTGTATCAATTGTTTCCTTGAAAAGGAAATATAGTGGAGATGAACTTTATTTATGACTGGATTTCTTTAAAAGGATTAGGAAGGTTGCTGTTTTATTGTATGCTCTAGATTCTCAAATCAATATTTACTTTGTCCTATGCTAATGCAATCCTATCTATTTGCTAAAATAAACATTAAAATGTGACCTAGTTACTGTGCTCTCAAGTCAAGTCAACTTGCCTAAGGGTAGATATTGGAGAATTAGTACCATAG
This sequence comes from Macaca mulatta, assembly GCF_049350105.2. NCBI lineage: Eukaryota > Metazoa > Chordata > Mammalia > Primates > Cercopithecidae > Macaca > Macaca mulatta. Next base: position 58,700,389 of record NC_133411.1, read on the forward strand.
GACTTCTTTTTCCCATGATATTTTAGAATATTTGATGAATACATTACTTAAGTATTGTCACTCTTACTTCTATATTTATTATCTGGCTACTCATACTTCCAAGTGTCTTTATCTATCATGTAATGATTCTGGAATTAGTGTCTGGAGTCCTTGTGAAAAAATATTTCTCTACCAAACGAAAAGATTTATTAATAAGCTCTAGATGTCAACTTCACTTTGATCTGTGGATGCCTGGTCCCACCCCCATCCCTTTCTTATGAATGAAGAAGATATTTTTGTCCATTTGCACACTTGTCCTTGGTGTTCTTTTTAAAACCAGGATGACAGATTGGCATGGCCAGGGTACACTTTGGATAACATTAATTTAGCTGGCTCAGATCTAAACAGAAACTACTAATCCCCCTACACCTTTTTATAACCTGAGCTCTCTGTTCAGTGTGAGAAAAATGACTCCTATATGCCTTTTCTGATTCGCACTCAGAGTAGCTACTCGGTGTGGCAGCCTAGTGAGAAATTCATCAGTTGAATCCACCATTTGTCTCATTTGATTGGGAATTATCTTAAATCATTCTTGTTTAACAATTTAATTCCAGGAAGTTCAGGTTTAATTCATGAGAACCCATTTACCAATAATGATTATAATTGCTTTTTTTGTTTTACTTTTAGGTTGCTCTCTAAAGGGGATATGAATCATGTAGATTTTTGGTCAGAAGACAGGCAATAGATTTAGATGTTTCAAATGTAAACACAGCAATTTCTAAATCCCCCAGTAGGGGTTGTATAGTCAACCTTTGGCTTAGTAGGCCAACAATCACTATAAGGGACACCAAAATTCTACTTATGGCATAGTATTCCACAGACATTTAGTATCATGGAAAATATTAATATGCTACAATACAAGTCTAGATGAGAAATTTTCATCCTTTTGTAATAGTAGCACTGTATATTTTGATTTAATTTTGAGATTCTCCCACTTCACTACTTTAAGAATTCTAAATATTCTTATAGAATATGTTAATTAATAATGATTAAAAATATACTAACAATGGAGAAATTGAACAATTTAATAATTTTTACAATGTTGAAGGAACTGCTCATTGAAACATCAAAAATGTTACAATTAAATAAACTTTGGTATTCAAGTCATTATGAGTGAAGTAGAAAACTTTAAGCTTAGATTTATTGTAAAAACCTATCATTTAAAATTATTTTATAGTTTCTTATAGGCCTATAATATTTATATTTGGACATTTTAAACTTTATAAAGAGTAATTCTATAAATACTTAAATGACATAAGCATATTAATGATAAGACACAATGAATCTACCCTTTATGACATATTTCTTTTGCAAAAAAGAAACTGTAGGGAAGAGATTAGATGATTTATCCACCCAGTAATCAGATGTCGTTTATTAAAAAACAAAAGTCGAAGGACTGTTACACTGCGGCAAAAATAAATACAGGAGAGCAAACAATGCATAAACTATATTTACTTCACAGTGTCTCCTTCTGATGTGAAGCTGAGTAAAATCAGAGATTTCAAGATGTTTCCTATATCCTAGTAGAAAAACATGGAAGAATATAAGAGAAAGAACATTTTATTCAACTTTAAAATTGGCCACTTATTTATATTTTAAAACACTTTGGACAAAATATTATAATTATTAAAGTTACTTTTCCTTAGATTTTTTTCTTGTTACCTTTGATTTACGTTAGGTTCTCACTGAGTTACGTAACAAGGGGAACACCAATTTTAAGAAATCAGTTTTGCTGACAGCCTTTTAAAAATTTTCTATAGGGCCAGGCATGGTGGCTCACGTCCAGCACTTTGAGAGGCCAAGGCAGGAGGATCACTTGAGCCCAAGAGTTCAAGGTCACAGTGAGCTACGACTGCCTCATTGCACTCTAGCCTGAGCAACAGAGAGAGAGATTCTGTCTCTTAAAAAATGTATTAAAGTTTTCTAACATGATAGGAAGTAGTAAGAAATCTTCAAGCAAATCCTTTCCAAATCCCCTGAAGTTTGCCCTTTTTATTAATGAACTTTAACAAAGTTCAATGTTGGTTATGAAATAGAAAACTAGACAAGTTTTGATATGACTTTCCACTAGGGGAAAATATTTATAGTGTTTTGGGAAAAGAGAAACCGAGTAAATCAACATGATCACTACAGAAATTATAACAGCCAGAATTACAAAATACAGATTTCTTTTTTTTTTTCTGTATTAGCTTAGTTGATTCTTGCAATAACCTATTGAGGTCCCTATTACTATATCTTAATATGAAAAATATTTTAAAAGTCTTTTATTATTCATTTTCAATCAGTTAATTCAATTTGGCATACCAACTGTGATAATATGAATGATGAAAATTACAGGTTTTTTGCCTACAGAAGCGAGACTTTTTTGTGTTGGATAATATCACATATATTACACAACTTTCATTTGGAGGATGTTTTGCTTCACCACTTACTTTACCATTTGGTAGGAATTACAGGATATTTTGTATTCCCTATTTTATAGGAGGAAACTAAAGCTAAGGAAGTTTCAATGATTTCAATAAGGTAAAAACTGAGATGAGGGGTAGCAGCTACTCACTGTTGAGTGGTCTGGCCTTAATAACGTAAAGTGCTGGGTAGGAAAAGAACAGGCACTCAAGGAAGCTGACTAATTCAGGCAAAGGGGTCGTTAAGCAAATAATTACTGTGAGTAGTGGAAATATTGAGGAAATACTCGTAAAGATATTTATAAATATTATCAAAACAAATCGAGCTAAATGCTGATTTTGTCAGTTCCATAAGCTCAATGTACCTCGTAACTTCCTACCATTTCCATGAAGGAATATATATATCAAGAAAATCACATCCATGTTAGGTCAATAATTCTTGCTCTTAATCTACATAATTTTGGTTTTGTGTGGAATAAAGAAATATAACAAAAATCCTCTGAACATCACAGAAAAAAAAGACACTGTATAATTGTTGATATTAGTATTATTAGCATTTATCAAGCTTGTCACCACTCTACTTCAGAGATGCATTGTGGACATTTGAATGAGGTAGTGTCTGTGAATTCTTATGAGTTTTCTAAATGAGAATTAAGATGTAAACACAAAATGTTTTTATCACTAAAGTATTAGGTGAATCTAGTCTAGATAGAAAGTAATAAAATTTGGGTAGTTAAGTAGATGCTGACAACTTTTTGCAAATAATGCTGGTGATTCGGTATTACTAGTTTGGATTTCAAAGTATAAATTTTTGTTTTCCTAAGATCACATTAGCATGAATTAAAATTTTAAATATGAATCTTTTAAATAATCTATCCAGAGTAAGTTTATGTTTAGTAATCCCATCTTAAAAACACAATTTTCATTATTATATTATATACTTATGTTACCAAAGAAAGTTTCTGTATAAAGAAAGGGCTATTGCCATTTAATGCATTGCATCTCTTAATTTTTTTTTGTATTTTTCCTTGATGGGACTTGCATATATCCCATAAAAAGAGTCAACTGGGTTAAGTTTGCAGGTAGAACAGACAGAGTGTGGTCACTGAATGAGATTATTTACTTCTCCATTCAGCATTCTTGTGATCTTGCATCAATTTACAAGTAAGCTAAAATACGTTTTCAGAATACATATATAGTAGTCACAATCTCCCTACTCAAGGAAGTTTGCAATACTCCTTTGTAAACAGCATTTAAAGTACCCCTAATAAAACCACATGGATTATTTTAAGAAATCTTACTTGAAAAGTAATTTGCTGTTGCTTTCACTAGTTCCTCTGCTGTTAATAGTTATCATTAGCAAAACGATCATCTCCTCACAGGGAATCCTGGAGTGATATTTAAGGAGTTTAATATTTACTGCTGTGATGTTATATTTGCTTTAGTCAAACTGACAATGGATTTCTAACCTAAATTAATTAATTAAATGATTGATCCTCTGCCAGAAAGAAAAAAAATCAAGACTTTGTAAGTTGGAGTCTTCATTACCATTTTAAAGATTTCTTCTTTTGGTTCTAGTCTTTACACATCAACTCACGTCTTCATACATAGAAGTTTTAAAATTAAACTCCATGATCACACAATGACAAATGCACCATGGATGCTTCTGTTCTTGCCTGTCATTACATGACAAAGCCTAGGGAAACAGTGTGATAGAACTGAAGTGTCTTTATGCTGAAGCGGTAACTTCAGCGTCAGACTGAAGGAAGAAATCAAGATGTATACATGGACAGTCTTTACCAACACACAAACAATAAGAGGCATCATATTTGCTTGAGCCATTTAGATGACTTAAAAAAAATTATTTAAAGAGTGACTAAACTATAGAGAGACTACAGCCCCAATCTGTTTCACTGCAGTAGGGAAAAGGTTACTCTTTGATAGCAAGTCAAATTTCAAGGCCTTGATATCTAATGATCATTGGGAATAATAACGCAGGAAAGCCTGGGCTTGAGTCACTTTTTGTGCTTCAGATATGCTTAATCATCTCCTGATTTCTTAATATCTGAAAAGCCAGATGCTACATCAAGTCACCTGTTATTTAAAAGGACACTTTAAAAGTATACGGAGGTAACTTTTTAAATTAATAGTCCCAAGAAGTTCCCTGAATAGTTTCTTTGGCATCCATTTGATTAAGTATTCTTCCATAATTGTTATCTAACTCATGCATTGAATGTGGACTTCTTTCCACCCCTTCCCCACTTTCCCCATTGGAGGAATAATTGCTGTTCTTTTCAAATCTCCTAGGACAGTCTTTGCTCTGCAAAGTTGTAACAAGATGTGACATCCAGTCCTACTTAATCAGTGTTCAGTCCAAACCCACAGTGGCAGTGAAAGAGGTGGTACTTACAATTTGCCTGTGACACTGACCAGGTTTTTAAGGAATAAGAGTGAGGGAAAATAGCATAAAATACTTAAATTTTTATGGAAAAGGTATAAGTTGGTGAAAAAGCACCATCATAAATTCCCAAAAAGTGTATCTTAATGATACACTTAGAGTAAATCATTTGCCTTGAGAGACAGGAGGTCTCTGGTGACCCGCATTGCAGCCACAAGAGACTCCTAGACTAGCTACTTTCAGCTAAATGTACTCTCATATTAATATTTTAAAATGCCATAATGCCTCTCTGAAAACCTCAGAGGACAGATACATCAATTTGCGAGGTCTTCACTCCAGGAAATAGAAACAGGGATAATCTGCCATTAAAAGAAATAGTTCATTATGTCTGCTTCTTGGGAGCACATAAACTATGTCCCTCACATACTTAAGTTGCAAATCCTCACTTTAATGTGAAGGGAAACACCATGCCCCAGAGCTTTATTGTCCCACTGTTTATTAGTACAAAAAGGTTTGTTGTGGTATGAAATCTTAAGCTTGTTGCAGTGATCAATCAGCTTCAAAGACTCTTTACCCCGAGCCAGATTCATTACAAATAAATCAATTAAACATAAAGTTTCTATTTTCGGGAGGTTCACAATGCAGAATAGAAGCAAATGCATCACAGTTAGAGAAAGGAATTTTCCTGGAGCAATGTCTCTTCAGAAAGAGCCCTTTTGCCTTTATTATCCCATGGAGCACATGCTGTAGTTTGCTCTTTTATTTTAGTTAATTGCAGACATTCTTCTTCTTAGCATATATTTTTCATTGGGGAAAAAATCACATCCATATGAAAAAGGTATGTAGTAAGCTAAAAATATTGCTGGAGGCAGGAAAAAATAAACAATTGGTTTGTGTCTTCTTGTCATTACCAGCCTGAACCTCTAGTGAAGCACTGGGCAATTTTCACTCTCTAAGCTTTATTGCGTTTATTTTTCCACCCTCTGTGCTACAGTTGTTTATAGTTCAGGCAGCTTGGTGGCAGAAACAAAAACAACAACTACAACAAGAACAAATCAAATCCAAAAACAAATGACAACAAGAAAAATGAAAACCCAAACCAAAACCAAAAACAACAACAAAAAAACCAATAAATATCTGAAATCTCAGTATCTCAATATGACTTCTTCATTAGTGAAACAAATACAGGACTAAGCATTCTAAACCAGAAGGCCTCTCTGATTCATTTTGGGGGTTTAGTAATTGGGAAAAATAGGATTGCAGACACATTTTTCATCTAAGTCAAACTTACTAAGTCAACACTACAAAAACACTCATCAGTGATGTCCTTATTTTTCAGATATCTTGTCCCAATGAGTTTTTAATAAAACTAGCTGTTTGCAAAGACACCTAAGAAGTGAAAACCTTTGGCTGTTAAAGGGGCCAAAAGCAAATGATTCCTTATAGAAATATAGTCAAAATCATTCATGTCACTGGGAGAAGGGGTGGGGTTGGATGGGGAGATGGAGCTGGGGTGTGGGTTGTGGGAGGGTGGGGTTGGTGATTTGGTATTAGACATTTATATAATAAATGTGAAGAAAAAAATTGGAGCATAACTTTCTTATTTATTACTCTACTCATATAATAAAATGCTGGCCAGTACAGACCCCAAAACAAAATGATGAAAAAGCTTCAGCAATCTAAATAAGTCTCTCTCTCTCTGGTCAACCATTACTAATAGTTGTTTTGATGACATATGATATGCTCTACATATGGTTACATATGCAGTGCCCTTCTGGAGCCATCCCAGAGACAAAGATGAAGGCACAACCAAATATGACAGCAGGACCCTGTGAGCTCACACCCTCTGTCAGCCTCCATGAAGGGTACGGACTCAGTAGGAAGTATAAAGCCTTCGGTAAAGCATTTTCTCTTAAGAGTACTAGTCTTTTTGAGAGAGGCGGGGGAAAATCACCTTTTTCTAGGAATTAACAGTGTGACAGTGCTTATTTGTTTGTCCGTGATGAGGTGCATCAAGACCTTCAGTGGTAGTAAAACATGTGTTCTAATAATAAACAAAATATGCTGGAAAGATAAAGGAAAATCCCCGTTGGCGTTCTCACCCAATGTGCATCAGAGACTTCTATGATGCACCATTTTTGGAGTGAGCATTCCTTCAATTGATCATCTTCAACAGGAAAAAAAGCTTCTGAAAGTATGTGGCACTGCTAAAATACACTAATGACAGCATCAACTACCTGATATCTATGTTATTAGACTATGAATGCTCAAGGGAATAATGAATTGTATTTTAATCAAACAAATCAGAACTTACCATTGAAAGTTTTAGTATTTACTAATGAGTAGCATGTATGTATTCTACAGATAAGTGATTCAATTATAAAAGCAATTTTTTTCTTCACATTTATTATATAAATGTCTAATACCAAATCAGGTATTTCTTTATTTTCAAGAAACTGTAAACTTCCTAGAACTGGTTTGGAACATATTTCATATACTACAGAGATCATTTATATATTGATTTACTTACATATCTTGATCTAAAAGGTATTTGAGGTGAAATATAGAAAATACTTCTTGAAAAGTCAGGGTATTTAAATTAGAACCCATATCAGGAAACACTCGCTAAAACGTAGAGTATAATAAAATAAGTAGGTTATTTTTATAAAGAAGGTTAATTCAGATTACCATCATTAAATAAGCTCTTACTACTTTCTCCTACATCTTTACTAGAACTATCTCATGTGACAATTGAAGATTACCATGTATTCTCCTATAAAAATTGAGAGTCACTTGAGGAGCATGGAACTGATTTTTATAAATATTTTTCTATTTTTATGGAATATTCTATTAGAAGATTGACTTTCATCCTTTATCATTAAGATAATTAAGAAATATAATTAAAATATCACACAACAATTTTTTAAGATTACATTACCTAAAATATGATATGTGCTTTTACAGTTCTGAAAATACATCTGCTTTGGCCATTTTAACTAAATTAGTAATAGACCAGTTTGGTAAATGGGTCAAACTGAAAGTGTAAGCAAAACCAAAATAGCATCATGTTCTTGACAAATGTGCTGTCACAGAGAAAGAAAAAAAAGATGATGACAATGACGATAGTGATGATGAAAGAGGTAGAGATTAGAAAAATAAAGTTAGTGTAATTTTGGCACCTTTAATACTGAAAATTTCTTTTCCACAAATAACCCACAAGTCAACTGACTTTAAAAGGAGATTCGGAATTGTGGGAGATAGATAATAAGATATATCCTATCCCTCTACGCTGCTATCAATGTAGAAGAGAATATTGATCTTCATATTTGTTATGATCAGGAAGCTTATGCCTAATCGTTCAAAAATATGTAACTAAGTTATTTACAGAAAAATTCAACAGATATTCTGATTAGATAATTCAAGAGAATAACTTAACCTAATTTTGATAACCAATTTCTAGCTCTTTTAATTGCAATCTTGATATTATGACAAAAAATTAGGAAAAACAATTCAACGGGAATGTTATCACTTCTTTGGCTAACACATAGATTTAAAAAGAGAAACACAGAATAATGATGGAGAAATAAATATCCTTATTGTTCTTACACATTTTCTGAGTAAGGAGTTTGAACAGTCAGTAGGTTATCGTGCTTGAAGACAAACTGCTGCTCACGCAGGCGATTAGTCTGAGAACCCAGACCTGTAGGTCAGTGGGAAGAAAGTGGGTAAAGCGCTTTGATGCTGAATCCAGGGAGCCCGTACGTATGTATGTATGTATGTATGTATGTACGTATGTAGTATGGCATATGAAAAATCTCCTTTTTGTTAATTGATCAGTTTATGTATTATTCGTATTTTCACAAATTATTCCCAGGGAGGCAGTGCAAATATGATTGCTGGAATAGGTGTCTATCACTCAGTAGACAATTTAAATAGTTCAGGAGGCAAAGGATTTTCTCTTGGCTGTCTTTTTAAATTCTTCTTTATTAAATAGCACATGCCTCCCTGACTCCAATCAGGGATAATTTTTTATCTGTAAAATAATACAGAGATTGTCATATGGCTGTGGATTCATGAGAAGTCAGTTACTAAGTCATCCAGGAACATTTGTGACTCTACATCCTCCATACTTCGTACTTGAAATTATTCCTTAGGAAAATATGGTCCCACATCTCAATTACCATGGTGAATAATTTTGAATCCCAGGACTTTCCACTGAAGTTTGCTACAATCTATGTAATAAAATACATTATTATATAAACATGCAATGCCTTTTCTGCCTAGTCTGATTCTGCTTACTTTACCATGGTATTTCTGGCTTCTTGGCAGCTAATATCAAGAGAAGGGATGACCAGTCTGCTATCTCAACCCTACAAAAAGAGCATTCAGGGCATGTGTGGGCCTGCCTAGATCTGTTGAAGTGTCATTAGTGGGAAAGCTTCTCCTAGAAGACAGTTGAAGCAGAGTGCTTTGAATTCTTTGCACTGTAAAAGAAGATTACTTATAGTATTAGAGAAAAAACTCATTCCATCTCAGCCTTACTGAACCTCTGAGTTCACCATTCCAATTAAATGTTTAGAATTCTGAGTACCATTGTTAAGCTATAACCAACTAACTTACAAATAAATTTAGTGAAAAATTTCTAGCATATTCGCTTTATGCAGAAATTTATTTACCTAAAGGCTGATTATTAAATATCCAATACTGGCTTATATATCAAAGATGTGATTTAGATTTCTTGGGCTAGTAAGTAGAGAAAGACTTCAGAGCCAAACTGAAAAAACTGGATAGGAGGTGGATGCAGTGGAGACAGCTATTTTTAAAGTCTATCAGTGAAAGGAGAGAGAAAAGTAAGACGGTAGAAAAGAGTAACTTCAGGATTGAGTAAAAGCAAAATGTTTTTCCAAAGTGTGGTATTGAGGGCAATGGGAAAAAGGGAGAGGTTCTCATGTTCATATTTTCCAGAGGCACAAGAGGGACCATTGTAAAGGGACAAGCTGGGTTCCTGCAGTGGGGCTAGGCCCTGAGTTTAGAGAAGTTCACTGGGATAGTTTCACTCTTCTAAGGAAAGTAAATGATGCGTTTTTCTGTTCAAAGTGAAAGAGAGGAGGGTAGATTGGGGATTAGGAGTGTGTGCTAAGATAGTTAGAACTGTTTTTGTGGAGAATATGTGAGAAGATTCATGAGACCAAGGAAGAGTTAAAGAGATTTGGAAGAGCCACTGTGAGCCCAGATCAAGTGAGAAAACTGATTTTGATTCTGTCTTTAGGCTGCTTTGACTTACTTTGTAACCTCCCAAATGGTCACAACTTTTCTGCTTTGTCCCTGGACCACCACGTAAGGTCTTACATGGCCTGCTCGTCTCATGAATAAAAAAAAAAAAAAAAAAAAAAAAAAAAAACCATGTTTTAAACCTTTCTCACTTCCAAAAACAGAATTCACATTTGTTTCTTGCACCAACTGTATCAAGCTAATGTGGTAAATGTATAATGTAAAAAGGGATTACGATTACTTCACCTCTCCCTACAAGATTTTTATCATTCTCTCCCAAGTCACATTGTTTTTCAATAGGTTAATTTAGAAAATAATTCTATACCCCAGAAGAGAAAGACAAAGTTGGAGAGTTTCAGGCAAGATGGGGGGGATTTATAAGGCAACCTATGTAGGCAGTGGGTTTTGAAAGATTTCTTATATCACATCACATCATGTAACTGGCCACAGCTAATATAAAATATATTTGTGTATATATCTGTCTATACAATATATGATTATATATAAATATTACCTGTGCATTAGGGCTATTCTTTCCTAAAATCCTAGAGAGAAAAGATTGTGCTGAGCTGTATAAATATTTCTCCCTGATTGCACAGTATATAAAAATAAAATGACACTTTCAAAATACTTTATCCTGAAAACTTTTCTATTACTTGGGGAAGCTCTTCTTAACTGCTTCCTTCGAGTTTGGTTTGTGATTTACTGGGACCATTTAGAGACAGCTCATATTTTCTAGACTTACTGTAGGTATTTTAATGCCTTAATCAATTTTTGCCACTTTAGTTCCTCTGCTGAGCTAGATTAATATTTCCCTAGGTTCCCAACTTTCAAAGAAGAACACTTGTCAAAATCATCTTTACAGGAAAAAATGAAGCTGCAATTAAAAAAAAGAAAAATGCTCATCTCTCTCAAGTTATATATCACAAATATTGTTAACTATGATATAAACAGCCTTTTGAATGAAGACTCAAAATAAACGCATGTTCTTCAGTTCTAGAAACTGTATAAAAGTAAATACTCTTTCCTTTTCAATTTAAGCTAATTTGATTTTCATTTTTACTCCACTGATAAATTACAATATGTCACTCCCAAAGTAGTAATGGCATCATACCCAAAACTTGTGGTATGGGTGCAAATGACATTGTAAAGCAGGGAAGAAGAAAGATAATAGGAGAGGGCATAGGAAACCCCCTATAAATGAATCTCCAATGTCTAATTGGGGGGATATTTTATTAAGTAGGACCCTGTTTATCTTTCTACGCTCATTTAGTTTCAGCATATATATGATCTGTTCTTTTGACAAGTCTTTCCCATCTTACTTTTCCAAAAGGCCTCGGCTGTCATGCAAAGAAACTCAGAAGAAAAGGAAAATCATTTTTTTGTTGTTGTTCTTCTGTGAGAAGGACAGAGACAATACATTGGATTGACCACATTTCTTTCCCCTTTCTTCAGGAATAAAGGGGTGGCAGAAATACTAAGTTTGACCCCAACTAACTTATAAATGTAACAAACTAAGGTATATGTCTCTTACAATTTCCTTTGTGATGGCATTCCTCTTGGCTATTAGTAACAAAAGAAACGACATTCTTAATTCAGACATAAGCTAAAGATCTAGGTCCTTTTGATGTCTATACCAGTAAGAGTATCTAAAGATACACAGTATTGACAGTCCAGCCTTGAAATCCCAGGACTGTTCTCAAATAAATTATTTTGAAACATTAAAAATTTGACAAGAACATACATTTTCAAGAAATGAAATAGAGCTTGGGTTTCCTCTAACATAAATTTAAAATTATTCCTCTCTTAAGATAAATTTTAACATGGGAAAATTTCTACCCATCTTTCCTCAAAAACAAATTACAGCAATATTTGATGTCATTTCACAAATTTTACTGATAGGAAATATGGTTTTGGTCAGTAACTTTTATGAACATTATCTAGAGATGCATTAATTCTTAAAATACCTTGTGGCCATCATTTGTTGCTTTTATCAGCCTAGGAATATGTTAACTATGGATGAGAGGCAAGAGAAGAAGAAAACTTTGGGTTGAGAATCAAGAAAATTGGGAAAGATGAGTTCCTGGCTGGACTCCAATGTTGATTTTTAAAGTCAGTCACACAGTCTCAATGGACCTCAGTTTCCCCACCTGTAAAATGAGGAGTTAGAGCTAAAATACTCTCTGGGGTCCCTCCCAGCGTTAGGAGTCTATGTTTGAAAGCCTTGTCAAAAGTAGCAGTCTCAACTATTCAAAAAGGTTCTGCAACAAGGAAACTCTGATAAAAGATTATTAACCTGGTAATTTGTTGACTTCTCAGTGTTTCTGATTTACCTTGAGGTATTTAAAAAAATATACATGCAGATGCCATTAGGTGAAGTGCATATTTTCTTTTCTTGCTTTTATATACTGAGGTCTCTGCCCAATCGAACTGTGAGAGTCCATAGCAGTGCAATGAAGTGAGACGGGAAAGGCAGTTTATGTCCATCACTTAGAAGGAAAAATCTGGCTGCTGGGAGACATTCTGAGTGCGATGTTGGTGCTCTTTCCTGCTCGTGTTTAATTGAGGATGCATATTTGAAAATCTCTCGGTAGGTTAAGTAGAAATCTGATTCTGTCCTTTGAAAGAAAACGGTTAATAACATGCAATCTGAATATGTTTTCCTTTTCTGCTTAGCAATTTGCATAGGCCAGCACTCCCTGTTTGTCTCTTGATAACCTCATCAATCTCATCCATGCCCTCCTGACCATAGTGCCTGATTGCAGTAATTCCATTTTAGTGGGGCTTTCAGGAGGACTTGGCTTCTGCATTTAGCTAGTACTGCACATTGGAGTGATCCTGTCTTCCCCAGAGTGAGCAGCTGAGATCATATTATGCCTCCCTTGATTTCTTTGTAAAGGTTGCCTATAGAATTTCATATTGATTTTAAGCTGGTGGTGTTTCATTTTTAACTCCTTTGTAAGTCAGGAGTCCAGTTGTATTAGTGTCTCCTCCCTGTCATTCTGACAGGCATTTGTTATCTGCTTTTTTTCTTGTAGTCCTTGCCCTTCATTCTGTGGCAGCTCTTTTGATATCGAACTTGTTGCCTTTACTCTTTTGTTGTTGTTGACGTTGACGTGTTTTAAAAATCTCAGGGCAGTATAGCACAAGGATGTAAGGCAGAGCACAATTTTAAAAGTCTAATATATAAATAAGCAAGCAAAAAGCTAAAAAACCTAGAAAGGTCAATAGAGGATGGGTATTCATGCTAAGGAGGCACAGTAGCTTTGGCAGCCTTACATTATTCTAGAGAGAGTTTTGTAGATGCAAGGTTTGCCAAGTAATGAAGCAGAGCCCAGTTGTTAGTTGAACAGTAGCCATTTGGCTACAGGTGTGACTTGTTGAAAGCATATCTTAGTTTTAATGTTTATTAACTGACTGCTCTTCAGAACCTTAATTTGGTGTTATTTGGCATAAAGTCTGTCCTAAAGCAATGCAATATGAAGATTTATAAGTGACACTGCACTCCATAAACATGGATTGTATAGTGCCTTAGAATTTGCGTAGCCTTTCAAATCAATTGTCTTATTTGATATTCACATAGGCCCTGTGATACAGGCAAGGTAGCTATTAATATGCCCATTTTAGAGGTAAGGAAGCAGATAACAAGAGAGCACACATATAATAGAACTGAGGCTGGAATTTTAGTTTCCTAAAACCAAACTTGTTGCTCTTTAATTCTGTGGCAGTCTCAAGTAATGCAAGCAAAAATAAAACTATTGCATATCTTTGTATCACCTTTAGATTTACAATTCCTTATTTATTTCCTTGTCTTTGTACTTTCTGAGTGTACTTTCAGATTTATCTCCAGCAGAGCAGAGTTACTTTTAGCACAAAAGAGAATGACAGAAATCAAGGTCTCCATGTTAAGCAGATTATTCTTAACTGCTTAGGGAATTTTCCCACTGGATTGCCCTATTGTACTTAAAATTTTATTTTAGCTCCATTTTCTTGTCTGTAAAGTGAAGAGGTTAGGCTATGTTCCTCTCATTCTATGGTAGTGTGATTAGGAGAGTGGAAGGTGAAGAAAGAATCAGAGCTGCAAGTGAATATGATTATCATGAAATCACAAGTACAGGGCATAATGCATGTTTTAAAACTGGAGATAGTATTTATATTCTAAAATGTTTCCTTATGAATTACCTTCATCCTTCAGTGTACTGTTTAGTGTTACTGCAAACATGTTCCTTTTACAAATCCGAATCAATTTGTTTGTCTTCCGTGTAAGATACTTAAAATTTTCAAAATGTGTCCAAAAACAACATGCTTAGTTTTAGATAATTCTTTCAGTTGATATATGGTTTTGTGAGACTAAGTGTAAATATTCTCTAAAATAGTTACATTTTTCCCCTTAGTCGTCACTTTCTAGAATGCTTAAGCATTAGCAATCATTTTTAAGGTAGTGATTTCATCTTCTTTATTTAATGGCTCACTGCTATATTTGAAACTAAACCATGTATATTTCAACTTTCAAGAGCCAATAGGCTTTGAAAAAACTTGGGTTGGAGTCAGTAATTTCCTTTTAAAAATATTTCAAATTGTAAATCAGATAAATATCTATTTCATATTTTAACAATTTCCCTTATTGCATACAGCAAAACTGATTTATGTGTTACGCTAAATATCTCTTAGCTAATAGAACTAGAATAATTTAAAATATTCAGAGATTTGGATAAAAATAAGATTCATAAATATGCTCTTACAAGCCTTTGTAAAAACACTGGGTTTTGCAAGACTCATGGGTTATGCATCCCAGGCTCCAATATGGCACTTTGGAAACTAGCATCATGAGCATCAACAAGATAACGACCACATCACAAAGCCTAGCGAAATATATTTAAGTAGTAAAACTTTCTCTTTTTTCCTTCAAATGTAACTTTTATAATGTCATTAGACTATCCCTAATAATAAGCTCATAATTCACCCTTTTTATCTGGATTTTTTAATGTTCTTAAATAAATACGAACTCAAATTGAGAGGAAACTTAGGGCTTAATTTCTGCTTGTAACTTCTAATATTTTATGTGCAGAAATACAAACCCAGTCTGCATGACTCTTTTTCAACTTTTGTGCATGATTTCCTCAGCGAATTTATTTGCTGCAAAGGCCACCAGACCATTTTTTCTTCTTAACACATACACTGACTTTGTTCCCAAAGTTTTTTTTTTTTTTTTTTTTTTTTTTGACATGGCTTTTCATTCCCTTAAGTTTAACCATAAGGTGGATATGATCAAAATTGGCAAACAGCAAACATATTCCCTTAATA
The DNA here is from genome assembly GCF_049350105.2 of Macaca mulatta. Classification (NCBI taxonomy): domain Eukaryota; kingdom Metazoa; phylum Chordata; class Mammalia; order Primates; family Cercopithecidae; genus Macaca; species Macaca mulatta. The sequence goes on from NC_133411.1 coordinate 58,715,806, forward strand.
AAATATATAGTCATACTTTAATTTGTGTACAATCATGACAGCAAAACCAAAAACCAGGCAAAACTCACCACTTATTCTTAAAAAATAAAACAGTTCGATATGCAGCTCAGGTTCATTAAATGGCTTGTAGATGTCTCAATGTCTTTCCCAACCTGGGTCACCTCTTGCACACACTATGGATAATGTCTGATTTTAGGTGGAACCATTACTAAACTTCAGTATGCTGAGATTTGCTTCGAGTCTTAGAGTTTATTCATATTGAAACTTGGGAGATATAAACTGAAATAAAAATCCCACATTCAAAGAGTTGCCTGAAAGTTGAAACCACCCAGCCTCAGGCAGCTGCAGCCACTGTGATCCTATGACCAAAGTTTCTGAGAGGCTTACTCTCAGTGAAGTCATTAACAGAGTAATTGTCCCAAATTTTTATAGACACGTCAACTGGCAATGATAGAACGTGAGTTAATTTTTTTGGCCTTCTTGCTTATGATTTGAATTTATCTTTTGTGTGTCTTGTTCCAGTACTATCAAAAGAAAAGGAAAAAAAAATCAGGGAGATAGAGAGCACATTCTCAGAGAGCACATCTCTCAATTCCAGAAAGCACATTCTCACTCTGATGTTTCTGATATAGAATCTTAGAGTGGACTTAAGAGGAGCCAGCTGTGTGGGAACACATATTGATGACTTAGTTGGCAGTACTTCCCCGCTGAGTGCCAAGCTACAGATGCACTTCCAATCAATTCCCACACAGCTACAGTTCAGTAAACGATTCTGAATGAAAAGAACATGGCACTGGGGGCTGTGAGATCCAGAAACATCAGGGCAGAGTCCAAAGACAGCATATCTCCAAACAAAGCCGAGTGGCAGTAGACCTAAAGAGGCAAAGTGACAAGAAAATAAGGAAGAAGTAAACTAAGGCAAAGTGTGTGTGTATGTGTGAGTGTAAAATAAATAGATAGGATAAAAATAGACATTGATTTCTTATTAACGTCATAAAGAGAGTTTGTTAGTTGTAAGATAAAATACAGGGGATTGCCCTATGTAGTAGAGACCATATAATGCTTGTTGAATTAAATGAAATGGAATAAACAAATACAGTTCTTTAAAAAAAGGACAAATATGAAACCAACAAAAAGTGAAAATATTTACATACATAATATACAATTTTTTTAGTGAAATTTTTAAAGAATAAAATCTGATTGTATAGCAATTGTAGCACGCAAACTGACTTCATTTACATTTTCTCTGTGAACACTGGATGTTGTGCTCTGCAATCTCTTTCTAGCTTGGGGCGGGGCCTCTGAGTGTCATCTCTGTGTTTATAAATGTATATATACCATTTATGATCTCCTAAGTGGGACCTGTTGAAGAATGGAAAAAAGTCTGAAGCTAATTTAAAAAGACAAAATATTTTATATTGATTTTTTTTTTTTTTTTTTTTTTTTTTTTTGAGACGGAGGGTTCACGCCATTCTCCTGCCTCAGCCTCCCAAGTAGCTTGGACTACAGGCGCCCACAACCGCGCCTGGCTAATTTTTTGTATTTTTAGTAGAGACGGGGTTTCACCGTGGTCTCCATCTCCTGACCTTGTGATCCGCCTGCCTCGGCCTCCCAAAGTGCTGGGATTACAGGCGTGAGCCACCGCGCCCGGCCATTGATTTTTTTTTAAAGTTAGAATTCACCTTTTAAAATTCAAAAAGAAAAATATTTAATTTTTATCCAGTTTAAATGCTTAAATTGATCAATATTGTATAAAAATTCACTCAAGATAATAACTTTAAACTCAATATCAAGTGATTTTTAAAATAATTTTCTAGTACGAAAATAGCAGAGCCTTTTTTTGTTTCAATGCCATCGATTTTTAACTCAATGATAAAAAATAGGCACTTTATTTAAAAATTCCTCAATGTTTTCTTGATGTTTATGGTCTATTGTTAAATTGGGAAATAATTTCTACCTAACACAACATATGTAGACATTCACAATGAACTAAAAACTAAATGTTACTATTTTTTTTTTTTTTAGTAAGCATCATGGAATAAATAAATCAGGATCAATGAACAAAAACGGTCCTATTTAACTAACGCAAAAATGTACACATACATTTTTAGTAGGTTTTATATAACATGAAAGATAAGATAGGTATAGAAAAAAATGTCAGAGCTAAAGTTTCTAAGTGGAATATGAGTTGTTTATAATATTGCAAAGTTTCTCTAGAAAGTGTCTGGGACAAGCCAGTTTTTAAGGTAGCCCAGACACAATGAAGTAGGCAGAACAATTCAATTGCACATAAGATTAATCAAAGATACCTTTTGCCTTAGGCACTTTTATATTTTGCATTTGTATAAATATACATTTCTTTTAATGTAAATTTTTAATATTATTGAGCAATTACTCTAATATTTACTTAATTCACATAACCTCAATTTTCTCATTGTTTCTTTCAATCACATTGTGAGGTTATTGTTCCATTTTGCAGACAAGAATCCCTTGTAAATGAAGTGAATGGGAACACTAAAACAAAACCCATTTATTTCAATCATTATTTTCCTTGACTCACCTACTTTCTGGAGTCTAGTGCTACATGTATATTATGCACTTAATATATACTTCATGATTGATTGATTGAAAATTAATTAAGGTTCTTGTCCTGTGAGATAGCTACAACAGCATCTAAGAAAACAGAATAAACACCTCCTATTTTTTGAAAGCTTCCTGTGCTTTTTCTATCTTTCCAGGAGTTGAGCCCAGCAATCATGATATCAGCAAACCTCCCTCAAGGTAAAAATATCTTTCTCTTCCTCTGAACTCCCCTTCTCTGTCCCCATGACACCCTGCTCAATGAAGTGCAAACAATCGATGGGTTTGCTATCAATCAATGAGTGTCTCTTCTGAGAGGCACAGAAATGTGGAAAATAGTCCTGGACTGTGAGGGGCTGGGGAAAGAATAGCTGGCATTTCTTTACAGCCTGATGGCGATATGAATTTGGTCGCATCACTTCTCACCTGCTCTAGACCACCGTCTGCTCATCTGCAAAGTGATAGTATTTAATTCTAAGATTCCTTCTAGCTCTCATGATCTCTGCTTCTATTTACAACATCTTTATTTCTTGGGGTAGGGGGTGGGAGGGCATTCAAAGAAATAAATTCAGAAGGTAGAAATGTTCTGAAATATACAGTTTGTTAAACTCAGTCCAAAGAATTCTATTTTTCTCCTCAACTGCTTTCTTGTTTTAAGATTTATATTTTCAAAATGATGCTTTCTGAATAAATATATGGGGGTAATAAAACCAGCCATAAAAGCAAACCAGTAAGGTGGCAATAAAATATGAATCATGGTTCCCAGGATCAGTAGAATTGTCAGAATGTACATATCACCATGTATGACACTAACAATTGTTGTGTTCTCTAGTGGGGAGGCATGTGCTAACCTAGGACTGAGCAGACGTTGAAGTATATAATTGGGAAAACAACATAAAAGAATCTCTCTATGTCTTAGAGCCAGTATGGCTCAAAAATTTGCCATTTGGAAGAGTTGTAGTTGGATCCAGGTATGATCCAGCAGATAAAATGGTGTCAACAAATTGAGGGAATTACTTTCTGTCTTTGATTCTGTGCTTAACAGGATGAGTGATGTTGAAGAAGGTTATCGGCCTTCATATATCAACTTCTCCACAGTGAACTAGTGAAATAACACTCGACTTCCCTCAGTTGTATGTGTTTCTTCATAAGACTAATATTTGTAAAAGGTTTCAGTCTCTTTATAAGGAAAAACTCTGCAATAATAATAATAGTAATAATAAGGACTGTAGTCATTTCCCACCACAGATGTTCAGGAAATAAAATGAATAGTGTCACAGAGTAATTTGCTAAACTATATTTTGTAAGTACAAATGGGAATTTTCTGCATCACATATAATTCCGTCTATCCAATTTGTATGAACATTAACCAAGGAGAATACAATACATGAGCTGTAATTTAATGATCACACTAGACAACCACCTCCCACATAGCAAGAGGTTATCATAATTATTTACATTTGGGTGTAGAAAGAAGACAAAATGTGTCATCTTTTTGGTTATTGCTTACATTAAAAAACGGAAACGCTTGTCTCGAAAGGATGCAGTAAGCAGTATGAATTAATTAAAACTCACTAACTTTGATACTGGAAGCAGAAATTTATATCCAATAAATAATTTCTCTAATGTAAGACAAGAGGGTCTCTTGGGAAGAGAAAATCTTCAAAAGATGTAGAGAGAGGAAATCATGACTTTTGACGTATCACTGCAGCCACATATCCAACAACTGGCTGATACAGTTTTGAGAATACACTGGAGAACCACAGATTCTGAGGGATCTACACCTTGCCTCCAGTTTCTTCCACTCAGAATTTCCAAGGTTTATACTTGTATGTACGCTGCTCCCTTCATATAGATAGGTGGGTACAGAACATGTATTAGAACCAGGGAGAGTAAACAGAGTATCTGTCTGAATTAACTTGAAATAGAAACCTTTTCCGGTCCAGCCACCGGAAATCTGATTTTTATTTGAATAGAAATGAGATTTAGGGATAGAAGATGATCATAGATAGAGGTGTTTTCCCCAATATTGTAATGAAATCACCTGACACTATTTTTACATTTTCTAAAATATTGAATTGAGCAAGAGATTAAGAAAAGTCTTGCTTTGGTGTGTGTTCTCTGCCATGAATGTGGTTTTAAGGATAAAAACGTATTCCATGCTCATGAATACATCCTCACCAGTTTACAAGGGTGAGTGAGGTTATGAAATTCAGCAAGCACATCTGAACAAACCATGTAATCAGGGTGATGGAGGTTTTCTAGCTTTATTTAGGAGAAAAGAGGACTCTAAAAGGCCACGACCAGGACCAGTTAGGCAAAATGTAAAGCAGAGTGGAGTATTAAAATGTACTAAAAATAGAATATTTCCAAAGAAGGTATATGGAGTCACTTTTAGAAGTAAGAGAATTATGCAACTATGAGAAAGTAGGAGGTTACTGGGAATATTTTATGTAAAAAAGAACTTAGAGATCAATTTACCTATTTCACATCTCTTCTGAGATCATGCTCTGAAAACTCTATATAGTAGCCAGACTTATTACTATTATTATTTATTTCACTTTAAGTTCTGGGATACATGTGCAGAAAAATATGGAATGCTTCACAAATTTGTGTGTCATCCCTGTGCAGGGGCCATGCTTATCTTCTCTATATCATTCCAATTTTAGTATATGTGCTGCTGAAGCAAGCACCAGACTTATTTTTATTTCATATTCTCTGAATACCAGGTATATGATTAGATTTGGCAAACAAGTTACTTATCATGTTATATGATGCTTTCCAAACAACATAGTAAAACTGCATTTCTTTGGAAGTCAACTATTGTACTCAAATTCATATGAGTTACATGAGACAAATAAAAAATACATCTATAAATTTAAACATATTTATTGAGTGACCACAATATGCCAAGTACCATTCTAGGTGCTGAGTATACGTTGGAGAACAACTGCAAATAGCCCTGAACTTTTTCTACTGGGGAAGGAGAGATGGTAAATAGGCAACACATGTACTGTGTCAGAATACGATATGTTTATGGAGGCAAGTAAAACAGGAAGGGGGTCTACAGAGCACCAAGCCTGGTCGATGGGCTGGGGATGTGCAATGTTATCTAGAAAATTCTAAGATAGGTGCTCTGAGAAGGTGGCTTTTAGGCCACAACTTGAAGCTCAGATGAGCCCACTGTCAATGAAGCTTAGTTAAATTTTAAGTTGATTATTTTTACCTTTATCAATGTAGATTCCCTCTCATGAAGTGCATAAGGCAAAATATAATTATTCCATCTTGTCTTATGTTTTATCCAAAAAAGATGCAAATCTAAGATCTTGAGGGATTTAACTTTCTTAAATCTTTACACTTCTCTATGAAAGCACTTACCCCATAAGAAAAAATGTAATCTTTGTCCTGTACTGTAATGCAGTGCAGTGTGTGACAGAAAGCATAAAAGTGAGAACTAAGAAACCTGGGTTCTAGTTGTATGATTTATATATTAATTAATAACCTCAGTTTGTTCAATTGGGAAATGAAGGCAGTGGACTGTTTCAATATTTCCAAAAGGAGCATAACATTCCATGGAGCACTTGTGCTGGAGACACTTGAAAATCAAGAGTGGACAATTAAATCTGGAAGCATCATATGTCAGATGACCCCTAACTGAAGAGTCCAAAGGCATTTCAGCACGTTAAAGAAACTGAGGAGGTAGTGAATAAAAGGAAGCCATTTGATGATAAACTTTGTTTAACTCAAAATTTCCTAAACATATTAGAACAAACTTGGGAAACACTGAAATAGACCATCAATGCTAATGTTTTTACAGTTAAGAAATTCTGTAAGTGTTCTTTTTCATTGTTAGTTCCATTTTACTGTATCCATAAAGATGACCTAATTATGCAGAGATTGACAACCACGTGAAAATCTCAGACACTTAAAACAAAACTTATTCCTTTCTTATGCGACATGTCCATTGAGGATTGGCTCCAGCCTTTGTTCCACAGTTTTCTCACTGCATTTTCCAATAAGCAGAACAACCACAGTCTAAGCATTATCCATCAGTCTGGCATAAAAAAGAGAGGCTACTGTGACCTAATTTGAAGTGCATTTGGAAGTATATGCTTAATTTGTGCTTGAAAAAATACAGTTATTGGTGAAAGCACTAATGACTCCATATTTACCTCCTGAAAAAACCTCATGGTTACATTAAATCTAATAAATGCTAGATTTTATAAGTTTTATGTTGTCGACTGCTGAATTTTGTGGTCTTTATTCTGGTAGGCAATAGGTTACTCGTGGATAAGCTTTATCTTTTTGTGACTTAATTTCAAGTTCTTTTTGGATAGGCCTGGAGTATCTGTTTTTCCTAATGCTAATTTAGCCCTGTTTCTGAGCCATGGCCCTCCTTTCATGGCCTCTATTGAATGGTTTCATGAGTCAAGAAGATTTCTCTATTCCGGCTAGTAGAAATTTCAACAATTCTTGACCCTGCGTAAACTCTGAATATTATTCAGTACCCGCTCTCCGGCAACTTTTGTTTCTTCAGAAGTTGTTGCTGCCTAGCCTCCTGGGGATTCATACTATGCATGCAGAGGTTGATATTAAGCTAAAGATTCAAGGGACTGCTATGCGTATTTTTGGAATTCTTCCCCTGTATAGCTACCTCCTGTAAATGATCTGCAAATTCTACCCACCTCTTCACTCAGGGACACCAGCAGGATCTATTTGGATTTCCCATCCCTGAATTGTAGTCTAGAAATTTTCTCTAGGCAGAAAGCCTGGGCAGCAATAAGTCTCATTTCTTTGGTTCTTTTCTGTCAAGGATCACAGTGCTGTGCTGTCTGCTGCTCAAAGTATGAAAATAGTTATTTCCTACATTTTGTCCAGTTTTCTAGTTGTTTATGGTAGGAGGCTAATTTCAAACCCTGTTATTCCTTAATGGCTGGAAACTCAAGTTTCCTAAATCTAAATTTAGCCCTTGTTTTATAAATACTTGGTTTTTCAGCATGGCGAAGCATCACGTCTTGAATGTCAACAAAATGGATTTCTTGTTTTTCCCTGGGAGAACAGAAAGCTATAAACATGAGAAACTCCAAATACTATACTTCCAATTTCCTGAAATGTAACTCCTGCAGTAAATGGGAAAAGTATATGCTGACCTAAGTAATGGTCAAGATATGTAGGCAAAGAGACCATTTCTAAGGCAACCAACTTACTTTTTTCCCGAAGCATCAATACATAGTAAAAATATTCGTTTCTATAAATATTTGTCTTGAAGTCAAATAGAAACTAAAATATATGATCAAGGAAGTAGTACAAACCTAATCTAGAAAAATAGCGATAATTTTATTATACATGATATTTCTTGGTAAGCCAATGATTTGAGTTCTTACATTGGAATACCAAGTATCTCTTGGTACTAAACATTAAATAATAACCTTAGAAATTATATGAAAGGGCCAAAATAGAAATTGTAATTTGTAGTGTTGCAGTATCCTAGTGCCTAGAGCATATTAGGTTACCCAATAGATATTACTTGAATATTGGATGAATGAAAGAAAGATGACAAGAAAAGGAGAGGTGTTATGATGTAGTAAAAATTATTTCTTAGAAGGAAGGCGTTTCTGTTTACTTCCTTGTAGTAGTGATATCTGAGAAAGTGTCTAAGGCCAAGAATGACTGGGTTTAGCATCAGACAGATGGATGGATATACTTCTCCCAAGAATTCTGGAGACTGCAATAATAATAATAACAGTAAATAATGATGCAATAATGATATGGTAATAATAAATAATGAATAATTGTGATGGCAAATAATGATAATGAATTGTTTTTGTGTGCTTTCTATGCACCAAATGCTGTTCTATGCACTTTTAATGTTTACCTCATTGATCCTTTATCAGACTATGAAATGAATACTACTGCCTCATTTTATAGTTATGGAGATTAAGGAATAGGGATAATGACTAACTTGAGCATGGTGACAGAGCAAGTAGTGGCAGATAAAGGTTGAAAATCTACAGTATGGTCCTAATGCCATCAATTTTAACTACAGAGCTATACTGACTCTCTGTACACAGGGACCAAATATAGAGGAGCTCACCAATATGAAAAGTATAGAAAATCGTTCCAGAAGTTAAAATATAAAACAAACAATGAATTGAAAATTTTTAAAAAGTTTTAGTAGAGACAAGGTCTCAATATGTTGCTCAGGCTGGCTTCCAACTCCTGAACTCAAGTGATGCTCCCAAAGTTCTGGGATTACAGGTATGAGCCACCCTGCCTGGCTATAGTTCCTTAGTGTCAGTTCAAGTGTTCCATTCAATATTGGAAGTCCAGTGGCAGTCTGTTTCCATTCTATTTCTTTCTCTGTACATGTTGTGATGAATGATAAATTGTTTTCCTTTTATTTTATTTATTCCTGTGATTTAGCTTATGGAGAAGAACAAAAGGGTTAAAGCTTCCAGGCCAAAAAACAGAATTTACCAGAAATGAAGATATGTGTAATAATTTCCAAATTGTATTTACGGATACCATTTTATTCTATCGATTGGAACTGTACTTAGCAAAGGGGATCATACAAAGGAGATAAGAGAGAATGAGAAATTGAAACAAAGCATTGATGGAAGTTTCCTAAGAGCAAAATGAGAAGGCTGTGCCATCCCAGGGGAAGTGGGGGTGGATCTGATGCCTGAAACAATGAGAGCTGTGATGGAATCAATGGCAGCAGATCCCGTAATTACTAAATTAGACTGTTCCATTTCTGGATAATGCACGCTGCATTTTGATCTTGATTTGAAATCCAATTAGTTCAGGATCATCATTCCTTTTAGTTCTAGCTTCTCTCTGGTGACTTTGAGACTAGAGCAATAGTGTAGTATTTTTGTGTTTGTTCTTTCATGTCTTTGAAGATATGGTTTTTTAAATCCATGGCAACAGGTGTCCTCTGCTCCCACTCTTACATATTTTACTGATTACTCTCTTGGTTTATTCTCACATGCTCTCAAGTCATAGTAACCAGTGAAATGCTACATTGATACACATTTGGCTTTTCCAATAAATAATGACAATAAACCATGAAACATTTGTCTTTGAAATCACCACTACCTTTTAAGTTTTTTTTTTTTTAAGTTTTATTTACTAGATAATTTGCCTTTGTGGATTGGTATTATTCTTAATTCTCTTGCTTTCCTTCATTGAAATTAAAGGGGCAAGCCTTATATTATCTTTTCATTTAAGATAAATGAAAGAACATATTTTAGGTATGTCACGTATGAGAGATGAAGATTTCTGACAACATAGCGTTTGGTTTTTCATTTTCTGGTGAGGGTGAGAAGGGAACTTCAGGCAGCCCATTGAAATAGCTTCAGTTTGCTCACATGACTATATTAGCAAGTAGTTGATTGAAGATAGTCTGAAATAGTTTCAGCAAAAGACCTTAGGATGTATACATTAGAAATATATACACCTGTGGTTCATGATTATTAAATTATTTTGAATGTAGTTTTGCTTTTTCATGCTGAATACATTAAGAGAAACCTCTGGAATTGTGGTATAATATAAATTATAAAAATATAATTTTTGTACTGAAGCATGAATGGTTATAGTCTACAATAATTTTATACCATAAGAAAGAAAACAGGCACTGTTTTCCTCCATGGGCTTGCTGAAGAAAATGTGAAACATTGATTGAGAGCTACTTGTTAATTCACACTAGGGAACCATGTAGATCACTTAATTTTGAAAATTACAATGTAAACAAAACCAATGCCATAAAGGAGTTCAAGGGCCCTACATCAAAATAATATTTTGTTCATTTACTTGGACAAGTGTGGTTCATATACTCAAGTGTTACTTATGAGTATATTGCATTTGAATTAACATAGTGCATTTCATCAAAATAATAAAATCTTAGTGACATAATAACATATAAAGAGAGTTCATCACATTTTTCTGATACAGATATTTTAAATAATCTATATACATTTATGAGTGCATTAATGTTACACCATTTCTCAGTCTCTGTTTCTTCTTCCTCTCTCTTCCTCTCACTTTTTCTCGCACACACAGAGAACTAAAAGTAAATTTAAAATTTTTACTGCCTTTTGTGAAACTCAGAGATCATTAAAACTGATTGTGTGGTTGATAATTCATATATTGCTGTATTAGTCTGATTTTACACTGCTATGAAGATACTTTGTGAGATTAAGTAATTTATAAACAAAGAGGTTTGATTGACTCACAGTTCCGCATGGCTGGGGAGGCATCGGGAAACCTAGAATCATGCTGCAAAATGAAAGGAAACCAGGCAGCTTCTTACACAGCAGCAGGAGAGACAGAAGTGCTTCAACGGGGGAACTTCCAAACACTTTTAAAACCATCAGCTTTCCTGAGAAGTCCCTCACTATCACAAGAACAGCATGGGAGAAACCACCCCCATGATCCAATCACCTCCCACCAGATCCCTCCCTTGACACCTGGGACTACAATTCAGATTACAATTCAAGATGAGATTTGGGTGGGAAAATAGCCAAACCATATCAATTGCTATCTTGTCAGTCTGCATTCTTCCTGTTCAAAAGCAGTTTCTATGTTTATGGTTGCATAGCAAATATAACATTGTGACTGATTTTTAAACAAAATTAAATCTATTAAAATTATGAGCCTAGTAAATTACATAGTCTAATATTATGAATGAACCAAGAAATGGGGAGATGGAAATATTATTAGGCTGGTGCAAAAGTAATTGAAGTTTTGCCATTAAAAGTAACGGCAAAAATCGCAACTACTTTTGCATCAGCCTAATAGCACATTGATATTGAGAAGGCAGAGATGTAAGGGTTCATCATTTTTAAAATTCTATCTTTGTAAAGCTTACATTTCATAAAAGTGATTAATTTTGCCACTAGATCAGAGTTCAAATTTTATATGAATTTTGTATATATTCAGAGAAAGAGCACAGAAATGTTATTTTAAAAACTACTATTATTTAAACTTTATCCTAGTTATCAAAATGCTAGACAATAAAAATTAGGTGGAAAATGAAAGCAATTATAAATTATAGTAAATATATCTATGTCTAAATAGAGAAAAATGCCAATTTATGCATATCTATTTATGTTGTGATGTATCATGGCAGTTATTTTAAAAAGAGATTTCTAAAATAAATTATGTCAGTATTACTTCAGTTCTGTTTTTTGAATAGATTTCGTTTATAATTATAAACGACATAAAGGATACCAAGATGCTTTTCTGCTATTTTCTTCAAGTAATTTCACAATTTCAAGTCTTACATTTAAGTCTTTTAATACATTTTGAGTTGATTTTTATATATGGTTTGAGATATGAGTTTAATTTCATTCTTCTGTATGGAAATATCAAGTTTTCTTATCACCATTTATTGAAGACACTATCCTTCCCCCATTGTGCTTTCTTGGCACCTTTGTTGAAGATCAGTTTATAGTAAATGCAAAGACTTATTTTTGAACTTTCTGTTCAGTTCTATTGCTCTATATGTGTGTATTTATGCTAATACCATACTGTTTTGATTACTGTAGCTTTGTAGCACATTTTGAAATCAGATGGTGTGATGCCTCCAGCTTTCTTTTTGATCAAGATTGCTTTGTTTATTTAGGGTCTTTTCTGTGTGAAGTTTAGGATTGTTTTTTCTATTATTGTGAAAAGTGCCATTGAAATTATAATAGGAATTGCATTGATTCTGTAGATTGCTTTGGGTACTGTAGACATTTTAACAATATTTATTCTTCTAATATATGAATATAAAATATATTTTCATTAATTTGTATCTTCTTTAATTTCTTTTATCAGTGTTTCATAGTTTTCAGTGTATAGGTCATTCACTTTCTTGGTTAGATTTATTCTTAGGTATTTTAGTGTTATTGTAAATAGAATTGTTTTCTTAATTTATTTTTTGGATAGTTCATTGTTATTGTATTCAGATGCAACCAATTTGTGTACGTTAATTTTGATCTTGCAACTTTACTGAATTTGATCAGTTCTCACAATTTTTTTGGTAGAGTCTTCGGGGTTTTCTATATATAAGATCATGTCATCTGCAAAGAAAATTTTACTTTTTCCTTTTTGGTTTAGAGGCCTTCTTTTTTTTTTGTTCTTTTCTGGTCTAATTGCTCTGAATAGAACTTTCAGAACTATGTTGAATAGAATTGGTAAGAATTAGCTTCCTTGTCTTGTTTCTGATCTTAGAAGAAAAGTTTTCAGGTTTCCATTGTTGACTGCTGATAACGGTGGGCTCATCACAAATGACCTTTATGATTTTGAGGTATATTTCATTTATACCAAATTTTTGATCATGAAAAGAATTTTGTCAGGGGAATCCAACCAGGAACTCAGGCCTCAGGTGGTTACTTTTTAAAGCTCTCAGTGAACAAATACTCTTGCCACTCACCAATCTCTGGTAGCCACTGACCATGTGAAATGGTTTTTAGAAGCTATACTCTTCAAGATACTCCTGAATTTGCCAGCATCATCTTGACTTGCTAGTTGGTTAAAATAGGATGATAGGAAGCACGGCCAAGATAGACAACTAGAAGCAGTGGTGATCAGAGGCTCCCACTGCAAAGACCCAAAACAGTGTGTGAATCTGGCAGTGGCAACCGAGGTATCCAGTTTCTGTTATTAGGACTGACTAGGCAGGTGGTATGACCAACAGAGAGGTAAGAAGAGCAGTGTGGTGTGGCGGCCCACTTGAGAACCACAAGGGGTGAGGGAGCCCCCATCTCCACCCAAGGGAGTCAGCGAATGAGAGTGCTACCCAGCCTGGGAAATCATGCTTTTTCCATGGAACTGCATAGCCCATGGATTGGAAAATCCCACTCGGGAGCCCACACTGCCCGGGCCATGGGCCCCAACCATGGGGCTGTGCAGATTCTCAAAACCCACTTTGCTAGAATTGGCCAAAGCCTACCCAGTTCCTGGTGTATGGGGGTGTGGGAGGTTTGGGGGTCGTGAGGGTGGAGGTTTGGGAAACTGCCATCACCACCACTGTGGCTGCCTGTGGTGTAAGCCACAGGTCTGAGCTCCTTGAGGGAGCTCAGGTCTGATGTCCTAGAGGGAGGGGCAGCAGCCAGCACTGTGGCTGCAGGGGCTCCCTGAAGGAACTCCAATTCAGCTAGGGGCTCAGGGACAGAACTCTGATCTCCCTGGGCCTGAGCCCATAGAGAGAGGCGTGGCCATAGTCTCTGCAAATCAGCAGACTTAGTCTTTCTTTCTGCTAGCTCTGAGGAATCCAGGCAGCCCAGATGAATGGGTTTTCCCTGAGTGCATTGCACTAACAGCACCAAGGGACAGCCACAGTGCCTCATTAAATGGGTCCAGCTTCCTGTGTCACCCAGCTAGGTGAGATCCCCCAACAGAGGTTATCAGACATCCTACTAAACAGGAGCATTCTGATTGGCATCAGGTTGGTGCCCCTTGAGGTCAGAGATCCCAGAGGAAGGAGCAAGCATCCATCTTTGTTGTTCTCCAGCCTCCTTGAGAGACATCCCCAGGTACAGGAGTGAACCAGATGAACAGGTCCTGAAGTGAACCCCCAGCAAACCACAGCAGCCCTACAGGAGAGGGACCTGACCATTGAAAGAAAAACAAACAAATTGAAAGCAACAACAACAGCATCAACAAAAAATGTCTCCATAAAAACCTCATCCAAGGGTCAGTAGGCTCAAAGATCAAAACTAAACAAACTCATGAAAATGAAAAAGAATCTACAAAAAAATGCTGAAAACCCAAAAGGTCAGAGTGCCTCATCCCCTCCAAATGATCACAACACGTCTCCAGCAAGGGTGCAGAACTTCACAGAGGATAACATGGACGAATTGACAGAAGTAGATTTCAGAAGGTGGGTAATGACAAACTTAGCTGAGGTTAAAAAAAAAAAAAAAAAAAAAGCATGTTCTAACCCAATGCAAAGAAGCTAAGAACATTGATAAAAGGTTACTGGAGCGGCTAGCTAGAATAACCAATTTAGAGAGGAACATAAATGACCTGATGGAGCTGAAAAATGGAGGACAAGAACTTTGTGAAACACACACAAGTATCAACAACAAAATCAGTCACGAGGAACAAAGAGTATCAGAGATGGAAGACTATCTTAGTGAAATAAGGCAGGCAGACAAGATTAGAGGAAAAAGAATGAAAAGGAATGAATGAAACCACCAAGAAATATGAGACTATGTAGAAAGACCAAACCTACGACTGATTAGAGTACCTGGAAGAGATGAAGAGAATAGACCCAAGTTGGAAAAACACACTTCAGGATATTATTCAGAAGAACTTCCTCAACCTAACAACACAGGCAAACATTCAAGTTCAGGAAATACAGAGAACCCCACTAATATATTTCACAATAAGTTCAACCCCAAGGCACATAATCAACAGATTCTCCAAGGTTGAAATGAAGGAAAAAATGTTGAGGGCAGTCAGAGAGAAAGGCCAGGTCACCTACAAAAAGAAGTCCATCAGACTAAGAGTGGATCTGTCAGCAGAAATCCTTAGAGCCAGAAGAGTGTGGGGGCCAATATTCAACACTCTTAAAGAAAAGAACTTTCAATCCAGAATATAATATCCAGCCAAACTAAGCTTCATAAACGAAGGAAAAATAAAATCCTTTTCAGACAAGTAAATGCTGAGGGAATTTGTCACAACCGGGCCTGCCCTGCAAGAGCTCCTGAAGGAAGCATTAAATATGGAAAGAAAGAACCATTATAAGTACTGCAAAACACATGAAAATATAAAGATCAATGAAATTATTAAGAAATGACATCAACGAGTGTGCAAAATAACCAGCTAGCATCATAATAACAGGATCAAATTCACACATAACAATATTAACCTTAAATGTAAATAGGCTAACTGCCCCAGTTAAAAGACACAGACTGGCAAATCGGATAAAGAGTCAAGACCCATTGGTGTACTGTATTCAGGAGATGCATCTCACATGCAAAGACACACATAGGCTCAAAATAAAGGGACAGAGGAAAATTTACCAAGCAAATGGAAAGGAGAAAAAAGCAGGGGTTGTAATCTTAGTCTCTGACAAAACAGACTTTAAACCAATAAAGATAAGAAAAAGACAAAGAAAGACATTACATAATGGTAAAGGGATCAATTCATCAAGAAGAGCTAACTACTCTAAATATATATGCACTCAATACAGGAGCACCCAGATTCATGAAACAAGTTCTTAGAGACTGACAAAGGGACTAAGACTCCCACACAATAGTAGTGGGAGACTTTAACACCCCGTTGTCAAGATTAGACAGATCAATGAGACAGAAAATTAACAAGGATATTCATGACTTGAACTCAGCTCTGGATCAAGTGGATCTAATAGATGTCTACCTAACTCTCCACTCCAAAACAAGAGATTATACATTCTCCTCAGTACCGTATGACACTTACTTTAAAGCTGACCACAGAATTGAAAGTAAAACACTTCTCAGCAAATGCAAAAGAATGGAAATCGTAACAGTCTCTCAGACCACAGTGCAATCAAATTAGAACTCAGGATTAAGGAACTCACTCAAAACCACACAACTTGGTGGAATCTGAACAACCTGCTCCTGAATGACACCTGGGTATATAATGAAATTAAGGGAATAATCAAGAAGTTCTTTGAAACCAATGAGAGCAAAGTTACAATGTACCAGAGTCTCTGGGATGCAGCTAAAGCAGTGTTAAAAGGGAAATTTATAGCACTAAATGCCCACATCAGAAAGCTAGAAAGATTCAAATCAGCACCCTATCATCACAATTGAAAGAACTAGAGAAGCAAGAACAAACAAATCCAAAAGCTAGCAGAGGACAAGAAATCACTAAGATCAGAGTGGAAATGAAGGAGATAGAGACATGGAAAACCCTTCAAAAAAATCAATGAGTCCAGATGTTTTATTATTTTTTTTGAAAAAATTAATAAAATACATAGACCACTAGCTAGACTAATAAAGAAGAAAAGAAAGAAGAATCAAATAGACACAATAAAATGATAAAGGGGATATCACCATTGATCCCACAAAAATTCAAACTATCATCAGAGAATACTATATACACCTCTACATAAACAAACTAGAAAATCTAGAAGAAATGGATAAATTCATGATGCATACACCCTTCCAACATCAAACCAGCAAGTAATTGAATCCCCGAATAGACCAATAGCAAGTTCTGAAATTGAGACAGTAATAAATAGTCCACCAACCAAAAAAAGCCCAGGACCAGACAGATTCACAATGAATTCTACTAGAGCTACAAACAGGAACTGGTACCATCCCTTCAAAAACTATTCCAAACAATTGAAAAGGAGGGACTCCTCCCTAATTCATTTCACGAGGCCAGCATCATCCTGATACCAAAGCCTGGAAGAGACACAACAAAAAAAGAAAACTTCAGGCCAATATCCCTGATGAACATCAATGGAAAAATCTTCAATAAAACCCTAGAAAAACGAATCCAGTAGCATATCAAAAAGCTTAACCACCATGATCAAGTAGGCTTCATCCCTGGGATGCAAGGCTTGTTCAATATACACAAAGCAATAAATGTAATCCATCACATATAGAGAACCAATTACAAAAACCAAGATTATCTCAATAGGTACAGAAAAAGCCTTCAATAAAATTCAACCTCCCTTCATGCTAAAAAATCGAATAAACTAGGTATTGATGGAACTTATCTCAAAATAATAAGAGCTGTTTATAGCAAACCCACAGCCAATATCATACTGAATGGGCAAAAACTGGAAGCATTCCCTTTGAAAATCAGCACAACACAAGGATGACCTCTCTCACCACTCCTATTCAACTTAGTATTGAAAGTTCTGGCTAGGGCAATCAGTCAAGGGAAAGAAATAAAGGGTATTCAAATAGGAAGAGAGGAAGTCAAATTGTCTCTGTTTGAAGATGATATGATCCTATACTTAGAATACCTCATTGTCTCAGCTCCAAAACTCACTAAGCTAATAAGCAACTTCTACAAAGTCTCAAGATAGAAAATCAATGTGCAAAAATCACAAACATTCCTGTACACCAACAATAGACAAGAAGAGGGCGAAATCATGAATGAACTCCCATTCACAATTGCTACAAACAGAACAAAATATCTAGGAATACAGCTAACAAGGGATGTGAAGGACCTCTTCAAAGAGAACTACAAACCACTGCTCAGTGAAATAAATGAGGACACAAACAAATGGAAGAACATACCATGCTCATGGATAGAAAGAATCAATATCATGAAAATGGCCATACTGCCCAAAGTTATTAATAGATTCAGTGCTATTCCCATCAAATTACAAATGTCATTCTTCACAGAATTATAAAAAACTAGTTTAAATATCATATGGAACCAAAAAAAGGACCCACATAGCCGAGACAATCCTACGGAAGAAAAAAAATGCTGGAGGCATCACGCTACCTGACTTCAAACTATACTACACATCTACAGTAAACAAAACAGCATGGTACTGGTACCAAAGCAGATATATAGACCAATAGAACAGAATAGAGACCTCAGAACTAAGTTCACACATCTGCAACCATCTGATTTTTGACAAACCTGACAAAAGCAATAGGGAAAGGATTTTCTATTTAATAAATGGTGCTAGGAAAACTGGCTAGCCATATGCAGAAAACTGCTAATGGACACCTTCCTTACACCTTATACAAAAATTAACTCAAGATAGATTAAAGATTTGAATATAAAACCCTAGAAAAAAAATCCTAGGCAAAACCATTTAGGACATAGGCATGGTCAAAGATTTTTTGATTAAATCGGCAAAAGCAGTTGCAACAAAAGCTAAAATTGACAAATGGGATCTAATTAAACTAAAAAGCTCCTGTACAACAAAAGAAACTATAATCAGACCAAACAGGTGACCTATAGCATGGGAGAAAATTTTTGCAATCTACCCATTGGACAAAGGTCTAATATCTAGAATCTACAAGGAACTTAAACAAATTTACAAGAAAAAAGCAGCCCCATCAAAAAGTGGGCAAATGATATGAACAAACACTTCTCAAAACAAGAGGTTCATGTGGTCAAGAAACATATTAAAAAAAAAGCTCAACATCACTTATCACTAGAGAAATGCAAATCAAAACCACAATGAGATACTATCTCAAGCCAGTCAAAATGGTGATTATTAAAGAGTCAAGAAACAACAGATGCTAGTGAGGCTGTGGAGAAATAGGAATGATTTTACATTGTTAATGAGAATGTAAATTAGTTCAATCATTGTGGAAGACACTGTGGTGATTCCTCAATGATCTAGAACCAGAAATACCATTTGAACAAAAAATCCCATTACTGAGTATATACCCAAAGGAATATAAATAATTCTATTATAAAGCTACATGCACACACATGTTTATTTCAGCACTATTCACAATAGCAAATACATGGAAGCAACCCAAATGCCCATCAATGATAGACTGGATAAAGAAAATGTGGTACATATATATCATGAAATACTATGCAGTCACAAAAGGGAATGAGATCATGTCCTTTGCAGGGACATGGATGAAGCTGTAAACCATCAACTTCAGCAAACTAACACAAACACCACATGTTCTCACTCATAAGTGGGAGTGGAACAATGAAAACACATGAACACAGGGAGGGGAGCAACACACTGAGTCCTGTTGTTGGACAGGGGAGAGTTGAGGGGAGAGAGAGCATCAGGACAAACAGCTAATGCATGCCGGGCTTAAAACCTAGGTGACAGGTTGATAGGTGCAGCAAACTACTATGCCACAGGTATACCTATGTAACAAACCTGCACATTCTGCACATGTATCCCAGCACTTAAAAAAAAAAAAAAATTGTCAAATGCTTTTCCTGCATCTATTGAGATGATCATATTGTTTTTACCCTTCATTTTTGTTAATATGGTGTACAACATTTATTGATTTATGTATGTTGAATTATTATTGCATCCCAGGGGAAAATTCCATTTGATCATGATGTATCATCCTTTTAATGTGCTGTTAAATTCAGTTTGTTAGTATCTTGTTGAAGATTTTTGCATGTGTGTTCATTAGGGATATTAGACTCAAATTTTCTTTTCTTATATTGTCCTTATCTAAGTTTGGTATCATGTAAAACGAGTTTGTAAAATGAGTTTGGAAGTATTTCCTCCTTTTCAGTCTTCTGGAAGAGACTGAGAAGGATTGGAATTAATTCTTCTTTGAATATGTGTAGAATTTGTCAAAGATGCCACAAGAAAAAGGGCTTTCTTTGATGGGAGGTTTTTGATTAATGATTAAATCTCCACTCATTATTGGTCTGTTCAGATTTCCTATTTCTCATGATTAAGCCTTGATAGGTTATACGTTTGCAGGAATTTGTCAATTTTTTGTATGTTTTCCAATTTGTTGGCATATAATTGTTTTTGCAGTCTCTTGTGATTCTTTGTATTATTGTGATATTCATTGTGTTGTTTCTTCTTTTATTTCTTCTTTCATTTCTTTGAGTCTTCTCTCAACTCTTAGTTTCATTTATCTTTTCCAATCTTTTTCTAGTTTCCATTTCATTTACTTATGGGATGACCTTTATTATTTTCTTCTATCTGCTAACATCGAACTTAGTTTGTTCTCATTTTTCAAGTTCTTTGAGGTGTAAAGTCAGACTGCTTATTAGAGAGCTTGCTTTTTCTTAATTCATGTGTTTATCTCTATAAATTTCCACCTTAGAAATAATTCTGCTGTATCCCACAAGTTTTCATATGTAGTTTCTATTTTTATTTGCCTCAAGATATTATTTAGTTTCACTTGATTTCTTTGACTCATTTGTTGTTAAGGAGTGTGTTGTTAAATTTCCATATATTTGTTAATTTTCTCATTTTGTCCTTTTATTGATTTCTAGTTTTATACAGAGAAAAGATATTTTATATGATATTTTATGGTCTAACATATGATACGTTTTGGAAAATACACCATGAGTGCTAGAGAAGAATGTGTAGTCTGCTGTTTTTGGAAAGAATGGCTTGTATATGTATGTTGGTTCCATTTGGCCTATAGTTCTGTTGAAGTGCACTGTTTCCTTATTGATTTTCTATCTGTATGATCTATTTCTTGTTGAAACTAGGGTATTAAAGCCCCCTACAATTTTCTTTTCCTGACTCTTTCTTCATTTCTCTTAATATTTGATTTTTACATTTAGGTGTTTTCCAACAACGGCTGCGTATTTATTTACAAATGTGATATCTTCTTGATGAATTTACCCTTTTATCATTGTATAATGACCTTTTTTTGTCTCTTGTGGCAGTTTCTGACTTAAAGTTTATTTTGTCTGATATAAATATAGCCACCCCTGCTCTCCTTTGGTTACAATTTGCACGGAATATTTCTTTCCATACATTGATTTTTAGCTATGTGTGTCTTTAAAGCTAAAGTGAGTTTCTTGTAAGCAGCTTATACTTGGATCTGTTTTTTACTCTTGCTTACTCAGTCACTTTATGTGTTTGGAATTAAATTTACAACAATTATTAATAGGTAAATATTTAGGTTGCTATTACATTGTTTTCAAACTGTTTTGTTGTATCTCTGTTTCTCTCTTACTGTCCTACTTTGTGAAATGATATTTTGTTATTTTACACTTTAATTTCTTTTGCTTTATCTTTTGTATATCTAACAGTTTTTCTTTGTTAACACTAGAGGCTTACATAAAACATCTGATAATTATAACTGCTTATTTTAAACTGATAACAACCTAACTTCAATTTTATACAAAACTGTAAACTTTAATTTATTCTTCTCCTACATTTTATGTTATTGATGCCACAATTCACATTTTTTACATTGTATGTCCATTAACAAATTATTTTAGGTATTTTTGTTTTAAAATATTTGATTGACAAATAAATATATTATATATTTAATGTGTACAATGCAATAATTTGATATATGTATACATTGTATACTGACTATCCTATTAAATTAATTAACATGTTCATTATACCCATAGTTACCATTGGGGTGTGTGTGTGTGTGTGTGTGTGTGTGTGTGTAGTAAGGACAGTTTAAATCTACTTTCTTATCAAATTTTAGGTAAACAATACAGTATTATTAACTATACAAACCATATTGAACATTAGATCCCCCAAAATTCATTTTATAACTGAAAATTTGTAACCTTTTTTAATACTTTTGTATTTTAACCTTATACTAGTGTTAAACATAATTTGTACACCACAGCTACCATTTTAGTCTATGCTGAATTTGACTGTACTTTTACCTTTACAGCAAGTCATATACTTCAGAGTCCTTTTGTTTCAACTTAATGAACTCTCTTTAGCATTTCTTATAAGTCAAATCTAGTGGTGATGAACTCCTAAATTTTTGTTTGTCTGGGAAGGTCTTTATCACTACTTTATTTCTGAAGGATCATATTGATGGATATGGTATTTTTGGTAGTCTTTTTTCCTCATTACTTTTAATATATTATTCCACTGTCTCCAGGCCTACAAAGTTTCTGCTGAGAAGTCCACTGATAGTGTCATAGAGCTTCCCTTGTTATATGATGAATTACTTTTCTCTTGCTGCTTTCAAAATGTCTCTTTGTCTTAGACTTTTAGAATTCAATTATATTGTGACTTGATGAAGATCTCTTTTATGTTTAATCTATTTGAGGTTCTTTGGGCTTCATGGATCTGGATGTTCATCTCCATCTCAAAATTTAGGAAGTTTTCTGTCATTACTTCTTTAAATAAACGTTCTGTCCATTTCTCCTCCTCTGCTACTTCTGGAATTTCCATAGTGCTCAAATTAGTTCACTTGATTGTGTCCCAT
The DNA here is from genome assembly GCF_049350105.2 of Macaca mulatta. Classification (NCBI taxonomy): domain Eukaryota; kingdom Metazoa; phylum Chordata; class Mammalia; order Primates; family Cercopithecidae; genus Macaca; species Macaca mulatta. The sequence continues at coordinate 58,738,197 of NC_133411.1, forward strand.
AAGTAACATAGGCTTTCTTCACATTTAAAAAAATTACTATATCTATTTATTCCCCTGACTGGGCAATTTCAAATGATTTATCTTTGAGCTCACTGATTCTTTCTTCTGCTAAATCAAGTGGGCTATTGAAGTTCTGTATAGAATTTGTCAATTCAGTCATTGTGTTCTTTAGCTCCAAAATATCTATTTGGCTCTTTTTACTTTCTATCTTTCTTCTTAAATTCCATTTTTATCATGTATTGTTTTCCTGATTTTGTCTGGTTTTTCATCTGTGTTCTCTTGTTCACTGTATTCCTTTAAGGTGACTATTTGGATTCTTTGTTTACAGATGTCCATTTCCTTAGGGTGAGTTAGTGGTGTTTTATTTTCTTTGGTGGTTCATGTTTCCATGATTATTTGTGATTCTTGTGACCTTACACTTGTGTATGTACATTTGAAGAAGTAGTTACACTTTCCTGTCTTTACAAACTAGTTTTGGCAGAAAAGCCCTCTAGCAGTAAGCCTGCTCAGAGATTCTGGGTGAGCCTTGAGTATGAGTCTTCAGGGACTGGCTTAGCACTGATGATGGCTTGGTTCCTGAGTCTATGGAGATTGGCCTAGTCCTGAGGCTGTGATTGTTGGTCTGACACCTGTTTTCACTGGGTAGGGCTGGTGTCTGGGTTCATGAGAGCAAGCCTGGTGCCTTGAACCACGGAGCGGGCCTGGAGCCTTGGTCCACGGACCTGACTTGTACTGCAGTGGGCTGAATCCTGAGTCTGCATGGGTTAGCCTGGGTCCTGGAGGCTGGCCTGTGTCTTAAGGCCATGGGGACCAGCTTGGAACCTTGGTTCACGTGTGCTGGTCTGGGGCTGGCAATTTCAGGAGCTGGCCTGGCATTAAGCAGATCTAGAGCCTGTGTCTGTGGGTATTACCCTGAAGCCTAAAACAAGGGACAAGCTCAAAGCCTGAGGCTGCAAGGGCTGGCCTTGCACCAGAGTCCACTAGGGTGGGACTGGTTCTGGAGTCCATGGTAAAGTGCGGTGCTCACTTTCCTCTCTTTCCTTCACATGGAAGGTATCTCTCCTCATGCTGAGGTTGGTCGGGGGATGATATAGGTAATGTGAAATTGTCCTTCTTATCCTATTCAATGCATCTTTTCTTGTTTTGGTGCTCTACCTAGGTGCTGTGCGCTCCCACCTGAATTCTTTGACTCTTGTGAAGGTTTTTTGTGCATAGATGGTTGTTCAGATTGATGTTTCTGTGAGGAGACAAACTCTGTGTATTAGTTCATTTTCATGCTGCTGATAAATTCATACCCAAGACGGGGCAATTTATAAAAGAAAGAGGTTTAATGGACTCACGGTTCCATGTGGCTGGAGAGGCCTCATGATCATGACAGAAGGTGAAAGGCATCTTTCACATGGCAGCAAACAAGAGAAGAGAGCTTGTGCAGGGAAACTCCCCTGTATAAAACCATTAGATCTCATGAGGCTTATTCACTATGAAGAGACCAGCATGGGGAAGACTCACCCTCATGATTCAATTACCTTCTACTGGGTCCCTCCCATGACATGTGGGAATTGTGGGAGCTACAATTTAAGATGAGATTTGGGTGGGCACACAGCCAAACGATATCACTCTGGAAATTACTACTCTAACATCTTGCTGATTTTATCCCCTAGATAATCTAAAATATTCTGTTTTCTTATTAAAAGAAATAATGTAACACTGTCTCACAAATTAAAACTTAACATTCGCTAAATTCTTACTTTCAACGAAGAATATTTAATAAATGATTTCTTCATGCGGCATGCTAGTATTAAACATTTCAATGAATTTATTGAGCCTGTTGAATTCCCAATCCATTTGGAAGATTTTTCTTTAAAATTCTAAGACAGTAAAATTGACATTGACTTAATACATCTGTGTTCTTTATGATTTCTTAGTTTGCTCATAGATTTTCCTCCTCCAATATTACTAAACATAGATTGGACAAAATATTTCCTAGTATCTATCATGCAACTGAATATAATTCTTTTACATAAAATGAATATAATATTATTTCATTATTTTTACTACTTTCTATTTTCATGTAGGGACTATAAATGAGCACACATATTTACTTACTAAATTATTTTAACAGTTTTAAAAGAAAACACCCCTTATAGGTCAAATAAAAAAGTGGAAAATGTATTTTTCTCCTAAAATGTCTGACATAATTCTTTATCTCTAGTTTATAAGGGCTGACCTTGAATACCTCTCGGATCACTTACCAACATTTTACTTCCAAATAAAGAGAAGCATATTTCATTCATTACCAGTCCATCTCCACTCTTTCAGAAAGCAAATGAGTAGACACTTCTGGGTTACTTTATTCATAACAAATGCACAGAGTACTGCTGGCTCCTCCCAGAGGGTCACAAAGATAGGAGATGGCTCTGAAAAGAAAAGTGCTAGTCCTTGGGGATTAGAATCCTTGAACCTGTCAGAAAGTTAAATGTGTCTCAGCTGAAGGCAGCTGTTCACTTAGACTTTCAAAAATGAAAATCTTTTTGATAGATTAGAAAAGACCATTTTAGATAGGTAGATACACACACCTACATACACACACAAACACACACACATAGATATATATTGCAAAAAGATGTATGCAAATAAATCAGGGACATATGTATGACTTGTTTTAGTAAAAATAGAGTGAAATTATAAAAAAGGAATTTTCTGCCCCACTGGCATGTTATTTCAGCTATAGTTGTCTTTCTAAACTCGATTCTCACATTCAGTTTTAGCCGGGACTTTTACTACTGCCATGGGAGATGTGAAGAATAAACAGGTAGCAACCCTTGTATAACTGGAGTATGGCTGCAGGGTTGTGGAGGACATTGATAATTTTTCTATGTATTAGGGTGATGAGTGTGTAATATAACATATTTTTAAATTAGGCCACAATTCAGTCATTCAGTCTGAGCTAGAAAGTTACCTAGGGTTAGTTTCTGCTCTATTAAGAGCCACTTAATTTGCTTCCATCAATTATGCAAATGTAGTTTGAATTTATTTATCCTTTGTCCTTTTGGAAGGGTATGAAAACATATTTTATTTTTTTAGTTTCCTGTAGCTTAGCAATACTGCCTGTCACTTTAGTTTGCAGAATTGGAGGGTGGGAGTGGGGTTAGTTGAGGTTTCTGGGAAGCAAAGAATTTTAATGAGACCCTGACCATCTCAAGATTCACAGTTAGGACAGTGTGCTTGGTTAGCCAGGGTGGTCCTAGCTAAAGTCTGTTGGCACAAAGGAGCACCAAGGGTTTCAAGGTGCCCTCCACAAGAAAGCTGATGACTAAAGTTCAACACAGAGCCACATGTATTCATGAGTGACTGTGGATTTTGGCATGAGATATGCTTTGCATTTGTTGTGGTGTATGCACTAGAGAACAATGAATATTATGAAGAAAATTACAACATTTGAATTCATTGCAACACATCTACCACTGTGGGCACCAGGTTGAGGTCAGTTGTGAGACTGCAGGTAAATCAACCCTTCAGTGGGCCCATTTTTTTTTTTTAAGAGGATTTGGTTCCTATAGGGTAGAGGTGGAGATAATTGGTGAAATATATTTAGTTATTTGCACAATGTCTAGCACTTATTATGTGCACTATAAATATTTGGTAAAAATAAGTATTGGTTATTACTGGGTATTATAGAGAGGCAGTATATTAGGATGAAATGTACCCTATTATTCAGTACCAAAAGGCTTTGGTACAAGTTCAGGCTCTAAGTGAATTTAGGCAAAACTTTACAGATGCCTAGTATTTTGTAGTTCACAAAACATTTTAAAAAAACAGCATAACAGCATGTCATTTAATTGCCCTCACCACCTCGACATTCTCACCTGTGACACTGGAGACACGTAGCACCTGCCCTACCTCCTTTATACACTCATGATTATGAAATATGATGACTTTGTAAGCACCATGTAAATGACAATAAGTCGTATACATGTTATTTATTAACAACATTGTGTCTGGTATGTTGGGGGTACATCAAAGTGCAAGACATGGTCCCTGCAGTATCTCTCTTCCTTCCTCAAACATTTATTGAGAAGGTATTGTACAACAGGCACTCTGTTAGACTGGGGAAAAAGGCAGACTAGAAACAGACCATTCCATTGACAAGCAAACAGCCCAAAGAGAGATTTACATGTAGAAAGATGAGATGAATATGATACAATGTGACAAGTAATATAACATAGCATGAACAAGTGCTGTGGGAGACTCATGGATAGAGCACTTCACCTTGTCTAAATCTGAGTAGTTACTTCTATGAAAAATATTCGTAGAGCCACACAGGTTTGTGAGTACTCAAGTGATAGATATCATAAGAATGTAGAGATTAAAAGCCTATTTCCATTAAATATCTAAGAATGTACTATACAGTGTCAGGAGATAATAGGAAAAAATAATCTCTACCTGGTCTATGGAGCAATGAGAAAATAAATATAAAATATTTATAAATTTATAATTTATAAATAAATTTATAAATAAATATTATATCTATTTATATCTATTTATATAATTTAATAAATAAAAATTAAAAATTAAAAATATTTATAAATATAAAAAATTTATAAATAAATGAAAAATAAATATAAAATATTTATTTAGAGGCATTTTTAGTTATGCACCTGATCCCAAATATGGTGCTCAATTGAATCCAAAAATTAGACAGTGCTTGGAACAAAACTCTGATCATACTAACAGCTCTAAGCATTCACAAAGTATTAATGCATTTGCAATTTTAAATCTTAGGTACCGTGTTAATCCATTGTGTTTCTATAAAGGAATTCTGGAGGCTGGGAAATTTATGAAGAAAGTAGTTTTATTTTGGCTCATGGCTCTGCAGACTGTATAGGGAGTATGGTGCCAGAATCTGTTCCTGGTGAGGCCTCAGGAAGCTTACTAGCATGCGGAAGGAGAATGGGAGCCAGCGTGTCATATGGCAAGAGAGAGAGTAACAGAAAGAGGAGGAAGTTCTAGCCTCTTTTAAACAACTAGATCTCATGTGAACTCGTAGAGTGAGAACTCATTAATTGCCATGAGAATGGCACCAAGACACTGATGAGGTATCCACTCCCATGATCCAAACACTTCTCACCAGGCCCCACTTTCAACATTGGGGATTACATTTCAACATGAGATTTGGAGGGGACAAACATCCAAACGGTATCATGTAATGCTATTCTATGCCAAGAAATGGAAGAACAAAATCTTCATGCTCCTTAAACAACAAATTCAACTTTCTGTCCTATTGATAACTAAGGAGGCCTTCAAACAGTATAGGAGATTTTGGCTTCTCTTCTAAAAGGTGAGAGAACTTTAGCTACTGACTCACAGCCTTCTTGTCCATCTCTGCTACTATCTTCATTCTTTTTGACCTCAGTGTCTCCTCTTCCTTGAAGTCCTCCTCTCTAATTTCCTGGTCTTCTTTTCCCTTTGAGCTGCCCACTCTTGCTCATACCTTAATTTATATAGTACCATCAAAATGTCAACACAACACAAATCTAGGGTTTGGACATTCCACTCTGAACCTTGGCATCACTCTTCCTTATTGTTACAATTCAATGGTTCTTCTGCCCATTTAATCCACCCACAAGTACAACTGGTACTATGTCAAAAACATATCTTGCACCCATTCATTATCTTTCTCTCCTTGCATCACCTTTGACTAAACAAGCATCAGTCATTTAGATTCTGTTAAACTTGTAACTATAGCTTAACAAACCAATAACAATTCTAATGAAAATACTAGCACAGTTAAGCAGACATGCTAAATTTCCTGTTAAAGAAAGGTTAGAGTAAATGTAAGATATATATACCTTTAAAAGGAGAGTGCAGCTTAAAAGGAAATGTAAATAAAGCTTAATGCACCTTATTTACAGAGTTAAAGGCAACACATCTGCCTTATACTGACATCATTACCCTATCATCACATATGAGCTAATTTATATTATAGAAACATATTTAGAGCAAATAAGACTAATCCATAAACTTTCCAAAAGCCAATGTTCTATAAAACTAAGTTTTAATTTTCTCAAGAAATTTAACATCTTTTGAATTCTTAATTAATATGAATGAATTCATATACTGTGAAAAACGTCAGAAAATCTGGAATTTAGTATTTGTAGTGCCATGAGGGAATCACGTGACTTTTAGCTAGTCACTCAAACTAGTTAGTAACTTCTTTTTTTAAAAAAAGCAAATAATTATAACTGACTTGCCTTCATCACAGGATTGTTATGATTAAATGAGTTATAATAAGTATAGAGATGAACATATAATGAGAATAATGAGTCTAAAACTACTTTGAGCACTAAACAATACTATGTAGATGTAAAATGTTTAGATTATTGTAAGGAAAAACTTATTACCGGCAATTGCTAAATCTTACCTTTGTATATCAAAGAGATAATGGCAACAAGTACACAGTCTCCAGGGTACTTACCTATGAAACTCTGCCTTTAAACAGAGCTACTACCCAAACTCCCAAGAGATGGAGACCCAACCTCCTCATAAGAATGTAAGCTGATCACAGAAGGGCAAAAGGAAGAATCTTACAACTAAACAAATGTAAGTAGACTGTGAATCAGCCTGGAAAGCGAAGCATATTCTCACTGCCATTAACAGGGACACATGGCATAGGGGTTCCCACAACCAATGAGAAAGACATATTTGGGGATAATTGTCCACAGTCATTTCCTCCTTTGCAAGAAATTGAGACAACATTATGGGGAATCAAAATGCAAACCACTCTTTTAGACCAGAGTCCAAATGTAAGTATACTTATACCTATACCAATACCTAAACCTATATCATTTGTATCTATATTTTTAATTGTTAAAGGACAAAGCAGAAAGTAAGGCTGAGCTGCAATATGTAAAGGGAGGATTTGGAAACTTTGTTAAGATTTGCTTCAGTGAATGGGCAGTTCAAAACTGAATCTAGAGCCACAGAGAAAATTCCATAGATTATATAAATCTCAGAGCCAAGCACTGAAAAAAAATGACTCGATGTGATAGATGTAAAAATGGACTCAATTACTCAGGAATTTGATGGCCTTGAAATAAAAATTAGAGGGATGGATGAAAGAATACAGTCATTGGATGAATCCAATTGGGTATTTAAATGGGGCTTGAAAACCTCAGAGCAGCAGATTGCTGTTATAATTAGAGATAATGTTTCACTTCGTTTTAAAAATGAATCATTGGTAAGGCAGTGGGAAAAAATAAAAACAGTCTACGTATGCTTTGTTCTCTCATCAGCGCAGGCATTAGGATTCTAAAGAAAAGGATAGGAATATTTTAACTTGTCTTCTTGGCTTCATTCATTTATTTGTCAATCATTCATTCAATATACAAACAATTAATGAGTACCTTCTAGGTGTAAGGCATAATGGTAGGTGTGCAGCCACAATATAGCACAAATAAAAGCTAAAATCTGACAACTGTGGTTCATAAACAAATATATAGATTGTCCATGTAAATAGAATACCTTCATAGACCTATTTTACTAATATATTTATTTTAATATAATAGACTTTAATAAAATAATGTATATGCTTAAAATATTTAATACTACAAGCAAACAATGTTCAATCTGCATATATTTACATCTTTGTTTTGTCTAGTTTTTCTATTTGATAAATTCCTGAAATGGAAGGTCTGGGTCAAGATTATATGCATTTCACATTTAAACTGATAGTGCAAAATTTGCATTATATATACATGTTTACGTTCCCTAATCACTCTCAGAGCACTCTTGACAACACTGGTATTGTAAAAGTATGCAATCTTGTTGAATGGATAAGTGCCAAACCATACCATATTTAGTGTGTGTTTCTTCAAATATGGAAAAGAATATAAATTTTTCTTACATGTTTTTTGACCTTTTATATTTATTACTCTGGGAGTTGCCCCATTCCTTGAATTGTTTGTCTTGTTGATTTAAAATGAATCTCAACTCATCTAGATCTGGAAGGGCAGCAAGCAAGGGACATCTGGCACCCCATCTTGTAGTATGTTCATATGCTTTGATCATATGCTTTTAACCTTTTGACTTATAGCATTTCTATGGTCAAACCATCTTTACATTCCTGGGACGAACTCAACTTGATCACATTTTACTATTTTTCCCCATCCAATATGAAATTTAGGATTTTATCCTCCATATTCATGAATACTATATGTAATATGATAGTTTTAAAAACTATATGTTCATTCATACTCTTAAAAATTATACCACAGATGTGATTTAAAACTAAGTAGCTGAAAAAACATTGCATAAATTTTTGTGTCAACATGGAAAGGCTTCAAATATATCTTGTTTAACAAAACAAAAGCCTAGTTGCAAAAAAAGTACTAATAGTGAAATCTCTGTATTTTTTTTAAGTACGTTATATAGATATGGGAGTTGTTAGTAATTATTAACCTCTAAGGAATAGGTTTTAAGCCTTGGGTTTGGGCAAGAATTGTGTGTGTGCATGTGTGTGTGTGTGTATGTGTGCACATGTGCATGTTTTACTATTAAATGTTATATATATATAAAATATATAATGTTATATATATAACATTTAATATATAAAATACATTAATATATTTATTGTTAACATATTAATATATTAAATGTTATATATAAAATGTTATATATAACATTATATTATATTAAGTATAATATATATAATTTTAAATATATGACATTTAATATATATAGCATTCTATAATTATATAACATTATATGACATTATATTATATATTATATATACACATCACATATCACATTATATGATGCATATGCACATCATATAATGTATATTATGTATACATTATATAACATTATATGATATATATTATGTATACATTATATAACATTATATATAACATTTAATGTGTATAACATTCTATAATTATATATTTATATATTATATAATTATATATATTTTATATATATATTCTTGTACTATCTTTGTTACATTTGGCATTGGCCTTGGAAGAGTAAAAAATTTTCTCTTCTGTATATGATCTAAAATTGTTAAAATAACCTACATGTTCCTTATAGGTTTGAAAGAATTGATAAATTGATTTGTGAAACTGTCTGAGGCAAATGATTTTGGTGAAGTGAGAGACTTGTGATTTTCCAGTTTCTTCTATAGCAATGGGTTTGTTAATTTATTGTTACTTTCTCATTTATATTTTAATAGAAAATCATTCATTTTAAAGAGTAAGATTTATATTTTCAGTATATTTTTATTTTACTTTGTGCAAATTAATTTTCTTACTCTTAATTTAATTGTTTTTGTGCCTGCACTTACAATTGTATCTCATTTTTAATTTGCTACTTTCCCAATGACACTTCTAACTTCATATATTATGGTTTCTCATCATTTACTTAAATAAAGTGGTTATTAACTGTTCTATTACATCAGATTTCCCTGGAAACAAGTAACTGTTGGATTGCTTTCTTTTTATATTTATTGATTTTACTTTTAACTCTAAGTCAATTCTTCTCATATATTTTATCTTTTCTTGCTATTGAATACTTAAATTTTATTTTTATTTCTTCTTGCAAGGAATTTTAAGACTATAGATTTTCTCTAAAAATAACGTTGGCCAAACCCCATGGGTTCTAATTTGTGTGTGCGTTTTTCCTATTATTATTTTGTAAGTACTCTCCAATTTGTTTTGTTTTGTTGACCAAAGTGCTGACCAAGATGGTTGTTAGTTTTGTTCCATTACTAGATTCTTCCAAATCTCTTCCTTTTAGGTATTCTTTGTGCCTTTTCTGGTATAAGCAACTAGTAAGAACATTTTTTTTTTTTTTACAAAGTAAAATGTTAAACCTAATTTTGTGATCCTAAAAGGGACATTCCTGTATAGTAAAGCGATAAAATCAATATGTACATATCTTTTTTAAATTTTGTGGTCATTTATTTGCCAGTGGCTTTATTTTAAAGACAGAATGGCTTAATGAACTTACGTATATAATACATATAAAATATATTTCATATGTTAACATTCTTTAAAAAATTGCAAGCTCTCTGAAATTGTGGGCTAGTTTAATTGCAGATCTTTTTAAAGTAATTATATACTTCTTTATTAATGACATCTTAGTTTCAATGAAACATGGTATTATCAGAAACAGAAATATTCTGAGATATAATTTTATATTAAAATTTAATTCACTGCTTTAGTAAAAATCATGTATTATTCATGATCTGTTTACACCTAACATTGGGACTGTTTTACAATATGCAATTATATCTTGAGGGTGTAATTTAATCAAACTATTTCTGAATTCTTGAATTAACTTAGAAAATAGTATGGCATTCTAGAAAGAATCCTGTACCAAGAGTCAGGATACAATGTTAGTATGATTTTGGACAGCTTCTTAATCCTCTTAATCCATTTTCTTTAAGTGGAAAATTGTGAGATTGGGTTAAGTATCTAGATCACCCTCTAGGTGTATGAATTCTAATAGTATATAAGCCCATCAGATCTATGAAGCATAGAGTAACTTCCATCACTCCAATTTAACACAATAGGTTATGAAGAAACTAGCACATGAGATTTTACAGAACTGGCATTCAACCCAGCAATCCCATTACTGGGTATACACCCAAAGGAATATAAATCATTCTATTATAAAGACACACGCATGTGTATGTTCATTGCAGCACTCTTCGTAATAAAGACATGGAATCAACCTATTAATAAATGCCCATCAATGGTAGCCTGGCTAAGGAAAATGTGGTACATATATGCCATGGAATACTATGCAGCCACAAAGGAGAACCAGATCATGTCCTTGCAGGAACATGGATGGAGCTAGAGGCCATTACCTTTGGCAAACTAACTTATGGGAGCAGAAAACCAAATACCGCATGTTCTTATTTATAAGTGGGAGCTAAATGATGAGAACACATGGACAAATAGAGAGGAACAACAGACACTGGGGCCTACCAGTGGTTGGAGGGTGGGAGGAAGGAGGAGATCAAGAAAAATAACAAGTGGGTACTAGGCTTAATACCTGGGTGATGAAATAATATGTACAGCAAACCCCCCTGTGACATGAATTTACTTATATAACCAACTTGCACATGTACCTCTGAACTTAAAATAAAAGTTAAAAAAAGAAAGCATGGCTTAAAAATAATTTTTATTTGCTTTTTCAGCCTTCTTTTAAACAGGATTTATAAATTAAGGGGATGGCAGGTAAATATCTTATTTATCTGGGTGGAATACCTTTTCTGTGACTTTAGAGATTCTCTCATTTGAAAACAGAGAGCAATGTCTTCCAAACCATTATCACTACATTCTGCTTGGAGCCAAAGTTTGTAATAATATGGGCACTCACCTCATGCTTTGATGAGTGTTGGCTCTATGACATGCTTGGGTTATCTCACTTTAACCCTTTTCCACCTTTTTTTTTCTTCATAGTTACAGAAGTATCAGCATACACACCTGTTATGTATGGCAACTGAACAAAGCATAGTGGCTCAAAGAAAATAAAGAATGACATAAACAGGAGTCAAATCAAAAATGATTTGGGCACTAGAGCAAAGAAGTGTCAGTGACCCCCTAGTAATGGTGGACAAACCCTTGCAGGCCTTGGTTCAGTGGCAAAATACCCTTGGTCAGCTTCTACTCTGCAAACCTTAGGAGCCTCACAAAAGACAGAAGGAAGAGCAGGGATTTACCAAGATACAACATTGTTAGGAAGTCAGTACTTTTTCTTTTTGAGTTCTGAAACATGTAGAACCGTATTTTAGAAGTTTGTCTTTGAATGCTTTGTTTGGTTACTGATTTGGTAAAAGGACTTCTCTTTATTTACTGTTTCCAGTAGATTCCTCTAACTGGAAGTAACAATCTAACTTTGTTATAAGGATATTTGTTACACTGAACAATTTGGTCATAGTCTGGGCCCATCGTAGTCCCCACTGAAGACTGTTTGTCTCCTGATTTCAAATCCATGACCTTTTTTGCATAACTGATGAATGTAAGCTACCAGAACAGGTGTTTCAGAAACTGCAATAATGAATAAGACATAAACACTTTCCTCAAGGTGATTAAAAGACAAGTACCCAAACCAGTAGAGCACAGGGCAGAATAAGAACTGTGCCATAAGAATAATTCAGCCGCCTTTAAGGCTCCTGATTATCTTGTCTGAGGGCATCCATGTGATTCATTTGAAAATGTGGCATTTGCATGGCATTGGATGCTGTGCTCAGATCCCTGCAGATTCAGGACCCTTTTCTTGTGCCTCTTCCCCATTTACATGTTCTTTGGCCTCTTTGGCCTGTGCAAACTCACAAGACTTATGCTTGCCCTTCCACTGCCCAGCCCTAGGTCAGTGACTAGTGGAGAAGAAGAAATTATTTCAAATCAGGAAAAACTCTGAGGTGTAATTCATCTTCCAGTGCTCCCCTGCAGGATCAGGCTGAAGCTGTAGTTTTTTCTAAAACTACACTTTTGCTTGACTTTATCATCTCTCTGTCCTGCTTCCACCAGCCCCTCAGTAGTTTCTTTTGGGAGCAGAGGACTTTCTCAATAAATCCCTTGCTCATGAGTGTTTGTTTCAGGTTCTGGTCCTGGGGAACCTGAGACCTAAGACAGGACATAAAGAATTTTAGTGTGGACAACAAAAAAAGAGGCTTCTGGGGAAAATACATTTGAGGCTCATTTGCAAAGGAGTCGACACTACAGTTTGGCTTGGGGCAGGGAATTTGCGGGAGAAAAAAACTGGAACGGTCACCCATGGCCCTTTATGAGACCCTGAGAGGATCTTGAAAGCCAGGTTAAGAGAATGAGCAGACTTTTTAAATAAAGTGACCACCTTTTTAAGGGAACCCCACAACACAAAACCCAAGAATAATGGAGCACTAATGAATTGAAGGAATTAATATCTAAACATATCATATGAATAAACATACACCTCACAAATTTCAGTGAAATGAAGTCAGTTTGAGTGAAGGTCATTAATTATAAACTGCATTTATTTCTAACAGTGAAACAGTGAATTATAGTCACTCATATTATTTAGAATGTATCTGCTTTAAAAGGACTCCTCTGATTGACTTGAGCAGTATTTCCCTTATCTATGGCTACTAAAGTAGAGCGGAAACACCACTTTTAGGATTTAAAAGTGGTTTTAGTATTTTTAAAGGGAATATTAGAACTTTCTACCCCTTTCTTGTTCTTGTACAGTTGTCACTCAATATATATGCAAGGATTGGTTCCAGGATCACCTGTGGATACCAAAATCCACACATACTCAAGAACTGCGGTCAGCCCTGCACCCTCAGTATATGTAGATTTCACGTCCCTCGATAACTGATTGTATTTTCCATCTGCATTTGGTTGGAAAAAAAATTTGTGCATAAATTGACCCATGCAGGGCAATTTGAACAACTCAAGGGTCAACTGTACTCCTTTCCCACAGTTACATAGATATACCCTTCAGCTATTTTCAATATCACTAAAAATAAAGTTAATTACTTCACCTGAATCTCGGTGAACTAGTTTTATTATTTTCTATGAAGTTTTTTTTAATGACAGTTATTTCTTAACTAAGATTTTCCCTTTCTTACTTGACTTTGAGGTCTGGTATTTTAAAAATTGGTTTGAGCAAATGTACACTCTATGTGTTATTAAAAACATGAAGTGATAATATATATTCCTTTATCAGGGAGGTTTCTATAATTCAAAGGAAATACTAAGAATACCAGGTTTGGGGGGTGGATGAGAATGCAGGTTATATATTCTAATGCCACTGTTTGACAAGATAAATAAGCTTATGTAATAATTATAATAAAAATACATTTTGCATACATCAGTAACATGATATAGCACTTAAATTCTTAGCCTTAAAAATCAAGCCTCTTAGAATCATTAGAAGTTGATAGGATAAATGCAAATCATTGATGAAGCATAATATAGGCTGGAAAATAATAATTTTTACATCTGACAGATTTTCTGTGTATCCCACTTCTCCTGTTTTAGTTTCAGCACCTCAGAAATCTTATAGAAAATTCAAAAATCTTGTGACCAGTGGTGAACCTCTAATCTTACACCTGGTACAAGAGAAGGTTTGTTGGAGTTACCAAATTATGACTTGTATAAGGAGAGATTCAGGATTTTTGCTGCTTAAATATGAATTGTTTATTGTTTTTTACTTCTAGCTCAACTATAAATTCTGCAGGAATCATCCCTCTTTCCCTGAAACTGGGAGAGTCAAGCATTCTATGTGCTATACTCTTTTGTATCTGAAAATTCATGTACAAAAAAATCCCTGTTTTTGTCTTCAGATACACAAAGATTCAACTTGGAAATGTAACGTGGTCTTTGAGGAAATGACAAGGAAAAGGACAAGAAGAAAGAATGTGAATTTTTAAAATAGATATGCGGCCTTTATAAGAGGAGCGGAGACTTTTCCCATTGTTAAAGTACATAATCAGGAGGCCATTGGTCTGAAGCTGTCTCTGTACTTTGAGTTCCTACGTAAGGATGTGCAACCTAACTTAGTATATAAAGGAATGCAAAACTAACTGAGGGGTCCAATTTTGTAACAGATAGCTGAGTCTCAGTCAACTCCAAGGAGCCCAGCTTCAGCCAATCACTGGCTGCCAACTGATCAAACCATGTCCGAAGAAGTCAAAGACCAGCTATAACCAATCAAACTGTTTCTGTACTTTACTTGTGAGTCTTGTTTATAAATATTCATTCTTCACAGAACAAAGTTCTCTGACTCTCTTCTGGTTCTGAGTGCTGCCCAATTCATGAGTAGTTCTTTTTTCAAATAAATGTTAAACTTGATTTGTTGGAAGTTTTTCTTTTAGCAGCTTGAAAATGAAGAACCATGGAAAATATTCCCTTTCTAACCACATCATTCTCTCCACTTTATTAATCTCACATCTGCTCTCAGCCCTTGCTGTATCCTGCCCTCAGCTCTCCCCAGTGCTAACTCCATTCATCCTCTTGCTGTCCTCACAGGCTCTTCTCTCACATGAAACTCTGTGGGCAGCCACTTACCAGGATTATCACAGCACTCCAGTTATCTTGCCTCTTTTTAACCCTATTATGTTCAAATTATCAAAACACACTTTGGGAAACTCCCATGGGTGCCTTTTCTCGATCCAGATACTAGGCTAATCAGAGTTGGAAGGATCATCTGATTGGATCCATACTAAAAATAAAGAAACTGAAATTAGATAAGTTAATGACCTTATCTCTGTCTCTCACCTTGAGCACCTTGAAGTAATCTATCATCAAGTATTTCAATTTTTTTACTTCTGTACTTCACAGTCATTCTTTTGTTCTATCCAGTCTTCTCATCCCCTCTTCTTATCTCAGAAAAAGGAATGCACTTCCTCTCTGAAGCTAGTCTATCTATTTGTACCTCAAAAGGTTAATGTTAATTTTCCTCATGCCATTTCTTTTTCCACTCTTTTTATCTTAGGCCTTTTTTAACTCATAGAAGTTTTTATTTCTCCCTGTTATTTTTGGCCAGCATATTTACATCTTTGTTATTATACTTAAAATCCAATGGCTTTTATAAATTCATGAAAAATGTTCAACTTCCCACATAATTGTATAAGTGTAAGTTAAAAGGACACAAATTTATGTATATCAGACCATCGAAAATTTAAAAGTTTGTCAATACATAAATTAGCCAAGAGTTTGGGTCAGTAGGTAGCCTCTTAATGGGACTGGAAATCAGTACAACTTCTACGACTATAAATTTGGCAATATCTATCCAAGTTTAAAATGCAATTTCAAATCTAGAAAATACTCATACAATTGGACAAAAATTTCATTGTCATGATTTGTAATAATAAAAAAGTCATCAAAAAGTAAATGTCCAGAAATAAAGCTTTAATTAAATATGCCATTGTACATACATATAAGAAACTATGGTGAAGCTGCTCAGAAAAATTAAGTGATGAAGTGGTACACACTCTGAAACATTTTTTTTGTGTTTTAATATCAAGATACAGAAATACATACACACATACATCACTTATATATGCACAGATGTCTGAAAACCACATAAAAATTATTGCCTCCTCTTAGTATTATGGTTTAAAGTTTTTGCCCTGTTACTTTCATATTTAAAAAATGGAGGCCAGGTGCAGTGGCTCATGCCTGTAATCCCAGCACTTTGGGAGTCCGAGGCGGGCAGATCATGAGATCAGGAGATCCAGACCATCCTGGCCAATGTGGTGAAACTCTGCTTCTACTAAAAATACAAAAATTAGCCGGGCATGGTGGTGTGCACCTGTAGTCCCAGCTACTTGGGAGGTTGAGGCAGGAGAATAGCTTGAACCCAGGAGGTGGATGTTGCAGTGAGCTGAAATCGCACCACTGCACTCCAGCCTGGGTGACAGAGTGAGATTTTGTCTAAAAAAAACAAACAAACAAACAAAACAAAATAAAACCTTATTTTTATAGCCAGTAGAGTGTAGTTTGGACTAACGGTAAAAATCTCATCATTAAGTTCGGGCTGTTGTTTTTATTCTTGATACTGTTTAGAATTCTATTTGTTGCATAAAATAAAATAAAATAATGTCAAAATTAGAAAGATGCCCTGCTTCCCCCTAGTGTGGAAGCAATCTTCCTTAACATTTTGGTATATTTTCTTTACAAATATTATCTATCCTTATTGCTCTTGCCTGGGCTTTCTCTAGACTGGGGATGCATGGTGGGAAGAACTCTCACTCCAGTCACTGTGGATCCACACCTTCTTGTTTGTGTGACCTTAGGCAAGTTACTTAATCTTAGGGTGATTCTGTTTTCTCTTATGTTAAAAATGGGACCTATTGGGCTAGGCACAGTGGCTCGCACTTGTAATTCCAGCACTTTGGGAGACGGAAGCAGGCAGACCACTGGAAGTCAAGAGTTTGAGACCAGCCTGGCCAACATGGCAAAACCCCATCTCTACTAAAAATACAAAAGTTAGCCAGGCGTGATGGCACATGCCTGTAGTCCCAGCTACTCAGGAGGCTGAGGCAGGAGAATTGTTTCAACTGGAGAGAGGGAGGTTGCAGTGAGCCGAGATCGCACCACTGCACTCTAATCTGGGTGACAGAGACTCCATATCAAAAAATAAAAAAAAAAAGGTTGAGAGAGGACCTATTAAAGTTATGTGGGAAAGAGAAAATCCATGTAAAACATAATAATATCTAGGACATAGTAAGTGCTCAGTGGAAGCTCTTATTATTTCCTTAGTTAGACTATCCTTTCCTAATTTTACTCTCCCCCTGTTAACAATTCTCCAAACTCTCCATCACTAAAATACTTGTCCCATTGACTTTGACACACACAATTTATTATTCTCTCATTTTTCCTCTGCTACCACATTTCTTGAGTTGTAAGTTCCTTTCTACACTGCTATCTCCTTTAACAACTAGGTTGCTCTTTGTCTTTTCCATCTAAGTTTTTTTTCTGCATTACTCTACTAAAAGTTCTACATAACACTCTCTAAAGGCCTAAAGTAGTAACCAAATAAAATGACAGTTCCTCAAAGCTATGCAACCTTTTTACGGCATTTTGAACCTTTGTGTTGATCCTCTTTTAAATTTTCTTTTCTCTTGGTTTTCTTCACAATTTTCTCTTTTATTATTTTTATACATTTAGGGGATACAAGGGCAGATTTCTTACATGCATGTATGGTATAGTGATGGAGTCTGGGCTTTTATTGTACCACATCACCTGAATGGTGAACATTTGTACCTGATAGATAAATTTCAACCCTCCCTCACCTCTCAGTCTCCCACCTTTTGTAGCCGTTAATGTCTGTTATTCAACTCGAAATGTCCATGTATACCTGTAATAGTCAGGGTTCTCTAGAGAAATAGAACTAATAGGAAATATATATATCATATATGTATATGAGATATAGATATAGGAGATATATATATCATATATATGATTTATATAGGAGATATAAATAGGATATATATATATCTCCTACTAGTGTATATATATGAGTTTATTAGTATATATGTAATATAAATATGAGTTTATTAAATATTAACTTTCACAACCACAAGTTCCCACAATAAGCTGTCTGCAAGTTTGAGGAGAAAGGAGAGTCAGTCTGAGTCTCAAAACCGAAAAATCTGTAGTCCCACATTTGAGGGCAGGAAGCATCCAGCACAGGAGAAAGATATGGCTGGAAACCTAGGCAAGTCTCACTCTTTCATGTTTTTCTGCCTGCTTTATATTCACTGGCAGCTGATTAGATGGTGCCCACCAGATTAAGGGTGTGTCTGCCTTTCCCAGCCCACTGACTCAAACGTTAGTCTCCTTTGGCAACACCCTCACAGACACACCCAGGATAAATACATTATATCCTTCAATCCAATCAAGTTGACACTCAGTATTAACCATCACAATACCCTTTGTTTAGCTCCTACTTATAAATGAGAACATGCAGTATTTGACTTTTTTTCTGAGTTATCTCACTTAGGATAACGACCTCTAATTCTATCCACATTGCTGCAAGGGACAAAATTTCATTATTTTCCCTGAGGCTAAGGAGTATTCCATGATTCCTTGATTTTGCTATTGTGAATAGCACTGCAATAAACATACAAATGCAAGTATCATATATATATATATATATAAAATATATTATTTATATATATATATAAATAATTTGATATAATGATTTCTTTCCCTTTGGAAAGGGAATTGGTATTTTTAGATTTTTGAGAAGTCTCCATACTGCTTTCCATAAGGCTGTTCTAATTTACATTTCCATTAACAGTGTCTAAGTGTTCGTTTTTTTCCACATACTCACCAACATCTGTTGTTTTTTGACTTTTTAGTAATAGCCATTCTGACTGGTATAAGATGGTATCTCAAGAATGGGAGGGGGGCACACCCAAGATGGCTGAATACGAACAGCTCCAGCCTCTAGCTCTCAGCGTGAGTGACACAGAAGACAGGTGATTTCTGCATTTTCAACAGAGGTAACAGGTTCATCTCACTGGGGCGTGTGGGACAGTTGGTGCTGGTCCGCAGATGCAGTTGGACCAGTGAGAGCTGAAGCAGGGCGAGGCATTGCCTCACCTGGGAAGCACAAGGGGGAAGGGAATTCCCTTTCCTAGCCAAAGGAAATTGAGACACACAATACCCAGAAAATCAGGTAACTGCCACCCTAATACTGCACTTTACCAAGGGTCTTAGCAAGCGGCACACCAGGAGATTATATCCCACACCTGGTCCAGAGGGCCCAACGCCCACAGAGCCTCCCTCATTGCTAGCACAGGAGTCTGAGATCTAACTGCAAGGCGGCAGCGAGGCTGGGGGAGGGGCATCTGCCACTGCAGAGGCTTAAGTAGGTAAACAAAGCTGCTGGGAAGCTTGATTTGGGTGGAGCCCACCACAGCTCAAGGAGGCCTGCCTGCCTTGTAGACTCCACCTCTGGGGACAGGGCATAGCTAAACAAAAAGCAGCAGAAACCTCTGCAGATGTAAATGTCCGTGTCTGACAGCTTTGAAGACAGCAGTGGTTCTCCCAGCACGGAGGTTGAGATCAGAGAATGGACAGACTGCCTGCTCAAGTGGGTCCCTGACCCTTGAGTAGTCTAACTGGGAGACGTCTCCCACTAGGTGCAGACCGACACCTCACACCTCACACGGCTGGGTACACCCTTCAGACGAAGCTTCCAGAGCAGAATCAGACAGCAACACTCGCTATTCAGCAATATTCTATCTTCTGCAGCCTCTGCTGCTGATGCCCAGTCAAATAGTGTCTGAAGTGGACCTCAAGCAAACTCCAATAGACCTGAAGCTGAGGGTCCAGACTGTTAGAAGGAAAACTAACAAACAGAAAGGACACCCACACCAAAACCCCATCAGTACATCATCATCATCAAAGACCAAAGGTAGATAAAACCACAAAGATGGGGAAAAAGCAGTGCAGAAAAGCTGGAAATTTAAAAAATCAGAGCATATCTCCCCCTCCAAAGGAACGCAGCTCATCGCTAGCAACAGAACAAAGCTGGATGGAGAAAGACTCTGACGAGTTGAGAGAAGAAGTCTTCGGTTGATGAAACTTCTCAGAGCTAAAGGAGGAACTGTGTAACCAGTGCAAAGAAACTAAAAACCTTGAAAAAAGATTTGATGAATGGCTAACTAGAATAACCAATATAGAGAAGTCCGTAAAGGAACGGATAGAGATGAAAACCATAACATGAGAACTACGTGACAAATGCACAAGCTTCAGTAACCAACTCGATCAACTGGAAGAAAGAGTATCAGTGATTGAAGATCAAATGAATGAAATGAAGTGAGAAGAGAAGTGTAGAGAAAAAAGAGTAAAAAGAAATGAACAAAGCTTCCAGGAAATATGGGATTATGTGAAAAGACCAAATCTACATCTGATTGGTGTGGCTGAAAGTGATGGGGAAAACGGAACCAAGTTGGAAAACACTCTGCAGGATATCATCCAGGAGAACTTCCCCAACCTAGTAAGGCAGGCCAACATTCAAACTCAGGAAATACAGAGAACACCACAAAGATACTCCTCGAGAAGTGCAACTCCAAGACACATAATTGTCAGATTCACCAAAGTTAAAATGAAGGAAAAAATGTTAAGGGCAGCCGGAGAGAAAGATCGGGTTACCCACAAACGGAAGCCCATCAGACTAATGGCAGATCTCTCAGCAGAAACTCTCCAAGCCAGAAGAGAGTGGATACCAGTATTCAACATTCTTAAAGAAAGAATTTTCAACCCAGAATTTCATATCCAGCCAAACTAAGTTTCATAAGAGAAGGAGAAATAAAATCCTTTACACACAAGCAAATGCTTAGAGATTTTGGTCACCACCAGGCCTGCCCTACAAGAGATCCTGAAGGAAGCAGTAAACATGGAAAGGAACAACTGGTACCAGCCATTGCAAAAACATGCCAAAATGTAGAGACCATTGATACTAGGAAGAAACTCCATCAAGTAGCGAGCAAAATAACCAGCTGATATCATAATGACAGGATCAAGTTCACAAATAACAATATTAACCTTAAATGGAAATGGACTAAATTGTCCAATTAAAAGACACAGACTAGCAAATTGGATAAAGAGTCAAGACCCATTAGTTTGCTGCATTCAGGAGACCCATCTCACATGCAGAGACACACATAGGCTCAAAATAAAGGGATGGAGGAAGTTCTACCAAGCAAATAGAGAACAAAAAAAGCAGGGGTTGCAATCCTAGTCTCTGATAAAACAGACTTTAAACCATCAAAGATCAAAAGAGACAAAGAAGGCCATTACATAATGGTAAAGGGATCAATTCATCAGGAAGATCTAACTATCCTAAATATATATGGACCCAATACAGGAGCACCCAGATTCATAAAGCATGTCCTTAGAGTCTTACAAAGAGGCTTAGACTCCCATACAATAATAATGGGAGACTTTAACACCCCACTGTCAACATTAGACAGATCAACGAGACAGAAAGTTAACAAAGATATCCAGGAATTGAACTCAACTCTGCACCAAGCAGACCTAATAGACATCTACAGAGCTCTCCACCCCAAATCAACAGAATATACATTCTTCTCAGCACCACATCACACTTATTCCAAAATTGACCACGTACTTGGAAGTAAAGCACTCCTCAGCAAATGTAAGAGAACAGAAATTATAGCAAACTGTCTCTCAGACCACAGTGCAATCAAACTAGAACTCAGGACTAAGAAACTCAATCAAAACTGCTCAACTATATGGAAACTGAACAACCTGCTCCTGAATGACTACTGGGTACATAACGAAAGGAAGGCAGAAATGAAGATGTTCTTTGAAACCAATGAGAACAAAGATACAACATACCAAAATCTCTGGGACACATTTAAAGCAGTATGTAGAGGAAATTTACAGCACTAAATGCCCACAAGAGAAAGCTGGAAAGATCTAAAATTGACACTCTAACATCACAATTAAAAGAACTAGAGATGCAAGAGCAAATACATTCAAAAGCTAGCAGAAGACAAGAAAAAACTAAGATCAGAGCAGAACCGAAGGAGATAGAGACAAAAAATACCCTCCGAAAAATCAATGAATCCAGGAGCTGGTTTTTTGAAAAGATCAACAATATTGATAGACTGCTAGCAAGACTAATAAAGAAGAAAAGAGAGAAGAATCAAATAAATGCAATAAAAAATGATAAAGGGGATATCACCACCAACCACACAGAAATACAAACTACCATCACAGAATACTATAAACACCTCTACGCAAATAAACTAGAAAACCTAGAAAAAATGGATAATTTCCTGGAAACTTACAGTCTCCCAGGAGTAAACCAGGAATAAGTTGAATCCCTGAATAGACAAATAGCGACTCTGAAATTGAGGCAATAATTAATAACCTACCAACCAAAAAAAGTCCAGGCAGATGGATTCACAGCCGAATTCTACCAAAGATACAAGGAGGAGTTGGTACCATTCCTTCTAAAATTATTCCAATTAATAGAAAAAGTGGAAATGCTCCCTAACTCATTTTACAAGGACAACATCATCCCAATACCAAAGCCTGACAGAGATACAACAAAAAAGAGAATTTTAGACCAATATTCCTGTTGAACATCAATGCAAAAATCCTCAATAACATACTGGCAAACCAAATTCAGCAGCACATCAAAAAGCTTATCCACCATGATCAAGTGGGCTTCATCCCTGGGATGCAAGGCTGGTTCAACATATGCAAATCAATAAAAGTAATACAGCATATAAATAGAACCAAAGACAAAAACCACATGATTATCTCAATAGATGCAGAAAAGGCCTTTGACAAAATTCAACAGCCCTTCATGCTAAAAACTCTCAATACATTAGGTATTGATGGAACGTATCTCAAAATAATAAGAGCTATTTATGACAAACCCACAGCCAATATCATACTGAATGGGCAAAAACTGGAAGCATTCCCTTTGAAAACTGGCACAAGGCAGGGGTGCCCTCTCTCACCACTCCTATTCAACATAGTGTTGGAAGTTCTGGCTACGGCAATGAGGCAAGAGAAAGAAATCAAGGGTATTCAGTTAGGAAAAGAAGAAGTCAAATTGTCCCTGTTTGCAGATGACATGATTGTATATTTAGAAAACCCCATTGTCTCAGCCTAAAATCTCCTTAAGCTGATAAGTAACTTCAGCAAAATCTCAGGATACAAAATCAATGTGCAAAAATCACAAGCATTCGTATACACCAGTAACAGACAAACAGAGAGCCAAATCATGAATGGAATCCCATTCACAATAGCTTCAAAGAGAATAAAATACCTAGGAATCCAACTTACAAGGGATGTAAAGGACCTCTTCAAGGAGAACTACAAGCCACTGCTCAGTGAAATAAAAGAGGACACAAACAAATGGAAGAACATGCCATGCTCATGGATAGGAAGAATCAATATTGTGAAAATGGCCATACTGCCCAAGGTAATTTATAGATTCAATGCCATCCCCATTAAGCTACCAATGAGTTTCTTCACAGAATTGGAAAAAACTGCTTTAAAGTTCATATGGAACCAAAAAAGAGCCCTCATAGCCAAGACAATCCTTAGCCAAAAGAACAAAGCTAGTGGCATCACACTACCTGACTTCAAACTATACTACAAGGCTACAGTAACCAAAACAGCATGTTACTGGTACCAAAACAGAGATATAGACCAATGGAACAGAACAGAGCATTCAGAAATAATACCACACATCTACAGCCATCTGATATTTGACAAACCTGACAAAAACAAGAAATAGGGAAAGGATTCCCTATTTAATAAATGGTGCTGGGAAAATTGGCTAGCCACAAGTAGAAAGCTGAAACTGGATCCTTTCCTTACTCCTTATATGAAAATTAGTTCAAGATGGATTAGAGACTTAAATGTTAGACCTAAAACAATAAAATCCCTAGAAGAAAACCTAGGTAATACCATTCAGGACGTAGGCATGGGCAAGGACTTCATGTCTAAAACACCAAAAGCAACAGCAACAAGGACCAAAATTGACAAATGGGATCTAATTAAACTAAAGAGCTTCTGCACAGCAAAAGAAACTACCATCAGAGTGAACAGGCAACCTACAGAATGGCAGAACATTTTTGCAATCTACTCATCTGACAAAGGGCTAATATCCAGAACCTACAAAGAACTCAATCAAATTTACAAGAAAAAAACAACCCCATCAAAAAGTGGGCAAAGAATATGAACAGACAGTTCTCAAAAGAAGACATTAATACAGCCAACAGACACATGATAAAATGCTCATCATCACTTGCCATCAGAGAAATGCAAATGAAAACCACAATGAGATACCGTCTCACACCAGTTAGAATAGCATCATTAAAAATCAGGAAACAACAGGTGCTGGAGAGGTTGTGGAGAAATAGGAACACTTTTACACCGTTGGTGAGACTGAAAACTAGTTCAACCATTGTGGAAAACAGTGTGGTGATTTCTCAAGGATCTAGAACTAGAAATACCATTTGACCCAGCCATCCCATTACTGGATATTTACCCAAAGGATTATAAGTCATGCTGCTATAAAGACACATGCATATGCATGTTTATTGTGGCACTGTTCACAATAGCAAAGACTTGGAATCAACCCAAATGTCCATTAGTGACAGACTGGATTAAGAAAATCTGGCACATATACACCATGGAATACTATGCAGCCATAGAGAAGGATGAGTTTGTGCCCTTTTTAGGGACATGGAAGCAGCTGGAAACCATCATTCTCAGCAAACTATCGCAAGAACAGAAAACCAAATACCACATGTTCTCACTCACAGGTGGGAACTGAACAATGAGATCACTTGGACACAGGAAGGGGATCATCACACACCGGGTCCTATTTTGGGGAGGGGGTAGAGGGGAGGGATAGCATTAGGAGATATACCTAATGTAAATGATGAGTTAATGGGTGCAGCACACCAACATGGCACATGTATACATATGTAACAAACCTGCACGTTGTGCATATGTATCCTAGAACTTAAAGTATAATTAAAAAAAAGATGGTATCTCATTTGCCTTTTCATTTGCATTTCTCTGATGATTAACAGCGTGAACCGTTTTTTCATATGTTTGTTGGTCGTTTGTTTGTCTTCTTTTGAAAAATGTCTGTTCACATCCTTTGCCCACTCTTAAAATAAGTTATTTATTTTTTCTTTCTTTCTTTCTTTCTTTCTTTCTTTCTTTCTTTATTTATTTATTTATTTTTTAATCTTTTTTTTAAAATTTATTTATTATTATTGTACTTTAAGTTGTAGGGTACATGTGCATAACGTGCAGGTTTGTTACATATGTATACTTGTGCCATGTTGGTGTGCTGCACCCATCAACTCATCATTTACATCAGGTATAACTCCCAATGCAATCCCTCCCCCCTCCCCCCTCCCCATGATAGGCCCCTGTGTGTGATGTTCCCCTTCCTGAGTCCAAGTGATCTCATTGTTCAGTTCCCACCTATGAGTGAGAACATGCGGTGTTTGGTTTTCTGTTCTTGTGATAGTTTGCTAAGAATGATGGTTTCCAGCTGCATCCATGTCCCTACAAAGGACACAAACTCATCCTTTTTGATGGCTGCATAGTATGCCATGGTGTATATGTGCCACATTTTCTTAATCCAATCTGTCACTGATGGACCTTTGGGTTGATTCCAAGTCTTTGCTATTGTGAATAGTGCTGCAATAAACATACGTGTGCATGTGTCTTTATAGCAGCATAATTTATAATCCTTTGGGTATATACCCAGTAATGGGATGGCTGGGTCATATGGCACATCTAGTTCTAGATCCTTGAGGAATCGCCATACTGTTTTCCATAATGGTATTTTTTCTTATTGAGTTGTTTGAGTTTCTTACATTGTTTGAGTTCTGGATATTAGCCCTTTTACAGACGCATAGTTTGCACGTATTTTTTCCCATCCTGTAGGTTGTCTATTTACTCCGTTGACTGTTTCTTTTGCTGTGCAGAAGATCTTTAGTTTAATTAAGTTCCATTTGTCTATTTTTTAAAATTCTATTTGGTTTTGAGGACTTGATCTTAAGTTCTTTGCTTAGTCAAACGTCTAGAAAAGTTTTTCCTAGGTTTTCTTCTAGGATATTTACAGCTTCATATCTTACATTTAAGTCTTTAATCCATCTTGAGTTAATTTTTCTATATAGTTAAAATACGAGTTCAGTTTCATTCTTCTGCTATCCAGTTTTCCCAGGACAATTTGCTGAATAGGGTGTCCTTTCCCCAATGTATATTTTTGTTCAATTTGTCAAGGATTAGTTGCTCATAGATATGTGACTAGACTTCCAGATTCTTTCTTCTGTTTCATTGATCTATGTGTCTATTTTTATACCAGCAACATGCTCTTTTGATTAATATAGTCTTATAGTGTAATTTGAAGTGAAGTAATGTGTTGCCTCCAGCTTGTTCTTTTTGCTTAGGACTGTTTTGGCTATTCAGGTTTTCTTTTTTTTAATATGAATTTTAGGCTTGATTTTTCTAATTCTGTGAAAAATGACATTGGTAATTTGAGAGGGATTGTGTTGAATCTGTAGATTGCTTTGAGCAATATGACTATTTTAACCATAATGATTCTTCCAATCAGTGAGCATGGCATGTTTTTCCATTTGTCTGTGACATCTATAATTTCTTTCACCAGTGTTGTGTAGTTCTCCTTGTAGAGATATCTTACCTCCTTGGTTAAATGTAGTCCTAGGTATTTTAATTTATATTTTATTTCTGTAGCTATTGTAAATTGGATTGAGTTCTTCACAATTTCTTTGCACTCTTCAAACGATCCTTCTTGTCTGTTATCTGCATTCCACACGCTCTTTGACCATTTTGTTTTCTCTTTTATGTTTTGTCAATTGGCAAGAACATTGCACCTCAAGGTTTTGAGGACTTCTCCCAAATCTTTATATTCAGCCATGAAATTTCTGCAGTTCATATTTTACATTTCTCACTAGCTATGTCATATCTCTCAGGGGAGATGCTAAATGTTGATCAAGCATTGATCTTCTGAGATGTGTACCTCTATCTGGGATCTCTATTTTTCTCAAGAAAAGCATCTTCTTTTGTCACTTATGATTAAATTCTGAGCTATTGTTGACTCTATCTTTTTCCTTATCCCCATATCCAACTGGTTCCTAACAACCATCAATCTTACTCTTTAAGTTTGCTAAGGTATTTAAGACTCCCAGATCACTTTAAAAGCCTTTGAAATAGTTTTGATGCTTTTAATCACTTTCTCTCTTTAAACTTTCCTAAACACTACTTTTGAATGAACTTTGTATACTTTAGTTTAGGTCAGTGTCACTCAACTATTCAGAAACCTTTGATAGCTTCTCCACCTCTTATCATCTACTTCATTGAAGCAGTTTTAGCATCATTATTAAGGACATTATCTTTAAAGCCAATCTCCCTGGGTTTGAATTCTACCTTCACCACTTATTAGCTGAGTGAACTTGGGCAAATTACTTAACCTTCCTGTGCTCCAGGCTGCACAGTGATAAAATGGAGATATAAAGGCTACTTTATAGCATTGTCAGGATGAAATGAGACAATACCTGCTTACCACAACATAGGTATTCAACCAATATTGACTGTTATCATTTTAGGTCAGTATTCCGAATACTTGGCTTAACATGATACTGTAATTTCCTAACATGCCTCTACATTCATTGGTTTTTGGTGCCCGTCACAGTGCTTGGTATTTTATAAGCATTCAATAACCACCTATGTGTTTCTCAACTTTGTGTTTTTTGTTCATGCTGTTGCTTTTGCCTGGAATTCCTTTCTCTTTTGCATCTCTAAGTGTTCTCCCATTTGAAATCTCAGCCAGAATTCCCCTCCTCCATAGAGGATTTTCTCATCCTCTATCTAGAGATAACACATATTTTTTCAACTCGCAGGGAACCCTAACTTCATTTTTCAATTTGTATTAGTATTACTGTTATCATTATTATTTTGGCTTCCTTTGCTGAATAGGTTGTAAATTTTGTATTAGACAGACAGCATCCAGTTCCTTTTTATCCAGACAACTTCTGGAGTGTCTAATATAGCACTTCCCTTGTGGTAAGGGTCCCATAAATATTTTAATGTAAGTGAATGAATAAATAACCCCATAAATGAAATAAATCTAGAATACAAAATTAAATAGATTCAGAAGTCAGTTGTTAACTCCTTCTAAGATAAGATGAATGAATTGAAACTTTAAATATGAATTTGAAAGGTCAAAATACCTTCCCATAATCATTAAATAATTAAATTTGACTAGTAATAAATATGGAGAACCTCTGGAGTCGAATACTTTGTGAATCTTGAAAAACTGAGAAAGGTATATTTCTTATACCTTAAAGTACCCTTTAAGATAAACCCATTACATTAGAAATAATTTACTCAAGTTACTTCATAAACATTCACCATAGTTATTTCTGATACACAAAAGTATTAATTAGCATTCAGTTGCAAAGTAAAACTAAACAAATAAAAATAGTCCATTGCTTTAAAATGTTTAGCTTTGAGTGGTACTATAAGAGAGCAGAAGAAACTATAGGTGAACATTAATTTACTAGCAAAAGAAGATTCATATAAATAAGATTACTAGACTTCATCAATAAAAGTACTTTTTAAAATAGCATATTAGTGTATTCACAAAACAAACTGGAAAATATTACAACATATAAGACAGTCAATATTTTCAGGTAAAATAGTTATTATTAATTAATTTTTTAAAGATATGTAACTAAATTAAAATGTGGGCTAATGGCATGAATAGTTCCAATAAAAGCAGAAAGACTAATGTTCAAAAAGTAGTCATTTAGACAACCATAAACATTGGCTTTCCACAAAGAAATAAATACAAATATCCCCTATCAAATTAGATATATTAACAACCCAGTGTTGTTGAGAGTGCGGTAAAAAATAGTTATTGTATATATTACTGGAGGGTATAGTAACTGGTAGAGAGTGTGGTAAAAATAGTCATTCCATATGTTATTAGAGGATATATTAATTGGTAGAATTTCCTCGAAGTAATTTTTTAACACAGATTTTTAAAATGTACCTTTTGAAAGATTAACGATCAGTGGTTTCAAAGAATTAGGAAAGGGAGAGGAATGAATTGGTGCAGTATAAAGGATTTTTAGAGCAGTGAAACTACTCTGTATGATCCTATAATGGTGGATACATTCATTACACATTTGTACAGATTCTCAGAATGTACAACACCAAGAGTGAACACTAATATAAACTATGGGCTCTGGGTGATAATTATGTGTCAGTGTAGGTTTATCAACTGTAACCAATGCACCGCCCCGGTGGGAATGTTGAAAATGGGGCAGCCTATGCCTGTGTAGGGGATGGGATATATGGGAGCTCTCTGTACCCTCCACTCAACTTTGCTGTGAACCTAATACTGCTGTAAAAATTATGTCTATTTTTTAAAAAGTGTACCTTCTCTGTATTTATTCAAAAACATATTGATTATCAGCCAGTGTTTATAGATGCCTGGAGTACAGAACAAAGTCTACAAAATACCAAGTAGATATAATGTCAAGGAGTACAAAGGTTTGAAGAAAATTAAAACAAAATAGGGAAATAGACAATACCGTGGGATGCTCTCTGACTTGTGATGGTTGGAGAACAACCCATGGGGTAGATACTATTTGTGGGTAGACTCAACAAAGCGAAAAAGTGAGGCTTGGGGTTCTATGGAAGAGTACTGCAGGCAGAGGGAGTGGTGAGAACAATGACCATGGGTGCACTTGGGAGCAGGCAGCCTGTCTGGGTAATGTGCAGTGCACAGTGGCAGGTGAGATCAGGCAGGGACCAGAGCCCAGGTGTGTTAGAACCTTGTCCTAGGCTATAGTAAGCACATGGAATTTTTCTCTGAATATAATGAGAAGCCATTAGGATGTTTCTGTTTAGGCATGACATAATGTAATTTCCTTTTTAAAAGTTGCTGCCTGGAGACTAGACTATGAAGGGATCAGGGAAAGGGTAGATGTAGGGTTAGGAAGACCCAATAATATTTTAGGAATCAGAATCCCTTGGAATCTAAGTTTTCCTCTGTTCTGATATTTTTATTTTAATTAAAAACAGGCAAATCTGTTGTCCCTTTGGCTTCTTCGTATCACATCTGGAATTGTGCTTTAGAGTCCTCCCAGTGGTGTATAAATGTTTTCTAGGAATCAAGTTGCAAGAAAAGTCTTTAACCTAATTCCTGCAATAAGTAATAACATTTTTTTATCAGAATTTTGTAGATAAGGTAGACAAGGCCCGAAGAGATGGAGTCCTCTCAAAAATCTCAGCACTATTAGATGGAGGAATGAAGATCACAACTAAACTTATCTCTTTCCTCTAGCAATTAGAAATCTTTCCTCAAAGACAACACAGAATACTGACGAAGATAGAGCATTTTGGTGTCTTGATTTTAAAGTGGAGGGGTCTGGTGTAGAGAGTGGGTGTTTGATGCTGGTTGGTGTTACTTAAAGCATCTGTCTGCCCATCATAACTACAGAAATCTATCAAAAAAGAGGAAGTAGTCAAATTCCTTAGGCAAAACCAAATTTCTCACTTCTAGGAAAAAGAACATCCAAAAGATGTTTTGGATATGAAATCACTTTGGAAAATAATATTTTGATGACTTAAGTGTGAACAAATCAGAAACACATGTTTTCAGTTTTCTGGGGAATAATGATTGCTTTAAAATTAACCTAAAGGTGCCAGGTGGAGTTTAGATTTTATTAAGTCTCAAACATTTGGCAAATAGTTCAAGATGTAGGACCCAGTGTGCATCTGGATTCATCTAGTCCTGATATAAATTAGATATCACAAACATGTGTTGAGTTGTGTGGCTTTGATCTCCTTTCAGAAGGGATTGGATTCTCGGACCTAACCTGCTCTCACAAATGGAAGTTAAGTGTGTGCCTGGATTTTCCTTCTTTTCACGAATATTTTCTAACTCATGGGAATACGGATGAACATTTGAAAAGTCAGCTTGGGAGTGTGGTGTGATGAAAACACTTTGATATTTTCATAAATAAGATTTTCAATGATAATAATAAACCTACTCAGGGAACCTTTAAAATTGGAGGCTAACTCTTCGAAGATACTCTTGTTTGAGCAATTATGTATTAGAGTTTTGTGAACATTTCATCATAGTTATGATTCATGGTCATATGAAGTGATGAAGGTTATACATGTATAAGAAAACTCTTCCAATCTCATTCACTGTGATCAAAAAGGAAAAAAACTCCCCCTCTTAAACAAAATACGTCCTTCCACTTTAGTTCACATTGAAATACTGGTTATAAATGGCACAAAACTAACATGATTCTGATTAATGTTATTCAGTCTAAATTAATAATAGTAGGAATTGAGTGAGATTTAGTATAATTTATTATCTTATTTTTCCTACAGTTTTAATTTTTCTCAAGTAACCATGTATATGTGTGTGTATGTATGTGTGTCTTTCTAACTTTCTCTCTCTCTCTATATATATATGTATATATATACATACATACACACACACATTTATAATTTTTTTATAGGCTCCAATAGCCATATTTTTCTAATTTGGTACAGGGAAGCTATGCTATAGAAGGAAGTAGTTACAGTGTCACAGCTGGAAGGGCCAGGCTTACTCCACCTTGATTGAGTTGGATTTCTTCTGTATAGCATCAGGACATTATGGAGCATATCTTCCTTTACTGATCCTATAATCAGCCATTTCTTCCTTGTATACCAGCTGGACCTAGTTTGTTTATCTTAATGGCATCCAACTTCCATTTTTGTCAGGGAAATTTCAAAGCTATTTAGCCTGTTTAATAATTCTTAAAGTGAGAAAGTAAAATTATTTAAGTGAGTTGATTAGAAAGACGTTGATATGGTTTCATGTGATTGATTTTTTTTCTTTTTACTATGTTTTCCTTGGCGGACACCTAAAGAATGAATAGGAACAGAAAGTGTAACATAAATCTTTGGATTAACCTTATCTCTCTTGCAATTTCTTTCTGTAAGTATTACTTAATAATCTATTCTGTGTGTGGCCCTGTGCTACGTATGGTCCTAAAATATGAGACATACTCATCACAAACCATTTACCAGTTTTATAAACTTAAGCTTATTATTCAATTTCTCTGTGATCTAGCTCTCTCATTTATAAGGTGGAGATAATAATATAATTATCAATAAAGTGAATTATCAATGAAGTGATGATAACGTGAGTTCGCACATGAAAAGCACTTACCACTATCCCTAGCATAATGCTTTATTATTATTATTTAAGTGATCTACAGTTCAGACTAAGGTGTATAAAATAACCTGAGAACAATGCAGAAAATATGTTATTGTAGTGAAATGCTGTATTGACTATATCAAACTAGGCTCTACACTGATGGAAACCTAGGCGTAGAAGCTCACTGAAGAGGACTAATAGCTTGGCAGCCACACAAAGATATTAGATCCAAATGCTTTTTAAATGTTTTGAAAAAAATAATTGAGGAATACATTGTAAAGGGACAAGAGTCAATATTGGAAAACCAGTATGGAGACTATTGTAGTTGAGACCTAGTATGACAATTAGAGTAGAAGTAGTGGGTTTAGAGAAAAATGGACATATTGAAGATATGTATTGGAAGTAGAACCTTCAGCACTTGATGGATTACCTATGTCCTGTGAAGATGAGGGAATGTACAGAATCAAGCATGATTCTTCCCCCCATCCCCAACCTTCAAATACATTTTTAGCTTCAAAAATGAAAGATTTGGTGACATATTTACTGAGGAACATTTACTGAGATGGAGGCAGTTGAGGGAGAAATGAGTTCTGGACCCATGAGGTTAATGGTACCTATAATGTGTCAAGCAAGGGACCTGGACCAGAGACAAACAACTGCATGTAATGAGTTGTAAAGGACATGTGAAGTCATGACAGTGAAGTCAATCATAGAGAGACAGGGTTTAGTAAGAGAGGAGAAAGGGACCCAGGACCTCCAACTTTGCAAGACTAGGAGAAAGGGGAAAAGGCAAGGAAGGCTGAGAATTAGTGTTTTGTGGGAAACAAAGATGAGGTGAATTAAGAGGAAAACAAACAAATAAAAACAATAAAAAGAGCTAACCTCTGAAGAGCACATTAAGTCAAGTCTGTGCCTCTCGTATTATTGAATATTAACTATCAAATACCTCTTTACCCTAGTCACAACCAGGAGCTTCATTAACACGAAGCTTTAAAGCAAGGAAGTATGTATTTCAGATAGCTCCCGATTAAAGACAGCCCCTCAATAGTAAAAGTTAAGACAAGATCCAGAGGTCTTCAGATTTATGGTTCCTTGGTTCTCATGTTTTGGATGAAAGACAAGTCACTGTTCCCAATAGAACTTAGAGTAGAATCTCTGCCATAAAATGAGCTAGAACTGTCTTTGAAAACAATGCAGCCTGGAACTTTTTAAGTTCACCCTTCATTCCTACCTCCTGATGGCCTATTAAAGGCAGGACAATCAACAAACTCCCAAAAACTATCTGGTGTCATACCAGCCCTTCTGATATTCTCTATCTACCTTGAGATAGAGAATCAGCAAGATTACAAATAGAAATATGCCCCCATACGATTGCTTTGCCTTAAAGACAGAGAACTTATCTTATTCATTTCTGCAGTTTTGGCACATAACCAGTACCAGGTAGAGAGCGGAAATTTAAATCAGCATTTCTCAAAAGAGAGAATAATTAAATACCCAATACAGAGTGCTACAGTACTAGAAATAAAATGATACAAAAACATCTCAGCTTCTCTTATGAAAAATTCTTACATCATTTTCATCTATGATACACAGTATTGATATGTTTACTATACTATCAAAATTCCAAAGTCTCTACCTAGGCATCAATATTCTTACAAATCTATGAATCTTCTATCACACATTTTTTTTCCACTAAAGGACGCTATTTTGCTAATGCAACAAAGCCGGTAAAAAGAACTGAGCCCAAACTCTCTAATACCAAGGGCTATGGTGAGGCTGATCCAGGACATGGTAAGTAGTATATCTTATTTTATTTAAAAATCGATATTTAATAGTCTGTTAGCTGAGCCAAGAGCACACAGGCTGCAGAAGAAACACTTGTAGATTGCAAAGTGATATTTAAAGAAAAATGCAGACTTGATAAGCATTTGCAAGTTTCGTATATTTGGTTTTCAAGAAAAGATGTTGAATAGGCCATTTGATATGTTAGCTGAATGCAGCTGTTTAGATATTTGTTTGGTCTGCTATTGAATTTTTCATTAAAAATATGTGGTTAACAGCAGCCAAACTGATTTGCATGTGTGTGTTTCTGATTTGTTCACTGCAATGCCTCCCGTCTCCTACATCTTAATCACACCCAGGCGCCCGCCCCATTACATTACCAGAAGGGAAGTGATGGACATCCTTTGACTCTCTTCATGACCCCCTGATAATCCTGTTTCACACACAGGCTCCCTGCTGTAGGAAACACAAAAGCTGCCACTGTAGTTTTTTACTTCCAGTCGATATTCTGACAGACTTGATCTAGCAAATTAGTATGCTGTGGTAGGGGCACGACAAAAGACCCTTTTGACACACTCTGAATCAATACCAAGGCCGACAGAGAGCCATTTCACCATAGTTCTGTTATTTTTTCCCTTTTGATGACCCTTTGCTTTTTTTCCCCAGCTTATATGACCTTGTCAGATTTAAAAACATAATGTTAGAGAAGTCATCCTTGCACACACATGTGCACACAAAGACCATGTAGGAGATTCTAAAATTCCTAATAACCATGTAAAAGAGAAAGGCAGTTGGTGACGAAATTCAAGTGCCTTTAAAAAAAAAAGTTCCTTCTTTCTACCAAAAAGAAAGGGAAAAATAGGAAAATAATCAGACATCTCAAATAGCTGTGTATATTAGAGAATATAGTATAATTAGGCCGGGCTAGTTTTCATTTTATGTTATAGTTAGTTACTGCTTGCCTTCAAATTCTAAAACTTGTTAAAATGAAACATAATATAATCTCATGGTTGTTTTATATTTTAAACTGCTCATTAGTTATATTAACCAAGGCCCCTGAGTTTAAAATAGAGAAAATTTTGTTAAATGTTTGAAGTTAAAATCATTAGAAAGTAAACTTCAAATAACTATGGAGAACAAAATAAAGTTATTACCAAAATTAAAATTTTACTTTTTAATATCATGCATTTTTTGGTACAGAATTTTGAATTTTCCACATTTATAGTGTAAGCCATATCAATGTTATATACTACTTCCCACATGTATGATAAAACCTCTCCAAATGTTTTTTATTTTTTACTTAATCCCCAATGTGATAGCACAAATGTTTGCTTATCAAACAAAAACAGTTACGTATTTAGTATAAATGGTGGTCCTCTATTAAATTTAATATATAAGTGCATCTGATAAAACAGATATTAGGACTTCATCTTATTTTTATCTTCAAGGCATACTTATACACATTATAAATATGAGTTCACTAAAATAATATATATTTATTTACTCTTTATATAGCGAGTGAGAAACTCATGCTATAAAAATGAACTCTGTTGAAATATCTGCAGTCTCTTTTTCTTTTATTGTCATCACAGAACACAAGAAAGTATTTGAAATTGTTTCTCAGTGCTTAATATGTGAATGTTCCAAAGATCAGACCAAAGAAAAATAATAAAAAATAGAGACATTCTCAGGTTTAAAAAATGCTTTACCTCTACAAAGAAACTCTCTCCTAAAACAAGTGCACAGTTGATTTCTAGTGTTTGCCAGGGAGTAGGTACACCACCTATGTGGCACTTCACCACCTTCAAGGACAGAAACCTTGTCATCTCAAATAAAACAACTCTACAGACTCAATTCAGGTATAAGACTGCTAAAGTCAATCCTTTCTGGAAACACAGTGGCAAAATTACCCAAGCTAATTCCAAATCCTTGTTCATTTTTTCTTCAATGAAATATGCTAGGATCTCAAATAGTCTCCAAACCATGCCAGCTTTAGGATAGTATATGTTCTTTTGCTTTATCAGTACGAACATCAGGACATACTGATTCAAGAGCTTTCTAAATAGGGCACACAGTCATATGATACAAGATAAATAGCAATTGTAATGGCATTAATTATATAAATCTTTTTTGTGAAGTCTACATTTGCAGGACAATACAAATCTGGAAATGTATGGTATTCACACTTAAATCAATTATTGTTTAATAAAATTTCTTTTACATAAACCAAGCTATACAGACTTTTGGAGAATAAGTATCTGGTATAAATAATATCTTTATTATTCTAGTTTAGGTTATTAGTTAAGAAACTAAGTAATAGATAAAGATAAGAAAAACAGTATTCCAAAAATGCTGTGTCTACAAGATGCAGGCATTTTTAATTTTCTGCATTTTTTGTTTCAAAAATATTAATAATTCTTAAAAATAAATGAAATGGAAAAAATACTGAGTTCTTTTGGATGTCTGTGGCTTCATGTCCAAACAAATAACACTTCCAATAGCCTTGTTGGATTTCGACTTCCCCAATCCAATGTGCTCACATACACAACACACACACTCATGTGCGCGCGCACACACACACACACACACCACACATATACTGCGACCCACTGGACTACAGAGACCGTGACTGTGCTGCTGTTAACAGTGGAATGTATCTGAGTAACATGGCACCAAAGTATGTTAGCAGCAACAAATCCCTGTGGGTCTGCAGCAACCTCAATTCTTGCCTCCTCAGAAGGAAGAATTCCACCCAGGGGCAGAAGGCAGAAGGAGAGACTGAGGCAAGTTTTGGGACAGAAGTGAGTTTATTAAAAAGCTTTAGAGCAGGAATGAAAGAAAATTAAGTACACTTGGAAGAGGTTCAAGCAGGCAACTTGAGAAATCAAGTGCCCTATTTGACCTTTGACCTAGGGTTTTATGTTGGCGTACTTTCGGGGTCTTGCATCTGTTCTCCCGATTGTTCCCTAGGGGTGGGCTGTCTACATGTTGCAGTGTCCTGCTACTGCTTGGGAGGGGAGCATGTACTGGAATTGTGCACATGCTTGCACTTGAAGCATTCTTCCCTTACCAGTCGAATGGCCCTAGAGTGTATCAGTTAATCTCCACAATTTTGCCTCTTAATGTGCATGCTTGAGCCCACTCGCACAACTCCTGAGATCTTACCAGGAAGCTGCTGATCACCAGTTTCAGTTATTTTCTGTTAGGAGACTGCCTTTCCCTGACACTGGCTGCCACCAATTATTATTTTAGAGAAACAGTTAACAACTGTCTGACCATCACCTGATGGTCACCTGACATTCTTGGTGGGTGATAGAGGGAGCCCTCTTGTGCTCTGCTCATACCTGACTAGCTACCTACTGTAACACTGCCATTAAAGGAAACGGTGAAATTCCACTGCAGGTAAGGGAAAACTTTAACTTTAGATGTTGGAATCCAATTACTGGAGAGAGGACTGCTAGAAAACACAAAGAGATGTAAAGAAATGGGAAGGATATATATTTAATTGTGATCCAAAGAGCAAACCTCTATCATGATAAACGAAGATCTCTACAGTTTTGCTATTGTTTTCTTCTCTGCAGTAGATTTTATTATTTTTATGTTTCCTAGTGCTAATTGATTTTATCTCTGGATTAGCTTTTTTTTTTTTTTTTTTTTCCGGTGCATTGTTATTGCCTTTAAACTACTTATTTAAAGTCCTAGGCCTTGGTGAATAGTTATGAAAACTTTCAGTCCAGCCTAACTTTTGTGTTGTAAAGTTTTTTCTTGAGAAAATAATCTGTGGCAAATTCATCAATTTTTTGTTTCTAAAGTTTT
The DNA here is from genome assembly GCF_049350105.2 of Macaca mulatta. Taxonomy (NCBI): domain Eukaryota; kingdom Metazoa; phylum Chordata; class Mammalia; order Primates; family Cercopithecidae; genus Macaca; species Macaca mulatta. The sequence continues at coordinate 58,776,060 of NC_133411.1, forward strand.
CCTCATGTAACTTCAAACATCACTCACATACTTCAAGTAACTGATTTTACATTAAAATTGAGCTCACAGGAAAGGAGTCATTTACCTGGGCAGGTGGATCTCTTGTCTTTTCAGTGTCTTAATTAATCCTGTACAACCTTTTTGGCTAAACAACTCTTCATGTTGCAACAAAACCCAATGACCTCTTTGAGGTGGCTTGAGGTCAGAGGAGATATTATCTCTACTGTATAAAATAGTCTTTTCAGTTATTGTTGTGTCTCTTTTCCATCTATACAAATCATTATTTGTACGTGATTTTGTCAGAGGTGTTTAAACCACAGCGACTCCATCTTGAAAAGGGGCTGAGTAAAATAAGTCTGAGACCTAGTGGGCTATATTCCCAGGAGGTTAGGCATTCTTAGTCACAGGATGAGATAGGAGGTTGACACAAGATACAGGTCATAAAGACCTTGCTGATAAAACAGGATATATTAAAGAAGCCAGAAACTGGCCAAAACCCGCCAAAACAAAGATGGTGACAAAAGTGACCTCTAGTCATCCTCATTACTCATTACACATTAATTATAATGTATTAGCATCCTAAAAGCCATTCCCTCTAGCACCAGGACACTTTACAAATGCCATGGCAATGTCCAGAAGTTACCCTATATGGTCTAAAAAGGGAAGGAACCTTCAGTTCCAGGAAATACCCTCCTCTTTCCTGGAAAAGTCATTAATAATTCACCCCTTGTTTAGCGCATCATCAAGAAATAACTACAAGTATACTCAGTCGAGCAGCCCATGCTGCTGTTCTGCCTATGGAGTATTTTGCATTCTTTTACTTTCTTAATATACATGCTTTCACTTTATTATATGGACTTGCCCTGAATTCTTTCTTGCCCAAGGTCCAAGAACCCTCTTTTGGGGTCTGGATTAAGACTCTTTTCTGGTAACAATTTTAGAGGCATTTCTCATTATTTAAATAAGAGAAAAGTTCAAACATAAAATGCTTGAATCAGATATAGTCTTTGCTGAAGAAAATATCTATCTAAAACTGAAGAGCATGATAAGATAAGAACATTATTTTCTTAAAAATAAATCATTATAATCTGGCATGAGATTTGAAAGAATAAATGTTAAATATTGGAACTATTTCTTTATACACAACATTAATGTACATACCAAAGTTCTTACACAATGATTTCCTGATAATTTAGCAATATTTTATCCATTTGTTTTTTAGCTAAGCCCCCTTTTATTTTTTGAAATACTGTCTGCCTCCTCACAACTTCATTTCCTTCGAGGTTTTTACACCAATGCTAGACAAGTGAAGGTAGAGAAAAAAGTAACAAGGCAGTTATCTATGCAGTGATTTTTTTCATGATCATCTTTTATTCTACAGTTTTCAGTATAATAAAAACATTGACATATTAAGGTAGATGACTACATAATTTATAAAAGGACTGAATGAGCCTAATATAATACAAATAAGACTTGTCAGAGATTTTTAAGTAATTACTATGAAATACCGTAATTTTCAGGATTGAAAAACAATCCATAAGGAACATTACCATTGGTGGAAAAAGAAGCTACACAAAAGAGATAGAATAAAGGTGATATCAAGGTGTATACTGACATGGATTATAACCTACTTGCTAATGATTTCTACGTGGTGGTTTTATCTTTATCCTATTTGACCTGATACCTGTTAGGGTCAACCCGACCAGACCATTCCCTTCTCCTCCCACAGGTCTTACAATACAGTCTCTTGCACTCTCCACACAGCTACCCCAGGGCAAAAGACAACCCTCCCCTTCCCTGACCCCTCCAGTAACTGCTTGTCCAGACAGTTACGGGATGTGGTTAACATGTCTGTTAACCTTGCATAACAAAACTGGCAAAAAACATCTCCAGGATGCGGTCAAGACACCTGCACCCGCGACTCAGCTCCCCTACCCCAACTCAGCCCTCCTGCACACCCAACTCAGTTCCCCTACTCTGACCCAGTTCCTCGCCATATAAAGTCCTGCTGTAGTCTGCAAGCACGGCTGCCCCTTCTGCTTTTGTTAGGAGGTAACCCGGCAGGACTGACAATAAATCAGCTTGCCTGAACTTGGGTCTACTGGCCTCATGCCTTCCTCAGCTGTCCTTCCAATTATCCCTTACAATATATTGGACCTTTTCTATTGCAAATATCTTTAACTTGTAAAGTGATTACAAATTTGGGGAAAATGCCACAAAAATGCCATTAATATCTTCATGGCTTTGAACCAACTGGGGTAATATGGCAAGAGTCTAAGTTCAATGTTTAATGCTACCTTCAAGTTTATTATTCCTCTAACTATCACTTCACTGAATCCTTCAGAGATTCGGAAGGCAAAAACATGCATGCAGAGCTATTCTATTGTGCAAATTAGGCAAGTCTGGTTTGTCTGGAGCACCATTAGCTGGTGCAAAATCCCACTGATGCCTCCCCAAAAGGACAGGAAACACTCTGTGAACTGTGAGTAAAAGCATATAGAGGGATGTAATTCTCTTCACCACAAGCCGTGGTGGAGACATAGGGAGAACTGGTCCAGACAGCATTGTGATTAGAAATGGCTGTGGGCTGTTAGGTGGACAGGTAAGCCACAGTACTTGGTGGTCCTGGCTGGAAGAACCATAGTGTTGTGTCTTGTCCAGATACAATGGAGACAACAAGAAGAGCTGAAGTCTTGGAAACAAAGGAGGAGGAATTCTCCTGGTGAGAGGTGCCCCAAGAGTAAGAGAGTTCATTTTCCTGCTGGTTCCTAGTACCACTGCGAGGGAATTCTCCAGGGTCTTTGAAGATGAGAGAGAAAATTTCTGGATGAAGTGAAGTACCCTGAGCCCTACTCAAACTTCTCCTTAGGAAAATGTCAGGCAACTCTAATTCATGTGTTTCTACTTTGAAAGAAGGAGCTTAATCAGGGGCATTTTGCAGTAAATCTCTTCATTTCACTCAGAAGGACACGAATGTGGAGTACATTGTTCTGGGTGTCAGACAAACAGACAGTGCTCTCTTGACTCTCAGACTCAGGTAACTGCATGAGTCTTTGCTTTCTTGCATTTGAGAGATGGAGAGGGCAAAATCGGAAGAAGAGGTCAAATGCATTGATTGAAATTAGAAGTCTGAATTATTTTTGTGTGCTTATCTAAGGTCCATATACCTATTAAATACCATGAAAATAGTATTTATTATGGCTCCATGAAGAAGTACTAAGTTAGATTTTCTCAACAAACATTCTCTATCCTTAAGCAGCACAGAAGTAAATATGTGAGTAAATTAAGACTAATTTCTATTTTAGAATCTGTAATTCATCCTTTTTTCTCCTTAGATAAAGACCCTTACTCCTTGCAACTACACCCTTTAAAATCACAATCCTATAGTGTTCAGGGTTTGTTTGGTTTTTTAAGATAACATCAAATTATAGAGGACTATTACAGTATAAAATGTATTCATTTGGATTAATTGATGTATAACTGTGAAGTCATCTAATTTTATACAGTGCCATGGAAGAACTTGAAAACATACAATTTAACTGACTAACATTTCATATTTTTAAGATTGAAGCTGAAAAAGGTGAGTGCAGGAAATCCCATAAGAATTGCGTATTTCACGAAGTGGCTTTCACTATTACCAGCCTCTATTTGCTCTTCTTAATCCTTATGGTTTGGTTCCTGTTCTTTTTCTTCTCTCTTGTTTTCCCCTTTGGATTCTAAACACTTACAACTCTAAAGATTATCTCAGTGCAAATGTTTTGAACATCTATATTCTAACAATCTAGACCTAAATGTCTAAGCACATGCCGCATAATTCAATACACCCCAAACTGAATTGACCTCCTTAAGCCAGAAACAATGCATTCCCTTTTGTTCAGGCTAAAAATATCAGGGTCATCATCAACTCTTCTCTCTTCCTTATGTTCCTATCTGTTGAGACAAAACATTCTACTTACATTACCTCTTTCATATATTTTACTTCTGTTTATCCATCGCAATTTCTACCAACACAGTGTTTGTTCATGTTCTCCTTACCAGCAACTCTGAGTATTTCAAGCCTCCTCATGGTTAGTCCTCTCTGTCTTCCACACTGACATCAAAATTATTTTACTGTTGTTTTCTGATTGTATTATTGTTCTGCTTAAAAACCTCTAATAACTGCTCACGGGACAAAGAATCAAGTTTGCACAACTCTTTGCCATCTAATCTCATTCTACTTTATTACCGGTAATGTTTTTATGTGAATGTCCTCCCGTATCTCTAATGCCTGGATTCATAGCCACAACAGGATGCTCGCTACTTCTGCAATACTTGCTTCCAACGCTCTAGTGCTCTTACTCACAGTGCTTTATATTCACATAGTAAATTATCAAAGACTTACCTATTCTCGAAGTTCAGTTCAAACATTATCTCCTCCTCAAAGTGTTTAAAGTTTCCACATTTAGAAATATTTTAAACTTTTCTTATAAAACATTCTGCCTTGTGTTAACACTAAATATATCTTTCTCCTTAAGTCATTCTTGGTCTTGCATTACATAGCATAGGCATCAACGGTGTTTGCTCATTTGAATTGTTCTCTAAGAGGCATTAAGCCTGAGAAAGAGGAAAAACTTGAATGACGCATATCTGTGAAAACAGGCTGAATTCTCTATTTCATAGAATTCCTTCTCTCTCTAAGTCTTTTGCGGAACTCAGCCTCTTTTGCTCTTGCTGCTGAGTGTAGTTGTACTCTTCCAATTAATGTGGCCTCCGTTTTCTTTTTTTGTCAACAAGCTAAATTTTGACAAAATTTTTGGGCCATATTTCCCAAGGATCCACTGAATCCTTCCCTGTAAACTTCTCTGGGTTTTGATTTTTCTTCGGTTTCTAAGAAAACATGCACTAGAACAAAGTGCACCCACACTAGTAATTTTTATTTCTCTCTCTAAGTTCCTACATATTATCTCCACAAAGACTTAATCTTTCTTGGCTTCTACTTACAGGATAAGTCAAGGTATGGTAGAATATTCAGTGGTAATTTGATGACAGGCCCCAGGAGTCAGAGCTTTAGTTTTTAGGAAATTTTACTCCTGACCAAATAGGATTAAGGCTGTTTAAAAATGTAATTCATTTGGATTTCCTTTTTCTTTCAGACACCTGCCTATTTTGTCTAGGTGAAAAACATATGACTTGCTGCAGGAAAAAAAAAAATAACTTAGTTTATGTCTGGTATAATTTTTTAGTTTAAAAGGTTAGAATTTCGCAGTGAAAAACTGTTTTCAGAAACTAAAACATAAAGGACAACCCGATTGCAGAACCGTAGCTCCTTACTCTTCAGTCAGTGAAACTGAAATTTTATCCAAAAGCTTATAGAAATGTGCTACTTTGTCTATTGCCATGAATCTTAGCTAAATAAAACCCCACAGCCTTTTACAGGACATTCCACAGCTGAGAGTAAAGTTCAAGTGAAAAGACAGCAGTGGCTACATGGTAAGCCTGACCCAGCAGAATGAATTGGCCACGTGCTTATTTGATTCCTCATGTTTCTTCTCCGATTTGAGCCCTTTTTCTAGTCTAGATAAATGTTCATACCACTCCTCAACAATCTTCATCCCCATGCAATTTTATTTTATTATTATTTTTTATTTTTTCGAGATGGAGTATCTCTCTGTAGTCCAGGATGGAGAGCAATGGCACCATCTCAGCTCCCTGCAACCTCTGTTTCGCAGATTCAAGCGATTCTCCTGCCTCAGCCGCCTGAGTACCTGGGATTACAGGCACATGCCACCACGCCCGGCTAATGTTGTATTTTTTGTAGAGATGGGGTTTCACCATGTCAGGCTGGTCTCGAACTCCTGACCTTGTGATCTGCCTGCCTCAGCCTTCCAAAGTATTAGGATTATAGGTGTGAGCCACCACACCCAGCCCGCATGCTATTTTAAAAGCCTTGTTTCTCACTATTGAAAATATACTTTATCCAAGATTTTTTTACAGGTAGTTATTTCATTTTGAAATATAATTACTGTTTTTTTAATAAAAAATAAGATTATTATAAAAGTAGGTAGAAAATACTTGGTTGTCTACAGACTACCCTCTACTTTCTTTTTTCCCTAAAGAGAATTTTGAGTTTTTTCAAGCACTTATTCTTCTCCAAAACCATGTGTCTCAGGGAAATCTGACTCCACCCCCAGTGCTGAGGCAGGTCTAATGAGTTTTAGGATTATCCTGTTGTTTGCTAACCATGGCTGAGAAACGAGAATGTGAACACATTTTGGTTGATGAGACAGAGAGAGATACTGCAGAGGAGTGTGTGGGAAGTTTCCTCAATTTAGGAAAAGAGAAGCACAGGATGCCTTTCTTCTTCCTCAGGACATCGCCACTGTATGAGATTCCTGCCACTGCTCTTGCTGTCTCCCTCAGGATAAAGACAAAACCAAAGATGGTGGAGAGGGAGGATGGAAGCATTCTGCTCCTGAATGACAAATTGAAGTAGCTGGCTCAGCCATCAGCCCAACCTCTGGGTTACTGTTCACATGGCAGAATGCATTTTCTTCTTGTTAACAACTGTTTTAGTCAGCATAGGCATTGCAGAGAAAAATATCCTAACTGATGCAATGGTGCATAGAATTCATGTCCTAAAGATATACATAGAATATTCATGCTAATTGCATTCACTACTCTTATCTTCAGTGCCCATCTCAATGCCCAACTTCTACCAAGAGAGAAAATCTCCTGAAAACTTTATGGTTTAAATTACCTCTTTATAGAGTGCAAATCTGCGCTGCTACCACAGCTCCCAATATCTGGTAAACTGGAACTATGAAGAATTGACATTTTAACAGGGAAAACAGAGCAAAGGCTTTCAACTCTAAGATATAAAAGAGCAGCTGGGAGAGAAGGGCAGAATTGCAAGAGCAACATTATCTGTTTCAGGTTTACCTGCAGGCAAACTTGACAACCAACATAGGTTTACATGTTTATTTATGTACAACTACAAAGGGAGCCTTTTAAATTCCAAGGAACAAGCACTGTGCTCTCTTTGATACCACATTTATTCAACATATCTTAGCTGAAGGCACAAGATATCATTATAGCCATGGCATATGTCAGACATACCTCTGCAAGCAAAGAGTTTACAAGTGCAGTGTAAGAAGATAGAGACCTGCAGTTAATATGGGAAGATCATGGAGGTGGTGTGGACAACAACACCTCTTCTTTAAAGCCACCCCACATTATAGGGATGGATGAGAAAACTGCTAATGGTAACAGCCATTCTGCTACATACTATGAAATCAATAATAATAACAACAACAATAAACACGTTTATTGAGTGTTTGCTACACTCTAGGCACAGAACTGATTTGTTACCATTTCATTTTACTTTCACAATTGATCTCTGTGGTAAATACTATTATTTTACCCATATTACAGATGATAAAACTGAGGCACAGTAAAATTAAATAATATTCTCATGACATCACAGCCTCTTCTTGGTCCTACTGGCACACAGGCAAACAAAAATTGGTAGGTAACCTCAATTCCATACCCACGGGAGAATTCTACTGCTGTACAATTTCCCAGAAATTGGATTGACAGGGATGGGAGGGCAAGGTGGCACTGGCAAATTTAAAAGTCTGTATATCTTGTAACCTTGCCCTTAAAGAATTCTCAATCTAATGAGAGAGTGAAAGTATTTAAACAGGAAAGAGGTACTAATGATACCAAATGATGTGTTACATAGCTAAACGCATTATCATACCAAGTGATTCACAGCACGATATCTACAGGTGAAAGGTACCCATACTTCACCTTTGAATGAATGGGCCCAAGATCAGACACATTAACTAAAGTGACTCCTTTCTTCAATGTCAGAATAAGCAGTGTCTAAGAAATGTGATAAATAGTGCTTGAAATAGATTGGCACCAGAAGGCCCCTGACATCTCAAGATTCATTTTCTAAGGATGCGTTTCCCATATTTCTCAAAAGTGACAGAGATAAATAACAGAACACAGTTCCATAGGATAGAAGCACAAAATCCAATACATGTCCTCTCCTCGGTGGTTCCATGCCTCACTCTCCACAGTACTGGGTTGCCGTCTCCCCTGTCCTCTACCTGTTAAAATTCATCCCATCCAGTCCAAAGAACAGGTCTAAGAAGTCTGCCTAGATCCTGGTTTTGACATGAACTCTTTTTCCCCTGGATTTCTTCCATTCTTTGTGCTTCTCTAATGCCCCTTATCTTTTCTTTTTGGGTTAGAGCTATTTGTTCACATAAGCTAAAAGTTTCCTTCCTCATTATTCCAGCTTCTCTGGCAGCTGGGGTTCAGGAATGTGATGTGGACCCAGACAATAAGATGTGCTGGCCCAAGATTTTGAGTCAAGGATTCATGACACGAAAAAGTAGGAATAGCAGGGAATTCATTCTGCAGACAGTGACAACAGTGACTGCCGTGGAAGCCTCTCCAGGAGTGGTGGTCAGGGTCTGGAGCCAGCGGTGGTGGCAGGGCACACTGTGCATTCTGTGACCAGCAGCAATGATAGTTGTGTCTTTATGGTATAAGGTTTTTTTTGTTTTGTTTTTGTTGTTGTTGTTGTTGTTGTTTGTTTGTTTAAGACGGAATCTCCCTCTGTCGCCCAAGCTGGAGTGCAGTGGTGCAATCTTGGCTCACTGCAACCTCCGCCTCCTGGGTTCAAGTGATTCTTCTGCCTCACGTCCCAAGTAGCTGGGACTACAGTCGTGCACCACCATGCCCGGCTAATTTTTGTACTCTTAGTAGAGAGGGGGTTTCACCATACTGGCCAGGCTGGTCACAAACTCCTGACCTCGTGATCTGCCCACCTCGTCCTCCCAAAGTGCTGGGATTACAGGCATAAGCCACCATGCCCAGCCTATGGTACACATTTTGTAACATGGTTTGTCTCTTCATCTGGCTGACCATAGCTTTCTTGTCCATTCCAACTTCTAGTCCTCTATTTTTCCTACTACCACACCCTCTCTAGTAACCCAGTACTTTTTCAAGACATTCCTGTACTGTTCCAATTATCCAGAGATAGTTTCTATTACTTTATCCCAAGAACTCTGGCAGATATATTCACTTAAATTATTGTTTTCTTGTTCTGCTCTTGGTAAAGAAGGAGGTTTCAAATACCATCCTATGTATGATACACTTCATAACCACAAGGACTGGTGCTATGTCAGTTACCTGTCACCAATGGGAACCTACACAGGTTGTGTAGATGAGAAATGGATATTTGTTGTAATCAAAAAGATTCATAAATCTGTATTATAATTAGCCTCTTCCATGTTTTCATGTCCTTGACCCCTTCCCAGCTAAAAGATGGAGAAAATAATCAAATGCTAAGCTAGCTACAGCATTCTCTAGATGCTGGAGAAGAAAGTGTCTCATTCTTTACTCTTAACCACTCAAAGTTTGATAATAAGTGCAACTTTTTTCTCCTTAGGAGGATTATTCTGAGTATCTTGACTACTAAGTTTTTGTATTAAGGCATGAGATGTACAAATAGTTTGTTAAAAGGGCAAATGGGCATACTTCAGTGAAGTGTTTATACTGAAAACTTTTTTATTTGCTACATTTGTGATGGGACTGCCTAACATATTATGATTACTCTTTCTTTAAGCATTCTTTACCTAAATTATCTCACTAGATCTTTAAACCAAGTCCAAGAAGTAATTTGTAAAGCAAAAGTCCAGAAGACACTGTATTCTATCTTTGTGAAAAAGTGTTAGCTTTCTAGGTTAAGTGGTTAGCCTCAGGCCACCCAAACTAGTTAGTGAAAAGCCAGAACTAGGCTGTGGTCCTTTGACCCTGAGGAAGTTGTTCCATTAGACTTAAAGGATTGAAATAAGCTCATCAGTCAATCAATGTGTCTAACAAGTATTTTTTTAAGCCTCTGTAGGGTCCTTAACATTGTCCCAACCCCTACCACTTGAGATATAGGAAAAAACCTTTAATACGGTCACTGACTACGAATATCTTACTCTCCAAATTATCTCTGTGTAGAGAGTCCAAGCAGACTCTAAAGTGGGGGATAAGGACAGAGAAGAAAGAGCGGGCAGAAATCCTCAAATATCTCATTTCCGCAGAAAAATAATAGAGATGACTATCAGCAGGTTCCTTCTACTTTTTTGGGCATGTAAATACATAAAGTCTTAAATGTGGCAATAGAAAGAGCCCAGTCTAAGCAAAATTGTGCATTTTGAGGAATCTCTCTTCACCACACTTTTATGGTTGTTTTCTCTCTTTGGCAATCTCCTTGACTTCCTCTTCCTTCTTCTTCATGCTTATCTCTCACTGCATTCCATTAGATCCTGGGAAATTATTTTCTAAGCTTTTTTTTTTTATAGTAAGTTGTTAAAAATTGATAATGATTTAATATGTTACCTGTCCCGGGAGAGCTTTCAAAGCCTTAATGAGGAAGACAAATTACACAGGACCAAAGACATCTTGTTAGTGAATGCCTCTCATTTGAATATATATTTACTCTTCACCCAAGAGCATGTCTGTGTCTACTAAAGATGCTCACATGGATCTGCACCTTGAGTAGTCAGTTCTCTTTCTGATTCTCATTGGCACATTTCCCTTTATTCCTGTTCAGCTCCTGTGTCCTTGAGCAATCTGTCTCATATCTGCAGTCACACTTGGCAGCTGCTCTACAAGGTTGTCAGAAATTGAAATATAGGTCATGCTTCCAGCAAGAGCATCAGGGCGCATGGTTTGTCCTTTGAATGGATCCAGGGCTAGCTTTGTACTTGCTTGCAGTGTCGAATGTACCATGGGGTTGTTGGATTGCCTTAAGGGCTCTAGTCAGAAGGTTATGGAGCTGATTTGACTCTGACACTATTGTCTTTTGTTACTGATTTAGTGACTGGCTGTTTTGCTGAGATAGCAATAAATTCTTGACCCCTCTGAAAGCTTTACTTGCCATATTATTTCCCAAGTTAGAAAGGAAGAAAGGAAATATAGTCTTGTAATGAAAGATTTGTTAAAAATCTTCCTGCTGGCAATATGACTGTTAAGAATTATTGTGGGAAAAGATTTTAACAAACAAAAATTTGAAAATCACAACAAGCTATACATATTTCTTGGTAGTCACAAAGGAAAAAGCAAGATTTGTGTTGTATTTTATCTGGAGAATTTCTGTTTCCAAGCTCGTGTCTATAGATTGTTTAATCATAACCTAGATCAGTGCCCCATACTCAAAAATTAAAGAATGACATCTATATCTTTATATGTATAATATAGATGTATATATAATATACCTCTATATGCACATATACATACATCTTCATATACAAATAAGTATGTATGAAATGACGGCCTCCCCATGTGGTAAAACTTGCCCTTTAAATATTACTCCTGTTTTCAAAATTGAAGAATTAATGTATTCAGATATTTCCTCTTTTTACCCCCCTCCCCATTAGAATGCAATATACATGCCCAAAAGTCTTCATATCCTTCCATATTTGGGCTCTCCTAGTAGTAGTACACCTGCTGAATTTTGGCCTTTCTGGCTTGAATTCTATCCAACCAACAATAGTCATTAAACAAAACCAGCAACACTGCTTAAACACTCCACAGTTCAAAATGTCCTTGTTCTTAATTTTTGGTTTGGTCTCCTCTCATCATATGTTTATCCATATATGCAATTCGTTCTCTGAAAACCTCATGTATTTAGAAACTTCTCTGATTTTCTGTCTTAAAAATTCCCTTCTTCCTTTCTCCTTCCTTTTTCATAAAGAGACTATAGTTTTGTTGTTCTGGCACATTTAGCTCTTTGCTCATATGTCCATTCTCACCTGTATCTTCATGCCTGCAGTACAGGCTCTTCTGACTTAAAAACTTTAGGTGGTTTTAACTAGATGTTTGTTAAATAGGAAAGTGGTGTCCTAATTCTATTTTCTATTACCTATTGCATTTATTTATTTATTTATTTTACCATTTTCTTTCATTGGCTGCCAAGATTTGACCTCTGTTTTATCTTCTTCACCATATCTTTCCATTTTATTTCTATTTTTCATTGTCTTTTAATTTTCAGAAATCTTTTCTTTTCAAATATAATTTGCTTTCACTAGCCTTCAAAATGTGTGGAAGCCATACATAATCGTTAAGGAAAAAACTAGCACAAAATCTGTTTGACCAATCTTGCTTTGTCCTCTAATATTGACTTACAAATTTCCCACAGGTTTGCCTTTGATTCTACTTCTCTTATTTTTCATTCCTGGATTATTGCTACATTGTCTTCCTTTCTAAATATTTGCCATTTCTCACTGGGTCATCTGTCTCTTCTCTACCATCAATAGTGTCTCCCATTTGTACATTTTTATTTTTTGTTTTGTCCAATTAATGCCTTGGTTCTTCTAATAATACCTGCCATATTTTCCAAATTTAGAGTTCTTCCGTATCAAGTATATCATCCACAGAAATTGTGCCTAAACTTAGCCCACAAATCATTAGCCTTTGATGATAATTATTCTTTCCTCAAAAATATGAAATGACTTATTTTAAGGTTGGCATATCTGTTGAGCACACATCTAAGAAAAATCTGCATAAAGAGCCAATGTGCCTTTCTCCTTCTGGCATATAAATTTCATTTCTCAACCCACCATTGAGTAAAAATGTACTGGTCATATTAGTGCATAATCTTTATATATTTCAGTGATCTCATGGGGAAAAATCTTGGCTGATCAATCAAAATCCTTTCTTTATTGATATATAATTGACATCCCCGCACCTCTAGTCCTGAACATAGTCTACCAAACAGCATCTGTTTTCCACTCGTTTTACCATTCTGGTCTATTATACCTACTGATATTCTTTTAGATCTTTCAATAAGAGCCATTCCCAATGCTTTTTAAATTAGAGTTTAACATTAGCAGTCCTAAGTTTTGGTCATCTTTCCTCTCTCTTTTAACACATACGTTTTTATTAACGTTTCAAGTTTCATTTTGCTTTCCCTTTTACTCATAATTTTATTCAACTATCTTCAACCACATACTGCTTAGAGATACTATCCTAATGACAGAAAGGAATGTAAAAACAAATCAGACACAGATTTTGTCTTTAAGATCTTATAATCTGGTAGCCATTTTTAAGCACAGATATTAGAAAGGTATCATCTATTCATAACTCTAAAACAAGGTAGAGGGTGACAAGTACCATAAACATTTCCAGATCAATGGCTGGGAGGATTATACAACTACCATTGGTTTGTTCAAGTTGTGCTCAAAACACATGCAGCAGTCGTCTCTGAGGTTAGCAGACCAAGGAACACTTCCCAGCTGCAGTTGCTTCATGCTGCTCATTTCATTTCTTGAGCAGTGATGCCCACTGCTAAGTAATTTGTGTCATCATACTTTGGTTGATGGATACCCAGAATTAGCCCATGTCATTTCTCAATTCTTCAATTCTCCATTTGCTTCATCCTTATCCACCGTGTGGTGTTTCTGCTTTAAGTTCTGCACTGTCAACAACAACTTCACTCTACCTTTCTTCACTCTCAAGGGTAGGCTACTCTCTTGCCTGAATGTATGATTCACTTACAGATGAAGCTGACTTGATATGCAGAATACTGTTGTCTAAATAAGGCGGGTATTTTTATGCCAGTTTAATAATAGCTAAGATACTTGAGACAGAGTGTATGTCACGTCCTTAAGGTTATATAGTTGCTTAGTGAAACAAATGAGATTCACTCTGTCATTAAAGATGTGTTTGCTTTTGCACTATGCATCAAAATTCAAATATCTTTCTAGGAAGAAGTAGTAGAAAACCTAAAGCCTTGAAGATGAGTAGGACTAAAAGGAAGAGAAATATTATTTCCTAACAATTGGTTTTATAACAGGTATACTTTATAACAATAGAGAGATAGAGATATCATTTAATTCTCACAGCAACACTGTGAGGTATTAATGTCTCCATTTTTACAGATGAAGAAAATGAGACCTAGACAAATTTTATTCATAACTAGCATTTATTAAGCAGGCACTGTAATTGATATTATCTACATTATTACATTCAACACTCAACAATAAAACTGTATGAAAGGAATGTTATTCTCATTTTACAGAGAACAAAACTAAGGTTCAGAGTGTGTATCAAATTTGCTTGATGCAAAATCTTTCATTACTTTCATAATTGTTACCCTTTCATTTTCTTTATTTTTCCCTGAAATTCTTATTAGCTTAATACTTCTTTATATGAATGTACTCAACTTGTCTGTTATATTTTTTCTCATTTTCTTTGCCTGTTTAGCTCTAAGTTCTAAAACATTTCCTCAACGTTGTCTTTCAAACTCTTTATTGACCTTCTTACATTGTCAATCTTGTTTTTATTTACCAAGATCTTATATTTTTTTGTATAGTTTTTTTGTTTAATAACATTATTTGCCTGTTTTGTGGTTGTAATACATTCTAGGATCTCTCTGTGGATATGAGTAGAATTTTCAAAGATCTTTCCTGAATTATTTATAACCTTTGGAGTTAGTGGCCTTATTTATTCATTTTGGATTTTCTTTTTCATAATGTTAAATGTCATCAAATTTCATTCATCTTAGTTCTCTTATGTGTTATAAATGTTTGTCTAGTGATTACTGACTTTCTGTGATTGTATAGAATAAAGACATAGACTAATAAAATATCTAGTACAAGTTCCCTTTTCTAATACATAGGCAGCTCTATGATCCTACAAGTCCTCTCCATTGAAGTGGTTGGTTGCCTGGGGGTTCTGTGTATGTGAACTGAAAATGTCACTTAATAAACTTACCTTTAGTTAGCATGGATATAGAGAAAGCCCTTCTTATGCTAAAATAAAGAGGTTTTCACTCTAGGGCTCCAATACCCTCCAGAAGTCCTAGCTTCTCTGAGACAGATGGTTCACTTTCTGTAGAGAACAGTTGTCCATTTCCTGCCTCAGGGTAAACAGAAGACAGCCAGTTAGTTTGGGTAAAGGAGCTGAGAGAAAGGATAGAGAGATGACCAGAGCAACTGCTCTGGAAGCAGTCCGTCAGTGAATCACTCTGCTTTCTTCTCCTCCACTCATTCCTGATCTCCCTATTTGCCAAGAGAAACTGTAGGTCTTCTCAAGGATTCTGTTGGAAAGATATATTCTCACATATGTGGCAAGACTTATTTTCTGTGTATTCTGGACATCAGATTCTTCCAACTTCTTTTATTCAGCAAGTCATTCTTATTCATTTGATTCTTCCAGAAGAAAATTACCTATGCTTCTCCTCTCTAATGACTCCAACCCCCACTTCATCTATTTTTTTTTTCTGAATGTACTTCCTTTTGAACTCACTGCTACCATTTTGATGACGTGTTAGAAAAGAAAGGAGGTCATACCTTGAGCTCATCTTCATCTTTATTTTGAACTGAAACAACTTTAAAGTGAAAGGTGAAACTTAAAAATCAACGAAAAAAATACTTGTGTTTTGCCTACATTGAAGTTTTCATTAAGACTTTGAAAAGGGGAATAAGAAAGCCACTACAGTAGCAAAACAGTTCAGTTCAGGGTGTTGATTTTAAATGGCTTTCGCCCAGATGACCAACTTAGATAAAATCACTCTTAATTAATAACGTATATTAATGCTATAAGGGCATATATCCTAAGGTTATTTGTTGTCAAGTCTATATTACTTCAGAGTACAAGCAATGCCTTTCAAACTAAATTTCTATATGTGACATAAATTTTATTCTTTTGAAGCTTGCCATTCTGCAAACATTTATGCAAATTCCCAGGTGCACTCTAAAACAGCAAATAAAAGACAAGCAGCTCACAATCCAGCAATCCCAACTGAGGCAGGGCTACGTGTGCCAAATAGAAGCCACAGTTGTGCCACAATTTTCTTCCTTATCAATGGTTTAAATTATTCAGTTCAAAACTTGTTTTCATTTTGGAAATAAACCAATTGTTGGACATTCTTGACACATCATTCCATTTTAATAATTATACAGACTTTAATGTGTAACATTTTTAGGGTCTATTCAATTAACTTGATCATTTTTAGGTAAATATTGGTATACTTTTTAGTAACATACTAATACAACTTGCTTCCTCAGTTCTACTCTTAAATGCATCAGTTTTACCCAAATTCTGAAAAAGATGGATTCACACAATCTTTTGGCCTTATCTTTTAAGAATCCTGTGAGAATAGATTAAAGCATTCATCATGCATCACAGTTCTCAAGTTAAATTGTGAGATAACACATTGAGAGGAAAACATTTAAATGATAAATAAAATGTTTTAAATGTTTAATTGCTATTTTATTAATAACTTTCTTTTACGTAATTTTATTTGTACACAGAGTCAGCAAGTTGATACTGATCAATCAAATGTTCTTAGAATCCTGAAGGTCAGAAAGATCCCTTGAGCAGCCTGACCTTGGCAGTTGACCCTGGCATATAGCGTCATGTAGTTCCCAATGAAGATAAGAATCAGAACACTTTCTTTTTCATTGAGCCATATTCATAAAAAGCAGCAACAACAACAGGAAAAAGATGATAAATGAGTGAATGAAGAAATGAATGACTTATTTGTGGAGGAGAAACTACACTGTCAGTAGAAGTGATCATAGGTTCTCTCAAAATTATTTCTTGGTAGTTGTCCCTGTGTGTTTAAAATTAAAAACAGGAAAATAATTACTACCTTTTTTGGGGTAAGATATTTAAATCCCAATCAAATATTATCATATGATAGTAACATTTCAATTCAATTCACCTTATCAGATTAGAAAATTATTCACCAAACACAGCTTACAAAATATCAATTTACCATCTTTCTTCCTGACTGTGTTTTATTTTTTATAGTCTCTCAGTTGGAGGCATCGCTGTCCACCAGGAGGCCTTCAAGTTAGACACCTAGATGTCATCCCTGTCATGTCTGGTTCTTACCTCTCACAGAAATCATTCATTGGACCTACAAGTATTTATTGAGTGCTGCTTGTGTCAGGGGCTATTCAGGTGGTAGATTTGGAGTAGTGATCAGAATAGGCAATGTCTTTATTTCTCATAGAGTTTGCCTTCCAGTCAGAGCAGTTAAAATAAACAGATATGCCAGATGCTAGGTAGAGAAAGACACTATGAGGAAAAATGAACAAGATATAGATCAGGTATGGAATTTCTCCACATCACTCTTTCTACTCCTCGATTCAGACTTTCTCATCATCTCTAAGACTGTTGCAATGGTCTTCTACTTCATCTTATCTGACCCCATTAGTGTTTAAAGAATCTATCTAATATGATTGTCAGATCTTTTCAATTCTCTCCTTAAATTCTTCAAAGCTTCCCCTCACCTTAAAGAAAAGTCTTAGCTTCTGGGAGGCCAAGGCAGGTGGATCACAAGGTCAGGAGATCGAGACCATCCTGGCTAACACGGTGAAACTCCGTCTCTACTAAAGATACAAAAAAATTTAGCCGGGTATGATGGCGGGCGCCTGTAGTCCCAGCTACTCGGGAGGCTGAGGCAGGAGGATGGCGTGAACCCAGGAGGCAGAGCTTGCGGTGAGCCGAGATCGCCCCGCTGCACTCCAGCCTGTGCGACAGAGCGAGACTCTGTCTCAAAAAAAAAAAAAAGCCTTAGCTTCTTAACAATGGATATCAGCCCTCCATGATCTTGCCTCTGTCTCTACCTCCAGCCTCATAATGTTATCTCTTGCTTTTCTGTCACTGGTGAAAATACCACATCAAGCTAATAGTTTAATATTAACCACTTACTGCTGTGTCCATTGCGAAGGATGTTGACCCTACCCCTTCACCTGCTTGATATCTGATCTCCCCATCTTCTCTGAGCTATTAAATGTGTGACAATTTTATAGCTCTCATAATGCCCAATGTTCATCTCTGTCACTCTGTTTACATATTGTATTGTAGTATTTAAAATGTATGTAAAATATTTTACACCTACTGTGAACTGCTTGAGAGCGAGGACCATGTTTCTTTGTTCTGTCTACTTAGTGCTTAGCACAGTGCTTGGCCCATATTATATGGTATGCAAGGCATATTTGTTAAATGAATGAATGAAATTCTAAGGGTCTGTATCTGGGCATCAAGAAAATTCTGAAATATGGGGCTATTGTGCAAGGGGGCAGAGCAAGGAGAGGAAAGCATTTAAAAATCCTGAAAACCCAGAGACAAAATAACTTAGTGCGTACTAAAGTCATGCAGCAAATACAAGAGAAATAAAAGCTGTGGTGCCAAGCCATTGATAATGCTCTCATTTTATTCATAAATTAAAGGGAAAGCATTTTACCCATAAGATAATAAATATCAAAGTGATTACTCGAAAGGTAGAAGCATTTAGAGAACAGCATTGTAAACAAGGCAATACCTTTAACAAAACGCAAAAGGTATTTATGGTTAGTCAGTTATCCCAGCACCATTTATTGAATAAGGAGTGCTTTCCCCATTGCTGTTTTTTTGTTGGTCTTATCAAAGATCAGATGACTGTAGCTGTGTGGCTTTATTTCTGAGTTTTCTATTCTGTCCCACTGGTCTATGTGTCTGTTTTTGTACCAATACCATGCTATTTTCGTTAAAATTAACTCAAAGTGGATTAAAGATTTAAATGTAAGACCTCAAACTATAAAAATCCTAGAAGACAAACCAGGAAATACTCTACTTGACATTGGCCTTGGCAACAAATTTTTGGCTAAGTACCCAAAAACAGTTGCAACAAAAACAAAAATAGACAGTGGGACCTAATTAAACTGAAGAGTTTCTGTACAGCAAAGAAACTATCAACAGAGTAAATAGACAACCTACAGAATGGGAGAAGAACTTTGCATACTATGCATCCAACATAGGCCTAATATCTGGAATCTACAGGGAACTTAAACAAATAAACAAGGGAAAACAAGGGAAAATCAAACAACCCCGTTAAAAAGAGGCAAAGGTCATGAACAGAATCTTCTCAAAACAAGACATATAAGCGGCCAACAAATATATGAAAAAAATGCTCAGTATCACTAATCATCAGAGAAATGCAAATCAAAACCACATGGAGATGGACACCATCTCACACTAGTCAGAATGACTTCTATTAAAAAGTTAAAAAACAACAGATGCTGGTGAGCTTGAAGAGAAAAGGGAACAAGGCAACACTTATACACTGTTGCTGAGAATGTAAATTAGTTCAGTCACTGTGGAAAGCAGTCTGGAGATTCCTCAAAGAACTTAAAACAGAGTTACCATTCAACCCAGTAATCCCATTACTGGGTATCTACCAAAGGAAAATGAATCATTCTACCAAAAAGATACCTGCCCTTGTATCTTCATCACTGTGCTATCACAATAGCAAACACATGAAATAAACCTTGGTGCTCATCAATGGTAGATTGAATAAAGAAAATGTAGTACATATACACCATGGAATACTATGCAGCCACAAAGAAGAATGAAATCATGTTCTTTGCAGCAACATGGATGCAACTGAATGCCATAATCCTAAGCAAATTAATGCAGGAACAGAAAATGAAATACTGCATATTCTTATTTAGTAGTGGGAGCTAAACAATGAGCAGATATGGACATCAACAGTAGATTGGATAATTTATGATGGGTTGAAAAAATGTATGAGGGGTTGAACAATGGAATATAGCAATGGAAACGAGCTACAACTACTTGTAATAATCTGGATGAATCCTCAAAACATTTAACTGAAGGAATTTTTTTAATGATTAAGTAATAAACTCAGCATAAATCTTGATATTTAAACATCCAAAACAAGAGAACTAAGTAATATGTTATTTACAGATTAATAAATCAAAGAAAAGGGTGGAAATTATCTTTTTATTAGGCTACAAATTTACAATTAGGTTACCTCTTGGAGGAGGAAGGGAGATTCAATAATGGAAAGGTACCTAGGGAATTTAAAGGTCCTGGTTACATTCTATTAAGCTTGTGGTGGGTGTATGGGTATTTCTTTTAGCTTTCCTTAACTGTACATTATACACACATATTGTAAATAATGTATACAACATATACACATCGTCATACATATATGATAGCGTGTATAATTTCATTTATGATGTAACACTTTCCCTCTAAGAAACAATTCTATGTTAGTTGACACTTTTATGAATCAGGAGTTTCAAAATGCATGTTAAATAGGTCTCTGCTGGCACGTGATAGACTAAGTGAATTGTTAGAAAGCTAAGAGCATTATTTCAGTCAGCTGGCAATTGATCCAATCATCACAGCTGACTTTTCCACCTAGCAATCTGTGCCAATTGTTAACATGGGTGAAGTGAGCCAATTGCTTCAGACCAGGTTTCCTTAATTTATATTAAAATTTAGCCTTAAACAGACATGTTGAGGAATTAAGAAAATAAAAAGGAAAAACCAAAAATGCCAGAAAAAAATGTAGAATATTTTGAAGTCAGTGCTTTCATTTCAAATATAAACCTTTATTCAGAGTGATTGGAAATCAAAAGCCTATTGAATGCACATCATTTCTGGCAATTGTATAATTCATAAATAGACAAATGGCTTAAGAAACACGATGAAAAAAGTATACTCCCAAGGAGGTATCATCTATGCCAAGTTTACTGCTGAGATCATGAACCAGTGACAATAGGGGTTAATAATGGAAATGTTGGTAGTCCTCTACTTATAATAGAATGAACAGTGCTGCTATAATTACAATTTTCTCTTTTTTTTCCTGTTATATAGAAATGAATCAATATCCAAGTAGAGAGAGGATAAAAATGTCTTTAATAATTTGCTTTGCTCTTCAAAAGAATTGGCTTCCTAGGTCTGCAAGTCAATTGTATCATTCAAAATTATCACAAGGCTATTTATCAAATAGCGTAAATTAAAATTTGTTTTGACCTACTGAAGGCTATTTTATGTGATTTTCAGTAGAGACTGAATAATCATGAACAATTTCCTTTTCTCTACCAAGTTACTTTAAAAAAGAATCAATATGTTATTTCAGCAGATATTTAGAAGAATCAACTCTTCATGTGATCTTCTGCTGAGTTATGTCAACACCAAGACTGTTATATATGGATTCTTGTTGCCTTGTCTTGTTTTTAATTAGGACCTGAGAAATATTTGATTAGTGACTGCAGCAATAACTGATATATCTTACTTGGACTGTTATTATTTCCAAGAAAAGTAATAACCAATCTGATTTGCCAGTAGAGCAGTATTATAGGATAAGTAAGTAAAATTGGGAATATACGTAATGAAAAAATGTACGTTTTCCACATACCACAGACTTTAAATTTGTTTGAATTGTGTAAATAATTTGGCATGTAGTCTAAGTTAAATCAATAATAGTAGTCTCAAATTATCCTTGATACTTTGTTTCTTTTATTTTCTTTATTAACTTGAGAATCTGTATTTGCAGGAGGAGCCTGGAATAAAAGATTGCTGAAATTTTGCACTAAATAAATCTTTCTAGAGATAGGTAATATTAAACCTCCTTTAAACCTACATAATGAATTCAATTTAATAAAATTTAAAGACAAAAATAAAACTCAAAGAAGGAAGAAAACTCTGAGTTTTTGTATATCTCTGATTTTTCTATTAATGAGTATTTCATTACCATCTTCATGTACAGCAATACTATTTTAAAGAATATTGTTGATTGATGTTCTGTTCTTTCTGTTTAGTCTTTTACCTGAGGAGCTAATTTTCTCTTTCTCTTATTAATCTGCTAGGTCTCTGCCCTGTGATTCTGTGCTCACTTTCCTCTAACTTTTTTAGCTCTTCCTCAAGTTGTATTCACTATAGGACCACAAATTGTGCTCACGGGAGCCCCAGCACCCCACTTAACAGCTCTGTGATCGTAAGGTAGGACTTAATCTCCCTGGTACTCATTCACCCATTCCTAAGAGCCTCAAATAAGGAAGTGTTTCTGAAACAAATGTCAAAACTCTCAAAAAGCCTCTAAAATTCCATTTGACTTGCAAACAATGTCATAACTACACAACTAATAATACAAATAAAAAAAGAAGACAATGCTGTTGGGTACCAGGTACTCTCTCTTAAGTGTTTTTTCTATTTTAACTCCTTTGATTTTTCATAGATATAAAAACTGAGTCCTCAAGAGGTAAAGTATTTTACCCAGTGCTTATAGTTTCCAGATCCCTCCCAATAAACACTATTTAGCCTCTCCAAATTTCTGTTCATTAATTTATGAAAACATCCAATAAAACAAAGGAAAGGTCAATACACTTTTAAAACTTCAGTACAACTGACTTCTTTTCTTCCTGAACTACTTGTCCATATTGAACAATGAAGAGACATGGCTTCTATCTCTGTGATCTCTCATTTTCCAGCTTTAGGTTCAATTTCTCTGCAGATGGCACTTAATTTCAACAAGTTAACCTTGGTATCTTTCTAAATGACACATTCTATTTAGAGTCTCTGGCAAATTTACTATCTTGCCGAATTCTCAAGTTTGACTCTGGAAAATGTCAACTTTCTGACATTCTCCTCCAGCTTCACTTATGAAGAATTTTCTCATAAATCTGAATAAAGTAAAGACGCCAGCATCTTTCATGTGTACTTCTCTGATCCCTATCACCAAGCTAAGAGTGTGGGCTCCTTTGGCTCATTGTTTCCTGTACCAAAATGCTGCTATTTGTTTTTCTTGAAATTGTTCATATTTCTTTATCCCTGATTTCAGAAACAAATCTATGTTGGCTTATTTGTAAACTCCTATTTCTACATGTTAATATAGATCTTTGTTTTGTTCTCGCACTTAAGTAATTACATCAAGATTCTTATGCTATTAATATAACCTGTTGATAGGCTTAATGCCTTGAAATTCATTTGTATATGAGACTGTTATCATACTCTTTACATTTTAATGTTCTTTAGGCATGTATTATGTCTTTCAACTTTTTATGTGTTCATAGTAACTAGCATAGTGCTCAATGCTATAAAATTTAGATAATAAAGACGGAAGAAGCATTATAGAGCCTTCAATTCAATCTCTTCATTTTACACAAACAGAAGCTGAGTCCTTGCTTGTGAATTGGAAATTAACAGCATTATTTTTCCATTCACATATTTATTCAGTGTTTACATTATTGATAGCCTGTAATGTCCACATATCTTAAGACATTAAGTTTCACAGCTCTCAGTGGGGTGGCCATTTACCACTATTAACAGACAGGGAGACTGAAGGAGAGTTTCACAACTTGCTCATGATCACACATGTAGTGGCGACAGCTGAGATTCAAAGTTACTTTGTCCTGCTCCAGATCCTATTTTGCTTCATCATATTTCTTTTCTAATGTACCATAATACACATTTTACTTGCAGTTTTTGGGCTGAAAGTACCTAGCCATGTAAGACCCCCACCATTTGAAGCAATCAACCCTTTCAAACCATTTCATGAAGTCCAACCAAAATTTAATCATTTAATTGAAAAAAAAGATGAGTTCTTTCAGAGTATATTAGCATGTATAAATAAAAATTACTAGGAATTGGTTGTAAGGAATTCAGAGGTACCTTTTAAAATATGTTTCTTTACTCAGTGGCCTGAGAGAACATGGCATGATTGGGGAAATGGAAGCATTCTGGGATATTGCTGTATAGGGCCATTGAGAGGGGAATTTGAGAGATGAGGCTCAACAGGTATTAAGGAGTTCAGTCATGAAAGGCATCGTGTTTCATGTTAAAGGATTCATGTCTTCCCATGGATAATGGATGCCTAAAAGACCAGACTCACCTACATACCTTTTCCAGGACAATTCATCATCTCAGTGTTAAGGGCACATGTCATGTTGCTCTTTCTTGCTGCTTACCAAGAGAGGTAGGTGGAATTCTTAGATGGTCCCACAGATTTTCTACCCTAATCCTTGGGAATGTGAATACAAGGAATTGTTTCTCCTATAATCGGGTTATGTTGTAGGGCACAGTTAACTATGAGAAAGAGAGCTTATCTGAACGGAGCTAACCTACTTAAATAAACCCTTTAAAACCAGAGACGTTTCTCTGGATGCTAGCAGAAGAGCAAATCAGAGACTGTAAGCATGGGAAAGATTTCATACCCTATTTCTGGCTGGAAGGTGGATGGAGCCATGTGCCAAGGAATGCAGGAGAAAATTACCATAACAAGTTGACTGATTTCACTTTAAAATTCAAAGATCAAATAGACACTCAATAATGCCCTGAAATCTTATGTTCCTATAGCAGGCTTACTTTTCCTACTACTAAAAAGACTATTTTAGATATTCTTCCCTTTCCTCAAACAGTCCTCACCTCTACTCCACGATTATTATCAGGGGATGGCCTTTTTTCACATTTTATTGAGAAAATAGAAGCCGTATGATAGGACATATTTTACATTTTTTCTGCCAAATCTAAAATCCTACCTATACTGAAATCTATCTTCTTTTTTTCCTATTATTTCAACTGAGGATATTTCACCTCCACCAGCATCGAATACAAATTCCTACACTCCTTCTTTATCTCGTTCCTCTCCAACACTCAAAGTTCCTGGGGCTCTACCTCTTTCAGTTATCTTCTCTCTCCCCTTCTACTGTATCATTCTCATCAGCACATAAACACAGTCTATAATCTCCCATCATAAATAAGAATGCATCCCTTTTCCTCAACTACAATCTCATTTCTCTGTGTCCCTTCAAAGTTAAACTTCTAAAAGAGTTGTCTACATTAATTATTTGTGTGCCTTCACCTTCCACAACTCAACCCACAACAGAGTGATTTTCACCCCATAATTCCACTGAAAGTGCCCTTATCAAAATACAAGGATGTCCAAAAACCTATTTCCAAAGAGCACTCTCTGAATTATTACTTAAACTTTGAATACTCTTCAGAAGTCTACCACTCCCTTCTTGAAATACTGTCCTCTCTTAACATTAACAGCAGCACTCTCCTGGTTTGCCTCAACTCAGCGGTTGCTTCTTTTCTTCCTCTCTGGTTTTTTCATTATATTATTTTTGCTTCCAAATGCCTAGATTCCTTCATGTTCATTCTTGAGTCCTCTTATTAATTTTACACACATTTACCTTGGAGATAGTTACCCATTTGTAGGAATTTAAATGTATCTTCATGTTAATAATGTTTATAATTTATCCTTGGTCCAGATTTCTCCTCTAAAGAAGACTCCAGTAAAGGAAATGAATTAAATTTTGGTCTCCCAAGATATGGAACAGGAAGAAATATAAGAGTACATGTGGACTTCAAGTGCTTCAGATGGCACCCCAATAGGTCATCATTTATGATAGAAGTAGGGCCAGCTGTTTTCCAGCTGTTATATAACTGTCTTATTGGACTAGATTCTAAGATTGTTTGAATACCTTCTAGGCCTATAACCTTGGACAAGTTATTTAGCCTTAACAAACCTTAATATGTGCATTTATAAAATGAATTTATCATTACCATGCTATAATTTACATTGAGGAAACTATGTAAAATGTGAATTTGCTTAGTACAATGCCTGAGATATTCCAGATTTTCAGAAAACACTAGTTATTTTTTATATTGAAGATAAAGCTTTTTACATTTTTCTGACTTATGGCTGCTGGTTATATTTTGTAGCATGTTACCATACCTATAATCTATGTAGAAATGATAATACAGTTGTATAAAAATATTCTGTTGATGCCTTCTGGTAAGATCAAGTATGAAAGTGTCTTAGATTTGATGAACTAAATTTATTAGACTATGGTTTATAGTACCAATTATTTAAATCATCAAGCCTTTAAACTCTGTCTTACTAGAGCAATGCTTTGTCAGTAATAGAAGTAGAGAAATTGAAGATGTGTTATCAGCCTTCAGAAAACTTAAAATCTAATTGGTGCAAAAAAGAGTTAAAATTGGAGAAATGAATGGAGTATTTTGTTTATGGGCAGCAAGTATATAAAGGTGTAACTCAAACTATGAAATAATGAGAAAATTTAGCATGATCCAAGATGTCATGGCTATTTAGCATGATCCAAGATGTCATGGCAATACTTACAAGAAGAGGAGTTTGCATGGAAATTTGTGAAGAGCAATCAATGAAGGGAACGCAAGGGGAAGAAACTATGGAAGAACTACATGATCAGTTTTGGAAAGATGGGAGTGAGTATGCTTTGTTGAAAAATGTAAGAAACTGGCTAAACCAACTCTCACAGAGTTGTTTATTTATTTATTTATTTATTTATTTATTTATTTATTATACTTTAAGTTCTAGGGTACATGTGCACAATGTGCAGGTTTGTTACATATATATACATGTGCCATGTTGGTGTGCTGCACCCATTAACTCGTCATTTACATTAGGTATATCTCCTAATGCTATCCCTCCCCCATCTCCCCACCCCACGACAGGACCCAATGTGTAATATTCCCCTTCCTGTGTCCAGGTGTTCTCATTGTTCAATTCCCACCTATAAGTGAGAACATGCGGTGTTTGTTTTCTGT
Source organism: Macaca mulatta (assembly GCF_049350105.2). NCBI lineage: Eukaryota > Metazoa > Chordata > Mammalia > Primates > Cercopithecidae > Macaca > Macaca mulatta. Next base: position 58,802,442 of record NC_133411.1, read on the forward strand.
TCTTGCGATAGTTTGCTGAGAATGATGGTTTCCAGCTGCATCCATGTCCCTACAAAGGACATGAACTCATCATCCTTTTTTATGGCTGCATAGTATTTCATAGTGTATATGTGCCACATTTTCTTAATCCAGTCTGTCACTGATGGACATTTGGGTTGGTTCCAAGTCTTTGCCTTTGTGAATAGTGCCGCAATAAACATACATGCAACTCTCACAAAGTTTTATAAGAGAAGGTTGCAAAACCTGTCTTCAGATTGATTAACAAAATCTGTATATTCCAAGTTGAGTTTATAATTGGGATAAGAAAAAGAGGGAAGAAGAGTGGCTCAGAGGCTGTAGTTGCTGCTCAAGTGTACAAAAACTTATTCTTGAATTAGAATGGCAGCTGAGGAAACAGTAAATCAGTTGAATCTTAGAAAGACTGAGAAGCAAGATTTAGAACGAGCTGATGACTCTAAAGGCAAAGAAAGGCTGTAATCTAGCCTGGTTGTAGATGGTGAACCTGGAAGACTGTGAGTTTGGAGGCTATTGTAATCAGAATGCCAAAATAAGAAAGAAGACATTTGTAGGTTTATATAGATGAAGATTTTAATCAAATGGAATGGGTTCAAAAATCATGAAGACACACGGGAGGAAATTTGTGAATTGGAGAAATGAAACAGGAGCAAGATTATCAAGACCCATCTACATTTGTTATTTTTTTTCTCACTTTTAGTGCAGTATTTTTAGTTCAGTGTAATGTGCTAAATTAATGCTTACACTAAGCTGATGTAATTAGATGATGAAGTTCCTTGCCAAACAAAGAGAAGATGGCAGAAACACTGGAAACTGTAATGGTCAGTGTGAACTATCACAAATCTAGAATAGAAAATCTGACATTTAGATCTATGCTTTGAACTGTATGTCTCTGAGATGATATGGTTTGTCTGTGTCCTCATCCAAATCTCATGTTGAATTGTACTTCCCATAATCCATATGTGTTGTGGGAGGGACCCAATGGGAAGTGATTGGCTCATGGGAGCAATTTCTCCCATACTGTTCTCATGCTAATGAGTGAGTTCTCGTGAGATCTGCTGGTTTTATAAGTGTCGCACTTCCTCTGCAGGCACATCTCTCTCCTGCCACCTTGTAAAAAGGATGCCTTCCTTCCCCTTTGCCTTCTGCCATGATTGTAAATTTCTTGAGACCTTCCCAGCCATGTGGGACTATAAGTCAGTCAAACCTCTTTCCTTTACATATTACCCAGTCTCAGATATTTTCTTAGAGCAATGTGAGAACAGACTAATACAGTAAATTGGCACCAAGGATGGGGTGCTGCTATAAGAATACCCCAAAATGGCTGAGACTGTAATCCTAGCACTTTGGGAGGCCAAGGTGGACTGATCATAACGTCAGGAGATTGAGACCATCCTGGCCAACACAGTGAAACTCCATCTCTACTACAACACGAAAAATTAGCCTGGCATGGTGGCACATGCCTATAGTACCAGCTACTCAGGATGCTAAGGCAGGGGAATCACTTGAACCCGGGAGGCAGAGGTTGCAGTGAGTAGAGATCGTGCCACTGCATTCCAGCCTGGTGACAGAGCAAGACTCCATCTCTTTAAAAAAACAACACTACTCCAAAATGTGGAAGTGTGGAAGCGACTTTGGAACTGGGTAACAGGCAGAGTTTGGAACAGTTTAGAGGGCTCAGAAGAAGACAGGAAGATGTGGGAAAGTTTGGAACTTCCTGGAGACTTGTTGAATGGCTTTGACCAAAATGCTGTCAGTGATATGGACAATGAAGTCCAGGCTGAGGATGTCTCAAATGGAGATGAGGAACTTGTTGGGAACTGGAATAAAGGTGACTCTTGCTATGCTTTGCTTTAGTGAAGAGACTGGTGGCATTTTGCCCTGCCCTAGAGATCTGAGGAACTTTGAACCTGAGATAGATGATTTAGGGTAACTGGTGGAAGAAATTTCTGAGAACCAAATTGCTCAAGAGGTGACAGAACATAAAAGTTTGAAAAATTTGCAGCCTGAGGATGTGGTAAAAAAGAAAAACCCATTTTGTGGGGAGAAATTCAAGCCAGCAGCAGAAGTTTGCTTAAGTAACAAGGAGCTGAATGTTAATCACCAAGACAATGGGGAAAATGTCTCCAGGACATGTCAGAGAGTTTCACAGCAGCCCCTCCCATCACAGGCCCAAAAGCCTAGGAGAGAAAAATGGTTTCGTGGGCCAGGCCCAGGGCCCCCCTGCTCTGTGCAACCTCGAGACATGGTGCCCTGTGTCTCATCTGCTTCAGCTCCAGCCATGGCTGACAGGGCCAAGCACAGCTCGGGTCATTGCTGCAGAGGATGCAAGCCCCAAGTCTTGTAGCTTCCATGTGGTGTTGAGCCTGTGGGTGCACAGAGGACAAGAATTGAGGTTTGAAAACCTCCGTCTAAATTTCAGAGAACCTATAGAAATGCCTGGATGTCCAGAGAGAAGTTTTGGCTGAAGAAGCAGATTCCTCATGGATAACCTCTGCTCAGGCAGTGCAGAAGGGAAATGTGGAGTCAGAGCCCTCACACAGAGTCCCCACTGGGGCACTCCCTACTGGAGCTGTGAGAAAAAGGCCACCATCCTCCAGACCCCAGAATGGTAGATCCACTGACAGATTGCACTGTGTGCCTGGGAAAAGCTGCAGACACTCAGTGCCACCCAGTGAAAGCAGCCGGGAGGGGGGCTGTACCCTGTAAAGCTACAGGGGTGGAGCTGTCCAAGGCCATGGGAGCCCACATCTTGCATCAGTATGACCTGAATGTGAGACCAAGTCAAAGGAGAACATTTTGGAATTTTAAGGTTTAATGACTGCCCTATTAGATTTTGAACTCACATGGGGCCTGTAGCCTCTTTGTTTTGGCCAATTTCTCTCATTTGTCTATATTTACCCAATGCTTGTACCCCCATTGTATCTAGGAAGTAACTAACTTGCTTTTGATTTTACAGGTTTGTAGGCAGAAGGGACTTGCCTTGTCTCAGATGACACTTTGGACTTGGACTTTTGGGTTAACACTGGAATGAGTTAAAACTTTGGGGACTGTTGGAAAGACATGATTGTGTCTTGAAATGTGAGAAGGACATGAAATTTGGGAAGGACCAGGGGTGTAACGATATGGTTTGGCTGTGTCCCCAACCAAATCTCATCTTGAATTGTAGCTCCCATAATCCCTATGTGTTGTGGGAGGGACCCATGGGAAGGGATTGTATCACGGGGGCAGTTTCCCCCATAATATTCTTGTGACAGAGAGTGAGTTCTCACGAGATCTTATGGTTTTGTAAGAATCTGACATTTGCCCTGCTGGTGCGTCTCCCTCCTGCTGCCTTGTGAAGAAGGTGCCTTGCTTCCCCTTCGCTTTCTGCCATGATTGTATGTTTCCTAAAGCCTTCCCAGCCATGTGGAACTGTGAGTCAATTAAACCCCTTTCCTTTATGAATTACCTAGTCTCAGGTGTTTCCTTATAGCAGTGCGAGAATGGACTAATATATGGAGAAAAGATAAGAAGTTCAGAAAACAGGGAATATGAGTGAATTTTCATTTCCTGATTTTTGCCCTTTATTTGAGGTAGAGATAAATCATATGGCCCTATTGTTGTTGCAGTAATTTCTCTAAAATAATAAACTTTTACCAGGACGGAAATTTAGATTATTTTAGGCCTAAAGAATTAAAGCTAGCAGTAATGAAAGAATAAATTAACAAATGAAAACATATTATATTTATAATTGCCAGATATGTTTCCCCCTTACTTAAGTGCCCTCTAATCATATATAGCAGTAGCATATTTCTTCACATTGTCTATACAATGTAATTCAATTCAATACATACTTCCTAAAAACATGTTATTCGGTAATTGCAAATAACAGAATAGAGAAATATGAAAACAATTTAAAATAAAATCAAAAGTGTATTTTGAGAATTTGAACACTGATTTTTATTTGCAAATTTTAAAAAGACTTCCATAAATGATTCCCTTAAAGAGTTCGGTGAAGGAAAATTAACACCATGTTTTCAGTATATTACATTTTCCTCTCTTAACGGCAAAAGATTTGAGTCTTTCGGTGTATGGTCATTAACTGTTACTAACCATAGGATGCTTCAGTCTCTTTCCTTAAAGAATCAGCCCTCCTCCCACCTTTTTTTACATCTGGAAAATAAACTTAAAGTCAGGCATCAGAGGAGAATTGTTTCGTTAATTTAGAAGACAATCTTAAAAACAATAGTCTTTCCTGAACATTCATGCTGTGATGTGAACATCATTTTATTAGTCAAAACGTAGTTTATTTGTGATATTATTGTGCTATCATTTTTAGTCACATGCAAATCAAGGGAACACTTTGACCTAATGAGGTACTTACCTGAAAAACAGCTCAGTCACTTATTGCTCTATTTTTTGTTTTTGTTTGTTTAGGTATGGGTTGAGTAGATTTGGTCCCTTCTTCCAAATCTAGTAATTATTCCTTGGGAATCAATCCATAAAATGGCACAATTAGTGTACTTACATAAGAGGAGAAGATAATTCATAAACTCAAGAAA